>NC_090443.1:888365739-889030739 GCF_031143425.1 Pleurodeles waltl
AAAAGCCTTCAATCAGGTTCCTGATGGACCTTTGTCCTGCATGCTCCCTGCAGAACCTGGCAGTCATGCTGGTTCTTCATGAACTAAATTTGTCTCTGTTATTTGTTTTGGGACTAGAACCAGGCTATCGTTTATGCAGGTGCAGGTGAGGTAGTAAATACTACATAAAAAGTAATCCTTTGTGTATCATTACTGCAAGCCACTTCTTAAAATTTTGAAGAAATCATTGTATCTCTGCTCAAGAATTTTTCATGTGTGTCTTAGATCCTCAGTGGGGCACTGACTTAGCCTTACTTTTCATGCTTGATAATTTATGTTTTGCCTGTATAGCTCTGCGTTTCTCCTGCCCTCATATTGATCTCTTAGCAACATTTAACTTAATTGACTGTGTTATTCCGATTCACCATCTAATGGTTGTCTGGCGAGGCACACTGGTGCTATGTTGGTTTGATTTATTTAATTCAAGATTTTGATGTGGCTTGTCTTTCTCCTTGTTCATTTGAGGACTTCCTGCTGACCTAAAGGGTTCTCCAGGGTTCCTTGTTGTCATCAAACATTTTCAGCATCCATTTCACATCTATTATAAGCCTCTGGCTAATGTAATCCATTGCTTTGGATTAAACGTATTTAATTATGCATTTTATGCAGCACTTGCACCTCTGTAGTTGGGGTTAAGTCAGAGTCTCTATTAAAAACTTGTTTTTTGTTTCTGAGAAAGTTTGGTGGTGTTCAACGAATCTGAACAAACTTACCAAAAAGAGAGAACATCCACTTTGGGTTCTTAATTGCAGTTTCGTGCAGTTCAGTAAAGCAGGGGCCAAAGAAAGGAGTGGTTCCAAAAGTGAAAGTTACCATTTTAACTCCTATAGCATTCTTTGTACCTTGTTACAAAAAAAAAAAACTGCTGAACTAACGGAATTGTACCAAACGTAGCCTGTAAGTACAACTCTATTTAAGGAGATGCCTTAACCTGATTTGGTGCAAATTCGTTCAGTAGGTTGCAAGAGATTTGTGTTTCAAAAGTGTAGCTTGAAAAAGTTACATTTTAGACATATCTCATCCATTGATTCATGGGGCTCCACGAACTCGGTATTGTGTACTTTCAAGTCTAAAAAAAAAAAAACTCATGTCTGATTGGCTGGTGCAACATTGGGAAAAATGTTGCAAACGCAATTACAGGTACGGTGATTTGGTCCTTGCAAGCTGAAAAAAAACTAAATAAATGAAAAGCCACATAAGACTTTGTCGAGGACCTTGAACCCCTGCAAAGCATTGTGGCTCTGTGATGGCCATTTTGTGCATTCTGCAACTCTGAAACCAGACTCACCAGTCAAAACTTGAGCCCTGAAACCTTCGTAGCTTTGCAAATCCTAAGGGTTCTGGAGATCATTGGGTAAAGCAACACCTAAACAAATGATGACATTGCTGAGTTAAATAAACATAAAATGAGAAAAGAACTAGATTAACGGAATGAAGGAATAAATACTTCTTACAAGATATTTCAAGAATTAGAACTTGTTGAGGTAATTATTCGTGCTTTGCACCCCCAAGTCATCACCTTCTCACACGCTGTAAGAAATCATCCTGATGGATTTCTAATGTTCCTGCAAACTATCATTAGTAATTGTCTGTCCTGTGAAGTGGCATACTGTGAGGTGGAAGATGATGTACCTGCCTCTTTAATATCTATCTTCCTCTTCATCTACTCAGGGATGATCTTTTTCATTCATGCCTTATACATTGATGTTGTTACAAAGCTGTACTTGCCACAGTTACCTCTGCTACGTTTCTTGTCACAGAGAGCAAGCTACATTCTTAGTTGGGAGTTTCTTTTGCCAGATGAATAACGGAAAAACATCCAGACTATGGATTTCTGTAGAGAGTTGGAAACTTCACAGTAATCACAACCTCAAGTTCCCCTTCTGCTTTCTCTTCTTCTGAATGCATCTTCTTCTTTCCTTCCTGTCCACAAGCCATTTCCAAAGTTGCAAAGGTTTTGGATTCGAAACGTCAAACATAGAGCCAAAAAACACTGTACTGTTGCATTTGCGTCAGGACTTTATATGGTCAAGGAGTCCAATGGATAGGTTTAGATCCTCAAGAACTATCTGAATGGGAATAAATATATGCTCAAGAACCAATGAGACCTCTGCAGCGGTCAGCAAGGTTTTGCAACCCTTCTGCTAAGTCTGAAAAAGAGGCATCCTGGGATGTAACTATGTAATTGTGACTATTGTGTCGTATCTACATTATGCCTAAATACAAATTCCTTAAAACAATATATTTTCCTATCAAACTTACTTTTTTTTTTAATTGCAGGGGGTGGGTGTGGCCCAACGCTGAGCCAAGATGGCAGTATTTTAATGCTATTCCGCTGGTTGGAGCAGTCATCCTGCATGCCACTTCGGTCTGGCCCATGTCATTGGTTGGCTGGGGGCAACAATTCTTTGCCACCAACAAGGCTTGAGGTTGATACGGCTTGGGACTGCTGGGAGGACTAACGAGAAAGGCTGTCTATATCGGGCCTGCACTGCCAAGCCACCTCGGACCCGGGCATTTCACGACGGCACCCGCTACTGATACACTCCGCCGACATTTGCTGCCTGGGCGGTGGGCCTGGCTATACAGCGTTGCAGCCCAGTGAGGCCCAGGGGGCAAAAAGAGGCACTGGGGGCGACCGGGGAACATGCTGAGGCCCGTGTGCTAGGTTGACTCAGCCTGCTAATCAGCATATCTTGCAGAACAGAGCAGTGGCGAGCCTGGGGCGCAAATCCTAATGAAGTGCACAGACGGCTGGGTGCATTCCAGGGGTCACCTCCCCACCATCAACAACAAAGTGAGTGAGCTCGACAGTACAGCTGCTATATGTACGGGGAATATTAAACATTACATGTGCTGCTACAACTGGTAAATGCACATTGACTGAGTCTGTACTTTGTTACCGCTGCATGACTCTTGGCCACCATAAGGCAGCATAAAACGCCATACCAGTGAATCGCACGTGACGTGCTTTGTATCAAGATACTGCCTGGCTGAATCTACCTACCCCGCTATAATTTGGATATACACATTGCTCAGACTGCACTCACTCTACACTGCTTAAATCCTTGCTACCCTCAGAATCTGCATAGAGCACTACCAACGTGTAAGTGAGGCGCTTTGCAGCAGGACACTACCTGGGATTGATCAGCAGTACCATCGCGCCTATCCAGCATGGCTCACCTGCTCTACCTATCTGGCGCACTAGTGAGTTCCACAATGGGTAAAACAGAAGCGAAGCAGCAGTGACTTACCTTTGAGGCCAAAAGGCAGGCATGTCAGACGACCCCACTGGCTGACCAGTTGCTCTGTGGAGCCGGGGATGGGGGTGAGTCCTCCCATCCTGAAGAGGACCTCAAGTCGCTCCTCCTTGAAATGTGCTTCATTCTCACTACCATATCCTACAAGCTCTACTCCCCGACTAGGCGCATGGACGACATGAAAGATCACATTGACAAACACGCCTTATAGATGCTGAACAACTTATCTCTGAAATCAAGGATGTGCAAACACAGCAGGCGAATGCAGTAAAAGAAATGAAGGTTCCGTTGAAAAATGATGAGAAATAATGTAACCATCTTGGGAATTCCTAAAACTACAATGGGATGCACTGAATATTATATTGAACGCTTGCTTCTTCAGTTGTTTGGAACTGAGAAATGTTCCCAGTCTTTTGTCATAGAGAGGGAACATAGATCTTTGGCCCCTCGGCTGAATGCAGGCGCCCCTCCCACGCCCGTTATTATGAATTTCCTCAACTACAGGGACAGAGACCAGGTGCTCCGTCTGGCCCCGGAAGCCAGGAAGGTCCGCTGTGAAGGGTTGCACGTAACATTATTTCCTGACTTCACACAGCCTGCACAGGATGCCCTAAAAAAATATCTCCCCATGAAGAAGGGACTTCAAGAATGGAGCATCCAATACACTATGCTATATTCGGTGAGACTACGATTGACATGGAAGGGGAAACAGAAGATTTTCACGAGTCCAGCAACGGCCCTTTCCTTCCTGAAGAAGTTTCTGTTCTCAAATGATGCCATGTATGAGTGTGGACGATACATCGTCCCTAGATGAGGTAGAATGATTGGGCCTCTGTCTCCTGTGGGTCTCTGTCTCCTGTATTCATCTCTGCGCATCTGGAAGGGATGAGCTAATTCCTGAGCAGCATTGGCTCTACTGTTGTGCTGACTTGTGTTCCAGCTCCTGCCTTAGCTATAAGAAATATATCACATACCGTGCAATACTGGCTTGTTATTAATGTTTTATGATGTTATTCACTGAGAGCCTTTCTTAAGTCCTGTGTCATCATATCTCCTGTGCTGGTTGATGCTGAATTTTTAGTGCTCTGGATGCCTCTGGACTTCTCATGTGTTGTTTGATACTACACCCTATTTGGGACTATCTTCCTGTTTAGGTTATTCACCTTGTTCTGGGATTCACTGGGAGGTTGAGTCCTGATGTGGGAGGGCAGGGTGGCGTTGTGGAACTATTTGCACTATTCTTGAAAAGATCACTCTTTGTGACACATGGCTGAGAATTGTTGTATCAGTGTGCTTATTAATAGTACTTTTGGTCACTGATAGTGAAGAAGCCTGCACATGACGTATTGGCATAACTTTTATAACATGGAATGTCCGGGTTTAACCAATCCTTGTAAATGCTGACAGGTATTGGCCTATCTCAACAGACATGAAGCGGACATTATTTATTTACAAGAAACACATCTTATGTGAGGGAGGTGAGTGGGCCTACCCATTTCCTAGGGCACTTAAAATACTTTGCTTCTTGTAAGGAAATGCCTCCTTGGCATGGTTACCCCCTGAATTTTTGCCTTTGCTGATTCCAAGTTATGATTTGAAAGTGTGCTGAGGCCTGCTAACCAGGCCCCAGCACCAGTGTTCTTTCCCTAACCTGTACCTTTGTTTCCACAATTGGCACACCCTGGCATCCAGATAAGTCCCTTGTAACTGGTACCTAGGGCCCTGATGCCAGGGAAGGTCTCTAAGGGCTGCAGCATGTCTTATGCCACCCTGGGGACCCCTCACTCAGCACAGACACACTGCTTGCCAGCTTGTGTGTGCTGGTGAGGATTAAATGACTAAGTCGACATGGCACTCCCCTCAGGGTGCCCTGCCAACCTCACACTGCTTGTAGGTATAGATAAGTCACCCCTCTAGCAGGCCTTACAGCCCTAAGGCAGGGTGCACTATACCATAGGTGGAGGAGATAATGAGAAAAACAAGGAGGAGTAACTGGCCATTCAAGACAGCCCTTAAGGTGTCCTGAGCTAAGGTGACTCTGACTTTTAGAAATCCTCCATCTTGCAGATGGAGGTTTCCCAATAGGATTAGGGATGTGCCCCCCTCCCCTCAGGGAGGAGGCACAAAGAGGGTGTAGCCACCCTCAGGGCTAGTAGCCATTGGCTACTAACCCCCCAGACCTAAACACCCCCCTAAATCGAGTATTTAGGGGCTCCCAGAACACAGCAAGATAGATTCCTGCAACCTAAGACGAAGAAGGACTGCTGAGCTGAAAAACCTGCAGAGAAGACGGAGACACCAACTGCTTTGGCCCCAGCTCTACCGGCCTGTCTCCCCACTTCTAAAGAACTGCTCCAGCGACGCGGTCCACAGGGTCCAGCAACCTCTGAAGCCTCAGAGGACTACCCTGCATCTAAAAGGACCAAGAACTCCTGAGGACAGCGGCTCTTCTCCACAAAGACTGCAACTTTGCAACAAAGAAGCAACTTTGAAGGAACACACGTTTCCCGCCGGAAGCGTGAGACTTTGCACTCTGCACCCGATGCCCCCGGCTCGACTTGTGGAGAACAAACACTACAGGGAGGACTCCCCGGCGACTGCGAGACCGTGAGTAGCCAGAGTTGAGCCCCCACAGCGACGCCTGCAGAGGGAATCCCGAGGCTCCCCCTGACCGCGACTGCCTGCTTCAAAGACCCGACGCCTGGTAAAGACACTGCACCCGCAGCCCCCAGGACCTGAAGGATCCGACCTCCAGTGCAGGAGCGACCCCCCAGGTGGCCCTCTCCCTTTCCCAGGTGGTGGCTACCCCGAGGAGCCCCCCCTTGCCTGCCTGCATCGCTGAAGAGACCACTTGGTCTCCCATTGAACTTCATTACAAACCCGCCGCCTGTTTGCACATTGCACCCGGTCGCCCCCGTGCCGCTGAGGGTGTACTTTTTGTGCTGACTTGTGTACCCCCCTCCCCTGCGGTGCCCTACAAAACCCCCCTGGTCTGCCCTCCGAAGACGCGGGTACTTACCTGCTGGCAGACTGGAACCGGGGCACCCCCTTCTCCATTGAAGCCTATCGTTTTGGACACCACTTCGACCTCTGCACCTGACTGGCCCTGAGCTGCTGGTGTGGTAACTTTGGGGTTGCTCTGAACCCCCAACGGTGGGCTACCTTGGACCCAACTTTGAACCCTGTAGGTGGTTTACTTACCTGCAAAACTAACAAACACTTACCTCCCCCAGGAACTGTTGAAAATTGCACTGTGTCCAGTTTTAAAATAGCTATTTGCCATTTGTGTGAAAACTGTATATGATATTTTGCTAATTCAAAGTTCCTAAAGTTCCTAAGTGAAATACCTTTCATTTAAAGTATTGATTGTAAATCTTGAACCTGTGGTTCTTAAAATAATCTAATAAAATATATTTTTCTATATAAAAACCTATTGGCCTGGAATTGTCTTTTGAGTGTGTGTTCCTCATTTATTGCCTGTGTGTGTACAACAAATGCTTAACACTACCCTCTGATAAGCCTACTGCTCGACCACACTACCACAAAATAGAGCATTAGAATTATCTCTTTTTGCCACTATCTTACCTCTAAGGGGAACCCTTGGAGACTGTGCATGCTATTTCTTACTTTGAAATAGTACATGCAGAGCCAACTTCCTACACTTCTTATTCATCCTACTCCAGGGGAGTGGCCATCATTAGCTGTAAATGTGCCCTTCCTCCATCTCCGGACCATAGCAGATTCGGATGTCTGGTTTTTAATGCTCCAGGGCCTTATTGGTCACACCAAGACTCAGAGAAGATCATGCAGGAATTTGTCACCTTTTACCACGAGCTATACATCTCCCACATGCAGGCTTCTCCAGCAGGGGTAGATAACTATTTGCAGCTGGTTGCTCTGGCCTGGCTGGATCAGGCACACCGTGAGGTACTCTGCTGACCTTTAGAAGTTCAGGAGATGGAGTAAGTTATTGTGCAATTATCAAATGGGAACGCACCTAGGAGTGATGGACTCCCGGCGGAGTTTTATAACACATATGCCACAGAGCTGGCACCTATTTTTCTTATTTTTTATTTATTTGTATTTTATTGCCAGTGATTAACAGTTAGTACATTTATGCATATAGCTACATCTTTAACTGTGAGTCTCACTTTCTACTCCACCCTGGTCCCACTCACAAATGTCTTTAATCCAGAGATAAATGAATCCTCTATTGCCATTCTCGCTGAGCTTTTCTATCTGGTTCTGTACTGGTTATCATTAGATGCACACCACTGTTCCATGTCTGTATCCTTTCATAATTCCTTTGCCCATTCTCCCCATATTTTTTCATAATTGTTAATACGTCCTCTACTCTTGTACACTTCTTTTTCTACAAAATTCTATTCCTATTTCCCAGTTCTGATGTGTATGGGGCGTTGCCGAGCCCCACCTCTTGGCTATATCTCTGTTGGCCACCATGCAGCCTATGTTTGAGTATTTTTTTGATGACAAGTATAGTCTGAGATTTCCCATATAATAAGTAACTTTATCCTTGGTGTCGGTCTAAGGGTCCCATCATTTGCAATCGCCAGTGTGCTTTCCACCTTCCTCCAGTACCTCTGAAGGCGTGGGCAGCTCCATATAGGGTGCAGAAAAGAGGCTTCCATTCTACAGTTTTTCCATATGTGTCTTTTGCTCGCAGCAAATGCTTGAGGCAGAAGAATAAGCGCAGGCCCTCAAAAATAAGTGCTCCGCACCGGAAACAACAAGCACAAGCTAATCACTGGTTGGGGACTAGTACTGAATATTGGTGGTGGGAATGCTTTCAGTTACTAATGCATTTCAGTAAGGTTCTCTGAGGGAATAGGTGTGGTAGTTCCATCTGGGGTGGTACTGTGTTGGTGATAGTATGCAGTGTTGTGGGATCATAATTCAATGGTGACCATTGGAAGTACAGTGGTATAGGGCTGGTAAGGCAGTACTGTTGGTTTGTGGTGTGGTATTAAGGAGTGGCACTACTTTGCTTGATGGTAGTGATTGAGGATTGTAATTCTGAGATATCTGGTACGGTTGTGTGTGATGGGAGGATGGTGCTGAGGGCAGTAGTGGGTGTGTTTACAGTTTTGGTGCAGTCCACAGGTGATTAATCGGTGCAGATGAAGTATTAGTATGGTGTTTAGGTTATAGTGCAGCACAGGCCATGGTGCATCTGTGCTGGGAGTTCCAGTACAGTTTTGTTGTGTTATTGTGGGGTCCTAGGTTTTATTATGGCAATGCTTTAACCAGATAGTTTTGTTGTTGGGATCGTGGTGCAGTAGTAGAGTTTGCAACCTAGTTGTTACATGGGGTAGCATGACTTCTTGGTGAGGTGCTACTGTATGGTTGGGTGGGAAGATGGTATTGTGGTTGTAAGATAGTGAGCGTGACTAGTGCTCATTGACATGGGTGAGTAAACAGTGCTGGAGTATGTGTATCACAGAAGAGTGGTAATAGTACAAGATGAGAGTAATAATGAAGCACCGCAATAAAGTAGTGCGGTAGTGCAGTGGTGGTGGTAGTGCGATAATTGGACCGAGGTGCAATGGTTTTGGCTGGGAGTGTGATGCTGTATTAACAATAGTGGAGTGGGGTGCCGGAAGTCGTAGCGAGATAGTGGTTTAGATGATTCTGAAGTTTTTTTTGCATGGTAATTTAGTTTATTGAGGTGGCGCAAATAGAATTTCAAGGATGTCATTTTGGATTATCAAAGATGATAGTGCTGTGTTGGAAGTTAATAATGCATTGATAAGACAGTGAAGGATGTGGTTATGCAGAAGTGTGTGAAGTTAGTCCAGGTGTGCTGTGCTCTATGGTGGTATTTTGATGTTGGGGCTTGTTTTGGGGATTGTATCCAGTTAAAATACAGTGAGATAGTGGTACAGGGGCAGTTATAGCAAGGGGCTTGGCACTGGTTGTGGAGTGCTGGTGGGTGCTTGTGCAGTGATTTAAGTTGGTTGTGGAGTTGGGATTGAGTGGTGGTGCTGGTGGAAGATGACTGTGTAATTGTTCGGGGTGAGGTGAGATGATTTAAGTGAGAAGGCAATGTGATGTGGAAGTCTGTGTGTGATGTTAGTATTGTAGTTTTCCCTCCTCATTGTATCAACATTGTTTGGTTTGGGCGCATGGTACAACCACAGTATAGGTGCTACATGACTGCAAGTTATTGTGCTCTTGATTCCGTTTTGGCCAGAGCATTCAATAGAGACTTCATTTGCATGGTGAATCACACAGGGTGCAGTATGCACCAGTGAAAAGCCTAATTGACTTTACTTAGCCAGATGTATTAGCTCTGTGAGAAAGCAGCAGCTGCCTAATTGGATCCAAAATAATATTCTACATCCCTCTAGTGGGACCTCAGGGGATATACAGAATGTATTCCTTAGATGCCCCACTTAATCAGGATTGTGTACTTTTATTTTGCAGGTGTAGCTACAAATGATTTAGATGCTTTCGTGAAGTTTGAATTCCATTATCCTAGTGCCGTGAGTATCTGTTATTTTTAAAGCTTTGTTGTTACTAGCGTAACATTTCTTTCTTTTATATGTACAGTTTGTACTTTTTATTTGCACAAATGAGAACGTTAATTTCTGATATTAGGAAGCAGTGAAAAATTCTTAATTGAAACTAAGGACAGGTATATGTCTAAATAAAAAATGCATACTAACACCATAAAGCTTTTATTAAAAAATATGTGGAATAAATACCATAGGTATATGAATCGTGCTAAATTTCATAATAGAAGTACATAAGAATTCATGACATGGTCAAAATCCCAGAATGTCTGGCAATGCCATATCTGTTACCAAGCCATTAGTGATCTACCCCATGTAATGTTGTATTGTATTGAGCACACATACACAAGAGTTACTTGATGCTTTTGGAGTACATAACAGGAATGGAGACTAAGCACATCTATAAATCACAGTTAGAAAGAGAACTCTTATATTTCTTCAGGAATACGGGAAGAAGAGAGGGAGCACAGATATCCAAATCAAGATTATTCAAAGTTTTGACAGCATTGGCAGCAACAACTGGAAAATCCCTAGCTCCAAAATTAACTGTTTTCTTTCTGTGAATGTTCAAACGAAAGTTATATTCAGAGTGGACACCATGGTAAGAAACATTTAGCGGAACTTGTCCAAAATAAAGGAGCAGTAGAATAAATAATATGATTTCCAAATGGCATAGCCTTGAAAGCAGTTCTTTAGTGATTTGGAGCTAATGAATGTCCCTCATTGAAGGGGTGATATGATCATTGTACAGTTGTGGCCTGTTATGAGTCAACTGCTGCTTTCTGCACAAACTAGAAATGCTTGAAGTAGCTCTTCAAGCAGATTCCTGAAAAGAGAATTTTCATAATCCAGGCAAATTTGTTTGATGGCAAGTGCAGTTATTGTATAGTGCTCTGGATCAATACGGGGAATAATTTCCTTTAGGTCTTTAACTTGCCAGAAAATTAAGCTGGATAGTTTAGAGAGTTGAGTCTCTGATGACAGCCCAGCGTCAGTATAGATGCCTAAAATGCATACTGCTTTGGAGAGGTGGCAGAGGAGCTCCACAGATACTGGACAATGAATAAGAGTCCATTTATTTTAGGAATTTTTGGTTATCAAAAAGTTACATTTTATTGGGGTTCAGTTTTTTGTTTTTAAAAAAGAGACATTCTAAAATAGTTTTAGGAATGGAAGGAAGGGAAGATGTCTTTATAATCTGGGCTAGCAGTTAGTTTCTTGGACTGCACTAACTTAAAAATCAGTTGTGTGTCTTCAGCATAAGTGTAGAATTGTATGTACGTAGAATGAAGGCTAAGAGCATATGCAAATGGTGATTTTTAACTGGTTTGAACAAAACCTTCAATGTCTGAAGTAGCCAGAGGTAAGTAATTGAAGGTGTATAAATTATGCCCAGTCAAAACGAAGAAAAATTGTTGTATGACAAAATGTGTGCAGCACCAGCTATCTCCGACATTCTTAGTATGCATATATGTGCTCCCAGCTGCCTTGATTGCTGTTTGGTGATGATAACATAGCTGGTACAGAGATTAGAGGTTCATTCGTTTAGGGTACCAGTGCCAAGTTAAAACTCTGCACACAGTGATGAGGACTCATATGTTTCTAGTTCTAGAAAGCTTTTTACCCACATTTGATCATCACACCTATGTGAGTCGTAAATTGAGGCTATGGTAAATATGTCTGTGGCGTCTGAGCCTACACTATCAGGGACAGGAGCTTTAAGCAGTGTCTGAAGGTTGAACGGCACATTGTTCACAAGCTTGAATAGCAGGTTACGATCCCTCTGAGGCAACATTTGCCTTTCTGATGATACTGTAAGGATGAAACGGTGTCAAAGTTTGTACAACATTGACTGCTCATTAGGACTCACTTGTAGTTAAGAAACACATCTGAGTATCTAGTGTATTATACTGCATTTGCCAAGACGCCTTACCTGGGGGGTGGTTACAGGGGACTGTAACAGGCTTATGAACAGGATGCAACTACACTACCAGATAGAACAGGTGCATGGCAGCTTTAGGAAGCTGCATCTGTATATACTATACCAAAGTAAGGTATAGTGTGCACAGAGTCCAGTGGATCCCCATAGGCTTTACAGAGACTAAAGTAGATAATACTAATGCTCTCTTTTGTGGTAGTTTGGTCGAGTAGTTAGGATTATCAAAGGGTAGTGCTAAGCATTTGTTGTACACACAGTCAAGAAATGAGGCACACACTCAATGACTAACTCCAGGTCAATGTTTTATGTATCAAAAATATACTTTGTTACTTTATTTCTAGAACCACTTTGTTGCAGGTAAGTACAGTTTCAAGAGTGTATCACTTTCAAGTATCAAATGCACTTTGTTTAGAATTCACAGATGAAAAAGTTTACAGGTAAGTAATACTTTTCATTTTCAAAATTGGACATGGTGCAACTTCTCATAGAAAGCAATGGAGTCCTTGAGGAGGAAAAGTAACACTGGGCTGGCCGGGTGCTGAGGTCAAAGTTGGTGTAGAGCGCCAGGTGGAATCCTTTGGAGACAGGGGGCATTCAGAAAGAAACAGCTTGCAGGTAAGTACCTGGGATTTCAGGGCACAGACCTTGGGGGTTAGATCCGGCCTGGGGGACTGAGGGAGGTTGGGCACAGGTCAGCACCAAACACACACCCTCAGCAGCACAGGGGTGGCCGGGTGCAGGGCACAAACAGAGTTGGGCACCCAGTGCTTTCCAATGAGGAAAGATACTGTAGGTGTTGTCCAGGGAGTCGACTGAAGAAAACCGACTGCTGGATAGATAAGTAGAGAGCCCAATGGGCATTGCTAGACCGTTGGTTGGGTTCCTCAAGGCCAGGGGGCTGCGGGTGCCGGGGTACCTTTCGGTGTCGGTAAATCTTCACCGTAGCCAGTCGAGGTCGGGGGGTCCTCTGGATTTAGGCTGCAGGTGTCGTTGTGTTGGTCAGGAGTGGTCAAACCGAGGTGGACTCGAGGTCAGAATCCCTTGGGGACCTTCTCCGAGCTGGTGGACCACCTGGACCCGAGCTGTGGGCGTTGGGTGCAGAGTGGGCAGGACTCGCAGATTAGGGCGGCTCTGGAGTCCTTCTTGGAGGTTTCTTTGTGATACCATACTTCCCAATCTTCAGTGAAGCCATCATGGAGCAATGGAGTTTGTAATGAGTGAATCTGTGGTATAGTGCACGATGCCTTAGGGCTGTAAGGCCTGCTTGAGGGGTGACTTACCTATGCCACAGGCAGTAGTTTGTGGGCATGGAACCCAGAGATGGATGCCATTTCGACTTTACCTTTTTCTCCCTACTGATACACACAATCTGCAATGTCAGGGTGCATGTGTATGGTGAGGGGTCCCTTAGGGTGGCACAATACATGCTGCAGCCTTAAAGACATTCCCTGGCCACAGAGCCCTTGGTACCACTGGTACCTTTAACAAGGGATTTACCTGTATGCCAGAGGTGCGCCAATTCTGGAAGCAATGGTACAATATATGGGAAGGGGCCTGGTTAGCAGGATCCCAGCACACACTCAGTTAGGTTAGCATCAAATATCAGGCAAAAAGTGGGGGGCTGCTGCAACAAGGGGCCAGTTTCCTACAGCATCTGCCTCTTCTCACCCTCTGAACCACTTGCAGTTTTAGGCTTATTTTACTTTCTTGACCCACATTGAATAACTGTTGACTGTCATCAAAAGATGAACAGATGTTTGCTTAGCTAATTAGGAGTCCTCTGGCAGAGAGTTGTAAGATTACCTCATGGAAAGTAAGTGCTAGATTTTTCTGCACTTTTGCTTTGAATCTGAAGGCCAATCTCAGGGTGCCCAGCATCCTTCAGAAAAACTATTTAGATAAGATTGCTGTCCCTCAGCTCCTACCCTAAATGTTTGTATAGGTTATAGTCCAATGTAAGATGTACTAATCTGGGGCAGGTCCACACCTCAAAAGGAAAAATAGTTTTATTTACTTTTGATTTGATTCTGAAGGCCAATCTCAGGGTGGCCAAACAGCCTTCAGAACACTATTTAGATAAGATTGGTCTCCTCTAGCTCCTAGCCCAATGTTTGTACATGTTATAGTCCATTGTAACATGTACTAATCTGGGGGAAGTCTACTCCTGAAAAGGAGAAATTGTTTTAAGTTTAACAGTTATTATCCATCATGGGTATCACCATCAGATTCATATGAGACTTTCCCAACCTCATTGCGTGATGAGTAGACTATAAATAGTATAAATGTAACTCAAGAGACAACAAATGGTGCACTGTATCTTTCTATCACCCCACTACTATAGATCTCTTTAACTCGCAGAGCCAAGCATGGTTTCAAGAATACTTATGCTTGCACATGCCTGTTGCTTGTGGATGCATTTAAAAGATTCCTTGTTAAAATTGTACTTTGGTTTTCACCTCAAATGTGGGGAGGAATTCTGAAGAGCGGATGTGCATGTCTAAAGATAAATAATGTGTTCGATGGCATCTGTCGCTGTAGATACACATGTTCTGCATAGCTCGCCATCTGGTGTTGGGTCGGAGTGTTACAAGTTGTTTTTCTTCGAAGAAGTCTTTCGAGTCACGGGACCGAGTGACTCCTCCTTTTGTCTCCATTGCGCATGGGCGTCGACTCCATCTTCGATTGTTTTCTTTCCGCCATCGGGTTCGGACGTGTTCCTGTCGCTCCGAGTTTCGGAACGGAAAGTTAGTAGATTTCGGAAGATTTTCGTCGGTATTGTTGCGTTCGGGATCGGCGTAGTTAGATTCAACACCGCATCGAGGATCGACGCGCTCCGGTGCCCTTCGGGGTCGTTTTCGAGCCCCCGTCGGGGCCTGGTCGGCCCGACCGCGTGTCCAACACCGCCGATGGAACGGACCCCGTTCCGTTTTTGTCCCAAATGCCACAACAAATACCCGTATACAGACCAACATTTGGTCTGTAACCTGTGCCTGTCACCTGAGCACAGTGAAGAGACTTGCGAAGGCTGTCGCGCGTTCCGGTCCCGAAAGACACTCCGTGACCGTCGAGCCAGGAGACTTCAGATGGCGTCCACGCCGACAGCGCACCGAGAGTTCGAGGAACGAGAGGAAGAAGAAACCTTATCGATCCACGAATCGGACTCCGAGGAATTCGACGATCAAAGAACCGTGAGTAAGACGTCGAAAACAACACATAAAAAGAGTGACAAGGCCCAGGGGACGCCACTGCCACCAGGCCATGGCTCCACCCATAAGTTCGGTGACCGACCATCGGCACCGAAAAAGGCCAAAACAGTGCCGAGATCGTCCGACTCCGGTCGAGACACCGGCACGCAGCTTTCTCGGGATCGAGAAAGTGCTGGAGAGAAGCAACGACACCGAGATAGCGGTGTAGAAACGGCTCGACGCTGAGACAGCGGCACCGACGAAGATCGACGCCGAGAGGTTTCGACTCCTAAAAAGAAAAAAGCCACCTCGGAGCCGAAAAAAGATACAGGCAGGGTTTCGGTGCCGAAACAACCCGTAACCGACCCAGGTCCAGGCTCTTATACAGAGGAGCAATCACTGTCCTCTCAGATGCGTAAGCATAGGTTTGAGGAAGAGCTGCAATCCACCGAAGTGGACCATACGCAAAAACGTATTTTCATACAGCAGGGAACAGGAAGAATAAGCACCCTTCCCCCTATTAGGAGAAAAAGGAGACTGGAGTTTCAAACAGAACGGGCGCCACAAACAAAAATGGTGAAAAAGGTGACTCCGCCACCCTCTCCTCCACCTGTACTTAACGTCTCACCAGCGCAAACTCCGTCACATTCCCCGGCTCACACCACCATGAGCCAAGGTGACCAGGATCAAGACGCTTGGGACTTATATGACGCCCCAGTGTCGGACAACAGTCCGGAGGCATATCCAACAAAGCCCTCACCACCTGAAGACAGCACAGCATATTCTCAAGTGGTGGCTAGAGCAGCACAATTCCACAACGTAAACCTCCACTCAGAACAAGTCGAGGATGACTTTTTATTCAACACCCTCTCCTCCACCCACAGCTCCTACCAAAGCCTGCCTATGCTGCCAGGTATGCTTCGGCACGCAAAGGAAATCTTCAAGGAGCCGGTCAAAAGTAGGGCAATAACGCCAAGGGTGGACAAGAAATATAAAGCACCTCCTACAGACCCTGTTTTCATCACCACACAGCTGCCACCAGATTCCGTCGTAGTGGGAGCAGCTCGGAAGAGAGCCAACTCCCACACATCTGGGAACGCACCACCCCCAGATAAAGAGAGCCGCAAGTTCGATGCAGCTGGGAAAAGAGTCGCAGTACAAGCTGCAAACCAGTGGCGCATCGCTAACTCTCAAGCACTACTTGCGCGCTATGACAGAGCCCATTGGGATGAGATGCAACACCTCATCGAGCATCTACCCAAGGAACTTCAAAAAAGGGCAAAGCAGGTGGGTGAGGAAGGACAGAACATATCTAATAACCAGATACGATCTTCTATGGACGCAGCAGACACAGCTGCAAGAACAATTAATACATCTGTGACCATTAGAAGGCACGCATGGCTAAGAACGTCTGGGTTCAAACCAGAGATACAGCAGGCAGTGCTCAATATGCCATTCAACGAAAAACAACTGTTCGGACCAGAAGTGGACACGGCAATCGAAAAACTTAAAAAAGACACTGACACTGCTAAGGCCATGGGCGCACTCTACTCCCCGCAGAGCAGAGGAACCTACAGCACCTTCCGCAAGACACCCTTTCGAGGGGGGTTTCGGGGTCAGGCCACACAAGCCAGCACCTCGCAGGCAACACGTCCAGCTACCAGGGACAGTACAGGGGAGGCTTTCGGGGCCAATACAGAGGAGGGCAATTCCCTAGGAATAGAGGGAAATTTCAAAGCCCCAAAACCCCTACAACTAAGCAGTGACTCAGATGTCACTCACCCCCTCCACACAACACCAGTGGGGGGAAGAATAGGTCATTATTACAAAGCATGGAAGGAAATAACTACAGACACTTGGGTCTTAGCAATTATCCAACATGGTTATTACATAGAATTCCTACAATTCCCTCCAAACATACCACCAAAAGCACAGAAATTGTCAAAACAACATTCCGACCTTCTGGAAATAGAAGTTCAAGCACTATTGCAAAAGAATGCAATCGAATTAGTACCAATCACACAGACAAACACAGGAGTCTATTCACTGTACTTCTTAATACCAAAAAAGGACAAAACACTGAGACCAATCCTAGACCTCAGAATACTAAACACCTACATCAAATCAGACCACTTTCACATGGTCACGCTACAAGAGGTGTTACCATTGCTAAAACTACAGGACTACATGACAACCTTAGACCTCAAGGACGCGTATTTCCATATACCAATACATCCATCTCACAGAAAATACCTACGGTTCGTATTCAAAGGAATACATTACCAATTCAAAGTATTGCCTTTTGGTTTAACAACCGCACCAAGAGTCTTTACAAAATGTCTAGCAGTAGTGGCTGCACACATCAGAAGGCAACAAATACATGTATTCCCGTATCTAGACGATTGGCTAATCAAAACCAATTCACTAACAAAGTGCTTACAACACACAAATCAAATCATACAAACCCTCTACAAACTAGGTTTCACCGTCAACTTTGCAAAATCCAACATTTTGCCGTGCAAAGTACAACAATACCTGGGAGCCATAATAGACACAACAAAAGGAGTAGCCACTCCAAGTCCACAAAGAATTCAAAATTTCAACAAGATCATACAACGCATGTATCCCACGCAAACAATACAAGCAAAGATTATATTACAACTCCTAGGCATGATGTCTTCATGCATAGCCATTGTCCCGAACGCAAGACTACACATGAGGCCCTTACAACAGTGCCTAGCATCACAATGGTCACAAGCACAGGGTCACCTTCTAGATCTGGTGTTGATAGACCGCCAAACTTACCTCTCGCTTCTATGGTGGAACAGTATAAATTTAAACAAAGGGCGGCCATTCCAAGACCCAGTGCCACAATACGTAATAACAACAGATGCTTCCATGACAGGGTGGGGAGCACACCTCGATCAACACAGCATACAAGGACAATGGAACGTGCATCAAACAAAACTGCACATAAATTACCTAGAAATGCTAGCAGTTTTTCACGCATTGCGGGCTTTCCTACCAATTATAACTCACAAATACATTCTTGTCAAAACAGACAACATGACAACTATGTATTATCTAAACAAACAGGGGGGGACACACTCAACGCAGTTGAGTCTTCTAGCACAGAAAATATGGCGATGGGCAATTCACAACCACATTTGCCTAATAGCGCAGTTCATTCCAGGGATCCAGAATCAACTTGCAGACAATCTCTCTCGAGATCACCAACAAGTCCACGAATGGGAAATTCACCCCCAAGTTCTAAACACTTACTTCAGACTCTGGGGAACACCTCAAATAGACTTGTTTGCAACAAGAGAGAACGCAAAATGCCAAAACTTCGCATCCAGATACCCACACAGGCAGTCCCAAGGCAATGCCCTATGGATGAACTGGTCAGGGATATTTGCCTACGCTTTTCCTCCTCTCCCTCTCCTTCCTTATCTGGTAAACAAATTGAGTCAAAACAAACTCAAACTCATTTTAATAGCACCAACTTGGGCAAGGCAACCCTGGTACACAACACTGCTAGACCTATCAGTAGTACCCCACATCAAATTGCCCATCAGGCCGGATCTGTTAACACAACACAACCGACAGATCAGACATCCAGATCCAGCATCGCTGAATCTAGCAATCTGGCTCCTGAAATCCTAGAATTCGGACACTTACAACTTACCCAAGAATGTATGGAAGTCATAAAGCAAGCCAGAAGGCCGTCCACTAGGCACTGCTATGCAAGTAAATGGAAGAGGTTTGTCTGTTACTGCCATCATAATCAGATCCTACCTATACACGCAACTCCAAAGGATGTAGTGGGTTACTTGCTTCACTTACAGAAATCTAGCCTAGCCTTCTCTTCCATTAAAATACACCTTGCGGCAATATCTGCATACCTGCAGACTACCTATTCAACTTCCCTATATAGGATACCAGTCATTAAAGCATTCATGGAAGGGCTTAAAAGAATTATACCACCAAGAACACCACCTGTTCCTTCATGGAACTTAAATGTTGTCTTAACAAGACTCATGGGTCCACCTTTTGAACCCATGCACTCTTGCGAAATACAGTTCCTCACCTGGAAGGTTGCATTTCTCATCGCCATTACATCTCTAAGAAGAGTAAGCGAAATTCAGGCATTTACAATACAAGAACCTTTTATACAACTACACAAAAATAAAGTCGTCCTAAGGACTAATCCTAAATTTTTACCAAAGGTTATTTCACCGTTCCACCTAAATCAAACAGTGGAACTACCAGTGTTCTTCCCACAGCCAGATTCCGTAGCTGAGAGGGCACTACATACATTAGATGTCAAAAGAGCATTAATGTACTACATTGACAGAACGAAGAACATCAGAAAGACTAAACAACTATTTATTGCATTCCAAAAACCTCATGCAGGAAACCCAATATCAAAACAAGGTATAGCCAGATGGATAGTTAAATGCATCCAAATCTGCTACCTTAAAGCAAAACGACAACTGCCCATTAAACCAAGGGCACACTCAACCAGAAAAAAAGGTGCTACCATGGCCTTTCTAGGAAACATCCCAATGCAAGAAATATGTAAGGCAGCCACATGGTCTACGCCACACACGTTCACCAAGCACTACTGTGTAGACGTGCTATCCGCACAGCAAGCCACAGTAGGTCAAGCCGTGTTAAGAACGTTATTTCAAACCACTTCCATTCCTACAGGCTGAACCACCGCTTTTGGGGAGATAACTGCTTACTAGTCTATGCAGAACATGTGTATCTACAGCGACAGATGCCATCGAACTGAAAATGTCACTTACCCAGTGTACATCTGTTCGTGGCATCAGTCGCTGGAGATTCACATGTGCCCACCCACCTCCTCGGGAGCCTGTAGCAATTCGGAAGTTAGCTTCAACTTTGTATATTTGTATATATATTATTTTAGCCTTAAATAGGTACATACTTAGTCACTCCATTGCATGGGCACTATTACTACAACACAACTCCTACCTCACCCTCTGCGGGGAAAACAATCGAAGATGGAGTCGACGCCCATGCGCAATGGAGACAAAAGGAGGAGTCACTCGGTCCCGTGACTCGAAAGACTTCTTCGAAGAAAAACAACTTGTAACACTCCGACCCAACACCAGATGGCGAGCTATGCAGAACATGTGAATCTCCAGCGACTGATGCCACGAACAGATGTACACTGGGTAAGTGACATTTTCATTCCGTTAATAGCTTTATGTTCTCAGGTAAATGGGCAAATGTAGAATACCCCACTTAATATTGTGCCCTGCTCAATGCGTCTTTTGTTATATATTGAAGAAAGAGTAATTTTTTCTTTATGTTTTTTTTGTCAGGAGCAAGCTCAGAAAAATAAAACCACAGTAATTAAAAACACCAATTGTCCAGGTTTGTAGCAATTTCAACTCATGATATTTAAATTACAAATGATTATATTGCAGTGCAACATGTATATAGTGCTTGCTACCTCTATGTGGGGTACTGAGGCCCTTAGGTATATGGCCAGCATTCTGTGCCTTGTAGGGCACGTGATTGGAAGGGGCCTTCTCTTTGTGTTTTGATCTTATGTGGAAAGTGTTTTCATGTCATGCATGATGACCTCTGAGTTGTGGTTATCATGTCTGTGCTTCTCTATAAGTGGATGAAGAGATGTGAGAGGTGGACATACAGTTAATGGTTTTCGGTAAGCTGACAACCCTGAGCATCTCTGTCTGGTATTTCTTATGATCATAGTCCATTTAGCTGGTTAGTGCACTGAGATGTCCAATTTAAGATTTTTTGTTTAAACGTTTATAATTCTGAGCAGGCATGGGTGGAAAGAGACATGGTCAGGAGATCTGCTGAGATGGACTTTGTTACTGTCATCTTAGATCTGATTGTTTATGTGAGATGTACAAGATGATAATAGAATGTAGCTAGCCTGGACCTGCAGTGGTGGACTAGATTAGAGTCCTGTGATTGGCCAGCAGCATGTGCCAGATCTCTTTAGTTACTCCATGCCTGTTCCAGTGGCGAAGGCTAATTTATGGGCTGGTACAGTATTGTGTGATGGACAAGACGGTTAGCAGATATGACTTATGTGAATGTAAGAGATTTAGGCACTATAAGGAAATTATTATGCAGCCTGTATGAACCTCAGTTGGCTGCTAACCGCTGAGTGTTATGGTATTAGTATAAGTGTTGGCCAGAAAATGTATATATGAATTGACTTTACTGAATAACACCCAGGCTTAGCCATAGGTCAGCTCTTCATAGCTTACCTGGATATTGAAAATAATGTGCTGGTTGGGCTGATCATTATCTGTGGGCTTTAAACTGTAGATTGTACTTGAAACTATGGTTATCATTCTGGGGTCTATCTCAAGGTTTTGGGATGAAATAGTTGTCTTTGAAATAGTCATGTATTCAACTGTATTCTGAAGTGTTTTATGTTCTAAATGCTTCAAATTTGGCTGGTTACTGCCATAGCATCATCAGCCTCAGTTCATCATTTCCCCAGAAGCATAGTTACATCAGTTACAGCCTTGATAGTCTTCCAATTCTTTATAACCCAGAAGACTGCCTTATATTTTGGTGTATTTCTGAGGCCTAGGTTGAGACCTAGTGAAGTAGGCTTTTCATAATCTTGCCAAAGACAGTTTACTACTATTCAATCTGTGGGTCCGTTGATATCCTGTAATTTTAAATCATTGATTATCATAATTTGTCCATTATTGTTTTAACCATCTGTTATGTTATAAATGGGCTGCACTTAACACAGTTTATTTGGCACCATGCAAGCAGAATTAAAGAAGCATATGTTGCTTCCGAACATAAGTCTTTTTTGTTACATTTTTTAGGGCAGTGTCAATGGTGACTCACAGGGGAAGCTCTTAATTTTGCCTGAAGAAATTTTCATGTTAAAATTTTAACCTAAAAAGCATTTCAAAACTAAATTTATGTCTCTGCATAATGTTGAGCTGTTTCAATAACAAGAATACTATAATTACTACAGGAAATCCCAGACCATATTACCATACATACAAAATGCAAAAAAATTGACATATTAGTGATTGCAGAAGAAGATAATCTGAGATTAAGCATAAAGCCTTAATGCCATGATGTGTTTTTCTGCAATTGTTTTTGCATGGGTGTGCTGTAAAACAAATATGTAGATAATCTGGGAAGGGAGAGAAGAAGATGGAAATTTCATTATCTGAGCAGCAGCCAGATCTGTATTTCTGTCTTTTCAGGGGTTCAAGGAACGCACCACATATTTACAATTGTTGTGCCTAACATGCATAATTTGTACCAAGTACAAAAGAAATTACACACTTGTAGAATCCCTTGAACTAGTGTTGCTACAGCCAAGGCCAATTGGTGAGCTAAAGGGATGACATTCATTCTCAAGGACTACTTAAACTTGTTTTAGTAAGATCCGAACGTTTTAAATCTGCCTTTAAAGTTGATGAACTAAATGTAAGGCTATTTCTGTCTTTAGTTGTTTTCTCGTTTTTTGGTGCGCCAAAAGCTGTGTGGTAACCAATGTAAAAACGATACAAGGTAAGTAACGTATTTCTGTTTCTGTTTCTCTAAATAGACGCTGTAAAGAACGATGTGCAGGAATGAGGCCCAGAGTGATTAACAGGGGCTGTGATTTTTTCAAGCATTCCATTCATCACTTTTTGTGTTACCTAAGCGCCCTTGAGGTTCAGTAGTATACTGCTTAACAACTCAGATCATTTTTTTCAAAAATGTGCAGATTAGTGAACTATATTTTTATTTTTTATTCATGTTTATTCATTTTATAAACATTTACAACATCAAATGACAGTGCCCACATTTGAGAATTTCCACTACAACTTAACAAACAGAGAACACATCCTGTGGCCACCCAATCAGCACCAGAACCCTGTTACATTAAATACCAGCTCTCATCCTGCACAAAGGCAGCTCTTGCAGTTGCGGTATCCGAGGGGGACACCATGCTCGAAAACGTCATCACTGGCGGGCTAAGATCTTTCTCTAAAGGTATCTAGCATCTCACACCAAACTTGGATGTTCTCAAGGGCTCTATCATCAATTTTGCGTCATTGTAAGCCACATGTTTTAGGCCATTCCCAACCATCTTTGAACCACAGCTTTATTGAGGGACTCCCCCAGAATGGATGTGTGGGATTAATATCTATGTTTAATAAACATTTTTTATTGAATTTTAAACATGTAAACCAAATGGTATAGAGTGTAGAGAATATATGATCAACTGCTTCATTTCCAAAATATAGCTTCATCATATTTAAAACTCTTTGGAATAAATATTTGCCTTCAAAGCAGCTTACGCCCTCCCATAGCCCACAGCTCACAGTGTGTATTACCTAGCATTAACCCACAGGTAAGTCAACTCCTGTTTTGTACAATGTTAATACCTTAGTGGACCGTGGATATTTATTCCATTGTTGACTTTTAGTGATGTCCTGAGGGAACCCTCTTAAAAAAAAAAAAACAGGTCCAGTGCCATGAATCGTGTTGTGCCTGCCACTGCTGTGACAGTCAGTTGACATGTAATCCAGGAGGGGGACTCTGTACAGAATCATATTTGGAATGTTGAGCCTTAGCCTTACACGTTCCTTACTAGAATGTACTATATATGTCAAGGACATCTTTCTTACGCAAGTTAAAGGACATAGCCAGGTTGGCAGTGCCATGAGAATGCTATAGAACGGCTCTATTACCCCTCGAAAGCCCTACCCTGATGGGGAATAAATGCCCGGCAAAAACACGCCTGAGTTATGTGGGATGGAGAAATCAAGAAAGTTCTTAATGGCATTTAGACGTATTTCAAAAGAATTGCCAATTTAGGACTGCACCACCGTACATGTAGTCAGTCCGGTAGATCAGATACATACAGTGTATTTTGTATGGGGGTGTAACAGCAATCAAATAACATTTTATAGTGAACGTCCCTATTCTGCATGCATATACTTTTTTATTCATACTTCATTATTATGTCTCTCTCTGGGTCTAATTTCTTCCAGGTGATGCCCACCTCCTATTTATTCATGAAAGGTTATTTATATGTAATTGTTGTAGGAAGATTGCCTGGTGTGTGCTGGACATCTTTGGCGTTTGCATCTTATACCAGATCCAGGCAACCCCTATTAGTGAAAGAAGACACTGTCCCTCATTATGACTCTGGCGGTTGGCAGTAATATGGTGGAAAGTACCGCCAACAGGCTGATGGTACTTTCCACCATATTATGACATTGGTGTTTTGGCTGAAGCCAAACCGCCAATATACCACACTGACCGCCACAGCGGTAGCAGCCGCCAGGCTGGAGATATCAGTCTCCAGCCCGGCTTCCGTCACTGTACCGCCTGCAGAATAATGACCCAGCCTACTGCCATGGTTTCCGTGGCTTCCTTAGTGCCACAAAAACCATGGCGGTAGGCACTATCAGTGACAGGGAATCCCTTCCCTGTCACTGATAGAGGTCTTCCCGACCTCCCTCTCCAGATACCCCTCCACCCCCCCCCATTCTCTCCAAACCCCCCCCCCACATTCACGCCCCCCCTTTCACACACCCATTCCCTCATGCATCCACGCATGCATACATCCATTCACACACACATTCGCACACACTTTCATACATAGACGCAGACATGCATTCACAGAACACAACATACACGCACTCACACCTCCGTACATGCACACACATTCAACACGAAACACACACCCCCATACATGCACGCACAAACATTCAAACACACACCCCCACACACACACACACACACACACACACACACAATACCCCCACCCTGCTCCCCTGTTGGAGCACCCACTTAGCTGTGTTCAGGGGCGTCCCTCCGGCAGAAGACGGGACGGCGCGCTGCTGCCAGCAGCAGTGTCCGCTAGCAGAACACTTCCAGGCCATATTATGGGTCATAATACGGCTGGCTGCGGTCTACTGGCGTATCGCTGCTGGTGGCAGCAGCGCCACTTTACTGGCATCCGCCGGCATGGCCACAGCTGGATTTCTGCCATTCTTTTGGCAGAAATTCATCTGTGGTCATAATACGGCGGGCAGCTGGTAGCCACAACCACAGTCTTTTGGCGGTCGTTGCCGCGGCGGTAGGCAGTTTTTACCACCAATATCATAATGAGGGCCATCGTCTACCAAGACAGGGCTCTCTAATGGTAGTTGTGGTGAGCAGCTAAGACTTATCTAGGAGGATTGCAAAGCACTTGCAATACCACAACAGTCACACATCAGCTTATCACACCTGAAAGGAACCACACAGTGTTGCAAAAATAATGGTACTTTATTATAGTGACACTAAACTAGATTACTTATAGGCAGTGCCCCAGCTGGAGGTAAGTACACACTATATATACACAGTTATTGTTACTAATTTGAATATTGGAAGAACAAGCATTGGCAAAAAAAATTGAAAAATAGTTAGGGCCCTATGGGGGGGGGGGGGCAAACCATATACTAAAATAGTGGAATGCGAATTTAAGTCCCCTACCCATGGACATGGAGTAGTTAGAGGGAAGCTGAGAGAACTCGGTCCCAAGAGATGAGTTCCTCTCATCAAGTGACCCCAGCAACCAGGATGGCCGAGGTAAGTACCCGATCTTCCCAAAGGCTAACAACGGGACTTGGAAAGAGAAAAATTGCTAGACCAGGACTAGTCCAGTGGAACCCAACACTGGAGTCTGGTAGAAAAGGGCCAGAAAAAAAGGAGGACAGAGTCCAGTGCACACAGGAGTATCCAGGCGTGGCAGGAGCCACTACCCACCCTTCTGTGGATAAAGATCTGGGTCAATAAGGGTAGGAGAAGATATGCTGTGCGGCCCACGAGCTGCAGAGAGGTCCTTGGAGTCATGCAGATGATGTCCCACGCTGGTCGCCGGGTCGCAGAAGGTCAGTTATCAGGAAGACCACTAACAGGCCTTGGCAAATGCAAGGTGGAGCAAAAGAAAGTGTGAGGAAAGAAGAGGACCAGCAAGGTCCAGGGGACTTGACCTTTGGAGGGGAGTCCGTGCTGACCCTCAGCAGTCAGCAGAAGCATTCGCAGCCCACACAGGTAACCCACTGGCAGCAGGCACAATAAGTTGATGTGAGGCCCAATCAGCACACCGGGAGAGGAGTCCCACATCGCTGGAGCAGCAGAGGAGAGGTTGTCTTTGCAAAGATGAAGTGCTGAAGGCCGGGGCTACTTGGAGCCTGATGATTCCTCGGAGCAGGAGTCAAGAAGCCTTGGTCGCTGCAAGAGTCGCAGTGCACAGGGGTGCTGTCCTGCAAGGAGAGGCAAGGGCTCACCATCTCTCATGTGGGACAGCAGGTAGAGAGCACCAAAAGGACCACTCGTATCTACCACCTGTGTCGGAGATTCATTATGGAGCCAGATGGCAAAAGATCTAAGCAGCCGGTTGTCGTTTCCTTAGGTGCCTGCGGATTCCTTCTTGCTTCTTTGGTGGAGCTGAAGTCTTGCCGACCCCAGAGGATGCACATCAGTGGAAATGTTGCAATTGGTGGAAAGAGACGAAAAAATAATATTGCAAGTCGAGGTTGTCTCAGGAGATGCAGGTTTGTTTGGTTCTTGAAGGGTCCAGCAGTGGTTCCGATGGCCAGAAGCAGAAGAGGTTGTTGCAGAGGAGTCCTAGTGGAATCTTGCACGCTGAGTCTGGATACCTACCCATAAGGTAGTCCCTAAATTGCCCTAACAAGGGTCTGGATCACTCTGCAGCGTGACCACCTATCAGAGGGGGTCACTGATGTCAGTCACTTCTCTCGACCAGCCAGATACTCCCAGGGGCCTCTGCACATCTTGTTTCCAAGATGGCAGAATCAAGTGGCCACCTGGAGGAGCTCTGGGCACCACCCCTGGGGTGGTAATGGACAGGGGAGTAGTAACTCTCCTTTCCTTTGTGTGCTTTTGCACCAGAGCAGGGACTGCCGGTCCCAGGACTGGTGCAAACCAGATTATGCAAGGAGAGCACCAAATGTGCCCTTCAAAGCAAGCCGGTGATACAGCCTTGTAACACCTATTTAACCCCTTCGCTGCCAGGCCTTTTCCCCCTCCTGTGCCAGGCCCTTTTTTGCCTATTTGGGGCAGTTCGCGCTTAGGCCCTCATAACTTTTTGTCCACATAAGCTAACCAAGCCAAATTTGCGTCCTTTTTTTCCAATATCCTAGGGATTCTAAAGGTACCCAGACTTTGTGGGTTCCCCTGAACGAGGCCAAGAAATTGGCCAAAATACAGTGAAAATTTCGTTTTTTTCAAAAAAATTGGAAAAAGGGGCTGCAGAAGAAGGCTTGTGGTTTTTCCCCTGAAAATGGCATCAACAAAGGGTCTGCGGTGCTAAACTCAGCAGCTTCCCAGCTTTCAGGAACAGGCAGACTTGAATCCGAAAACCCAATTTTTCAACACAATTTTGGCATTTTACTGGGGCATACCCCATTTGTGCACTTTTTTGTGCTTTCAGCCTCCTTCCAGTCAGTGACAGGAATGGGTGTGAAACCAATGCTGGATCCCAGAAACCTAAACATTTCTGAAAAGTAGACAAAATTCTGAATTCAGCAAGGGGTCATTTGTGTAGATCCTACAAGGGTTTCCTACAGAAAATAACAGCTGAAAAAGAAAAATATTGAAATTGAGGTGAAAAAAACATAAATTTTTCTCTACGTTTTACTCTGTAACTTTTCCCTGCAATGTTAGATTATCGAAAGCAATATACCGTTACGTCTGCTGGACTCCCCTGGTTGCGGGGATATATAGGGTTTGTAGGTTCATCAAGAACCCGAGGAACCCAGAGCCAATAAATGAGCTGCACCCTGCAGTGCGTTTTCATTCTATACCGGGTATACAGCAATTCATTTGCTGAAATATAAGGAGTAAAAAATTGCTATCAAGAAAACCTTTGCATTTCCAAAAAGGGCACAAGATAAGGTGTTGAGGAGCAGTGGTTATTTGCACATCTCTGAATTCCGGGGTGACCATAGTAGCACGTGAATTACAGGGAATTTCTCAAATAGATGTCTTTTTTACACACACTCCTATATTTGGAAGGAAAAAATGTAGAGAAAGACAAGGGGCAATAGTACTTGTTTTGCTAATCTATGTTCCCCCAAGTCTCCCGATAAAAATGGTACCTCACTTGTGTGGGTAGGCCTAGCACCCGCGACAGGATATGCCCCAAAACACAACGTGGACACATCACAGAAAACAGAGCTGTTTTTAGCAAAGTGACTACCTGTAGATTTTGGCCTCTAGCTCAGCCGCCACCTAGGGAAACCTACCAAACCTGTGCATTTCTGAAAACTAGAGACCTAGGGGAATCCAAGGAGGGGTGACTTGTGTGGCTCGGACCAGGTTCTGTTACCCAGAATCCTTTGCAAACCTCAAAATTTGGCTAAAAAAACACATGTTCCTCACACTTCTGTGGCAGAAAGTTCTGGAATCTGAGAGGAGCCACAAATTTCCTTCCACCCAGCGTTCCCCCACGTCTCCCGATAAAAATGATACCTCACTTGTGTGGGTAGGCCTAGCACCCGCGACAGGATATGCCCCAAAACACAACGTGGACACATCACAGAAAACAGAGCTGTTTTTAGCAAAGTGACTACCTGTAGATTTTGGCCTCTAGCTCAGCCGCCACCTAGGGAAACCTACCAAACCTGTACATTTCTGAAAACTAGAGACCTAGGGGAATCCAAGGAGGGGTGACTTGTGTGGCTCGGACCAGGTTCTGTTACCCAGAATCCTTTGCAAACCTCAAAATTTGGCTAAAAAAACACATGTTCCTCACATTTCTGTGGCAGAAAGTTCTGGAATCTGAGAGGAGCCACAAATTTCCTTCCACCCAGCGTTCCCCCACGTCTCCCGATAAAAATGATACCTCACTTGTGTGGGTAGGCCTAGCACCCGCGACAGGATATGCCCCAAAACACAACGTGGACACATCACAGAAAACAGAGCTGTTTTTAGCAAAGTGACTACCTGTAGATTTTGGCCTCTAGCTCAGCCGCCACCTAGGGAAACCTACCAAACCTGTACATTTCTGAAAACTAGAGACCTAGGGGAATCCAAGGAGGGGTGACTTGTGTGGCTCGGACCAGGTTCTGTTACCCAGAATCCTTTGCAAACCTCAAAATTTGGCTAAAAAAACACATGTTCCTCACATTTCTGTGGCAGAAAGTTCTGGAATCTGAGAGGAGCCACAAATTTCCTTCCACCCAGCGTTCCCCCACGTCTCCCGATAAAAATGATACCTCACTTGCGTGGGTAGGCCTAGCGCCGGCGACAGGAAACACCCCAAAGCGCAACGTGGACACATCCTAAATTTTGGAAAAAAACAGAGGTGTTTTTTGCGAAGTGCCTACCTGTAGATTTTGGCCTCTAGCTCAGCCGGCACCTAGGGAAACCTACCAAACCTGTGCATTTCTGAAAACTAGAGACCTAGGGGAATCCAAGGAGGGGTGACTTGCGGGGCTCGGACCAGGTTCTGTTACCCAGAATCCTTTGCAAACCTCAAAATTTGGCTAAAAAAACACATGTCCCTCACATTTCTGTGGCAGAAAGTTCTGGAATCTGAGAGGAGCCACAAATTTCCTTCCACCCAGCGTTCCCCCACGTCTCCCGATAAAAATGATACCTCACTTGTGTGGGTAGGCCTAGCGCCCGCGACAGGATATGCCCCAAAACACAACGTGGACATATCACAGAAAACAGAGCTGTTTTTAGCAAAGTGACTACCTGTAGATTTTGGCCTCTAGCTCAGCCGCCACCTAGGGAAACCTACCAAACCTGTGCATTTCTGAAAACTAGAGACCTAGGGGAATCCAAGGAGGGGTGACTTGCGGGGCTCGGACCAGGTTCTGTTACCCAGAATCCTTTGCAAATCTCCAAATTTGGCTAAAAAAACACATGTTCCTCACATTTCTGTGGCAGAAAGTTCTGGAATCTGAGAGGAGCCACAAATTTCCTTCCACCCAGCGTTCCCCCACGTCTCCCGATAAAAATGATACCTCACTTGTGTGGGTAGGCCTAGCGCCCGCGACAGGATATGCCCCAAAACACAACGTGGACACATCACAGAAAACAGAGCTGTTTTTAGCAAAGTGACTACCTGGAGATTTTGGCCTCTAGCTCAGCCGCCACCTAGGGAAACCTACCAAACCTGTACATTTCTGAAAACTAGAGACCTAGGGGAATCCAAGGAGGGGTGACTTGTGTGGCTCGGACCAGGTTCTGTTACCCAGAATCCTTTGCAAACCTCAAAATTTGGCTAAAAAAACACATGTCCCTCACATTTCTGTGGCAGAAAGTTCTGGAATCTGAGAGGAGCTACAAATTTCCTTCCACCCAGCGTTCCCCCAAGTCTCCCGATAAAAATGATACCTCACTTGCGTGGGTAGGCCTAGCGCCGGCGACAGGAAACACCCCAAAGCGCAACGTGGACACATCCTAAATTTTGGAAAAAAACAGAGGTGTTTTTTGCAAAGTGCCTACCTGTAGATTTTGGCCTCTAGCTCAGCCGGCACCTAGGGAAACCTACCAAACCTGTGCATTTCTGAAAACTAGAGACCTAGGGGAATCCAAGGAGGGGTGACTTGCGGGGCTCGGACCAGGTTCTGTTACCCAGAATCCTTTGCAAACCTCAAAATTTGGCTAAAAAAACACATGTCCCTCACATTTCTGTGGCAGAAAGTTCTGGAATCTGAGAGGAGCTACAAATTTCCTTCCACCCAGCGTTCCCCCAAGTCTCCCGATAAAAATGATACCTCACTTGCGTGGGTAGGCCTAGCGCCGGCGACAGGAAACACCCCAAAGCGCAACGTGGACACATCCTAAATTTTGGAAAAAAACAGAGGTGTTTTTTGCAAAGTGCCTACCTGTAGATTTTGGCCTCTAGCTCAGCCGGCACCTAGGGAAACCTACCAAACCTGTGCATTTCTGAAAACTAGAGACCATGGGGAATCCAAGGAGGGGTGACTTGCGGGGCTCGGACCAGGTTCTGTTACCCAGAATCCTTTGCAAACCTCAAAATTTGGCTAAAAATACACATGTTACTCACATTTCTGTGGCAGAAAGTTCTAGAATCTGAGAGGAGCCACAAATTTCCTTCTACCCAGCGTTCCCCCAAGTCTCCCGATAAAAATGATACCTCACTTGTGTGGGTAGGACTAGCGCCCACGAAAGGAAAGGGCCCAAAACACAACGTGGACACATCACATTTTTTTATAAAAAGCAGTGCCTACCTGTGGATTTTGGCCTGTAGCTCAGCCGACACCTGAGGAAACCTAGCAAACCAGTGCATTTTTGAAAACTAGAAACCCAGGGGAATCCAAGATGGGGTGACTTGCGGGGCTCTGACCAGGTTATGTTACCCAGAATCCTTTGCAAACATCAAAATTTGGCCCAAAAAACACTTTTTCCTCTCATTTCGGTGACAGAAAGTTCTGGAATCTGAGAGGAGCCACAAATTTCCTTCCACCCAGCGTTCCCCTAAGTCTCTCGATAAAAATGGTACATCACTTCTGTGGGTAGGCCTAGCGCCCACAAAAGGAAATAGCCCAAAACACAACGTGGAAACAACATATTTTTTCGCATTTTTGCAAGGTGCCTACCTGTGGTGTTTGGCCTGTAGCTCAGCCGGCCCCAGGGGGTGGGGGGGGCAGAAATGCCCTAAAATAAATTTGCCCCCCAACCCCCACCCTCCCCCGCCGGGAGCGACCCTTGCCTACGGGGTCGCTCCCCCTGCGTGACATTGGCACCAAAAAACAAATCCCCGGTGCCTAGTGGTTTCTGCCCCCTTGGGGGCAGGTTGACCTAAACTCAGCTAATCTGCCCCCAAGGGGGGCAGAAATGGCCTAAATACAATTTGTCCCCCAGGGGAGCGACTTTTGCCTGATGGGTCGCTCCCCATCTCTAAAAAAAAAAAAACAAAGAAAAAAAAAAAGAAAAAAAAGAAAAATTCCCCTGGCGCCTAGAGGTTTCTGCCCCCCCCCGGGGGCAGATCGGCCTAATGATAGGCCGATCTGCCCCCCGGGGGGGCAGAAATGACCTAAAATAAATTTGCCCCCCCAACCCCCATCCCCCCCCCGGGAGCGACCCTTGCCTACGGGGTCGCTCCCCCTGCGTGACATTGGCGCCAAAAAACAAATCCCCGGTGCCTAGTGGTTTCTGCCCCCTTGGGGGCAGATTGACCTAAAATTGGGCAATCTGCCCCCAGGGGGGCAGAAATGGTCTAAATACAATTTGCCCCCCCAGGGGAGCGACCTTTGCCTGATGGGTCGCTCCCCATCTCTAAAAAAAGAAACAACAACAACAAAAAAAACACAAAAAAAAAATTGCCCTGGCGCCTAGAGTGTTCTGCCCCCCCCCCCCCGGGGGCAGTTCGGCCTAATAATAGGCCGATCTGTCCCCCGGGGGGGGCAGAAATGGCCTAAAATAAATTTGCCCCCCCAACCCCCACCCCCCCCCCCCCGGAGCGACCCTTGCCTACGGGGTCGCTCCCCCTGCGTGACATTGGCGCCAAAAAACAAATCCCCGGTGCCTAGTGGTTTCTGCCCCCTTGGGGGCAGATTGACCTAAAATTGGCCAATCTGCCCCCAGGGGGGCAGAAATGGTCTAAATACAATTTGCCCCCCCAGGGGAGCGACCCTTGCCTGATGGGTCGCTCCCCATCTCTAAAAAAAGAAACAACAAAAAAAAAAAAACACAAAAAAAAAATTGCCCTGGCGCCTAGAGTGTTCTGCCCCCCCCCCCCCCCCGGGGGCAGTTCGGCCTAATAGGCCGATCTGACCCCCGGGGGGGCAGAAATGGCCTAAAATAAATTTGCCCCCCCGGGAGCGACCCTTGCCTACGGGGTCGCTCCCCCTGCGTGACATTGGCGCCAAAAAACAAATCCCCGGTGCCTAGTGATTTCTGCCCCCTTGGGGGCAGATTGACCTAAAATTGGCCAATCTGCCCCCAGGGGGGCAGAAATGGTCTAAATACAATTTGCCCCCCCAGGGGAGCGACCCTTGCCTGATGGGTCGCTCCCCATCTCTAAAAAAAGAAACAACAACAACAAAAAAAACACAAAAAAAAAATTGCCCTGGCGCCTAGAGTGTTCTGCCCCCCCCCCCCCCGGGGGCAGTTCGGCCTAATAATAGGCCGATCTGTCCCCCGGGGGGGCAGAAATGGCCTAAAATAAATTTGCCCCCCCAACACCCACCCCCCCCCCCCCCGGAGCGACCCTTGCCTACGGGGTCGCTCCCCCTGCGTGACATTGGCGCCAAAAAACAAATCCCCGGTGCCTAGTGATTTCTGCCCCCTTGGGGGCAGATTGACCCTAAAATTGGCCAATCTGCCCCCAGGGGGGCAGAAATGGTCTAAATACAATTTGCCCCCCCAGGGGAGTGACCCTTGCCTGATGGGTCGCTCCCCATCTCTAAAAAAAGAAACAAAAAAAAAAAAAAAAAAATTGCCCTGGCGCCTAGAGTGTTCTGCCCCCCCCCCCCGGGGGCAGTTCGGCCTAATAATAGGCCGATCTGTCCCCCGGGGGGGCAGAAATGGCCTAAAATAAATTTGCACCCCTAACCCCCCACCCCCCCCCCCCCCCGGGAGCGACCCTTGCCTACGGGGTCGCTCCCCCTGCGTGACATTGGCGCCAAAAAACAAATCCCCGGTGCCTAGTGGTTTCTGCCCCCTTGGGGGCAGATTGACCTAAAATTGGCCAATCTGCCCCCAGGGGGGCAGAAATGGTCTAAATACAATTTGCCCCCCCCAGGGGAGCGACCCTTGCCTGATGGGTCGCTCCCCATCTCTAAAAAAAGAAACAACAAAAAAAAAACACACACAAAAAAAATTGCCCTGGCGCCTAGAGTGTTCTGCCCCCCCCCGGGGGCAGTTCGGCCTAATAATAGGCCGATCTGTCCCCCGGGGGGGCATAAATGGCCTAAAATAAATTTGCCCCCCCCAACCCCCAACCCCCCCCCCCCCCCAGGGAGCGACCCTTGCCTACGGGGTCGCTCCCCCTGCGTGACATTGGCGCCAAAAAACAAATCCCCGGTGCCTAGTGGTTTCTGCCCCCTTGGGGGCAGATTGACCTAAAATCGGCCAATCTGCCCCCAGGGGGGGCAGAAATGGTCTAAATACAATTTGCCCCCCAGGGGAGCGACCCTTGCCTGATGGGTCGCTCCCCATCTCTAAAAAAAAAAAAAAAAGAACAAAAAATAAAAACACAAAAAAAAAATTTGCCCTGGCGCCTAGAGGTTTCTTCCCCCCCTGGGGGCAGATCGGCCTAATAATAGGCCGATCTGCCCCCAGGGGGGGCAGAAATGGCCTAAAATAAATTCCCCTCCCCCCCAGGGAGCGACCCTTGCCTAAGTGGTCGCTCCCTTTGCGTGAAATTCACGCAAAGAAAAAACTCCCTGGTGTCTAGTGGTTTCTACCCCCCTTGGGGGCAGATTGGCCTCATCAAAATAGGCCAATCTGCCCCCAAGGGGGGCAGAAATGGCAAAATATAATTTTCCCCCAAGGGGAGCGACCCTTGCCTAAGGGGTCGCTCCCCACCAAAAAAAAAAAAAATGAAACAAAAAAAATAAAAATGGTCCCTGGTGCCTAGAGGTTTCTGCCCCCCCTGGGGGCAGATCGGCCTAATAGTAGGCCGATCTGCCCCCAGGGGGGGCAGAAAAGGCCTTCCCGAAAATATGCCCCCCTGGGAGCGACCCTTGCCCAAGGGGTCGCTCCCTTTTGTCAATAACAATAAAAAATAAAAAAAATCCCTGGTGTCTAGTGGTTTCTACCCCCCTTGGGGGCAGATTGGCCTCATCAAAATAGGCCAATCTGCCCCCAAGGGGGGCAGAAATGGCCAAAATATAATTTTCCCCCAAGGGGAACGACCCTTGCCTAAGGGGTCGCTCCCCACCTCAATAAAAAAAAAATGAAAAAAAAAAAAATGGTCCCTGGTGCCTAGAGGTTTCTTCCCCCCCTGGGGGCAGATCGGCCTAATAAGGCCGATCTGCCCCCAGGGGGGGCAGAAAAGGCCTTTTCAAAAAAATGCCCCCCCTGGGAGCGACCCTTGCCCAAGGGGTCGCTCCCTTTTGTCAATTTCTACGAAAAAAAAAAAAATCCCTGGTGTCTAGTGGGGTTTCAAAAACCGGATTGCAAGCAATCCGGCTTTTGAAACCCTCGGAGGGACTTCAAAGGGAAGGAAATACTTTTCCTTCCCTTGAAGCCCCTCCGGGCCTCCCAAGTGATTGAAAAAGAAATGCATTTGCATTTCTTTTTCAATCGCGCTGGAAGCAGAGCTTCCAGCGCGACGAGGGAGGCCCCTGTGACACATCAGCGCGCGCGCGCGCGCTGACGTCACAGGGGGGGGTGGGGGGGGGTCGGGGGTGGAAGGGGAAGGTCTTCCCCTTCCATCCCCGACTTGGGGGGGGAAGGGGGGTGCACGGGGGGCGCGCTAGCGCGCCCCCAAGTTCCCCTGTGCCATGGACGAGATGATCTCGTCCAAGGCACAGGGGAACTGTAGCCTTGGACGAGATCATCTCGTCCAAGGCACAGAAGAGGTTAAAAGGGAGAGGGTATTGCCTCCCTCTCCCACAGGAAATCCTCTGTTCTTTCCTTTGCTTGAGCTGGTCAAGCAGCAGGAGGGCAGAAACCTGTATGAGGGGCTGCAGCAGTGTGGGGGATCCTCTACAGAGCCCCCTGAGTGCATGGAATCATGCCGCCAATACTGGCATTAGTATTGGGGTATGATTCATACATGTTTGACACCAAACATGCCTACGTTTGGAGTTACCATTATGTAGCTGGACTACATACAGTGGCCAGTACACAGGTAAAATGTCTTCCCCACACTTACAAAGTCCAGTGCATTGGAACTGGAGTTTGTAGAGGCACTTCTGCTCATGCAGGGGTGCCCTCACACACAGAAACTGCACCCTCCCCTCTGGACTAGGAGGGCCTACCATAGGGGTGACTTACAGTGACCTGGTGCAGTACCCATTAGTGAAATGGTGCCTGCACCTTTTCATGCAGGCTGCAATGGCATGTTCGCAGACACAGTTTGCATGGGCTCCCATGGGTGGCACAATACAAACTGCAGCCCATGGGGGACCCCTTATGTACCAATATAGTAGGGACTTACAGTGGTACACCATTATGCCAATTGTGGGGTGTAAAGGGTACCAAAGCACCCAAATATAGAGGTGAGAGCACAATCACTTGGGTCCTGGTTAGCAGGATCCCAGTGACAGCAGTATAAACACACTGATAAACAAGCAAAAAGTGGGGGTAACCATGCCAAAAAGATTGACTTCCCGATAGTTGTAATTTCCATTATTATTGAATAAAGACCTGAGATGGTCCCTTTACATTTTGCAAACAGCCTTCTAGTCTCTAGTTCCCAAATTTCTCATATTTGTCTCGCACCTCATTTAATCATTCCTTCCTATGAGAAGAGTATTGGCAGAACTTCAGTACAGATTTCAAAACGTTGAAAATCCTTACTAACCAAAGTGAGAAATAAGGAAAATCATCTGAAATTCAGGAAGAAAGTAAAGACTTGACTTTCCCTGAACTCAGGATGCAGAACCAAGCTGGTGTCTTGGCATCACAAAAATTGAATGACATCTGAGGTGAGTTTGAAGAAAGAAACAGAATGATAAACGGGGTGTTAATAGGGCTGACTGAATTCAGTATTCAAGATGGACTGAAAATATTTTTCTTTGGTTTTCCTGATAACAGATTTATTTCAGCTGCCCCTGGTCAGTATACACTAAGGGCTGTTTTTGGTCTACCCTGGTTTGGCCCTTCGGAGATTCATAGTATGGCAAAACTGTAATCAGAAGAGGCCTGGGAATATGCCTAAATATTCATTCAAGCACCAAAGCTCCTAAACCAATTCCATTCCTTACTAGGAGGACATACAAGTCATGCACAAAGAGATCTACACTGACTGAACACTGTAAACCGTTAAAAGCTCTTCCTTTACATGTATGATTGGTATCATGGATGACTTTAATATAGTCCATTATGGTGGGTCTCTCTCGTACCCCTTACCAGTCGCTCCAGTATTCTGTAGAGCAGCTGCCTTGACTGCTGTTTTGCTGTTTCCAGGACAGGCCGTGGGAAGTTGGTTTTGGCTTTCACACAGAATATTTATCTGAAACCTGCACATTAATTCACAATAACTGATTAATGTACAGTGCAGGAATGTCATCCGGCAGCATTTGACACAGTTCCTCACACACTTCTGCTGAGACGCCTGAAAGAAGTGGGGATGGGGGACTGCCCTGAGGTGGTTTTGTTCTTTCCTCAGACAGAACTCAGACGGTCATGTTACCATCCTTCACATCAGGAGCCATCTTCTGCAGATTTAGGATCCCATTGGGGGTCATCCCTCAGCCCCACTCTCTTTATTATTTTTATGCCACCTTATTGAATCCTTTTGGATCATGGTTAGATCATATGTAGATGATACCCAGTTAATTCTCTAACTAGAGCAACAGGCGTCCAGTTCTGACCACAACATTCAGAAGTGTCTCACAGATGTATTAAACTGGATGGACCACAATCGCCTAAAATGCAACGCGGAAAAAAACAGAGATCATTCTGTTTAGTAAATGCTGTGTGTTCTCGACAACAAACTGGTGTCCTGAAGGCGTTGCCCCTCCTCCACCACTCACCACGTTTTGCACCATGGCAAAAAACCTGGGGATAAGGTTTAACTCTGACCTATCATTAAGACTACATACTATTAATGTCTCAGCAATGTGTTTTGCGCTGCTAAGAACCTTGGAAAAAATGTCTTGTCTTCTTACCTCCAGCTGCCCGTAAGACTGTGATACACCCCATGATCACTCCACGTCTGGATTATGGCAATTCTCTCTTCTTTGGTTTTCCAAAATATATGGTCAACGCCTCCAGATTACCCAAAACACAGCAGCAAGGACAATACTAAAGCTTAACATAAGGATCTTGGGTCGCAAGCTCATTGGACCTTGCTTTGGCTCCTGGTCAATAAGAGTATGTGATTTAAGGCACTGGCACTGACCCCTAAATCCATCAGAGGCACTGGGCCACTCTAGCTCAGAGACAGGATTGTTCCTCACATACCCGAAAGACTTCTCCGCTCCGCTAATACCCATTTATTGGAGAGCTGAGTTACAGGATGAACACCAGAGATAGTAGGTCATTTTTTTTTCTAATCCCTCATAATGGAACCAGTTCCCACTCTCCTTACAGATAAAAAGGAACAAATTCTGATTGTGCAACAAACTCATCCTGGTTCTTCTTTCACCACGATAATTAGTCGAACCCCATTTTCAAGCACCTTATTCTGCATATTAGAGGCAGTCTATGTCTTAAGCGCAAGGGCACCACTTGGGGCAACAGAGCACTTTACAAACCCAAATATAAAATAACGGTGCCCCTTGGGTGTTTACAAAAATGATTGCGGTGGTCACAGCTCACCTTCGGATGCCGGCGATTTAAGCTTTCCCCTACTTCTACGACTCGCTGTTGAAGGTGGTCTTGACTCAGTCAGTCCTAGGCCACCTCCAGATAATGACAGACCTCCTGATATCACTTGGGTTCACTGTCAATGTTCTGAGGTTGCACATAACTCCTGCACAGAGACTCACCTTCATTGGATCCAACCTGGATACAGTACAGTTTTGAGCCTTCCATCCATCTTGGACATTTGGGCTATGATTCCGAAGTTTCACCCGCAGTCCTGGATCTCTGAAGCTTCTGGGCCTCTTGGCTTCCTACATCCTCTCATTAAGTATGCCTGGTGGCATATGCAGGCACTGCAGTGGAACCAGAAGTCTCAGTGGGCCCAGCACCAGGGAAACCTGTTGGATTCAATTCACGCTTCAGAAGATTTTGAAAAATACCTGCTTTGATGGCTCAGCTGCAATTGAACTGACTGCAGCTCCTTCTCCATACCCTACTTAGAGCTGATGGTGGTTACAGATGCATCACAGCTTTGATGGGAAGGTCGTCTTGCAGAGGTGGAGATCAGAGGACTCTGTTCTCCGGCAAAGCTCTGTCTCGAATCTCCACAACAACCTGTTGAAGTTGTGGGCCATTTGCCTGACGTAAAAGCCTTTCTGGAATCCATAAAAGGGAGGCTGGTTCAAGTTTTCGCAGATGACATCACTGCCTTGTGGTACTGTAACAAGCAGGGTTGGGTGGGGTCTTGTGCCTGGAAGTACTTATCTCTGGAGCTTGTTGGATCGTCTGGGCATTTTCCTGGCTGTGAAACATCTGGCAGGATCTTTGAATGACATGGTGCACCTACTCTGCTGGTGAGGCCTGGTGGATAACAAATGGCAGTTACACCCAAATGTGCTACAGTGCATCGCCTAGCAGTGGGGGGAACCCTTGCTATGTATTTTGCCACACTAGGGAACATGCAATGTTAAAACGTTCCCACACTTTCCTGAGACTCGTTCCAGACAGAGTGGAGCACTGGGCTTCTGTACTCTTTTCCGCTGCTTCTGCTCAGGCCCTGAGTTCTGAAGAAAATCAGGAATGACGGGGCCCAAGTCATCCAAGTGGCTCCAGATTAGACAAGGGGAGTGAAGTACCCAGATCTTTTGGGCTTGAGTATCGCACCTCTTGCCTCAGCAGCAGGGCAAGGTCCTGCATCTGAACGTGCACAATCTGCATATCCATGCATGAAGATGGAGCAGCAGCAGTTGATTGCATTTGATCTTCCTCCCAAACATATGAATGTCAACCTGGCTGTCAGGTGTCCTAGAAAGTCTGTCTTCACCAGGCGTTGGGAGACGTTTGGTGTGGCACTTGCAATACTGACCAGTTACAGGCCATATTGTTGGATGTCTTATTGTTTATTCTATCTGACCTTTTCCTTACCTTATAATTTGCCCCAGGCATCAGTCTGGATCTGGCGTTTTTTTCTCAAGCAGTACTCCTGTGCACCATTAGGTGGCGTCAATCGGCTCCACGTCCATCGTATGCACCGGTTATGATGTCACAGGTCCTATATAGATGCCACCGCAGCAGTTCTTTTCTTTCTGCGCCAGCCTGCACTGATCCAAAGAGGTATCCCTCAATCATTTTTTGACTGGTCTTTTTTAACTTTTTGTCAAAGTTTTTTGAGTTGTTTACTTCCTGGTGCATCGAGGGTTGTCTTCGAGGAAGACTGGCTTCAAGTCCTGCTATACCTGTCATCGTGTGATGTCTAACAGATCCTCACCTTGTCTGCCTTTGGTGCCTGGAGCACGATCACGACCCAAAGTCATGCTCCAAGTGTCAGGCTATGCTATCTGAAGGCTTTGAGGGTCTGTTCCCTGAAGCTGATGGTGGCCCAACGCTCAACTCCGTGCAAGTCAAGGTCCCCGTCAAGAGGAAGGTCGTAGCAGCAGTCGCAGAGTCTTCCTTCGTCATCATTTCACTCTAAGTCCTAAGGAGTAAAGGCATAGGAAGAAGTCGAAGAAGACAAAGCGTTCTTCGACTTCACCTCATCCTTCAGCCGATGAGGGAGCGGGAGCGTCGTTGCTCTAGGCCTCCATCTACTGAGCCTGCGTCCAGGTCGGCTCTCACCTCCCCGAGTTTCCGGGAACCGGAGTGACCCCTACCCAACTTAAAAAATTCTATGATTGCACCTCATTTTTGGATAATCCTACTCCGCTGGTGCACCTTTGGGCACCACAGAGTCAGAAGGGGCTCCTTTAGGTTCCACACCAGCGGCTTCAGCCTCTGCTTCGAGGGGTACCCAGGGATCCATGCTTGGATCCGGACCAGCATTGGTCGGACCACCTCCACCTTACCAGACACCAGTCATGATGATGGCGGCGCCACTCGCGCCCCCGTGTGTTGACGTCACCATCCTCATTGCCGACTCCGACAGAGAGCTGGATGGGCGTCGTACGATGCCAACTCCAGTGCCAACAGAGGCCCTGCCCCCTATGTCGTATCCTAAGCCTTATTCCTGTGGGCTAGGTTAAGGTGAGGAATGGGAGGGGTCGTTGGACTCTTTGGAATACCAGCTCCAGGAATCTGTGGACTGACGGGACGGACTTCGGTGAAACCAGTGGCCTGGATACCTTCCTAGAGACTGGCATGCTTTCTCCTCCTACCGTGGCTGCTGAGGAGGGTGCTTCATATTCTTTGGTGTTGCGAAGCACAGATGAGGTCCTAGACCTTGAAGGGCCCTCGTGACAGTTAGGACTAACCTCCTGACAGAGGAGCTTCAGCCTGAAGCTTCATGTTTCGAACCCCCGCTCCTCTTCAGTGAAGCTCTTACAGATGTCCTACTGGGTACCTGGTCAAAACCTAGCTCAGAGGCTCCTGTGACAAGAACAGTTGCCCACCACCATCACCCTGCTGCGGGAGACCCAAGTTTCCTTACGCAACACCCTACCCCTGAGAGCTTGGTCATCCAAGGCTCTACCTCCCTTCCACACCTCTAGATAGGAATCCAAGAGGCTGTACGCACTTGGGACGAACATGTTTTCTTTCACCAGCCTGGCATTGTGGTCCGTAATGTTGTGGGATATTGGTGCTGCCACAGGTCCGGAGGAGGGTCGGGCTGTACTTTCCCAAGCAGTTGTTGATGGGAGAGACACAGCAAAGTTCACGATCTGATGTGGACTGGATATGACCAACTCACTGGACAGATAGGTTTCTTTGATGGTGGCCCTTAGGTGCCTGGTTGAAAACATCTGGCTTTTCAGAGAATGTCCAAGCCAACCTTGTGGACATGCCCTTTGATGACACCCGTCTCTTTGGAGAGAAAGCAGATTTGACACTTGAGCACTTCTTGTGATACAGCCAGGTCCTTGGGCCTTGCAGCAGCCTCTCGTCTGTCTGCTTTTCGCCCCTTTCTTGTCTACAGAAGGAACACTCAGCCATGTTCGTTCCCATCCAGCCTCCATGCAGCACATGCTGCAGAGCCTCTGCATGGCTTGGGACGTGTGATCCTACCACCCTTGTGGATCAGGGGGCCAGCTGTCTGGCCTGTCCACCGCCCCCCATTCGGCAGCTGTCTAGTCTGACTCTTCCCCACCAGGTACCAGTTGGAGGCAGGATCCACCATCACCTGGCAACCCATCACGTCAGACAGATGTTTTTCACAGATAGTCCAAAGGCAATTCCCCCCCCCCCTCCCCCCCCCCCCCCCCCCCTTTCGAGGCTACTCCTCCATCCATGCCACCATCCTACGATCGGTTGACAAAGGATTACTTGGTACTTCTCCAAGAGGAAGTTACAGCTCCCCTGGCCAAGGAAGTCATAGGTAGAGTTCCCATGCCAGAAGTAAGTCGTGGTTGCTGTTGCCACTATTGTCTGGTACCCAAAAGGGACAAGGGCCTCTGCTCTGTCCTAGTCCTTCGATCCCTCAATCTCTTTCTCAGAAAGTAGAAGTTCAAAATTCCCACGCTGGCTCAGGTTTTAACTGCCCTGGACCTAGGAGACTGGATGGTGACATTGGACTTGCAGGACGCTTATTTCCATATTCCCATCCTGTCTCCTCACAGATGTTACTTGCGGTTTACCAGCCATGAGCAATTTCTGTTCACTGTGCTCTCCTTTGGCTTATCAGCACCCCTCAGGTGTTCACCAAGGTGACGTCGGTGGTCGCAGCTCATCTGCACAGGTTAGCGGTTTTAGTCTTCCATTACCTCGGCGACTGGCTGTTGAAGGCAGGCTCGCCCAAGGCTGTCGCCTCCCACCTTCAGACTACGGCAGACCTCCTGCATTAGTTGGGATTCACTATAAACGTGCCGAAGTCACACCTGACTCCCTCTCAAAGGCTCCCTTTCATTGGAGCTGTTAGGGACACAGTGCAGTTTCGGGCTTATCCTCCTGAGCGGTGAGTTGAGAATATTCAGGCTATGATACCAGTGTTTCAGTCTCTATCCTGGATATCCATAAGAATGACTGCGGCTGCTGGGCCTCCTGGCCTCCTTCATCCTGCTAGTAACACATGCCAGATAGAATATATGGGCTCTGTAGTGGGACCTGAAGTTCCAGTGGGCGCAGCATTAGGGGAATCTCTCCGACATGGTCCAGATGTTGGAGAGAACTGCACGCGATCTGCAGTGGTGGGCAACAAACTGCAATTGGGTCGGAGGAAGATCCCTCTCCCTTCCCCAACCAAATATGACAGTACTGACAGATGCATCACTCCTGGGCTAGGGGGGGGGCATCCGGTAGAGGCGGAGATTAGAGGCTTCTGGTCTACGGCAGAGTCCAGACTCCACATCAACCTGTTGGATCTCTGTGTGATCAGACTAACATTGAAAGCAAGATTTCCTTCAGCAGTGGGGAGAGCCTGGGTTAGATCTGTGTGCCCCGCAGAGAACGTGCAATGTCAGCAGTATTGCGCATTGGAGTTTCCAAGGCAGCTTGACAATGCTTTTTGTCTCAAGTTGAACTCAGGATTCCTGTACGCCTTTCTGCCTATACTGCTTCTGCTGAGAGTTCTCAAGAAGATCAAGAACGACCGGGCCCACGTAGTCCTATTGGCTCTGGACTGCACATGAGGAGTCTGGTGTCCCGAACTACTGGGCATGGCCATCAATCCTCCGATCAGGCTGCCCCTTGGGGAGAATCTCCTGTCACAGCAGCAGGGGAGGGTTCTTCGCCTAAACCTGTTCGGTCTCCACCTTCTCGTGTGGAGATTGAGCAGCGGCATTTCACAGCTTTTGACATTATGTCTGAAGTCTGTAACATAATCTTGGCAGCCAGACGTCCTTCCACCAAAATGGTATATGCCTGTCGTTGGAAATTATTTTGTGGCATGTTGCACATACAAGTCTGTCCCCTATGTGCCCCTCTCTCTGAGGTCCTATTGTTTATCCTTTTTTTGGCCCAGCAGGGCTATGCTATGGGCATTCTCATAGGTTATCTGTTTCTGTATTTTTTGCAGTTGCCTGAGCCTTCATTGTTTAAATCTTCTATCATAAATAGGTTCCTTAGAGATCTTACTAATGCGTTTTTCTCCATCTTCATCTCCATTATGCCCCAATGGGTTTTGAATTTAGTTTTGACATTTCTGATGTGCGCTCCTTTCGAGTCTCTCCACAATTGTCCTCTTAGGCTTCTCACTGACAACAGCCTTCCTTGTGGCCATTACATCTGCCCACAGGATGAGTGAGCTGCAGGGATTGTCATCTAAGCTGCCCTACCTTTCTATATATCCTGACAAAGTGGTGCTTTTCACTAGAGCCTCCTTTTTGCCAAAAGAGGTTACACCCTTTCATGTAGGCTAGTCCGTCACCTTTTACATACCCCCACATCTTTCTGGAGAGACTCCACTGCCTGGACTCAAACAGAGTGTTGGCGTTCTACTTTGATCGCACAAAAGAGTTCCTGGGGGATGCTCATCTCTTTGTTGGTTATGTGGGTGCGAAGAAAGGTGGGGCAGTGCAGAAGAAAACCATCTCCAGATGCGTCATTCTCTGCATTAAAATGTGCAACGCACTGGCTAAGAAGCAACCCCCAAGGGTTTGTGCCCTCATTCTACCAGAGTTAAAACTGCGACCACTATGTTAACACATGGAGTTCCAGTCCTTGACATCTGTCAGGCAGCAACATGGGCATCTCTGCACACGTTTACCAAACATTACTGCTTGGATAGTCAAGTATGTAGGGAGGGGCACTTCTCCCATTTGGTTCTGCAGGACTTTCAAGTATGATCGTAGCTTGCAGACCCACCTCTGGGAATGGTATTGCTTAGGTATCTATTCTAAGGTAAGGAATCTGCAACTAGATGCCTCTATCAGATGGACAAGTTACTTACCTTATCTGGTAGAGACAATATCGGGTTGCAGATTCCTTACTGACCTACCCATCCAGCCTGCTCTGCGAACTGATTGCTAGACACTCCCTTTCAGGGCCATAGTTTTGACGCACCAGTGGTCAGTGTTCTTCATGGCTGTGCTCTTCATCAGTGTGCCAGGGTGGCATCTATATAGGACCCGTGGTGTCATATCCGGCACTGACGACGGATGTGCAGCCGATCTACCCCACCTAACGGTACACAGGGGTACTGCTCAGGGAAAATCTCCGGATCCATACTGACACCTGGGTGAAATTCTAAGGTAGGGAATCTGCAACTAGATATTGTCTCTACAAGATAGGGCGTTACCGAAGGTAAGTAATTTGTCCATCTCTGCCCTAGCAGGGACTTGCATCAGTCTTTCTGTTGGCCCATTCAGCTTTTTTACATATTCCAGACCAACCATCCTTGTTCAAATCATCCGTTGTGATGAGGTTTCTAAAAGGTTTTACTTGTTTGTTTCCTCCAAACATCTTTATGATGCCACAATGGCAACTTAATTTGGTGCTCACTTTCCTCATGCAACCTCCCTTTGAACCTATGTACAACTGTCCACTAAGCCTTCTAACGCTGAAGAATGTGTTTTTGGTTGTAGTAACTTTGGCTCTTTGTATGCTTTAGCTCCAAGCTATCTTGGTGCCACAGCTTTACACCATTTTTTCCAGGATAAGGTGTTGTTAAGGACAAGGGTGGCCTTTTTACTGAAAGTTGTGACTGCATTTCACGTTGGTCAATCCATCACTCAACCAACGTTCTTTGCTCTGCCTTACCAATCGAAACAGGAGGAGCGACTCCATTGATTGGGTCCTAAAGAGCTTTATTTTTACATCAACCACTCAAAGGAGCACTAGGTGGATGATCAGCTCTTTGTAGGATTCTCTGGGACAAAGAAAGCACTCTTTCATGGTGGATAATTGTTTGTATAAAAAACTGGTACGCACTGACCAAAAAGCAGCCTCCAGATGGATTGTTGACCCCTTCCACCACATCCAAGGCTGTTGTCACTATCTTTGACATCTGTCAGGCTTCTACATGGGCAGCGGTGCACACATTCACGAAGCACCGCTACCTTGACGGCCAGGTAAAGTTGGACGGGCATTTTGCCCGTTCAATGCTGTAGGACTTCTTGGTATGAGACATTCCACAGGCCCACCACTTTGGGGAGATACTGCTTTGGTATCTATTCTAAAGGTGTGGAATCTGCAGTTAGAAGTATACACTGGAAAGGGCGTTACCAAAGGTAAGTAACATGTTCATTAGGGAACTCAGACACAGGGTTGTAATTCAGCGTGGGATCTCACATGAGGCATTTTTCTCTTTGATACTCTACCATGATCTATGATCTCTCATCTATACCATGGGACAGATCACTGATTATGCACATCTACAATATTTTCAATTCACCCCACAAGGCTTTCAGTTCAGTTTGAGTTTACCTTGTGAAGGTTATTTACTCAAAGGTTTAAGTTCGCTGTTGTGCAATGCACTCTCATCATCAAGTCCTGAGGTCTGCATATTGTAGTTGCTGTCCATGGCAGTATGGGACAGACATGTGCAGCAGTTTTGCTCTTTTTGTGGCCCTTGAGCTGTTGGGGCCTTGGCAGTGGCCTTGCTTGTAACTTGATGTTCTCTATGCAGCAGCTTTTGCTGAAGGTCTTGTCTTTTGCAGATGCTACCTTTGTAGGCCAGATGCAGACACAACATTGGTATGATGAATGAGGCCTCTGGGATGAATTTTTTCTTCTCTAGCAGTATGACAGTTGCAGGCTCTGGTTGATTAGGAATTCCACCTCGGATTTGACAGACCATTTGGACTCTGACATCAGCAGCAATAACCCCAGTATCTCACTTTTGGCAGGTTACAAATATCGCATGATATTTGCAGATCTCTTGAAGTGGTCCTGGAACGCTTTCCACACCCTCGTCACTCCTGTCTTTTGCTTCCTTGCAGTCCTGCCCTCTTTGGCTTATTCTCTACACCAGGAATACACTGGGCTTCTCCTCGTGGACATTCTGTCCTTCTGCAGGGGCAGGCACATACTTCCCCCCCTCTCAGAAGGTAGGCAGGCTTCTAGGTTGTAAGCGAAAGCATCACTTCCTCCAGCAGAAAGTGCAGAGTTTAAGTGATCTTCCTCACTTGCAGGAAGCTCGGCTGTCAAGCAGACAAGCAGACACAAGCCCTGGTCACAGAGCAGTCTGTCAAGTACTCTCTGGAGCACTCTCTTCTTCGGTCATGATGTGGTGGTTTGGATCCCAGTTTTATTCACAGTTTCATTTTCTGAACCGCAGATGTTGATCCACTGTCTGAAATTTCATAAATGGATTGGGGTGTTTCTTTAACAGATATAGGCACTCATGACAACATTGGCGGGCGGCTACTGCCGCCCGCCAAGTTGTAACCACTGTGCGGCCGCACTCCCACGGTGGCCATTACGACATCCCCGCTGGCAGTTGCATCCGTTGCGCTTTTCACTGTCTGCTCTGCCCGCGACTCCCCTTTCCTCCAGCCTTTTCATGGCGGTTAATACCGCCATGAAAAGGCTGGCGGGAGGGGGACTCGTAATCCCCTGGGCAGCGCTACAAGCAGCGCTGCCCTGGAGGATTACAACCGCCGGGACCAACGTGGCGGAAAACGCTTCTGCCAGGGTCATAATTCGCAAGATTGCACCGCCAGCCTGTTGGCGGTGCAATCGTCAAAACAGCAGGGTTGTAATGAGGGCCATAATGTTTTTGCTGTAACTCAGACCCAGCCTTTGTGCTAGGTCATGGATCCCACAGCAGATAGTAATAATGCTGGCTCCCAACAGGAGTTTTCAGAACAATGGCACAATGTATTGTGAGATATATGCATCTTGTTGTCACATTTATGAAGCAGAAATTAAGAACAGGCAGCGACTGACAAAGGGATAGGCCCTGCCTAGAAATGTTCTCACCTTAGAAACAGAAACCACAGTTCCAACCTTCACCCCTATCATCTACCAAATGGAACTGAAGAGAAAGGACTAATCAGCAGTCTTTTGCTAGCAAGTTCCTCATTGAAATTCTATTGGTAGCCCCATTCTCATCCTCCTTCACTTCAGTGTGTGGGTCTTCAGCCACAGGAATGGAGTTGATACACTTCTGATTTCTGGGGAAGCTGATTTCATCCCTTATCTTGTGCCATGCTAAACCATGGATCATCCAGAATGGATCCCGCTGACCTCAGTACTCAGTAACTACCATTCATGTATACACATTCACTGCACAAGCATACACTCAGCATGTACAAGCCAGCACTAGGATCTGGGGTTTATGTAACATTGGAACCTTATATGAGAAGGGTCAGTAAACAACCCTCTCCCTGACACAGACTAAGCAGTCTGGTCAACTGATCATACACAAAAACATGGTAGTCTGCCATGACCGGTTTACATGATCCACCCTGGGCATGGAAAGTAGTCTTATGCACACTTTGAGGGCATGCTTTGCGCATTCCTCTAGGGCACAAAAAAGCTTGTGGACCTCGAATTACCAGAGATAACCCTAGGCATCTGTGCACACACTAGAGTAGCATGGTGACAGGGCTAAAAATAGAAAGGTCACAACATCATTTTTGCAAGTAGTTGGGCATTCGGCTTTAGTGGTACATGCAAGGGACTTTCCCATCCCAACAGTGCTCTCCCACAAACATATCTGAGCTAATCCTACATTATCTGTTGTATCACCCATCAGAAAGGAAGACAGGCCAATGTATACTCTGGAGAATAAAGGTATTGGGGTGTATGGACATGGTAAAGTGGTAAGTCCCAGTTTGTCTCCATTTTTGTCCCTTGTCATCAACACCGTTTTCACAGAAGTACTTAGATAACCATTGATCTTGTCCAGTGTACCCATCTGAACTGCATCCCCTATGGGCCTTCCCATTATAGCCGGCTTCATATGGACGCAGATTTTATCTAAAGCAATTGAATACCATCGTGCAGTCATTCTTGGTTGGCTACACAATGTTACATGAATAAATCTAGAAGAGATCTCTACTTGATTTTGGTTTCTGTAGTAGTTTCAGTGGTAGTCTAAGTCAGGTGAACCATCATTGGTAGTGTTTGCATTCAGCATAAAACTCTCGGGAATATTCTTCTTTATGGCACTTATGCGTGCCATGCGTTTGTTGGTAACACGTTTTTATTGAGGTTTTACATAAGTTGCAACAGGTAATTACAAACAGGCATGTTTGAACATCATGAGTGAAAGGAAGGATGGTACAAGTATGATAAGCGATTCAAACAACAAGATATGAAATCGTAGAGACATACATTCTACATGGTAAAGCGCTTTAGTTCGAGCAGTGGGACTAGAGGATTACGGCTACGGAAAGTAGTTCTGTGCACTGTGTGAAGTGTGTTAGTCTCAGGTGCCCCGTAGTAGTGGGTGTGAAATGAATGGAGCTCTTGAGTCAACGGTGGAAAAGAAATAAGAAGTGGGAAAATTGCATGGGAACATGAATACTGAGGGAGGAAGTAGTAATAGCGAGTTTTTAAGGAAGCGTGCGATCGAAAAGAGAGGGCATGGATGAAGGGTGGGGGGGGGGGTAACAGGGACACACAGGGCGGATCTCACCCAGTGAGCCCCTTCAGCCTCCTCCGTGTTGTCAAGGGAGAAGAAGAACGCTAGACTTGTGTGGGGGAGGGAAGGGAAGGTAAGGTAATGGTAGGGGTGGAGACAGTGGCAAGGCTATGTCAGACGGGTATTATGGGGAAGGGGGGAAAATCTTCTTGGATCTGTTCTCGGAAATGGGTGAGCATGACATCCCAGGCCAATGCAATTTGGCGCTTCTAGAGACCGTGGGCATCTTCCCAGTGCAAGGTGGTACTTTTAGACTTTCCCCACAAGAGGAGTGCACTATGCCATTGGGACACCTTTAGGGGTGTTGGGCTGTCCAGTGCATGGTGAAGAGATGCTTGGCCAACAGTAAAGGGAGGTTGGCAAATCATGCTCTGACTTTGTAGTTCCTTCTCCATTGAATGATACCCAAGGCTGTGGCCTCCCAGAGGTTCAGTGACATGCGTGCCAACCATGATACAGAAGCTCGAGATCATCTAATGAGATCTTTTAGAATCTCCAAGAGCAGTGCTGGGAAGATGAATCAATTTAGGTCAGTAATGCACAGTGTTATGTTCTGGCCCAACTACTGCCCCCCTGAAACTTTGCAGCCGACCCAGCTCAGCCCTCAGGCCCTGCTCCACAACCAGCTGTGCCATTGAAAGAGCAGTGGGGGTATGATTAAGGGCCCAAGGGCACTGAGTAAGAGTAGGGGATTCCCTCCTTGCTCCACGGATAGCAGAGCAGTACAGCAACTGAGACATCTAGACCACAAATGGATGTGGACCCCTGATTCTTTAATTTGGAGGTGCTGGCTCGGGGGTGCCTGTCAACCCCAGGCCTCACCTGACACCTCGGACCGCCCTAAAGGCAGCCTCTGGAGAGGCCTGCGACACCCCTCAGCAGCCAGACTGGGGCCAGAGATCCTGCAACTGTTGCATTCCAAGACTTGCACACGCCCCAGAGGTGTTGGTTCCTCTGCGGTCTAGGGTGCTACCCCAGGGTGGGCGGCTGGGACCTGCATCGCTCCAACAGAGCAGCCGCAGGCACCAGGAGGTGGGCGACTGGCCTTCCCCTTGCACCACAAGCGGCAGCACAAAAGAAGACCACTTGCTAGCCCCTCCTGGGATACACTTCGAGGATCCCTGGGGCCCTCCTGCGCCTACCCATCACCCCCTTGACAGCAGATGAGTGCCTGGGTGGCGCACCATATTAACCCCTCACCATGTTCTGCAGTATGTTAAAAAAAGGATCGCTCTCTCAAAGACATGCTTACCAGACCCTCTGGGACCCTGGGCGATGGCAAGGCCCTTGACCATTCGGGCAGGATAGAAGATACTGAGGGCCCAGTGACAGGAGAATTTGTGGAAGCACCGTTCACATCCCTACGTGATGACCTCCAAACAGTAAAAAAGAACCTCTTGACTGACCTGCATGAGGGCTGGCGCAACTTAGAAGAAGTCGGAGATAGGGTTTCAGTCATAGAAGATCGCAAAATAGCAAGAGACGAGGAGATGGACTGGCTCCAACGGGAAGTCTTACGCCTGAAGGAACAACACATTGAGCTCCAGGCACATGCTGAAGATCTAGAAAATCGTTCACGGAGAAATAACATAAGGATCAGCGACACGCGCAGATGGCTCCGACCTCCAAGAGTATGTAAAAGTGCTGTTTCAACAGCTCATAGTAAACACTGAACTACAAGACCGCCTGTACCTGTTGAGACCGGATGGCGCCCCACCGGCTGACATGCTAGTGTGTGTCCCTGATGTTCAAACAAAGGAGCTCATCCTCCGTAGACCAAGATGAACTCACCCAATGCAGTATAGAGGGCATACTCCTATCCTATACCAAGACTTATCTGTAATCACTCTTCAAAAGCGACATGATTTCCGCCCTTTCACCACTCATCTGCGCAAACTAGGTATAGCATACTCTTGGGGCCACCCCTTCTGACCTATCTTTCGCCATGATGAGAAACTACACCAACTCCGATCATTAACGGTTGCTTGCAAACTCCTCAACATTGCAAACCCGGCGGGCTCTAGCGCCCCGGACAAGGTCATAAACATCAAGAAAAGTGTACCTCCTGGCAGGCAGTGTGTCAGGAAGGCTTCACTCACCACTAAACCAGACCTCACCTCCATGGACAAAGAAAGACATGCTGTGCTTCAATCTTTATCAGGAACAGTTGATACACCAGGGGACTTATGAGGCTTAGTCTGGAACTGCACCTTGACTTGCACTGCTGGCGCATGGTGGTGACTTATGGGCGGGGATGAGGGTTCTTCCCAAGTATGTTGTCACCACGACTCTCAGTGGACAGTAACTATTTTGGTCCTAGGTCAGACTGACGGACATGATTACCACCAGAGGTAGATACTATTACTTGTTGACCTGCTCAGGTTTGATTTTATTTTTATTAATTGTACAGGATGAAATTCCTTCTCACAGCTTAGCAGTATACCTGCACGCTATACACGATTTGCTAACCAGCGGTAAAACTCTTCACTCTTACTAACTGTGACAGTCCCTAGCTCCCCCAGAGTTTAGGGCTCTCCCTGTGCTCCCCAACCCACCAGACATGATCATTAAGGTCACGTGCCTCAATGTTAAAGGCCTCAACAATCCTATTAAGAGGAAGGCAATACTCTCCCTGTTGGAGCGCTCCGACAGCGACATATGCTTACTCCAAGAAACCCTCCTCTTACCTAAAGATGTACCCTGCAAGCGATCGCAGTGGTTCCCCCACCAGCTCTGGTTTACCAACTCTACCAAAAAAGAGGGGGTGGCCATACTCTTCTCAGAAAAATTTAAGGAAAATATACTCACCAAAGTTTTCAAGATTCAAGGCTGCTTTCTAGTGAATTGGCTCCAGCTGGGAACCTGTCGCTTCACTCTAGTGAATATATGTACCCCTAACGACCAACAAGTCATTTATCATCGCCCCTGTCACGCCTCTTTTCTGATCTCCAGATGCGGCCATTCTCATAGGGGACTTCAATCTGGTAATGGACAACAACGTGAACTGATTGGCTCAGAGATCAGACCAAATAGGAGCCTTCTCATCTTCAGGCTTGAAATGGAATGGAATAGAACGTGGCCTCACGGACGTATGGTGCTTTTAGAACCCAGGCTCTAGGGATTTCACCCATCACTCCATCACATACAAAACCTATCCCCAATTTGACCATTTCCAGGCGACCCCAGCCATATAGGCTCTTACAACATCGCCCCTAGATCATTATCCGTCCATGCACCAATAGCCCTCACTTTCCATACTAAAGCCCTGCCACCTACTAGCTTACACTGGAGCTTGAGAGATACGCTCCTGCGGTCTCCTGAGACAATTGCGTCTATTCAGAAGCTCATATCTAACTATTTAGACTTCAATGACAATGGCCAAACTGCGTTCTTCTCTCTTTGGGAGGCGCTGAAATTGATCGTCAGAAGGGAATTTATTGCTATATCGGCTGCTTAGAACCATTGCCAAAAGAATCGGCGACACTGGAGTCTACAGTCCTTGAACTTGAGGCCATTCATAAACATACAGGGGCTCCACAGATTTGAGAGAACTCAAAAAGACACGCTCCTTTCTCAAGCGCCTCGATCTCAATAGAGCCTAATATGCACTGGTGCAACTGAAACACAAATTCTACCTGGGAAGCAATCTCCCTGGCAGACTGCTCACTCATTGCTTATGGGCTAAAGTTCACGCCTGATCTGTCCGGACTATCCGCCCCTCATGGCACACTCAAATACGCAGATTGTGGAACCCTTTCATAACTTCTATAAGTCACTCTATGCAGCATCAACGGGCCCATTGGCTGACTCATCCTGTTATCTGGCATCACACCCACTGACTGTACTTTCCAAGCAGTCTGCAGATTCTCTAGATAAACCTATCCAGTTGGGCAAAGTGATCTCTCTCCCGGTGGGTAGGAGGACTCAGCAGGGTTGCCCCCTGTTCCCCCCTCCTTTTCACTATATATATGGAGCCCCTGGCCCAACATTTGCGCAAACACCCTGAAATCTTTGGCATCAGGTTTGGCGGAGAGTACACTTGATCAGCTTATATGGTGACAACGTTATCCTGGCGGTCACGGAGCCCCGGGTTACTCTCCCTGCCTTGATGACGGCACTCCAATTGTTCGGCATCCTCTCAGGGTTCAAAGTAAACATGCAGAAATCGCTGTTGTCTTCCAGGGGATCCTCATCAATAGTCATAAACATTGAATATTCCCGCCCTTGTGCGGGGACCCCAGAGCATACATAAAATACACACATATAAAAGTATGAAATATGCACAAAAAATATATATACAAACACACAATGCAGAGAGAGTGTGGATCCTACTGGGCCTTCTTCTTCCCACAGGAAGGGCACTTCACAAAAAGAGAAGGCATTTTCCAGTCAGGAAAAAATCTCTTGACTCAAACAAAGGTGTAAAATGTCGAGTGAAAGTAGAAAAAACGCTGTTTTTAAATATTTTCCAGAGAAAAACTGAGAGCTCAATGCTCAGGATCCTCTCAGAAGAAGCCGGAAAAAAGTAATGACCTAACTGTGAACCAACTGTCACCTCTCCTTCACCCCTGAGGCATGGTGGGATACTGGAGGTGCTCAGGGTCTTAAAGGCACGGTGCCAGAATTTTATGGTTCTCCTGTCTTAACCTGTATGCAGCCTATTGGCTAATAATGCTCCATTGTTTCAATGCAGTTTTTTCTCTTTTTTCACTGATGTTGCTACTGCTTCTTTCACTGGGCCCAGCTTTGGGGCTTTGGAAAGTGTTTCTCTCATTGTAATTTTGAAAGGGACTGTTTTAAAAAAAAAAAAAAAAACTCCATAGAAATAAAGCATTTTTAGCCTGTTTATGAATATAGTCTGCATTGCTGTTGTACACACGTATACATGAGTTTGGTATGAAAATTGTCTACTAAAAATGCTATATATATTTTTTGTGTGCATATTTCATACTTTTATATGTGTGTATTTTATGTATGCTCCGGGGTCCCTGCACGAGGGCGGGAATATTCAATGTTTATGACTTTGATGAGGATACCCCTGGAAGAGAACTAGGATTTACAGGTAAGTAACTTATCCATCCTCAATCTCTCAGTCGTAGGTGAGACCAAAGCCTTCATCCGAGCCCTCTTTCCGTTTGATTGGGCAACTTCCCAAATCCCTTACCTAGGGATACAACTGGCTGATTCGCTTCTCCAAACTGTTGCCACTAACTATGCCACCTTGGCCAAGCAAATATATGCTGACATAAACAATTGGGAACGACAGGGCCTTTCTTGGTGTGGTAGGATATTAGCCACCAAAATTACCATACTTCCGTGCCTCCTATATCTATTTCAGGTATTGCCCTTAACACCGTGGACACTCACGCTATGCAGGCGTACATTAGCACAATCACTTGGGGGAAGAAGAAGCCACACCTACACAAACACCTCCTCTACCGCCTGCCAAGCGAGGGTGGCTCGGCTGTGCCTTGCCTCGAGATATTACCAAGCATTTCAGCTACGCTCCCTAGTGGAGTGGAGCAGACCACTCACCTAGAAACATTGGTGCTTTATGGACCAGTCGGTAGCTGGTTCCCACATCTGGAAAGAATCATGGTTTCCTAAAAAGACATAGGGCATGGGGCCTATATTCCTCACCTGTGACAAACACAATCTTCTGAGTGTGAGTCGTGGTGGTGGTGAAGGAGGGGCTGACGACCTTCCCCTCACCTCTGACACCCATTCTGGAGAACCCAGAGCTCACCCCTGGTATTCAACCAGACCGTTTCCTACATTGGAGGGACTGCGGCTGCAGCTCATTGGATGCCTATTTGACCCCCAGGGGATAATCCCATTTGAGCAGCTTAAAACTGAGTATGATCTTGAAAAAACAGATTGTGTACAAGATCTGCAAGTCCACCACTGGGTTCTTCATCCCTCCGTCCACCCATATGCGGAGAGACTCTTGGCGCCCTACGAGAGATGGTTGGTCGAGAAAGACGGCGACCGACATCTAGTCTCTAAGCTATACACCCTTCTCAACAAAGCGAATCTCGCCTTGTGTTCTCCAGGGCAATTATAATGGGAGAAGGAGATAGGCCGTTCCCTCTCTGATAAGGACTGGGAGGATATCTTTCACAGGGCATGGCACACCGCAGACAATATATCCAGTGTAGAGGCAGCCTATAAGATTGTTTCTTATTGGTATTTAACTCCATCAAGAAAGGGCGTCTTGACCCCGGGCACTCAACTGCATGTTAGTGTGGATGTGGGGAGACCGGGACATTACTCCACTTACTGTGGCATTGCCCCAGACTCAGATGCTTCTGGGATCAGGTGCTGGATGACATTGATAAGGCTTTGGAAGCCAGCATCCCCAGGTTCCCAGCCCATACAGTATTAGGGCTCGTCAACCCGCTGACATTCCCCCTCCACTCTCTGTGAGGCAAACATATGGCGTTGGCCTTTGGTAGAGTTCACCAAACGATACTTGCATTTTGGGGAACTGACACTCATACAAGCTGGCTGCACAAACTCTGGTTCGTTCTTCGTATGGAGAAACTATCACTTACATTAGACCAGAGATAGGACGGCTGTTCCTTGGCCTACGCCCCCATCATAAACATAATATCCACAGAATTTAATGAACTGACATGTCCCACATATTTGAAACTCCTCCGCTTTCTGCCCATTAATGACGCCCTGTCAGTCCCTACCCAAAAGCAGACCGAATAACTTTTCATACACGGCCTAGATTATTCGCACACTGCCTAGACTATAGTGTTGACTAACCTCATACATTTGATGTAAGAATTTTGGAGGGTGGGGGGTTTGGTTCTTGGAGATTATGTTATTTTGATTACTATTGTATCTTGTCTGTTTCAGATGCATGGATGCAGCTGACCTTTGAGTCCTGCACATTAGTGGAACACACACTCTTTTCTTATTACGTGTGCGGCTTGCCCTTGGGGTTGCAGGCCTTAAACTGGGTATCCTTCTGTTCTACCATAAAAAGAAAACTGATCCATAAATGAGGACAGCTTTTGTGTCACAAGTGTTGAAAGGTACTAAAGAAGCCATCTGTAAACGTATCTGAACCTGAAGCTTTACTCAGTTTAAAGGGAGTGATCACCGTTAGGCCTCCGTGTCCATATCGGGCCTCCCAGTTATACATGTGCATGTAAAACAGCATAGGCAAGTTTTCCTTGGCGGGGTAGTCCTTTTGAGTTTGTTCTCAGGACGACCCGCTGAACAAAGGGGCCTGAAGAAAATTCTGAATTCCTGTAATTTCAGGGACATAATACTTCTTTATTTTTTCCTAAGCTGTCATGGCAGCTGAGTTACCACCTTGTTGCCTAATTCTTATGTATTCTTTTTTAGACACAGTAAGTTGTGTACCTTATCCCTCTCTTTGGCATCAAAATAGTCTGTTACATGTGCGTTTAGCTCACCTTGAAGATTGAGCCCTTTAATAGGTCTGAGTTGTTTCAAAGCAAGGCCTAGATTTAAAGTAAGAGACGCAGAAGCAATGTCTAAGATGGCTGCTATGCCTATCTGTATTTCATCAACCAGTTACCTATGTTATTGTTTATTAATTTGTAATCAGTGCTGAATTAAGATTAATGGTTGCAAGAGCAATAATTAACTCTGTCCTCTGTATTGCATTCTACCCATATATCTTGAAGTCTCAGACGTTGGGGTGAGGATTTCAGGATTTTGGAAAAATTAATTGGATGACTGTCTTCCCCTAACGGAACTTTCCGCCATTCAGTCTCTGATTAGATAAAAACCATGACTAGAATCTGATCCCCCTGTGCAAAATCAGAAATTGCCTGGGTAACAAATAAGCAAATTGTAGCAAATATTTTTTATTAGGGGCATAGTACTCTCTACCATCATGCCTCAGTGTACCCTTTACTATGACATAAACATCAACAACTCCATATGGTTTTGGAAGCAAAAGAGGGAAGAGAAATACTACTGGTGTTTTAGCTGGGTCTCGTCAGATTTAGTAAGGTGAGTCTTCTGAATATGAACTATACCTGTTTTATGATCCTTCACATGCTGCCATATTGTAATCCTTTCATACATCAAATTACGATTTCTATGTCTTTTTTCAACAATTTGTAGAGTGCATGGCCAAACTGGGCTTCCTAGAGCTAAAATGAAAAGCTATCATTTCAGAGAAAGCCTGCAATGAAGGCAAGTAAAAATTGCCAGGTCTTAAGATGTTTACGGAAATTATCTTCTGAAGGGATAAGACACAGTCAGAGAGGAAGAGTGTTCCATGAATTAGTCAGGCATCAAAAGAGCTGCCCTGCATCTAACACGACAAAGCTGAGGTACTAATGGCAGTCTGTGGTTGGAACAACACAGAGCTCGAGGTGGACAGTATGGTTTAAAGAGATATCTTAGGTAGCAAGGACACGTTTGGCTAAGCTGTATAGGTCAAACAAAAGGCTTTCAATTGTATGCATTTCTCTGTAGGCAACCAATGAATGTCTCAGAGCTCTAGTGGGACTGAGTGCCTCAGTATGTGGCCCAGCAGGAGAGCTACAGCATTCTGAATTGTTATTGTTTGGGGTCTTTTTTAATGAGGCCTTTGTTAATCCTACATTGCCATAGTCTAGGTGTGAAGTTATAAGCACCTGGACTATGGGCTTTTGAGTGGAACTCGGGAAAGACCACAAGATTTTCCTTAGACGTCTGAGAATACCAAAGCAGCAGACACCAATTCTTTTTGCTGGTTGAAAGTTAGCTTATTGTTCAGCCTGATACCAACATTTGTTACTGCCTGTTTGGGCCCAGCTCCTCAGGTTCCCATTGACGGCCCCAGAGATTAGTCTGTTTTCCTCCCATCAATATCTCTGTTGTACTAACCAATATATTTTAGGCAGACAGCACCCATCCACTTCAAAACTGCAAAAAGGCAGAATTTAAGTTGCAAAAGGTTATTACCTGAGTTTGAAGTTAAGGAAATGGTAATCTGAATGTAATTTGCGTACAAGAAATTGGTGAGACCCAGAGCTTCTACAATATCCACAAGAGGGCATAGATAGTTATTAAAGAGCATTGGTCTCAAAGAGAAACCTTGTGGCACAACAAAAGCAATGGAACATGCAGTTGACAAGTAAGATTTTGAGTTACCTCAAATGATCACCTTTCTAGAAAAGAGATAATGTACATGTCCTGACAGTAAAAAATCCACAAAATTACTGTTTTTACTGTGGGAAGACTTGGTCACCAAATTGACGAGTAAAGGGTTATATGCAGATCCCTCAGCTGTGCTAACTCCAAAAAGGTGCACTTAGGTGGGCACTCCAAGGTATCAAAGAACTTTGTTACATTAAGCCTGACTTGTATCTCAGGTCGAAATTCATGGTACTTGTTGCAGTGTGCAGCTGTAGCAAAGCTACAAATTTGTTGCCTTTAAAACTCCAGTACATTCCAGAGCACACATGGAGTCTGCTTCTTGAGACAGCCTTCTGCCTTCCTGTAGAGAGGTGCTAACGACTCCCAGACAGGAGAACAATGAGGGATTCCAGGCCAGGGAGGTGTCTGCTGGAAGCCACTTGGGTGTTGGCTCCAAAAGACAGTTTTTAAAGGTGAAGCCGGCTTTGAAGGGTAGATGTGTAAAACTAGGAGAGAGAGCTACCCAATTTTTTAGGCAAACAGGCTGTCACAGGAAGCAGAGTGGGGAGACCAGTTGCCAAACCATTTTCCCCAGGGGCGTGTAGCCCTGAGGTTGCCACACCCAGTGGTGGGCTAGGGGGGTTTGAATTCCGAGAGAGGAGACTCACCATCTTGTGAGTGGGCAGGGGCAGAATGGTGTATCCTGGGATAGCCAGATGCCACACTCTTCAGGAAGTGGTCACGAGGTGGAAGTAAACCAGGTAGCCCATTGGCTACCAACTTTATCCTGCCCTGAGGGCACTATCCGATCTTAAAGAGGGCACCGCTGGCACCCAGTCCTCAGATCTCAACTGACTTGGAAGAAGAACCAAAAAAAGGATTGCCCTGCTGCACCAAGGGCCCATCAGAGAGAGGCTTCAATGACGAGGACTGAACCTGCTGCACCTGGTGGCTAGTAAAGAGAGATACTGTTTCTGCCGTGTCCCACTCGAGGAGAAGGTGCCTCCAGAACCCAAGAAACTCTAAGGGCCAGCTGACTGGCCTCCTGTTCACACAGGGGTACAACAGCTGAAGGGGCCTGCTGGGGCCCGTTAGTAGCCCAAAGTCTTAAACCTGCTACCACTGCTGCCGTGCAGCACCAAAGACCAAGACACAACCCACAGAGTTGCCCTAGAGTTTGCTGAATCCCGGAGTGCTATCAGGGAGTTGCTGTTATCGGCTCAGGAAGGGTTGGCCTGTGACCATGACAACAAGCAACTAGTAGTCCACTGGCTACTGGACGTCTGCCAGACAGGGAGTACTCAGTGGGGCATCGATCCTGCAACCAGGACCCCCTCACCATCTTGGTGGACTGAGGGATCTGTGCAGGAAGACCACGTCAACTGTGTTGCATCCACAGCATACTTAGAGCGACTTTTGAATCCTTTGTCCCCTAAATCCAGACCGCTCCATAGGAATCCATTGTAATGTGGATAGAGCGCCTGGAACTGCTGAAGGACTGCTTCTTCTGTGAGGGTAACTGTGAGGATAACTGTTCTTGAGGACCTTGCTGGTCCCCCTAAGTAGCTCCCTGATAGAGTTGGCTGCTCCAAGAATTTCTAACCGACCACATTGACACTTAACTAAGTTTTCTTTAAAAATGTTTCTAAGTGTCCAATTTGTTGACTTTTCCAAGGCTTGTTTGCGATTGACTGAAATTGCTTTGATTTGTTATTGCATGGAAAAGCCGCAGGATCTTTTTCATTCTAGTGTCTAAATCCTTATAAAAATACAGTCTGTTTTTATATAAATTGGTGTTGGATTTCTTGAGTATCGTGTCAATTTCTTCTTCAATTGTTTTCGTGTTCTTTAAATGCTTTACACTTGTTCTTCTGTGAAACACTTGTTGCTCAATGCCATAGCTTTAGTGGAAAGGGGAGCCAGTGGAGTTCCATCAGAATGGAGGAGATGTGATCATATTTGTTCAGGCCGGAAGGAGATGTGCTACGATGTATAGGATGCCCTTAACGGGCACATGTGACTGAAGTTGAGCTTCTGGTAGGTAATGAACATCCAACACTAGGTAATGTGCAGGTAGTGTTTGAGGCATTGGGTGTCTGAAGCAAATAAGACTTTCAAGCAGAGTTGTATATTGTCATGCATATTGGAGACTTTTAATTATGTTATATGTAAGTTGAGCACCAAGCAGCTCCATGCAGAGGTTGAAGATAGCAGTATAAACTGTGGGTGGCTCCGCAGGTGATAAGGATCATTTGGGACCTGGGTGTGTCCACATGAAGTGTGTCAGTTGGTAAGGTAAAAGGAGGACCAGTGAAGGACGTTACCAGTCAATCCCATTCGAAACTCCAGGATGCATATGTTGGTGGGATGGTCGACTGTGAAAAAGGCAGCTCAGAGGTCCAACAAAAGCAGGGGACAGGTATCATCTTCATATGTGTTCAGGAGGGCATCTCTATGATGTGTAAGTTAGCGGTCTCCATGCTGCAGCCTTATTTAAAACTAGACTGATAGTTGTGCAGGAGATGCAGAAGGTTAGCATTAGTGTGACCTTGAAGTTGAACATTTTTATAAATGCTCTTGTAGATGAATTGGTACATGAATGATGGGTAGGTAGTCTGCAAGGTAATCAGGTTCTAGTGTAGGTTTGTTTAGGAATGAGATGATCTAGCCTGTCATGAGAGCTTCTGGAAAGATGCTTTGATAGGAGGGATTGACAGTGGTGACTAGGAGGGAGTGTCTCCATAAATCGTTGATGTAAGATATGATCTTCATTAGAAGTGACTTTGAGTGGGTCGGGTATTTTGACGAGATGTGCAAGAGTTAAAACTTTGAAGGATGACCATTTCTGTATTTTTCTGGGCAGAGGTGGGCATAAGAGATGAAGGAGGCTTGGTATTGTGGACGTACTGTGGGATTTTTGCAGTAAAGAAGAGTTTGATGGCATTGCAAGTTTTTGTGGAGTGGAGGAAAAGTGGACCTGGAATGATTGATATGATATATGATAATTACATATAAAGCGCACAAATGCCCAGGAGCGTCTTGGTGCTGCACTGTTCTAAAGGATCTTAGATGAAAAGAAAAGAAACCCTTATTATATTACAAATGACCAAGTTTTTAATGACTTTCTGAAGAGAAGGAGATTGGTCATTGATTTTTCATTTAGAGCTAGACTGTTCCATAGTTTGGTGGGAAAGACAATAGAGCTTCTGCCACCCCACAAGGGATGCCTGACTTGGGGACTACAATATTTTTGGCAGAAGTAGAACAGAGCGTTCTGGCAGGAATGTACCATTTAAAGTTTTATTTAGGATAGTCCGGGCCCGAATCATGAAGGGCCTTGTAAGCAATACACAAGCCCTGAAAATCAATATGCTTCCTAATTGGTAGCCATTGTAGCGTAAGTAGGGCTTGTGTTGCTGATTGGTATTTCGGGATATCCAGAAGCATGCGGGCTGCTGCATTCTGCAGTTGCTGCAGTTTATTCAGCAGTTGCTGTTGTATGCTCAAATAGACGGCATTGCAGTAGTCTATTTTAGAGCAAACAAGGGTCATCACTACAGTTTTCTGCAGTTCAGAGGTAATGCATGGGAGAATGTTTCTTATTGTCCATAAAGTATAGAAGGAGGAAACATTTATTGTATTAATTTGAACTCCGAAGGTGAGCTTGTCGTCAAACACAACACCCAGATTCCTTACCTTCTTTACCAGGTTTGGTAGAGTTCCCAGTTCTTGTGACCACCAAGAGGGGAAGGAGACGTTGTTGCCAAAAAGGAGGACCTCAGTTTTTCCGGAATTTAACTTGAGGCACTTGTTATTCGTCCAGTTGCCTAGTTCCAGCATACAGTTATTAAATTTAGTAGCTGTGTCTGATGCAGACATCTAGCCTCAGTTTCCTTACCCTGGAATCCTCGATCCATACGATTTTGCATGAGCAGTACCCCTGTGCACCGGTACGTGGCATTGATCGGCTCAACATGGTATCATCTGCGTCTTCCGCACCAGAAGTGACGTTGCGGTCACCTATAAAGGCGCCATCTTGGAGAGCTGACGTCAGTTCTTTTTTTCCCTCGCTAATTAGTGCGGATCTAGAGAAGAGCTACCCCTCTGTAATTTTTTACAGGCTTTTTTCACCGTTTTGTTGAATTCTTTTTTTACTTGATCTCCTAGTGTGTCAAGGATGTCTTCGAGAAAGACAGGTTTTAAACTTTGTGACACCTGTCTCCATGCCATGTTCGTTACAGACCCAAATTTGGCTTGTTTGTGGTGTCTTGAGCACAACCATGACTTCATGCTCGGACTGCCAGGCCATGGCACCAAAGACTTTAAGGTTGCAATCCCTGAAGCTGCTAGCGGCCCGACAGGAGACACCGCATTGTGCGACTCATAGGAGATCTCGGTCCCGATCAAGAGGATGATCGTGGGACTGCTCCAGGAGCTCTAAGTCTTTGTCCCACTCGAAGTCCTCAGGACATTCAGGTAAGATGCACAAGAAGTCGAAGCACGCTTCGACTTCTCATCCGTCAGTCAACTCAACAACAACGGAACATCAGCGTTCGAGCCATCGCCAGGTTCAACTTTGCGTGTCCCCGCTTTTCTGAGAGCTGGAGCGACTCCTACTCATCTTAAAGAGTTTTATGAGGCCATGTGCCCCCTATTTTAATAGGCCGACCCCCTCCTGTGTGCCTTTGGGCCCCGTGGGTTCAGATGGGGCCCCATTAGGTTCCACGCCACTGGCCTTGGCCCAGTCTCCGTGGATCTGATCATGGATCTGGACCAGTAGTGCCACCAAGACTTTCCTTTGTGTTGATCCAGACGCCGATGCTCCTGGTGCCCACTGGCAGTGCCAGCTTCATTTGGAGTCTTGAATCCCGCACGGAGCTGGAATGGAGTCGACCGATTTCAGTGCCGACAGGACCCACATGTCTTAGGTCGACCGCTGAGCCCTATTCTAAAGGGCTAGACCTCAGATGAGAATGGGAGGGATTAATGGACCCTTTATAATACCACCTAGAAGGCCAAGAACCCATGGACTCATATGAGGAACTGGATGATGCCAGTGGACTGTATACATCTCCAGATACAGGTTTGATCTCTCCCTTGGACTTAGAACTACCTTCGATGGCAGTCAAGACGAACATCTTAACAGAAGTGCTTCAACCAGGAGCTTCATCCTCCGAACCTCTGCACCCTTTTGATTAAGCACTGACTTATGACCTACTGGGAACCTGGTCCAGACCCAGCACAAGGTACATGTGAACAGAGCAATTGCATGCCATTACCGCCCGAACCTGAGGACCTATATTTCCTCACCCAACACGCCACCTCTGAGAGCTTGGTGGTCCAAGCCTCGACCTCCCATGACACGTTCCCTACCACTCCCAGAGACAGGGAATTCAAGAGGCTGGATATCTTAGGCAAGAAGTTATTTTCTTCCACCAGCCTGGCATTGCAGACGGTGAACACTGCATGTTTATTAGGCCGCTATTGCCTCACAATGTGGGATATTTTTGTGCAGGTGCTGCCACAGGTCCCGGAGGAGGCCCGGGCCGTTCTCTCCTGAGCAGTCAAGGATGGAAAAGACACAGCCAAGTTCACCATTAGGTGCGGTTTGGATATGACCAACTCGATGTGCAGAGCGGTTTCATCGACGGTGGCGCTTTAACACCACGTCTGGCTGAGAACATTTGGCTTTTCAGGGGATGTACATGACAACCTCGTGGACATGCCCTTCGATGGTACCTGTCTCTTCAGAGAGAAGGCAGGCTCGGCGCTGGACTCATGGGCTATGGCCAAGTACTTGGGCCTCTCATTGGCCCCACATCCCAAATCTGCCCTTTGCCCCTTTTGTGGCAATGGAAGGGCCGTTGCATTGCACCAACCCTATGCCAGCCACTGTCCTGCACAAACTCCTGAAGCTTCACGTGGGCAAGGGCGCAGTGCATACTTACCCTGTGGGTCAGGTAGCAAGAGGTCTGCCATATCCACCAACCCACCCCGCAGCTGTAGTCTTCAGGCCCTTCTAATGTTGCCCTACAATGTCATGGGCATCCAGTTGGTGGAAGAATCCACCATCATTTCCATCACTGGCAGTCCATAACATCAGACAGGTGGGTCTTGCAGATCATTTGGAGGGGCTACTCCCTCCCCTTTGAATCATCCCCTCCCCCTATACCTCCAAAAAACAGTTGACAGACGGAGGATCATCTATACTTGATCTGTGAGGAAGTTACACCTTTCTTGGACAAGGGGGGCCATAGAGAGGGTTCAGATATCAGAAGTGGACAATGGTTGCTATTCTCATTACTTTCTGATACCCAAAAAGTACAAGAGTCTTTGGCCTATCCTAGACCGATGAACCCTCAATCTCTCCCTCAAAACGGAGAAATCCAAAATACTTACTTTGGCTCAGGTCTTGTCTGCCCTAGACCAAGGAGACTGGATGGTAGTATTGGACTTGCAGGACGCGTATTTCCATATTCTCATCCTGCCTGCCCATAGACGTTACTTGCGGTTCACAGTCAGCTACGAGCACTTTCAGTTTACCGTGCTCCCTTTTATCCTTACTAGCGCCTCTTGGGTGTTCACCAAGGTGATGGCAGTGGTTGCAACTCATCTGGGGCTTCAGGGGTTGCAGTCTTCCCCAAGCTTGACAACGTGCCAAAGTCAAACCTGACTCCCTCTCAGATGCTCTCTTTTATCAGAGCTCTTCTGCACATGATGCATTTTCAGGCTTATCCTCCTGAGAAGCCTGTCCACGACCTTCAGGCTATGAGACCAATGTTTCCCTCTATCCTGGATTTCGGTGAGAATGACTCTGAGGTTGCTGGGCCTCATAGCCTCCTGCATCCTGCTGGTGACACATGCCAGATTGCATATGGAGGCTCTACAGTGGGATCATGAAGTTCAAGTGATTGCAACATCAGGGGAATTTTTCTGACATGGTCCAGATCTCAAAGGGAACTGCAAAAGACCTGCTGTAGTGGCTAACAAACCGCAGTTGGGTCAGAGGCAGACCTCTCTCTTCCCCAACCAGATCTCACAGTAGTGACAGATGCATCACTCTTGGGATAAGGCAACCATCCGGGAGAAATGGAGATCAGAGGATTCTGGTCTCAGGCGGAATCCGGACTCCACGTCAACTTGCTGGAGCTCCAAGCAGTCCGACTGGCATTAAAAGCCTTCTTAAGCTCCATCAAAGGAAGGCTAGTGCAAGTGTTCACGGACACCACCACTGTTTCGTGGTACTGCAACAAGGAGGGTGAGGTGGGGTCATGGACCCTTTTTTCAAGAGGCCCTGCGTCTTTGGGCATGTCTGGAACAGCAGGGCATATCCGCGCTGGTTCAATAACTGGCAGGTTCCCTGAATGCCAAAACGGACGAACTCAGCCATCGATGCCTAGTGGAGCACAAGTGGCATCTCTACCTGGAGGTTGCACAAGGTCTTTTTCAGCAGTGGGGAGAGCCTTGGTTAGGTCTGTTTGCCTCTGAAGAGAACGTACAATGTCAGCAGTTTTGCACGCTGGAGTTTCCAAGGCAGCTATCGCTTGAAGATGCTTTTTATCTTGCATGGAACTCAGGCCCAGAGTGCTCAAGAAGATCAAGAACAACTGGGCCCAAGTCATCCTTGTGGCTCCGGACTGGGCATGAAGAGTCTGGTTTCCCAAGCTTCTGCACTTGAGCATCGATCTCCCGATCATGCTGCCCCTGCAGGAGGGTCTTCTGCCATAGCAGCAGGAGAGAGTCCTATACCCGTACCTGTCAACTCTATGCATTCTTGAATGCTGATTGTGCGGCAACAGTTGGCATCTTTCGACCTTCCTCCTGAAGTCTGTAATGTCATTCTGGCAGCCAGGTGTCCCTCTACCAACACTGTATATGCCTGCTGATGGAAGAAGTATGTAACTTATTGTACAGAAAAGTCTATTGACCCTCTTTCTGCCTCTCTCTCTCTGATGTTCTTCTCTTTATTCTCACCCTTGCCCAGCAGGGTTCTGCTCTGGGTACTCTTAAGAGTTACCTTTCCGCTCTGTCTGCCTTCTTGCAGCTGCCTAACTAACCCTCTTTATTTAAGTCCCCTATTGTAAATAGATTCCTAAAAGGACTTGTGCATATGTTCCACCTATTGCCCTTTATTGTGCCTCAGTGGGACCTTAATTTGGTTTTCACTTTTTTTTTATGTGTTCTTTTGAGCCTCTTCATAATTGTCCCCTCCTGCTACTTACCATCAAGACAGCCTTTCTAGTGGCATAAACATCTGCCCAGAGGGTGAGTGAGCTGCAGGCTTTGTCATCCAAGCCTCCATTCCTGTCTGTTTTCCAAGACAAAATGGTGCTTTGCACTAGCGCCTCTTTCCTCTCAAAAGTGGTGACACCATTTCATGTGAGCTAATCTGTCACCTTGCCCACTTTCTACGCTGCTTCACGTTCCTTTAATCTCAACGGTGCCTGGGACGAGGTGGTCTTGTCCTCACACACGTTTCCTGTGTGCCTGGGACGATACCACCTCGTCCTGCACTGGGCCCACGGGGGGAGTGCTAGTGCTCCCCCGTGGGCCTCCCACCCACACCCCCCATCAGGGATGGAAGGGGAATCGCGTTCCCTTCCACCCCGACCCCCTGATTTCCCCCCTTGTGACGTCTGATGACCTCAGCATGTGATCACGTGCAGACCACATCAGAGGTCATCTTCTATCACGCTTGAAGCATGCTAAGCATTTCTCTTCCGCTCGGGAGGAGGGGGGCAGGCAGAGGCATGAAAGGAAAGGCCTTTCCTTTCCTTTCATGTCTCTGCAAGCATTTCTGCAGCCTGATCGTGATGCCCGGGGGGCTGATCGGCCTACATTGATTAGGCCGATCTGCCCCTAAGGGGGGCAGAAACCACTAGGCACCAGGGATTTGTTTATTTATTTATTTTACAGATGGGGGGCGTTCCCTTAAGCAAGGGTCGTTCCCCTGGAGGACAAGTTGATTTTAGTCCATTTCTACCCATCTTGGGGGCAGATTGGCTTATTGTTCTTAGGCCAATCTGTCCCCAAGGGGGGCAGAAACCACTAGACACTAGAGATTTTTTTTTGCACCAATTTCACGCAAGGGGAGTGACCCGTTAGGCAAGGTTCGCTCCCTTGGGGGGGCAAATTTATTTTAGGCCATCAACCTATTTTTGTAAGGCTCATCTTCCCCCCAGGGGGGCAGAAACCCCAACAAACACCAGGGAAGATTTTTTTTCAAAAAGAGGGTGGGGGTATGGCCATACTGCCATCCCAAATAAATTAGGACAAAGTTGTTTTGCGCACCGGTGGGCAGATTTGGCAATTACCCCTGATCCACTCCGCAGGGGGGCAGAAAGCCTACTAGATGCCAGGGAATTTAAAAATAATAAAAAATAGTGGAATGGTGGCTACCAACCAGTATGGGCATGGTTATGCCCCCACCCCAACTGAAGGGAGTAAGTCTTTCAGCTCTCCCCTGCACACTAAAACATGTTATCCCACAGCAAACAAGAGGACATTTGATTATTTTGGGTTTTGGTTTTACAATTGGGCCATGAGAGCTTGTCTAACTCTCAAAATCGTCCCACTTGGAATGGTGAGGGTTGCCCTTTTTGGACTTCGGAATGCTGCCATGTAGAAAACTCCACAAGACCTAGACACGTCTGAAAACTAAACATCTGGGTGAGTCCAGGGTGGTGTGCTTCACATTCACCCTGCACCATTTTCTTACCCACATTGCCCTGCAAACCTCCAATTTTGCTGAAAATCACACATTTTCCCACATTTTTGTGCTGGAACCTTCCAGAATCTGCAGGAATCCTCAAAATTCCTACCACCCAGCATTGTTGCATCGATACCGATAAACATTCTGCCTCACTTGTCAGCCTAAAAATGTTTTTTTTTCAAACTGCCCTTTTGAATCCGCTTTGGTTCCCCCTCAATTTCGACATGTTTTTGGCTCTTCCCTGTCATAGGCACTAGGCCCACCTACACAAGTGAGGTATCGTTTTTACCGGGAGACTGAGGGGAACGTTGGGTGGTAGAAAATTTGACCTGGTGCGGTGATCCCACACAGAAATGTGGGAAGAATGTGATTTCTTTTTTTTTGGCTAAATGTGAGCTTTGCTGAGGATTCTGGGTAAGAAAACACTGGGGGATCCACGCAAGTCAAAACTCCCTGGACTCCCTCGGGTGTCTAATTTTTAGAAATGTTTGGGTTTGGTAGGTTTCCCTAAATGGCTGCTGAGCCCAGGACCAAAAACGCAGGTATACCCCCGCCACCAGGAACAACAGGTAGTTTTGTATTTGATCATTTTGATGTGTCCAGATAGTGTTTTGGGGCATTTCCTTCGCGGCCACTAGGCCTACCAACACAAGTGAGGTACCATTTTTATCGGGAGACTTGGGGCAACGCAGGCTGGGAGGAAATGTGTGGCTTCTCTCAGATTCCAGAACTTTCTTTCACCAAAATGTGAGGAAAAGGTGTTTTTTGGGCCAAATAGTGAGGTTTGCAAAGGATTCTGGGTAACAGAACCTGGTGAGAGCCCCACAAGTCACCCCATCTTGGATTCCCCTAGGTGTCTAGTTTTTAAAAATGCACAGGTTTGATAGGTTTCCCTAGGAACCGGCTGAGCTAGAGGCCAAAATCCACAGCTAGGCACTTTGCAAAAAACAGCTCTGTTTTCTTTGGGAAAATGTGATGGGTCCATGTTGTGTTTTGGGGCATTTCCTGTCACGGGCACTAGGCCTACCCACACAAGTGAGGTACCATTTTTATTGGTAGACTTGGGGGAACCCTGGGTGGAAGGAAATTTGTGGCTCCTCTCAGATTCCAGAACTTTCTGTCACCGAAATGTGAGGAAAAGGCGTTTTTTGGTCCAAATTTTGAGGTTTGCACAGGATTCTGGGTAACAGAACCTGGTGAGAGCCCCACAAGTCACCCCATATTGGATTCCTCTAGGTGTTTAGTTTTTAAAAATGCACAGGTTTGTTAGGTTTCTCTATGTGCCGGCTGAGCTAGAGGCCAAAATCCACAGCTAGGCACTTTCCAAAAAACAGGTCAGTTTTCAAAGTAAAAATGTGATGTGCCATGTTGCGTTTCCTGTCTTGGGCATTAGGCCTACCCAGGCAAGTGACGTACCATTTTTATTACGTCTATTTGAGAAATGCATTGTCATTTACATGCTAGTATGGGCACCCCGGAATTCAGAGATGTGCAAATAACCACTGCTCCTCAACACCTTATCTTGTGCCCATTTTGGAAATACAAAGGTTTCCTTGATACCTATTTTTCACTCTTTATAAAAATAAATTGCTGTATACCCGGTATACAATGAAAACCCATTGCAAGGTGCAGCTCATTTATTGGCTCTGGGTATCTACGGTTCTTGATGAACCTGCAAGCCCTATATGTCCCCTCAACCAGAAGAGTCCAGCAAACGTAACAGTATATTGCTTTGAAAAATCCGACATCACAGGAAAAAGTTAAATGTGGAGAAAAATGGCTGTGTTTTTTTACCTTAATTTCAATATTATTTTATTTCAGTTGTTATTTTCTGCAGGAAAACCTTGTAGGCGCTACACAAATGACCCCTCACTGAATTTAGAATATTGTCTACTTTTCAGAAATGTTCTGCTCTCCGGGGTCCAGCATTGGTTTCACACCAATTTTGGTGACTAACTGGAAGGAGGCTAAAAGCATAAAATATAGTAAAAATGGGGCATGCCCCAGTAAAATGCCAGAATTGTGTTGAAAAATGTGGTTTTCTGCTTCATGTCTGCCTGTTCCCGAAAGCTGGGAAGATGGTGATTTTAGCACCACAAAAGTTTTGTTGGTGCCATTTTCAGGGAAAAAAAACACAAGCCTTCTTCTGCAGCCATTTTTCCCCATTTAAAAAATAAGAAAAACATTTGCTGTATTTTGGCTAATTTCTTGGTCTCCTCCAGGGGAACCCACAAAGTCTGGGTACCTCTAGAATCCCTAGGATGTTGGAAAAAAGGATGCAAATTTGGCGTGGGTAGCTTATGTGGGCAAACAGTTATGAAGGCCTAAGCGCAAACTGCTCCAAATAGCCAAAAAAAAGGCCTAGCACCTGAGGTGGAAAAGGCTTGTCAGCAAATGGGTTAAAGAAGAGGAGCGACTCCACCGCCTGGACCCAAAACGAGTGTTGTCGTTCTACCTTGACCACACAAAAGAGTTCTGGGTGGACGACCAACTCTTCATGGTGTATGTTGGGGCAAAGAAAGGTCAGGCTGTGCAGAAACGCATTTCGCATTGGTTTGTTCTCTACATTAAAATTGGTTAAACATTGGCCAGAAAGCAGCCTCCTGAGGGCTTATGGGCTCATTCTACCAGGGGTAAAGCTCCAATCACTGCATTAGTTTGTGGAGTCCCAGTCGTACTGCCATGCAGGGGTACTGCTCATGCAAATATCTTCTGGATCCAATCTGACACCTAGGACATTCTAATGTAAGCAATCTGCAGCTGGATATTGTCTCTACCAGATAATGCGTTACAAAAGGTAAGTAACTTGTTCATCCTTACCATCACTAGAAAGTGACAGGACAATTTGTGTGTCATCGACATATGACACCAGAGAAAAGCTGAAGGCTCTGAACGGGCTTGCCAGTGGTGTAACACACATGTTAAAAACCGTCAGGCTCAGAGAGGAGCCCTGTATTTTATCCAATCCTCTAATGTAGGACTAACTGGTCTGTGCCAGCCTGCCACTAGTAGACGGGTTTCTGACCCCATGGGGTGAGGGCCTTTGTGCTCTCTGAGGCCAGAAACAAAGCCTGCTCTGGGTGGAGGTGCTTCACACCTCCCCCCTGCAGGAACTGCAACACCTGGCGGTGAGCCTCAAAGGCTCAGGCCTCATGTTACAGTTCCCCAGGGCACGCCAGCTAGCGGAGATGCCCACCCCCCTGGACAAAGCCCCCACTTTTGACGACCAGTTTGGTGGGAAACTTAAGAAAAACAAAGAGAAGTGACCACTTCTGCTGGGATCACCGCTAAGGTGTCCAGAGGTAAAGTGACCCCCTCCCTGTAGATACCTCCATCTTGGTTTGGAGGACAGGGACCAATAGGGATAGGAATGTGCCCCCCCCAAAAAAGTGGACACCAGGAGGGTGTAGCCACCCTCAGGGACAGTAGCCATTGGCTACTGCCCTCTGGTCCCTGTAACACCCCTAAATCTTGTATTTAAAGGCATCCCTGATTCGTGGCAACCTACAAGAAGAAGGAGGACTGTTAATCTGAAACCCCCTGCAGAGAATAAGGAAGATAACAACTGCTTTGACCCCAGCCCTACTGGCCTGTCTCCTGTTTCAAAGAACCTGCAAAATACCAGCGACGCGTCCTGCGGGACCAGCGACCTCTGTCCAACTCCAGAGGACTGCCCTGCACCCAAATGGCAGCGGCTCTAAGAAAACCTACAACCAAGGACTTCCACCTCTCTCAGCATGCGTGAGTCCTGACTCTGTGGACCCGACGCCCACGGCTCGTGTCCATGTGGTCCACCCAGCAAGAGAGGGTCCACAGGCAATTGCGAGCAAGTGCTCACCCTGGGTTGACCTCTCCACCCCTCCATGACGACACCTGCAGAGGGAATCCCGAGGACCCCATGACCTCAAAGGTCCGGGAGAAGATATCCAACGCCTAAGAACACACTGCACCCACAGCAGACCCTTGGAGAAACCGACCCCTGGTGCATCAGCGTTCAGCAGGCGTCCCTCCTCACTGTCCGACCGGTGGTATGCCCTGAGACACCCCCCTGGACCTCACCTGCAGCCTCTTAGTGATCTCTGGGGTGTCCTCATAGACCAGCATTGAAAACCCGACGCCCTGTTTGCACCCTGCACCTGGCCACCCCTGTACCGCTGAGGGTGTGTGTTTCATGCCTACTTGTGGTCCCTTCAGTGCTCTTTTAATCCCCCTTGGTCTTCCCTCCGTGTCACAGGTACTTACCTGCAGGCAGACCGGATTCCGAGTACCCCCTGTCTCCATAGGAGCCCACGGTATAATTGCTCATCTTTGACCTCTGTGCCTGGCCGGCCCCGTGTTGCTGGTGATGGATGTTTGTGGTTAACTTGAACCCACACTAGTGGACTTCATAAAACCCGGAGACTGAAACTGTAAGTGTTGTACTTAACTGTAAAACGATCTAACATTTCTTCCCCCCAGGAACTGTTTCTGAAAATCGCAGTGTCCATTTGTAAAACAGATAATTGCCAATAATTCAAAAACTGTATAACTTAACGATTTCAAACAAAGTACTGTTGATACATGTGTGAAATACGAATCTATTGAAGTACTGACCTGCAATTTGAATCTTGTGGTTCTAAAAATAAATTAAGAAAATATGTTTTTGCTATATAAAAACCCTTGGTCTGGAGTTAAGTCATTGAGTGTGAGCTTCTTCTGTTTTCTGTGTTTGTGCAACAAATGCTTTGCACTACCCTCTGATAAGCCTGACTGCTCGACCACACCACCACAAAAGAGAGCATTATTATCATCTACTTTAGCCTCTGGGGAACCCCTGGACTCTGTGCACACTGTATCTCATTTTTATATAGTACATACAGAGCCAGCTTCCTACACTGATGCATTGTTTGTATATGTCTCTTTCTATGTTGTAATGGTTCTCCCTCCTTTTACGTCCCTGTCTATGACAGAGTTGTTTCTAGATTCTTAATTGAACAGACCACATTCCATAACACCATTGAACCACAGTGCAGATGGCTTTTTTCTGCAGTTTACATGTGATTTTACAGGGCCGAGTTGATCTACTTCAGAACCCAGCCAGTAGGGGTAGTACAGTGTTTATAGGTTTAAATCCCCGGCTAATGGGGTGAGACCCCGTTAAAGTCTGGTTAAGTTGATCAGCTTGAATTTTATGCCAAGCGCGTACTGCTGGAGTGTGGTGAGGAGTGTTAACAGGATAGTTTGTGCGAGAATCTTATCTCAAACATAACAGTTGCATGGTCCTACCATGTCAGAGGTAAATGACTTTAGCAGTAGAAGGGAATTATCTGTAAAAGTTCCATCCAGGGTAAAACCTGCGAGATGCGTCGGGGCGTCTACCATTTGGGCCAAGCCCAGGCTGGGCATAGTATCTGTAATCTTGTTGTATATCTGTCCGTAAGAGTCTCCAAATGAAAGTTAAAGTCTCTTAGTAAGGTGAAATCGGAAAAATAAAGACAAGATTCTAGGAGAGAGCTGACTGCCTGATAAAAAGGCAGCTCTTGAACAAGGGGGCGATAAAGTACTAGTTGATTAATGGATTGGTTCTTGGAGAGCTCAATATTAAAGGAGAGTGCCTTACATTCCGAGAGGACACGGGCACAAATATAGCTGTGTTATGATTGCGATAAATCCCTTCTAACCCCCTCCCCACTTTAAAGCCCTGTCCAGTCTAAAGGCGGAGTAGCCAGTGGGAATAGCAGAAACCAGGCCTGGACCCAACGTGGGGTCAGCCCATGTTCAAGTGACAAAAGCAATATCTGGTCTTTGATGACCTAAAAATTCTGCAAACTCAGTTTTATTTTTCACTAGTGACCTTGCATTAATTAGAGCACAGGACATTTTTCCTTCCCTGTGGAAATTGTTAAGGTGGGAAATATTGCCAAAATTGTTAGCTAGCCTGCTCCTATCAGATGTCATGTAACTTCCTAGTACGAAGTTGCATTCCTGATATGGAGAATTGAACGAGTCAGTAGTAGCATATAGTTTTAATGTGGTGCAACGAGTGCCCTTACCTGGTGCATTGCAGAGGAGCAACTCCTCTCTGCAATAACACTCCCTCTGGAGGTGTTAAACGACCAATTCTAAATCCCCTGTCCCAACGGGCTGGGAGCCTGATCAGCTTGAATTTTATGCCAAGCATGTACTGCTGGGGTGTGGTGGGGAGTATTAACAAGGGGCGCTGACAGGCACAGACGGGCTTGCCTTTGGCATGCCAATGGCTCACCCCCTGGATGCGTCTGGTATATAGTCGTGCTCTGTAATGCTCTACATAGCTCGCCATCAAAGGGGTGTGTGTCCAAGGGCATGGCTTTGGTCTGACATTTCTCAGCCTGTCTAGGCCAAACAGGTGGGGTAAAGTGAAGGCTAACTGAAGTCCAGCAACCCCACAATCCTTGTCACAGGCTTCCTATGGAGGAAAGTACTGGTAAATTAATGTAAGCTAAGTGAAACATGAATCATAAAATCAATTAAACAGGTAAGAACCCCTTAAAATATGGCACCCACATTAATCGCAGGGACCTCTTGATAAAAGGCACGGAGCTTGCCACAAGGAAATAAAAAGTGGGCTATTATGAACCTTTTGAGCAGAGCTGCGTAGGCGCACTGCATAATGATCTAAATAGTGTTCCATCCAGGGAGGGCATGTCCAAGGTCAAACGCTCCTCAGCACACCTGAGCCAAACAGGTGGGGTAAAGTAGAAGCTAACTGGGGTCCAGCAACCCCCCCAACCCTTGCCACAGGCTCCCCTGTGGAGAAACACACTAGTAAATTGATGTAAACTAACAGGAAAACGGGTGAAGGAGTATATCATAATCAAAATAAATCAGAGTGAGCTGATGAGGTGGTTGATTGTCCCGAAAAGTGTTCAGCTTCTTTTGGTGGCTTCATTGATGGTTTTAGTGTAGTACTTTGCTTTGGTTGATGGGATGAGCTGTCTCTGTGTTAAGTGGAGATAATTCAGTATCATGAGGCCTTTTAGGGTTCTGTTTCAGGAGCTCTCTTCAGCAGCAAGGGTCCAGGTAACCCTTAGTGATAGTGTAAGCGGTTCTAGATAACCAGAGCTCTCAAAGAGTAGCTGTGTAGAGCAGCTAAAGCTTATCTAGGAGGGTGTAATACAGTTGCAAATACCACACAGTTCAGTCAGTGATGTACACTCAAGAAAGAACCACACCAGTTAGAAAAATGTTCTATTTATCATAACACAAACCCCAAACTAACTTTGGTATATCTCCCAGCCAGAGATGTGTACACACAAAAATATACTTGGAAACAGGTAAGTACAGGTTTAAAATAACATGGGCTCCTATTGGGGGGGAGGAGGGGAGTAGCTAGGACTCCACTGCCGCCTGTGGGCAGAATTGTTACTCAGGGTTAGGTGTCTGTAGGATAACGTGGAGAAGTCCCCATTGGAGTTTTGGGGATTTAGGACCCTTCCCAGAGGACCCCAAGGAAACCCGTTGAGACGAGAGGTTTGAGAGTGCCCCACTCGTGAATACCCAGAGAAGTGTAGTATCTATACCAGTGAGCCCAGGTGCATAGGGGTGAAGTCAATGTGACCTCTGTTGTCCAGCTGCTGATGTGACCCATGGACCAGGTCGAAGTAACTCAGGTGTGGATCCTGGAAGAAGAGGACCTAAGGAAAGAGAGGACAGAGTCCAGACCACCCATAGGTGCCTAGGCGGCGCAGGAGATGCTTTCCTGTGGGGCAGTGGTCGAAGAAGTGCAGCTGTGGAGTCCATGCGCTGCAGGAGGATCCCATGAGTCTTCCACAGGCTGTCCCATGCCGGTTGTCAGATTGCAGAGGGGTCAGTGGTCAGCAGAACCACCAACAAGCCTTGGCAAATGCAAGAAAGCAGTGCACAGAGTGTTGCAGGATTTGGGGACCAGCAAGGTCCAGAAGACTCAGCCTTTGCAGGTAAATTGGGGCCAGCACTCAGCAAACAGACGAGCCAGCAGGAATCCTTGGAAGACCCTCTGGTAGCAGGCACAGGGAGGCTTCCGCAGCACAGCCAAGAGACATGCCTACGTTGCAGGAACTGCAGAGAGGACATTGTTCTTGGAGCTGTAAAGTGCTGGGGGCCGGGGCTGCTTGGTGCTGGAAAATCTTTGGGCTGAAGAGTCAACAAACCTTGGCAGCAACAACAGTTGTAGTGCACAGTAGTTCCGTCCCAGCAGCTAAAGTGAGGGTCTACTGTCTTCCCAGTTGCACAGAAGGCAAGTTGGACCTGGGGAGAGCTGCAGGACCACCACCTGTGTTGCAGAGCCTTACAAAGTCAGTGGCACAGCAGGATCCACAAGCCAGTGGTTGTTGTTGAGGTGCGTGCAGATGCAGGGAAGCGACTCCTTCACTCCAAAGGAAAGTCCTTCTTGCTACCCAGATGCAGGCAGAGTCCTTGTGAACCTGGAGGATGCATGGCCACGGATGTTGCATATTTCTTGCAGAGACTTGGAAACAACTTTGCAGTAGGAGCCCTCCTACTGGATACAGTCTTGTCTCAGTTCCAGTGCAGACCAGCAGTGGTTCTGGTGTCCAGGTTGCAGAAGGTGTCTTGCAGAGTCTTCAGACAAGTCCACAGACAAAAGTAGGGTTCCACCCAAAGGGTAGTTCTTAAGTAACCCAGGAAGGTAGGTTGGACACTTTCTGCTGTGACCCACCTATGTGGGGTAGGGGGGGGGGGGTTAGGGACATCACCTACCTGGCCTAACCAGACAGATGCTCCCAGGGGCCTCTGCCCATCTTATTTCCAAGATGTCAGAATCAAATGGCCACTTGGCAGAGCTCTGGGCACCTTTCTGTCGGAGGAGCTGGACTGGGGGGTGGTCACTCCCCTGTCCTTTGTATGGTTTCATGCCATAGCGGGAGCCGGGGGCTCCTGCTCTGGAGTAAACCAGTTTATGCAAGGAGGGCACCAAAAGTGCCCTTAAAAGCAGGCTGGTGGCACTCAGAGGCACCCACGCCCCAGCCCAGAGACACCTAGTTCAAAAAGAGAGGTGGTCACACTTCTCCTCTACATGAATTCCTTTGTTCTGCCTTCCTCTGCCCAAGTTAGGCCCAGCAGCAAAAGGGAAGAGCAGTGTCTGGGGTCGGCAGCAGCACAGGCTTGCTTGCAGACCCTGCAAGGCTGTGCAGGCAGACATGGGTAATCCCCTAGGGAACCCCCAGAGTACATGGTATCATACAACTAACAGTAGAGTCTGTGTAGTTGCATGAGTCCAACATGTTTGATACCGAACATGCCTATGTTTGGTGAAGCCATTATGTAGTTTGGCAACTCGTGTTGACCAGAGTCCACTGTATACGTCAAAATGGCTTCCTCGCACTTACAAAGCCCAGAAAATGGAGTATGGGGTTTGTAGCCCTCACACTCAGAACCATGCACCCTGCCCTTGCACCGAAGGGCCTTCCTTAAGGGTGACCTATAGGTTTAGAGTGCAGTGACCATGATATGAGGAAAGCCTTATATCTTGAGTGAAAGGACCATGTACCATTTCATACAGGCTGCAATGGCAGGCCTGTAGTCAAGGGTTGCATTCGCTCCCATGGATGGCATAATACATGCTGCAGCCCATGGGTGACCCCTGGTGTCCCAATGCCCTGGGTACCTAAGTACCATATACTAGGGACTTACATGGGTAGTATGCCAATTGTGGGTTGTAGAATACACTAATCAACTAAATTTAGGGGAGAGAACACTGACAGTGGGGTCCTGGTTAGCAGGATCCCAGTGTACTGCACTCTAAACACACTGACACCAGGCAAAACGTGGGGGTAACTGTGCCAGAAAGGTGCTACTTTCGTACAAGCACCGCACCAGTGCCTTGAGAGAAACACTGTCAATCAGGATAAACAGCACCTCTGGGGTTTCAATCACACCCTATTCGTGCACCTGGAAGTTTTTGAGGCAATGCAGGATGAGAATGATGAGGTTGGGGTTCTCGGAATGTTCTGTAGAGCTCCATTCTGGTAGTTGGCACTGTAGCTCTTCCAGCCAAACTGACAGTTAAGGTTTGTTGCCTGAGCCAGCCAAGCTCAAACACCAGCAGCAAAATTATTTTTATTTTTTTATTCAGATTCATCCGCATTTCCACTTCTCTCTGATCTCTCACTTTAAAACCTCTTTAGTTTGGACTTGCGCGTGCAATAATTGCCTGTTGGGGTTAGGTGCTTCAGTTTGTGGGGAGATGTTGGGCCATATCCTTGGACCTGTGACTCCTGCAGATCATACAGGACAGCTACTTCTTCTTGTTTCATCCTCCTGTTGTCACAATGGTTCTTGCTGACCATGCCCATATCCTGACTAGGGAAGTTCTAAATTTTCTGAACCAGGGTGCCATTGACCTATATCCGAAAGGGGTGATAGGCCTGGGACGGTCCCTGTTTTTTCTGGCCCTCAAAAAGAAGGTGAATAGCATTTGGCATATTCTGAACTTCAGGGTCTCTAACTCCTTTGTAGTAAGGAAAGGTTTAGTATGTTTCCCTGCCCCATGGACGTCTTCCCTGGACTTCACAGATTGAATGGTTGTCTTGGATATACAATTCCAGATCAGATGGTCTCTCTGAAAGTGTCTGCACTTTGTGGTGGAGTTTACCCATTATCAGTTTGATTGGCTGCCCTTCTGGCTCACTTAAGCTTGTCATGTATTCCCTCCTTTCTTCCCTGGACTCCACAGATTAATTTTTTAGCCTGGTTATTAAATTCTGGATCAGGAGGTCTCTCAGAAAGCATCTGCACTTTGTGGTGGGGTCTACCCATTATCAGTTTGATTGTCTATCCCCCTGGCCCACTTCAGCTTCTCGTGTATTCACTGTAGGCCTGTTGGTGGTCACAGCTCAGCTGTGCATGTTGGATGCATGTGTTTCCTTACCTTGATGACTGAACGTTGAAGAGTTATTCACCTCTGCAGGTGATATTTTTGGAGCATGGCATCACTACTTTTCAAACTGGGTTTTTTATTACATAACATATCAGCTGTATCCCACCAAGAGTTTGTTTTTTATTGGAAGGGGGTTTATAATGTCCTATGGAGGTATTTTCCACTTCTGCATTGAGTCTAGGACATTCAGGCAGTGATCCATTGATTCTTCTGGAGAACACCTTCCTGCTCTAACTCTGCCTCAGTGGCTTTTTGACATCCTCCATTCTGCTCACTCAACAAAATGAAGTGTCACATTTGCTTATTTCATTGGTGCCTTCACTTCCAGTGGACCATGAGTTGGAGTATTCTTTGCACTTGGTGTTGATCTCCCTAATGATCTCCACATTCTACAGTGATTGAGGGGCCCATATAATCCCTGGGAAATGTAAATTTCCATCCGACATTACTTCTACAGTGTTGTATTCCATTAAGCAAAATTGTGTGAGCTTGCTCATTTTGTCTGTGGAAGAGCTGCAGTTGTCAAATTCGGTTATACCAGGTGAGATCACTTTGGTGGGCTTCTTCAGTGTGAGAGCAGATGTGCTGATCAGGCATCATTTAGCGGCCCACAAGTGGTGTCTCCATCCAGAAGTCATCCACTTGCTCTATACCTTGCAGGGCTTGCCTCCTGTATAGTGGTGTACCACTTCAGAAACTATTTAGTGTCATCTTTTTTGTGCTCTACACTTTCCATAGGAGGGGACTGTGGTGGAACTTAAAATCCAGTGGGATTTTCCTTTCCAAAGAGTGTTCTCTCCCATTCCTTTGATCCCTTGTGTTCTGAGGAATGTGACACAGGATAGGATACAGATGATCCTTTACCACATTTTGAGTGAGGAGGTTTTCATATTCAGGTGTCTTGACATTTAAATTTAGCCATCCTTTTCAGCTCAGGAAGGTCAGTCTATTGAAGCAGGGGGGCAGGGTGCCACATTGGATGTTCCCAGTCTGCACCTTAAAACCTGGAGAACGACAGAAGCAATTCAAGTGTCCTTGATTTGCCTTCTGACATGTTGGACCTGATGTTGACTGCTAGTCATCTCTCCATGAAGCCCATTCTTTCTAGACACACTTTGTGGCTTGCTGTGCAATTGATCAGGATGAATCTGTTGGGGCCCTTTTGTCTGATGTTTTCATTTTTGTGATATTTCTGTCCAGGTGATTTTTGACCCTGGGCAGTGTGAAATGTCACTTGTTGGCCTCTTCTGCCTTTCTCATTTTGCCTGATCAGCCCTCATTGTTTAAATCACCCATTATGATGTGTTTTCTCAAGGGTCTGACTCATATGTTCCCACCTTCTCCATTCATCCTGTCTCAATGGGACTTTAATGTTGTCCTTCATTTTCTTGATGATATCACCAAGCCTATGCATAGTTCTCTCTGGCTCCTTCCTTTCAACACAGTGTTCCTCACCCCTATTACCTCTGCATGCCAGGTGAGTGAACTGAAATACTAACTCTGCTGCTGCATCTACCAGTCACTTACAACTTTTGGACAAATTGGTGCTGTGCACTTGAGAGTTCTCCAGTCTGAAGGTGGTGTTCCTTTTCTACGTCAGGAATGCTTTAGTCTCCCTGTATTCTTTTTCCTGCAAATGCCACCAAGGATGTCGCTGTTAGCTTCTACATTAATGGGACCAGGGATCAACATGCCTATGACAAGCTGTTTCTTGATTTGCTGGTCACTAGATAGACAAAGCTGTCAAGAAAAGGACAATATCCCACTGAATAGTTCTCTGCATGAAGCTATTTTATGCTTCAGCAAAGAAAGAACTGCCTGAAGGCATTCAAACTCATTCCACCAACCGAAAGACTGCTTTTTTGCTACTGTCCAAACAGGTTTTAAATATTTGCCGAGCTGCGCTGTGCACACATTTTTTTGGTTTTGATGTAATCCCTCTTCAGAACATTCTTTTTGCAGGACTGCTTTGGTGGGGTGATCTGTGAAATTAACCATACATGAGAAGAAGAAGTTGCTATCCTTCAGTAATAGTCTTTCTGATGGATTCTCCTTTCTGCAGATTGTCCACTTCCTCATCCTGAGGCAGGATTTATTGTTTTCCCTAAAAGGTTTCAGTTTGGTGTTCTGCTGTGGTATTCTGCCATCTGTTTCATTACATTGGTCCATCCCCTTACTTCTAAGAGCGTGGAAAATATGAGGCAAAGTGACATCAATGTGCCTCGCACCGCCCATTCTGGCCCTTGTCATCATGTCTGTGGCAGGACCCGGAGCCCTATCTGGTGTAGCTTGACTCGCATGTTCCTCTTCTGGAGGATTGCAAGAATTTATGGATTCAGTCTGGCATCTGGAAGAGATTCATAAAGTTAGCAACCTACAGAAAGAGTATCCTCCAGTGGGATCATTACTGACTAACTAATTTGTTCATCAGCACAGTATTCCTATTGCTGTTTCAAGTGTTTCATTACAACTAGCAATAATAAGTTTTGATGTGGAAGAAACAATTAATTGTGTTGCATGATCTGACCAATAAAGATTAGTGCTTGGTGCTCAGTCTGGGTATGGTGATCATGTTACTTGAGAAAAATAATAGACACGTGTTTTTTTTTGTGTTTTGTATATTCTCTGTGGGAATGGTTGCAAACTTCTCTATGCACATAATTTCTCATTTCATTGTGAATTTGGGATTGAGTCACCTACGTCTTAAAATACTAGTATTGTTTAATAATGTTTTCAGTTTATTGTACAGTTATTTAAAAACTTTACAAACAGCAGAACAGTTCTTATTATACAACATACAAGATTAAAAAGTACCACAGAATAAAACGTTAATTCTAAATTCAGGTGGAAAGTAATCCAAATAAGCCATTAATAAAGATAAAAAAGCAATGTGCATTTTTTTGGTCAAGACCACCTAAAACAAGACACCTTCGTCTACAAGTAAATAGCACAGTCTGCAAGATACACCAGGCAGATCCTCAGACGGCACAAGCAAAGAACATATTACAAGATTGTCTTTCTCCTGAACAAACCCATATCAAGACTAGTCAGAGCAATAAAAAGTAGCAATGACACAGTAGTTTTAGACCGAGGCCTAATGTCTGAACAGTGGACAGCGCCTGAGCCAAAAAATGAAAGAGCTGGACATTTCAGAGCAGTGTGCAATATGCAAGCAAAAGACAGCAGGTATTTCATTAAAGTACTATATAAAGTATGCCAAAGGCATAATAGACCGAGCCCGTTAACAGCATCCTGGCATTTAAATACAATAAGCAGCCAAAGGTATGTCCATAGGAGGCCACACAACTGCAACAAATATGTTCACTAAGATGCAATATACAACTGAGAAGTTTGAACATTAAAAGAAAAATAGTGTGCAAAATGCATTTTTGACCAGTCACTTAACAACATTGTTAGTCCCTAAGGTGCTATATGCAAAATGTGCAAAGAGCAGGATTAATTCTGAGCCCCTGCTGCATATTTGAGCCAGCTGGAGGTTTGAGAGCAGTGTACAATATACATACAAAGGCAACAGGTGTATTTACTAAACTGCAATATGCATATTAAGCCGAAGGCATAAGTAGACACAGCCTTTTGGCAGCATCTTGGCATACAATAATGGAACTAAAGTGGTCATTTAAATACAATAAGTAATGTACAGTTATGACCATAGGAGGCCACACAAAGGCAACAATAATATTCACTAAAGTGCAGTGTGAAAAGTATGCCAAGGCATAAGTAGACCCAGACCATTAGCAGCATTCTGGGCATGCAATGATGGAGCAGAGCGTGCAAAATAAAAGTGTGCAGAGCAGCACAAGTGCAGTAGAGCTAGAGTTCACATTTTAACAACATGCTGTTGCGGCACTGAAACACTTGAATTTGTCCAGTTTAGTTATAAGCATCCAAAGAAACGTGACAGTTTTGACATTCAGAAAAGTATTAATAGGATCCAGGCTAGCAATTACTGCGTACCGGCAGGTGCAGACTCCAGGACGGATGAATTCAGAACAGAGAAGAATTCTCCTTTGCTGCAGCCTTGCAGGGCAGATGCATAAGATATAAATTAGAGTTTGTCCTGGCTGCAGAGCTGGCATTGCATGTAATGGGATTATGCATGCCACCATGCCAGAAGAATGGGATTACAGATTTGACTCGCCCAGCCTTAAGGCCACAAGCTAGCCTTAATCATCCCAGGGTAAGTTCAAGTGATTTAATTCTGCTGCTTACTGGAGGGATAAGAGTTAATCACTGACCATGTGAGCGCTTACTTAATACTGCCAGGTTCCTTAGTTTAGACAGTTTTTTTGCAGTTGAAGTTGTTAGTTTCTTAAAAACCTGGTAAGAAAGATGTTTACTCCAAACCTCTGACAGTGAAAATTCAGTCAGTTTATCATCTAGATGACGTCAGTACAATGATGTTAGACCAGCACCCTGTAGTTTGCATCAGATTAGACCATGGATGGACTCTTGTGGTGCAGATCGAAACGCATGGCAGGAATTGAGAAAGCAGCTGCCTTTTGCCCAGGACTGTTTTGTAATGTTATATTCAAGTCTCACTTGAGCTGGTGACGCTCTCTTTGGAAGCCGGAGGGTGGCTTTGTAAATTCCAATAATCAATTTGTCTACTGTCCTTACTTCCCTGCCCAAGGTAATTTTGCTTCCCTAAGTTAGTGGATGAACAACCTTTGCTTTCATCACCTGGAAAAGAGGGTCCAGACATAGACTTTGCAATTTCATTGCAACAGCTGAAAGAACGTTTAAGCTGGAGCTTTTGTTGTTCATAGAGCGCAAGTGAGGTGCAAATGCTCCTTTACTATCAAAAAGAATGCCCAGATATTTATGTGCACTGCTATGGCAGAGCCATGCCCCATTAAGTTGCTTGCCTGCTGTCACGGGTTGTTTTTAAACCAATAGTAACTGTCAGCGTTCTTGCTTGGTTGATTTCCAACCCGTCCGTGACAGTATAGGCATATAGAGTGGAAAGCTGCTGCTGCAGGCCGATCTTTGACTGAGGAGCATGAGGTCATCGGCTTATAGCACATGGGACATAGGATGATCTCCCAGCTTGGGCCGGTGACAATTCACTTCATCAAGGAGCTTCAACATATCTGCTATGTATAAATTGAAAGGCAAGGGAGCAAGAACACAACCTTGCTTCAGACCAGATTTTGTTGGATCTTTCTTGAAATACGTGAGTCGTCTCCTAATTTGACCCGCACCCAGTTATTAGGATGTACCTGTTCAACTCAGCAAAGCACATCGCAACCCCTAGCCCCGCAGTTAACGCCAAAGGGGGCCTCTTGGTATTTGTCAAAGACAGCTTTAAAATCCACAAAACAAGAATGAAGCACCCATTTATTAAGAATTGCTTTGTCGCACATGAGGGCCAGTGCCATCAGATTTAAGGTGGTACCACATTGATTCCTTGGAATAATCTGGTGTTCTTCTGCCCAGCCTCTAAGGTCGTCAAGTAGCAAACTCGCATAAATCTCAGCGTCATTGTCGATTAGGGCAGTGAGACGGTAATGGTGGGGTCATTTTTCTTAACCCCTTTTAAGATTGCCTAAATAATTGACCCTCTCCTCTACTACTTGCTACTTCTAGGTTCAGCTGCTTATTTTTCAAAAGGGATTACAAATAATGACTTTGGATGATTTTTCTTTGAGAAACACTTGATTTACAGCAGTTGTACTTTATTTTTGGAATGGAAACAGTCACATTTAGATGTCTGTTCTTATATCTATTTCCAGAATATGATCAGCATTTCAAATTGAACATAAACAGAAATCATAGAGGATTTAAGAGAGTGATTCAGGCAAAAGGAATAAAGTTTGAAATTTATCACAAAGGGTAAGTAGTATTTTTGTTCTCTAACCTGTTCCTTTCAGTTCTTTCTTTTTAGAATAGAGGTACAGTGGCCAAATAGTGGATCCACATTTTTTATTCGTCCATTTATACCATGTGTCTGAGTAAGCATGAAGTCTAGACCTGTCTAGGTCATTTTAAATGAATCTCTGCAAAATGTATGTGTTTAGTCTTTCAACTTAAAAGCAAATTTTGCCAAGTACAGATGTTGTAACCTTTTGTTCTAAAGTGAAATGTTAGATCCTATTTAAATCATTATCCCGGTGTTCCCCAATCAAATGATTTAGGTGTAACTGTTGCTAATGAGAGGATTGAGATTGCTAGGCTCTGCATGTTTGTTTTCACAAAAGAAGTAATGTTCTTAAAGTACTAGGAATGCAGCATTGAGTATGTAACTAACAACTAGCAAAACGTTTCTAGGAACAAATTGCTGTGACTCTTTTTGAACAACCATACAGAACTAACCTCCCTTAGCTTGTACTGTTGCAATGGCAGGTAAACAGGGCTAATTAAGAAACCAATCCAGAAATCTCAAGGGATACAGAGCAATGTGTCTAATTAGGGTTTTAACCTCAACAAACAGAATCCCTTGTCCTACCCTCAAACTGATCTCTTCTGCCCTACACTGTGTCAGCAATAAAACCCCAACACATTGGGACCAACGACCATGTAATGGAAAAAGCAAGCAGCAGAGCAAAAGGCCAAAGACAACAAAGACAATTACCATTTCAGCAGATCAGGGCTCTCCCTAGAAAACGCTCAGGTGGAGCATAGAATTAAAATTATTTGAAAATTAGACCAGTACATTTAAGTTTTTTTTAATACAAGTCAGTAGAGCCTAATCATGTGACAGCAATTATTTGCTGAGTCAAAACATATCTAATGAGAAAGTGTCAGAATTTTCTTCTCTGAGGAAGTGCTGGACACTCCTGTGAACAAGGTATCATTCATACATATAATAATAGGGTTATTATTCCCCTTAGATTGTGATTCCACTTGCCAGATTCCAAAGCGAGGTTGCTGTGCTCTGAAAGCTTTCGGGCCTACTAGAGCCATGAGAATTAGCAAGCAAACCTGATGCCACAGGAAGTTTCGACTATTATAAAACAACATCCATATTTGATTAAAATTAATGATACCATCCGGGCTATGTATGTGATTACGAATACTGTATTACATAGGAGTACATGAACATGATACAGGCTAGATACAGGTTTTCAAAACTTGCTCCTGCTGGAACATGGAAACAGTGAAAATGATATGCACTATCCTTGAAGCCTTCAGAGGCAACAACTTTAATTCCCTTCTAGAACTTCCAGCCCTCCACTAGCTCACACGTAACTTTACATTATTTATACTTAAATTTAATCCACTCTGAACTTAGTCCAGGCCAGTGGATTTTGCTGGAGGCACTGTATAGGAAGTGCTGACATGGAGATGTGTTAGATGTGTGCATGTGCTCTCACTGCAGACATCAAGCATGTCAGCCCAAACTCAGTTTGGTTCATTTGGCAGTGCAGGGGTGTGATAGCAACACATTGACTAGTCACCACACAGGTGACAGTAAATCATGTGTTTTATTAGCCACTACATTGAAGATCAGCAACAAACTGGTAGCTCAACTGTGTGAGTGTGTGTGACAGTGGGGCCAGTTGGAGACAAATGCTGCTCAGTCACTGTTCATTCCAGTCTGGGTAAAGGTTGGAGTCACCTGCTGCCCTACCACAAGACAGAACCCTCCCTTCAGTATAGGACAGGACCTCAGAGGATACCAGCCATCCTTTGCCCAAAGAATAAGCAGTTTGAGGTAAGGGAGATGACAGAGCTTTGTACAGGTACATGCCTGCTTTGTATCAAGGTCTACCCTCTTTCTTCTCTTGCTGCTTTCTGCAGGGTCTTCCAAGATGGGTGCTTCTGTTGAAGTGGGCAGGTTTGAACTGCTGACCTGCATGATGGGCGTCAAAACCGGAAGATAGAGGATGCAGTCTGGACTTTGCAAGGTGCACTGGTTTCATGTCTGCCTGTAGCCTTGTGCCTCAGATCTGGGGTATCAAGTTTGTGGAGGGCAGTCCCTTGCACTTGAGGCAATGAGCAACTGACAGGATGCAGACCCCGATGCAACTCAGGGCCTGACTGAGCAAGATAGGTCCAACGGTGTGTCCAGAGGGTGACAGCTTCCCATTTCAGCATTTTTCCAGGGCTATGTCCTCCCTTCCTTTTCCTCAGGTCAAGCCACAGACGAAAGATAGTTTTAGGGCCTCATGAGTCCAAGTAGGTAGTTTTCACCATTGGGCAGGAACAAGGTAATGTGGATGCTGTGTGGTGAGTTGTCTGGGGCAAGGGGACTCCATAAAGTGCTCTTAGGTGGATTATCTAGAGGAGCTTCTACTTCTCCACTTGCTTCATTTGATAATGTTTTAGAAATTGGGTTATGCTGCTGTGTGTTCAGTGCCCTTCTTTACTGTAAATTGTGTTGTTTGGAAGAGAGCACCACTAATCAGTGACAAATGACTATACTAACACACATTTTTATAGGAAAATATATGGTTTGTAGCATGTTTGATACACATGCTCTGCATACTCCTGCCATCTATTATGGGGCTTGAGCGCTTGCAAGTTGTTTTTCTTTTAAGAAGTTTTTCAAATCAAAAGATGTGCTCAGATTTCTTCCTTAATGGACAGTGACATGGGCACTTACTCCAACTTTGATTGTTTTTTTCCACCATTGGGTTCAGATGTACACCAAGAGACCTCGGAATTGTTCATGTTTCCTACACTTTCAGGACCTCGTTGTTTGATTTCAACACTAATGTATTAGAAAACCAAACCGTGCCTCCACATCTCTGTCTGGTTTCTTGACAGGACACCTTTGGAGGACCGACAGCCAGCACTCAAACCGTGCACACTATAGGGTTCTTCAATGCCTTTGAGGACCGCATTGATTCCCTCGACTCCAGATAATGCAAACTACAAGGGTGATGGAATGGATATCTTACTATCATTACCCCAAGTGCACCTCTAAATACCCATTGTCAGGCTATCACCAAGGATGCAAGTTGATCATTTCTCTTGGCCACGACAATGCCTCTTGCGAGTTTTGCCTCACTTTCTACTAAAAGAAGACACTAAGGTGCAAAAGCAGAAGACGCTGGGCACTCTGGAAAATGCACCAACAGGCCTCCTCCGAAATCTGGATGTTTTCGAAGAGCCCATCCTGAACTCCGGTAGCCCAGGCAACACCCAGTCCAGAGACAATCTCCTGAACTTCATCAGAGCTTGAGGAACAGGAGGATGTTGAGACGACACTAAGAGCAGCAGCCCGTTAAAGAAGACCATTCACAGCATCGTAGCTCACCACTTGGCTCAGTCACCCAAAAAGCCAAGGTCGCATAATTTCACTTAGAAGTAAAAGGACTTCCTCCTGGAGATGCTCTCTTAAGTCTGAGCAAATTGTGCAATTCTTGCCCATGCTTAAGGGCATGCTTAAATTTGTCCTGGAGAACTTTAAGGAGCCAGCTTAAGGCAAGGGTATTGACACCTAAGGCTGAAAAAACGGGAATTCTTACCTAGCAACTCTATCTATATTAAAAGACAGGTTCCCATGACTCCTTGGTGGTCCACACTGCCCATTACAAGCCCTCTTCTCAAGTTACAGGTGATGGCCTGCCACCCGATAAATAGAATAATAAGATTGGCACAGTGGGCAAAAGGGTAGCCAAAGGAGCAGCCGAACATTGGCGCATAGCCAATTTTGTTGGTCTCCTCTCCAGATACAATAGATGCCAGTGGGAGGAGATGCAGCAACTCATCAAACTCCTTCCATAGGAGCAGAGGAAGAGGGGAGAGGAAATAGTATCCAACGGCAAAACCAAAATTAATTACACACTTGATGCCTTTGACATAGCCTCTAGAGGTATCAACACTAGTTTCCATCTTAACTAGTCTGCCTGGCTCTGGGTTCGGACCAGAGGTCCAGCAGAATCTCCTTAACCTCTCGTTCAATGGGAAGCATCTCTTTGCCCCTCAGGTTGATGAGGTGCTTGAAAAAATATAAGAGTGCACAAAGGTTACTAAGTCTGTGGGTGCCCTGTAAACTCCAACAGTTACATGTTTCTTTCAGAAGCTACAACCTAGGACAGGAGCTAAGTCAATTTCACCCGACTAACCACAGACTTACCATAGAAGCCACAAACTTTCTATCTCAATGTAGCAGGGGCTACACTATCAGTGCATATAGGGGTAACAATAGAGGCAAGGGCAGTGGTAGTGCTGGTAAAGGAACTTCCACCTCTAAAAAGTGTCATACTCCACCCCCCCTCAAATTGATCGCTCGTCACCTGTCAGGGTAAGAATGCAAGGTTTCCTTTCTCTCTGGAGGGATATCACATCAGACCAGTGTGTATTAATATTAGCTTCTCACAAACCCTCCCAACATCTTACCCCGTTCACATGTCCTCACCTACTAGAGGAAGAAGTAGCAGTACTCCTCCAGAAGGGAGCAGAAGAGAGTGCCTCTTCACCACCTGTGAGAAGATGCTACTCTCTTTTCTTGCTTATTCCCAAAAAGGACAGCTCCATGGATCTCAAGCCTCTACACAACTGCATTCTGTTGAAGCATTTCCATATGACTAACTATGCTGCAGGACATCAACGCCTTCTCCAACAAGGTGACCGCTTGTCGGCATTTGACCTCCAGATGCCTGCTTTCTCATACCCATCCACCTAGCTCAGTGCTGGTACCTTTGCTTTGTCGTAAGTGGACTTCACTACCAATTCTAATTATTTCCTTTTGGGCTCACCGCCGTTCTAATGGTGTTCATGAAGTGCGTAGCAGTGGTAGCCGCACATCTGAGAGGGGTGGGTGGTTTGGTGGCTACTCACGTCTTCCTCTACCTTAACAATTGGCTGCTGAAGTGTGGCGGCAGGCAACAATTCGTAGTCCACACTCAAGCAGCAATTTCTCTGTTTCACACCCTGGGGTTTACGATAAAAGCTTCCACGTCCAAACTAGAGCCCTAAAAGAACCTGGCATCCGTGTTCAACACAGTTACAGGGAAAGCCTATCCCAAATAACAGTGTTGGGAACTTTAGCAGTTGCTGTCTTTTTTTCAGCTCAGTTGTCAACTCACATTCAGAACCGTGATGCACTTTCTAAGAAATAAGACCTTATGTATTGCCCCATGCCAGGCTCCACATAACTTCCCCTACTAGAAAACCTTTTGGATTGGTACCTGATTGTGCTTAACAGCAGACATGCCTCAATGTCAGAGTTTGGACATGCTTTTAGAGACTTTTGCACGTAGTGTAAAGGTGGAGCCAGACTAACAGAACTGAGAAAGATAAAACTCCAAAGGACCTGGACACAGCACCTGATGTCTTCCCTTATCTGATCAGAATGGAGACCAACTCAGAGGTCACAGTGTAAAATATGGGACTGCAACAGACATTAGACTGATTTTAAAGTGGAACAGAAAACCAGAATGTAAAGAATGATCAGAAGTTATCATAGAGAAAGATCAAGAGTTGAATACATATATTCAGAAACAATAAGATAAACATTCTAAGGACAGAACCTATCCTACCACTAGCTCAGAAAGCAATGGGTGTGGCAAAGAATCATGGAGATAATCAAGGCAAGACTCTGTGACCCTCATTACAACCTTGGCAGTAAATCCCACTTACCACCGTGCTGTCGACCGTCAAGATACCGTGGCCGCGGCAGAAATCCGCTACAGGTATTACGACCCACATCTCGTAATCCGCCACAATACAGACACCCACACAAGTCCACCACATCAAAGGTCAGTGATAAACTGGCGTTACCAAAACCTACACTCTCACGCCAATAAGAATACGCCCACACTATCACGACCCACGAATCAACGCAGCGGTCATTCAACCGTGGTAATTAATTGGCAGTACACACCGCCGCGCTCAAAATACACACACATTTACAAAACACAACCACATTGGACAATTCAAAACACACACACTTGATACACATACACATACCACACCCACACACTCACGCCGTTATAAAACACACACCCACATTACCCACAACCCCTTACACTGAATTTTTTTGAAGAAGTGGAGAGAGAGAGAATAGCAAACACAACACTAGCATCCAGAGGCACACAACACCATCACATACCACATCACATCCACGCACCTCAAAGAACACACACCAACACAACACATCACACAGCACAACAAACATCACCTCACATATCACCCACACCACATTATGGCACCCCAAAGACACCCCAGGTTTTCTGAGAAGGAGCTCAGGGTCATAGTGGAGGAAGTCATCCGGGTAGAGCCACAGCTATTCCGATCACAGGTGCAGCAGACATCCATTGCAAGGAAGATGGAGCTATGGCGGAGAATTGTCAACAGGGTCAACGCAGTGGGACAGCATCCAAGAACACGGGATGACATCAGGAAGAGGTGGAACGACCTAAGGGGGAAGGTGCGTTCCGTGGTGTCCAGACACCAGGTAGCTCCTCCCCCACCTCCTCCCCCACAACTAACAACATGGGAGAAGCAAGTCTTGGCGATCATGCATCCTGAGGGCCTCACAGGAGTAGCAGGAGGACTGGACTCTGGTAAGTCAAATCTTTACTACTATATCCCCCCACCCTACCTGCATGCTATCACAAACTCCTAGCCCAACCCTCACATCCATCACCCCAACACCCCACCGATATCCCACTATCACAATCCACACATCCCAAAAGCAAGGCCTGCATGTTACAGCAATGCATGGACACCCATCACCAAAGCATGTCCAGTACAGATACTCACCCAGGCCCCAAAATCACCAATCACACAAGGACAAAGACAATAAGCCAAGCACAGGAGTAGAGGGTAACTCACACATTGCACAAGATGGCACACACAGATACAATAACTATGCATTTACACCCCAACAGGACCCCTACCCAACGTCACTGGACAGGAGGTGCCAGACATATCCAGTCCCCCCACAGAAGAGACCCACAGTGACGACAGCAGCTGTGCACGCCTGAATCAAGATGACCAGCCCGGCCCATCAGGGACCTCTGGACAGTCAGTTCCCCTGCCACTGTCACAAACCACCACTGAACCTCCCCCCTCAGGAAACACCACCACAGCACCCACCCAGCGGGCCCATATGTCTGTCCCCAGGACACGTCAATCAGCAGTGTGTCCACCACTACAGGCACCCCAGGCAAACCCACCAACCCAAGACAATCAGGGACCTGGGGTCAGTGGGCACACGGTTCAGGGGACAGAGGTACAAGATAACAGGGAAGCTGGGAGGACTGCTGTGCGACAGGGGGAGGACAGGCCCAGGGAACCCACTCTCCACGAGGCACTGTCCAACATCATGGGTGCATACCACCATTCCCAGGAGACCATGAGCACGGTACTAGCCAAGTTTAAGGAGACCCAGCGGCTGCAGGAGGTACAGTACCTGGGGATCAGGGAGGACTTGAAGTCCATTAACACAACCCTGGTCACCATTGCAGGGGTGCTGGCAGACATGGCCAACACCAGAGGGACACAATGGTACTTCAACTGGCCCCTGACTCTAGCCTGAACAATGAACAGCCCTCCACTGGCGCTAGTGGATAGCAATGTTAATGTTCATTTCCACATACCAATGTTCAACAGTTGTTGGGCCGCAGTAAACATAGCAGAAAGTGGTACTCAGATCTGTGTAATTGAAAGCCAAAGTGAACTGTCAGGGTCCATACACAGATGTAAAAAGGCAGACTCATGTAATGTCCTACTGCAGTATGAAATGAGAGGAGCAGTGCCTTGTCTCACTGGAAGTATTGCATGATGATGTTGTTTTGGTTGTCTATATCTTATTCTGCCTCCTCTTCTTCACTGTCCACAGGCTCCACAGCTGCCACAAGACTAACATCAGGCCCATCCTCATGCAGAAAAGGTATCTGGCATGGCAAAGCCAGGTTATGCAACATACAGCATGCCACGATAATCTAGCACACCTTCTTCGGTGAGTAGCATAGGGAGCCACCTGTCAGATGGAGGCACCGGAACCTGGCCTTCAGGAGGCCGAAAGTCCACTCTATTATCCTCCTAGTTCGCCCATGTGCCTCATTGTAGCATTCCTCTGCCCTTGTCCTGGGATTCCTCACTGAGGTCAGTAGCCATGACAGGTTGGGGTAACCAGAGTTACCTGCAAATATCGAGGGACAACTGTTAGACACACACCAACCCTTAGGGATTCTCTCATACCCAGACACCTATGTAAACTGTTTGGGGAACTTGGGCTTACCTATTAGCCACACCCGGTGCCTCTGGAGTTGCCCCATCACTTAAGGGATGCTGCTATTCCTCAAAATGTAAGCATCATGCACAGAGCCAGGATACTTGGCGTTCACATGGGAGATGTACTGGTCTGCCAAACACACCATCTGCACATTCATGGAATGGTAGCTTTTGCGGTTTCTGTACACCTGTTCATTCCTGCGTGGGGGGACAAATGCCACATGTGTACCATCAATGGCACCAATGATGTTGGGGATATGTCCCAGAGCATAAAAGTCACCTTTCACTGTGGGCAAATCCTCCACCTGAGGGGAAATGATGTAGCTGCGCCTTTGTTTCAGCAGGGCAGACAACACTCTGGACAACACGTTAGAGAACATTGACTGTGACATCCCTGGTTTGAAACAACACACTGGCCAGGAAATGGAGTACTGACAGGACCTGCACTAGAGGGGTGATTCTTGTGGGATGGCGGATAGCTGACATCAGGTCTGGCTCCAACTGGGCACACAGTACACAGTTCATGGAGTGTGCCACGATCAAGTCTGTAGGTGATAATGATGTGTCTGTCTTCCATTGTCGACAGGTCCACCAGGGGTCTGTATACCGGAGGATGACGCCATCTCATCATCTGCCCTAGCGGACGTGCCCTATAGAGGAGAAGGGTGAGCAGACGGTCAGACACAACATAGGTTTCACAAGGGTGTTTTTAACAATTGTGATGTAATCGGTGTGTTGCAATGCCTGTCCGTATTCCTGCACTAAAGTGATGTGACGCAGTTAGTTGCCCTGCCATGTGGTCCCCTGAAATGGCAGCTGCCTGACCTGTATGGAGGGACAAGGGGAAATGAGGTAACTGCGCTGGCATGGTGCAGTGTCGCGGTAGGCGGACGAAGGCCACGGTGCAATTCAGCATTGGTTATCATTGGCCCCAATGGGTTCCAGGAGCCTATGATGATGTATGCCGGCGGTGACGGTATGCACCGCCGCGGACGTGACTGCCATTTTAGATCTGTTCACTCACTTGATACCTGACCTTCAACAGGAGAGGGCCTACACTGCAAGTGCTGATGTGAATGGCTACAGTGTCTGTGGAAAGGGCCTCGGCCTTTACCACGGAGGAGCTGGACAACCTGGTGGCTGGGGTCCTCCCCCAGTACACGCTACTCTACGGTTCTCCAGACAAACAGGTGAGTACACTGTGAGCATGATGGATGGGACATGAATGTATGGAGTGGCGTGGATGGAAGATACACGGGGGTGGGCAGAGGCCAGCATGTGAGAATGGTCAGTGTATGTGTTTCTGGGCCAGGGTGGGAAGTTGTGGGCAATGAGTAAGAAGAACCGGACGGGGGAGTAAAATCCATTCTTACTTCACTTTTCCGCTTGGTCAGCGCCCACCAGAAGAAGGGTATTTGGCGTGCCATCGCCAAGGAAGTGCGGACCCTGGGGGTCTATCATAGACGGAGCACCCACTGCCGCAAAAGATGAGAGGACCTGCGCCGCTGGAGCAAGAAGACGGCAGAGGCCCAGTTGGGGGTGGCCTCCCAACGTGGAAGGGGTGCCTGTTGCACCATGACCCCCCTGATGTACCGGATCCTGGCGGTGGCATATCCGGAGTTGGATGGGCGCTTGAGGGCATCACAGCAGCAACAAGGGGGGGTGCGTACAGTCTCATTCAGCTGACTCTCTACGCTTTATGAGGTTTCTGGGTGGGGGAAGTAGGCTGTGGGTTCCCCTAGGCCAGGGCAAAGGTGCCAGGGTAGATCCATTGTTAGGCAGGCTCAGTGGCACTCCAACACCATAAGTGGTAGTGGGCATCTACACCTAGTCAGGCTCCTGTGGGTTCCAGGTGTGCATCAAATTGGGTCTAGCCACAGTGCCCCATGGGCATGTGATTTTCCCCTGAACTGTTAGTGCATGGCCTAGTGCATAGGACTGCTCCCTGTGTGTTGTGTCTGCCAGGGGTGGTCTTGTTGCAGGCATTGACCATGTGTCTCTCCTGTCTTTCCTCCCCTTTTTGTTTTGTCACCCTTTCCTTGTGTGCATTAGCATCATCTGGCGGAGGAGCATTGGCACCGGAGCAGGAGGGAGCTGCAACCCACATGGCCCAAGAGGGTGAATGTATGGAGTCTGAAGGCACCAGTGGGGCGGAGGGCGAGGGGAGCTCCACAACGGGGACAGGAGGAGACACCAGTGACAGTGACTCCTCCTCTGATGGGAGCTCCCTTGTGGTGGCGGGCACCTCTGTGCCCACTGCATCAACAGGTACAGCCGCCACCCCTTCTACCGGCACCGCCCTTCCAGCAGCCCCTCAGCGTGTTTCCCGTGCCCGCTCACCCAGGAGGGTGGGAACCTCCTTCACCCCAGGGACCTCTGCCCCAGTCAGCCCTGCTGCCCTCAGTGAGGAGGCTATTGACCTCCTGAGATCCCTCACTGTTGGTCAATCAACCATTTTGAATGCCATTGAGGGTGTCGAGAGGCATTTGCAGCAAACAAATGCATACCTGGAGGGCATTCATTCTGGCGTGGCAGCCCAACGAGAGCATTGCAGGCTCTGGCCTCAGCACTGATGGCAGCTATTGTCCCTGTGTCCAGCCTCCCCCCTACAACTTCCACTATCCAGACCCAATCTCCTGTACCTCAGCCTACCCCAAGCACACCATCAGACCAGCATGCACACTCATCAACACACAAGAGTGGACATGGCAAACATAAGCACCACACATCCCACAGGCACTCACACAAGCACCATCTCCATGCAGACACACCAACATCCACTGCCTCCACTGTGTCCCCCTCCTCCACGTCCTCCTCCCTCCCTCCCAGTCTCGTCTCCACTCACACCTGCATGCACTACATCCTCAGCCACTACCTCCATCACTAGCACGTCCATCACCACACAGCGCTCACGTGCAATCACCACCCCCACTACCATTCACACGTCCCCTATGTCCTCTCTCAGTGTGTCTGTTAGCCCTCCTCCCAAAGTACACAAACGCAGGCACACACCCACTCAACAGCCATCCACCTCACAAGAGCCTCCAACCCATAGCAGACATACACCTCCTACAACCACTACCTCTTCCTCCACTCCCAAAATCCCTCCATCTTCCGGTCCCAGTGTGTCTAAAAAAACTTTTCCTCGCTAACATTGACCTCTTCCCTACACCCCCCCCCCTGTCCTTTCCCCCCAATCCTTCCCATAGGGCCAGGATGTCCATATCCCAGCCCAGCACCTCAGCCACAAAATAATCGAGCACTGTGATCCCTGCAAGTCCAGTAACACCGCGGGCGGCACCCATCAGGGCAGCCAGTGTGCCACCTAGTGAGGCCAAGGATCACATTATTCCGCCACCTGCCAAGGTGAAAAAGGGGCCCACATGCCGTAGGGAAAAGCCGCACCAACCGCCCCGCAAAGCCTCCTCCAAGACAAAAGAGGACAGTGCCAAGGTCCCAGCAGCGACATTCAGGGTGGGGAAGGGACACAAGGCTAAAGGGAAGTCAGCTCAGGGCACGGAGCCTCCGGGTGAGGGACTGGTGTCACCCCTTCTGCAAGACAGAACAGCAACCTGTACGGCGGTGGCCACCGCCGCAACCACCGCCTCCTGCACCGCCACCTGCACGTCTGCTGCCTGTGCTACTGTCCCCAGCATCATCCCCAGTGGGCAGCCGTCCAAGGCTACAGGAGACATCCTGCTTTCTCCCTCCACAAGTGCTGACACATGCACCTCCGGCAGCATCTCTGCCACAGACACCGCCGCAACCACCATCACCTGCCCCGCGACGTGCTCAGCCAGTGCTACCACAGCCGACATGAACATCATCCCCAGTGGGCTGTCGTCCGAGGCTGCAGGAGACGTCCTGGACCCTGCACTCACTACATGAGGCAACACAACCAGCACTGGCTGTACCAGCAGTTGGCAGGCAAAGTCGCCGCAGGGTGGAGTGTGTCTCTGCCTTGGTGGAGTATCATGCTACCTGTTCCCAGAAAATCTTGTGGCTCTGACACCCAGGTGAGGGAATGGGAACTGCTACACACCATGTGCAGCACTCTGGGCTCCAAGCCCCCTCCAGAACCAGTGGAGAAAAGCATCCACTCACCCAGTCCTTGGCAGGATAAAGTACTCTGTGCACCAAGCCCCCTCCAGAACCAGTGGAGAAAAGCATCCACTACCCCAATCCTTGACAGGATGAAGCACTCTGGGCACAAAGCCCCCTCCAGAACCAGTGGAGAAAAGCATCCACTAGAGAGACTGTGGCCTTGCACTCCCCAGGACCAATCAGTGGGCAACCCACCCACTGGAGAGACTTGAGAGACTGTGGCTTTGCACTCCCCAGGAGCAAGCAGCAGGCAAACCACCCACTTGAGAGACTGTGGCTTTGCACTCCCCAGGAGCAAGCAATGGGCATGGAGCCCCCTCGAGGAGCAGTGGCGTCGTCCCATCATCCGGCTGAGGTGCCCCCCTCCTCTTCCCCCTGAGGTGCCTGTTTTCTTTCGACCTGATGCCCCTGCAGTGTTCTCTCCGTTTTAAGGCAGTTATCATGTGTGGGCTTCGCCCATGCATTTTGGGACCACTGGTCCAGGGATAATGAATGGAACACTATCCGGACTTGTGTAGTTGCTGTACATATTTGTATATATTGACTTTTACAGACCTGTTGCCCTATCTGGATTTTCGATGATTACACTCGTTACAATCATTTCATTTGGTCCTTGCGTTCTTTCAGAGAGTTACGGGGTGTATATGAAATGTTGATGCGTGTATTTGTGTGTATGGTGTTGTGGGTGAGGGTGTTGCGTGTGTGTGTCACTCTCTTTTTCCTCCCCCTCCCATGTGTGCTAGGTGCAGTACTCACCGTGGTCGCTGCCGCCGTCTTTGATGTTCCTGGCAGAACCGACCGCCAGGGTTGTAATGAGGGCCTATATTCTTCAGGTCCCTAACCAAAGGTCCACAGTGCAGACAAATGGAGTACTAAGCTGGAACTCCCAGTAATAGTAGTTGTCAGAATAAATTCGTAACAAACCTTTCTTTGATATGTCTTTCAAACTCACTACCACAAAAGTTAGTACTTATTTCAACAAAATAGGTGTGAGCGTGCTGCATCACAGGGCATGTTAGAGTAGTCAATTCCCATCTCCAGCTCTTTGCTTGAAGGAGTACAGACAGACAAACACAAGAAGTGTAGCTTACCTGGTCAACAGTGCATTGCATTTATACAGTGCTTATACTGCTGATGAGGCATTGAAGTGCTTTACGCCGGGCAGCACACTGCTTCTGAACCCAAAGTTAGTGGTTAGTACAGGGGCGGCTCATCTGTAAGGGTGGAGGAGCAATACCCTCCCATCACCCTCTCCTCTCCCCACACGCCACGAGCCACGACTGGGTTAGTTAGTGTTATTGGTCACTGATGGTTATTGGGATGAGTCTAATGCGCTCAAGCAAACCATTCCATGCATTCACTCCAATTTCTTTATGGTAGATTATAATAATAGTAATTAGATGTTATGGTATCATTAGTGGGATGGAAGGAGGTGGAGGTATTTGAGTTTATGCAGATGTTTAGTGGAATTAATATATTGTAGGAGGTTTAGGTCAAAGTAGAGGTTGTGATCTTTGAAATTGCAGAAATATATTAATAGGTATTAAGGCATACAGGCAAGTAACTTAAAGAGAAAAGGACTTCAAAGGATGGGAAAGGAAGATTTTTCATTCCATTTTACTAATATAGAGGACAATTTTTGAGACAGCATGCAGTTTGAAGATGCAACACTAAAGGACAGAGGCCTTCAAACTGTGGAGTTCGCCCTCTGGAAGTTTATGGCTGCATTCTCAGGGGGGCACAGATGTCTCTACAACTACTTATACATGAAGATGGCCTGGAAGCCATTGCTTATTTGGCGCATTTGCAGTAAAAAAGATGTATGTAAACTATATTTCTAGTTACCAGGGGGTCCAGGTCAGTGAATGGGGTAATGGGTGGTCAAAGATTCAATGATAAATACAAGGTAAACTAATCAGTAGGGAATCTACTCTTGTATGTTGTGAGGTTTCAGATGGCTAATGCAATCACTGCAGATGTCTGTGTGACCGAGAAGTTACAAAATTGAATCATAGTTGGCGCAGTGGGGAATAGTGGCTTGTGTTTTTATAGTGCTATGAGGTCCCAGTCTGCGGGAGAAACACTGTGAATATGTAGGTCATTATTATATCTATATGTTTTACTAATAAGCAGGGCCACTGGAATTATGCGATTCTGCAGCAGTTTTCGGCATATTTAAGGATTTGCCACATCATCCATCATGTGCTAAATAATTTGCAGATTTTATTGAAAATAAATTGTTTCTCGCCCAAATGGATCAAAAGTTTTAAAACGCTTTGCAACATGTGTTCCTGCACAGTGGAATGCCCTTTCCAAAAGTTGACTGATCAAATTTTGGTTGTGAATTGCTGTTTTTGGTTCTTAAACTGGTACTAATGAGGTCAAATCTTTGCCCAGACAGCATTTCCATGAGTACAAAAAATGTCAACATAATGAAGTAGCACTATTACAAAATATGCAGCATTCCTCCACATAATTTAGTCAACTCTGCCACATAATTTAGTCAACCCTGCCACATAATTTAGTCATCTTTTACTTCATAATTCCAGTGGCCCTAGTAATAAGTAATCAGCCTGGAACTAGGAACATTTTTATAAGTGTCCATTAAAATGACACACTCCACAACTCAGCTGATAACATCCGTGTGTTACCTCTCAAGAAGAATACATCTTTATGACCTTGGAGATCGAAGTGACTCCATCACTTAAAGCCTATATATTGCTCCCAGTAGCCTTTATACTTGTGAATTAAACAATTCCACACATTTACATTTCTTCCAGGTAGCACACACCCTTGTAAGAAGGCATTATTCTTATTTAGTTTTCTGTCCCTCCCTGGCTTAACAGCACAGCTGTTCCACCCACCTTTCACTTTCATGCAGAGGTATTTCAGTATCAGCCTTAACGTTTAAGGTGTGATTTTTTTGTAGAAGGGTGAATCCAGGGGGTGGTAGAGAGGAGTGATGTTAGTGGTCACTGCACCCCAATTATTTTTGTCCTACTACACAAGAGGGCAGTAGGGAACCATTTTCTAGTGTTAGGGCCAAAGTCATGTTTGCTGCCCGTAGAACAGGACTCAAACCAAGGAAGGCAGGGGCATCAAGCTGTGGAACAAATGTCCTTTTTTTAACACAAGGTGGCAGAAAGCCTATCTTGTAATGCCCTGGTGAAGTGGGTAGAGCAGAAACCCTGCTTCACAGAGTTGTAGATATCATTGGTTCTGAAGGCCCAGTGGCAGAAGATATTAGGGGTTATCTACACCCCAATTAAGTCTTTTACTATCCATCCTTGCTTGCATTAGGACCTATGTTGCTTTGGGCATCAAAGCAGTGGCCCAGTGGAGGGGAAAACTGAGACAGAGGAGATGCCTTAGTTTGGACATCAGAGTGTGGGGGGGAGGGTGGGGTGAAGGCACAATGGGAACCCTTGTTTTTAACAAAGAGCAAAGGAGACAGCCCACTTTGCAAGGCAGTAGCTCTCATTCGGGAAGCTGGTTCAGCAACCCTGGGACACAAGGGTCTGAAGGGCTCACTGTATCGCAATTATGTTCGTTTTTCTTAAACAGAAGGGTATGGTGGATCATTTTCTTTGCTAGCATTAGGGCAGAGGGCACTTTTACTGCAAAAAGGGGGCAACATGTGGGAGTCTGTGTATTTTCCTGAAAGGAAGAAGATGTGGCATTATGGTGAGAGACACCGATTTTGGAACTCGGGGACCGGGTTCAAGTCCCAGCACTGGTTCAACATCTTGTGATACTCAGCAGATCACTTAATCTCCCCGTGTCTAAAGCAAAACATGAATCTGAACTTATGTAATGTAACTGGTACTCATGTAAGGTGCACCAGTGCCCTTGTACTATATAAAACTCCAAAAGAGGGGGGACAAAGATCCTGTTTCATGATTGGAGCAATGATTAGGCATGATAAGGAAGGGGTGAAAGAGGCAGAAAAGATAGCCTGCTACTCAAGACCGAAGCTACAAGGGTGTGGGATTTAATAAAATATATAATTGTCCATGTGACAGGTTGCTTCATAAATCTGCTTGTCTGGTAAAAAATACACTTGCCCCTTTGGTGCTATGTAGCGCAAGACAAAATTTGGCAGCAATCTCATTTTATAGGATCTCTGATAGTAGCCGCTCTTATTATGCCAAGGGTCATATTATAGTAGGGTTTGGATTCCCCTATTTTGCTACCTTTCTACAGATCTACATACCTGAGTTGGAGGTAGCAGTAAGCAATAGTTCCAGGGTTGCAAGCCCTTTTGAGTTTTTGCAAACTGACTAATTTGCATGTTTTAGGGGTTTGACCAGCTCTTCTCTAATCTTTTCCCATACTGAGAAAAAGGTTGGAAATTTACTCCTGACAGGGGCAGAAGTAAAACTTCTTCCAGGGTTGGGAAAAAGTGCTTGGAGGGAAAGTGGATTCGTAAACGCTCAACAGATTGTTTCGCATGACCATATTTACAAATGCATCTTTGCTCGTGCCAAAATGCAGTTCACAAATATTTTCTAGAAGTATGATTTCATGGCCTACTCTTTAAATTCGTATTAATTCATGAAAGCTGTAAACCTGCACTAATTCAGACATATACCATCGGTGGACTTTTATGACTTTCTTTAACATTTGGGCCCCTAATTAGGTCTGGTGTTAACCACGACCTTTTGTTTTTATTAAACTTCTATGTCTCTCTGGCTCTCTCTATCAGCATTCATCTGTTTCACAGGGAGCATATCAGCATACAAAGTATTTTTGTTCAGTGCCAGGAACTACTGTGGCAATGTGTGTTTTTTGACACCACAAAATATTTTTGCTTTTTGCCAATGTTTCTTATATTGTTGAGGGCCAAGTTTTGCAGAAAAATTGTCAAAACAAGACGAGCATTGACAAAACAAAAAAACTGACCACCGAGGTCAGACATATTGGCTTTGGCAATGCTTGTTTATTTTCATGTTTCCCATAATCTTGATGTAACTGGTTACATTGATTTTCCATCATAAATGTTTTTGGTAATACTAGCATGTATCAACACATTTACTAAATGAGGCTTCAAAAAAAAATGGTACCTAAAATTTCACTGTAGTTTAGCAAAACATTTTTTTCCTAGTTGCATTTTTTGGTGAACATTTTGGCCCTCGTAATAAGATTGGCAGCAAATGCCACCTACCCCCACGGCGAGGGCCACCAACATACCGTCACCTTGGCTACCGACCGTCCACCAAATTATGACCGTAGCTGGAATTCCGCCCGAAGGCTGGCGAAATTCCGGCCATGGTCCTTCTGGCGTAATTCCAGCTACGGTCATGATGGCGGTAAGGTGGCGCTGCTGCCAGCAGCAGCGCCACGGCAGCAAAACGCCACCGACCGTATCATGTCCCATGATACGGCCTGGCTGTGTTTTGCTGGCGGACCTTGCTTCTGGCAGCAGCGCTGTGTCCCGTCTCCTGCCAGAGGACACCCTGCAAGCAGGTAAGTTGGGTTCTCCGACAGGAGAGGGGGGTGGGAGGTGGTGTGCGCGTGTATGGGGGTGTGTGTGACTGTGTTTGAATATGTGCATGCGCGTGTAATGCTTGTGTGTATGAATGGGTGCCTGGATATATGTTCGTGAGTGTTGCTGTGAGTGTGTATGAATGTATGCATCCGTGGGTGAATGTGTGTATGCATGTGTGTATGGGTGTGTATGTATGTGCATGTATGTGTGTATATGTGGGGGGGTGGGAAGGGGATTGTGGGGGAGGACTCTGGTGAGGGGGAGACCCCTATCAGTGGAAGGAATTCATGGCGGTACAGAAACCACGGAAACCATATCGGTAGGTGGGGTCAAAATTCCATGGGCGACCGTCTTCAGCCCAGCGGTCGTTACCGCCGTGGCGGTCGGTGTGTCATAATAGTGGCGGTATGTACCTCCAGCCTGTTGGCGGTACTACCGCCACTATTACACTGACCGCCAGGGTCGTAATGACCCTCTTTATTTAAAAAGCAAATAATCATAAGTCTTGCTTGCAACCTTCTGCAAATATTTACATCTAATCAGAAAGCATTCTGGGAGCATTTAATGTAGCCTCATGGGTAAACCTTGCAGACGTGTATATACATTTTTATACTGTAACCACTGTCAGTAGTGCATTCCTTGGACCACTCGCCCTAGCAATAAAGGCTTTGCATTAATGAACGAAAAATACAATTCAAACAGCATTAACATTTGGACACTATATTACCTTAATTGCAGGCAATGCCCCTGATACATAGGGGGTCATTCTGACCCTGGCGGTAGACTACCGCCAGGGCCAACGACCGCGGATGCACCGCCAACAGGCTGGCGGTGCATCCATGGGCATTCTGACCGCAACGGTACAGCCGATGGGAATCCTTGGCGTAGTCGACGGGACTCGGGCAGGTTATCGTCTATGGGACTGCCAAAATCTAGATCGGGCGGGTGGACCACCAAGCTGGCGAACAGGGTTTCCATTGAAAAAGTGGCAGCGGACCCATTACTGCCAACATCTAAATCAGGCCCTTAAACTCCAACAGAAATAGTCACTGAGACAATCCAGAAGGGTATTGGTCTTGACCAGGTTGTTATGGTGAAAACCATATGACAAATATTTGGGCTAGCAAGAAAATGATAGTCCCAAAAATAACTGTCTTAAGGGTAAGCAATAGAATTACGATGAAGTAGAAATGAAGCTAATGACATTCCTTTTGTTGTATAACCCCATTCACTCTTTTTAGATTAACATTTATGTAGTTTTAGATAATAAGAAAATAGAAAAGTAAATTCAGCCCTACAGGGCTGTTGTTTAACATGGCAGCAATATATATGAACAGGAGGCTATTGGCTATTGTATCCTGTTTCGAGGGAAGACCGTACATAGACCTGTTTTGCCATGTTGTTCAGATTGCACATAGCAGTTTCCAGTATGCAGCACAATACAAGATGTTCCGGCCATCATTTGCACATCAACGGGACATGACTAGTTAGAGACACCTGATTTATAGGCCCTTACTAGTTGTGAGTCTAGGGAGGGAAGGTGGTCAGGCCTGAATAGTAGGTCACCTCTGTATGACTGCAAGTTATCCAGATGCTTTGCAATTCTATTGTTACCATGTCCTTTTCTACTGCCTCACACAGCTTTATACCTCTTATGCAGTCTTCTGTTGTGAGTCCCTCCTGACCTAGTCATTTTATTGCTTTTCTCGCCTAGGCAAGTTACTATATTTTCTTGCAGATGGCAGTACCCAATAAGCATTACTTTGGAGTCACTTGCATCGAAATTGGACGTACTGGTCAGCTTTCAAACACCCATATGTGGCAATCCTGGGACATCTCAAGATCAAATGAAAGAAGGGTGCTTTTTCAGAGTTTTACTTGAGGCATGTGCTAGAGTTTCTCAGATCATTTTTATTCAATGTGTTAAGTGTTGTAGCTGTGGAAATGCGTCAATCAAAACTTGCCTTTGATTGAGTGTTTCCTGGCCTGCATTACTTTCTCACTACAATCAATTGCCACCTTTACTAGGTAGTAGTGTTCGGTAGGTCATGTTTATTGGCTCTTTACAGTACTGTGATCAACTTACTATTATCAGACAGTCCTACCAATGTGGACAACATATTAGAAGTAGATAGAAGCTGTGGAAACATGTGATACATATATTTTTCTTGGCAGACTTTAGGAGCTTGCCATAGTGTAAAACCTTCTGCTGCCTGACTTTGAGTGATGTGGTTTTCACGTAAAGAATATAAGGCATGACTTCCTCTAATGCAGATGTCATCTGTTGTTATCTTTCCAAGACTGTCACTCTGTGATACACATTAAAAGGACACCTGATGCACCATCAGTCTGGAGCAAGTGCCTTCGTATCTAAATTTCAAGGTCAAATAAGAACAATTGTCAAAATAATGAAGTCTGAGTTGCCGTCTTTTTATCTTATTTGTTTAAAACATTACATCTTAGACTAGCATCTTGATGCTCATTGGTTATCCCAGAAAGGTGATGTTGGAAATGCCATCTGAGATCAGATATTGCCAGAAATGATCCTGCCTGCTAGAGATGCTTCTGTATCACACTTTCTACTAAAAACTGATATTGACATTGAGACAAAAATAGTAACAACAATATTAGTGACATGATTATTAGCAGTCATAGCCCCCATGATGCACCAAGACCAGTCGGGCTTTATGCCCAAGAGGTTCACGAGGCTTAACCTCCGTAGGCTCCACAATTGGTTGGACCGAGTACGCCTGAGGAAAGAACCCCACATATTGCTGTCTTTGGAAGCCAAGAAGGCTTTGGCCATTCATGACACAATCGCTGGAGAGATTCAGGTTCGGGCCTCAATTTTTGGCATGGATACCTTTATTATATACTAACCCAGTGGCGGCAGTCCGTGTAAACAGTCACATCTGCTCAGTTTCCTGTGGGACAGGGATCAGACTGGTCTGTCCCCTCTCACAATTGTTTTTTGCCCTCTCGCTAGAACCCTTGGTATGCACCTTTCGATCACATCTGGACATCTTCGGTTTCCATATACACAGAGAGATCAGGATGAATGAATATTGCTTTATATGGGTGATTTCCTCCTATACATTACCCTCCCTATGGAGACACTTCCCCAGGTACTGAGAACATTTGAAGATTTCGGTGCACACTCCGTATACAAGATCAACTGGTTCAAATCAAGCCTATACCTGGCTGGGGGCGAACTGGGACAACTGGAACTCCAAAATAGAAGATAAGGGATTTAAATATTTGGGGAGTTCGGTGACAGTGGACCGAAAATGATATCTTGATCATAACATCCTGGCAGTCATGGCAGACATCCATATGGTCATAGAAAGATGGGCGAGCCTACCGCTGACAATGCTCGCAGGGCGGCATTGTACAAGATGATCACCCTGCCGAAATTGTTGTACAGTTGCCCTACAAAATACCTACATTAGGGTCCTAGAAGACATTTTTATCAGAATTGAAGTAGAGGTCCGTAAGCTGCTATAGAACAGGAAACACCCTCAGGTATCCCTACAGACACTCCAGAGAAACTTCTATAACAGGGGCATCTGCCCTTGCTGGGGTTAACGCAACAGTAGTAAGGCTACAGCAGCGCTAATGGTGGCCTTTTTTGTATAAACAGGCTAGAGGCTGTGTCAGAAAGATTTGATATTTGAAAACAGATCCAGTGTTTCGAAAGCTGTGAGAGTGAGCGGAATGGGCAGGGAGTGCAAATGGATTAAAGAGGCCCAAGATGGTTTCAGGATTATGCTGCCTCAGTATTCCGTGCTCATACATTTAATTGCAGCAGCCGCCGTGTTTCAGACGGGAACTTTAAGCATCGGCACATTTTTATTTACAAATTAAGCACTGAACAGATCAAACCATCTACTTTTAAGAGACCCTTGCCAACTCCCCTCGCAATCTCTAACATCCCGTTCAGGGTAGTTTACTTGGACCGTATTGGACCAAAAATAAATATATATTGTTAGCTATTGATTAATCTTCTCTATTCCTATGGATGTGGTCACAGAGAAATGTGAGTGTTTCAGTGAACATAAAAGATTTTCATTGTCTGGTAGCGATAGGGTCAGCACATTCATTTCACTCAGATATTGGTCCTGTGTTAGCCTTCAAGGCTTGCAATGATACCTTGATTGTACTGGGAGTTTGTCTGCAATTGATCAACCTGTTTAGAGCAGAGTCCCGCAAGTTAGTTGAGCTTGCTAACTGTATGATTAAATAAGCCTTGACCACTGGCGTACTAGGTTCAGGTCTTAGTTGATACCATAATCTGTATGGAGTACAGAGAGCATTAAATAACATACTGAGATGAGTATTTAGGGGACCCAGTTAATACAAGGTTCTTTTAGGAGTTCTTATGTTTGTACCTGACCTAGATAATCTTGGGAAGGTGGCATATGAAGAAATGTTTGTGCTGGAGAAACGTTTAAATGTTTTACAGAGTATTAAATAGATCAGACACAAGATGTGTAATGTGAACCATTCTGGAGCAGCCACCAGCGAAGAGAAGGTTGTAACCATGGCTGACATGTGGATCCCTAAAATAAGGGCTCTATTAGTGAAAAGATCCACAACAAGCAAGCTTGTGAACCATCCTGAAGACCACCCATTACAGTCTTTGGGGTAAAAGGAAAAATAACTGTCATTGTGCCTCCTTTATCTGGTTGAAGGAAAAACTGACTGGTGTCCATTAGTTATGTGAAAAAGCACTGTGTTGCTGATTCTCTGCAGTAGATTGCAGACACGGAAATGATTCAGAGTAGAGACACTCAGCCTTTCCCAACTCTGAAAGAAATTCCCATTAATGAGAGCAGTAACATCACTAGCTTGAGTTTCCAGCTCTGGATACTTGAGCATACTGCTTCTCCAACGCTACACAGAGCAATGTACTTCACCGCCTACCTGATGATGCCATCACTACAGTTGCCAGTGTTTCATGAACTCCATGATTTATTGTGAAATACCATCCGAGTCCACATCAACTGAAATAATGCCGTTTCAAGAAACAACTATTAATGAGAATGATTCTGAACTTTACACAGAAGACTTTTCATCATGACCTAAAGTCACAATACGTCATGAAGTGATTCTTGCCTATAATTATTTTTTTCGGGACAGATACTTAATTCCATCTTGATCCTATGTCTGGATCAATCTAGGAGAGTTTTTTTTCATCATATGGCTATCAACCATGATCGCCATTCTATTACTACTGAATGAACACAACATTAATAAAAAGAACAATTGCACAACCTGTGGTTCGTGAACAACAGCCACATCTGCATTCCACAGAGCTCAAAGAAATCTCTTTTGTGCAAACATCACAGCTTGCTTTATGCCTGAGGAAATAGTTTGGGAAGAGGGTTCCTTATCAGATAATGGGACCTACTGATATATTGCAAAAACCTTAGGTTTTGAAAGTTTCAATAAACATTGTAATAATTCCTGGTTCTATCCCAGATGACTGGGATACAGAGACTGTAAAACGAATTATGTCTGACTTAAAGGCAATTGCAGTTTTGAACAATGAAGATCCTTATTTGGATTTGGTCAGTTACAGAGAAATGAATTGTTATTATCACTACGTATATTATTACATGCATAGAACTAGTTACCCTAGGGAAATATACAATTACACACAGTGGGAGCATTGTGACGCTCACTTCGTAATAGTCGCCCAAATTTCTTAAAGACATTTCTTTACTTTCAAAGTGACTGTAGGTCACATGCCTTAGCTTTCGATTTTCAGAAAGCCCACAACGCCTTCAGAAGAGTCTAATCATGACTAAGAAGCTATTCTATCCAGGTTAATTTAGTCAGAAACTGGCCATCCAAGGTCCTGAGTATTGAAAAGAAAATATTGATGAGAAAAGTATTTGGGGAACAAAAGTTTGGCAAATTCAAGCCCAAGACTCCTTATTTCAGGCATGCATTATAACTAAAGAAAAGATTTTCTTTAACAAATCCATCCAGCAGGCTATTTGTTTGGGATTTGGTACTAAGAAAGACTTAATAAATACCAAAAGTTAATTGCACTGCTTAATACTTGGCAATCACATATGAACGTTTCTGACTCTGTCATAAATTAAATTATCCAGAATGGAACGTTTAATTCCACTCAGTTCCGAGCTGTAGGTTTAGCCTTATGGTTCAAAAAGTTGCATGCATTGTTTTATTTCCAACACCCCGGCCCTAGAGATAATCGCTCTGGTCCACGATACAGCACCCAAAAGCCTGTAGTAGTTATCACATACATTGTGGGCAGACTGTGCGAGTGCTGGTTAGCACATTCAAGTCTTTCGACTGTTCAAGAACATTTATCCTCATTCAAAGAATACATTGACTTTTCTGATTTCCTTCTGGGACAACATCTCTCCAGAAATAAACAATTTAAAGTGACAGGAATATCTGCCATTTATAGTGAATGGAATAAATACTCAGAAAAATAAGAATTAGGCAATTAGATCAAGAAAACCCGCAGTTTTTAAAGTTATCAACAATGTCATGCACACACTCATTCACTGAATCGCATCCTATCCTCTGCCTTAAGCCTCCTCAAAGGATACTTAGGTCTGTTAAAACATGGCCTGCCTAATTGTAGAGCTTCTATACAATTACATTGGGCTTTACAAACACTGAGCTCAGGTTTTGTGCCCTGGAAAGGTCTAAACAAAACAGCTATTTTTTAGCCTAATAATTTGACCTTCACATAGAATACAATGGCTTAAAAAAAATCCACATATATTTTGCTGAGTATCGAACAAATGGAAGAAGCACCATTTTCAGTTAGTGTCATCCGCCTATTACCTTGCTAAATCATGGCATTATTCCTCTGCCAATCACAACTTTTTACTTTCATGACTGCCGGAAGTACAGGTCTTTAGGCTGGTACGAAACAATGCACAATTCACATTTGTTCCATTCGTGGAAGTTAATTTCTTACAGGTGCTTGAATGAAGATGACCCTCTGTTAGTACATCCAGCAGTAGAGATCTGCTACGTCACTCCCTTCTGTGTGATACCATTTTCTTGCATGGAAATTTATAGCACTTTGATGTCAGGGTTAGTTGCATTTGATCAGTCACTCCTACAAAACAATCTCCACACACATGAACTACTGTAAAATGGCTCCTATTTAGTACCAATTAAAGTTACTTGTTGCAGCTCGAAACCAGGCCTGCTATAACTGATTACGGTTTCTAAAACAGTTCAGTGCTGTGGAAGGACCTTGCTCTCACCACCGCAACATGTAATTAAAAATGTCCCTTGATTTAATATTGTTATGAGAGCCATGCATTTTGACTTCAAGGATGTAAAATAGTTATGGACATAACCCTCCAAATCCCAGTTTCAAATATCACATACCCATGTCTTTCAAGACATTTCCAAAGTTAACCAGTCCTCACATCTGGCCTTTTAGGGCATAAAGTGGTATTGTTTGCTTCCACTGGATTCTGGCTATTCTGATCAATTACGGCTCAACTGACTTTCCCTGTACTGGGGTGAGCTATCTTTCTTCTAGAATAGTATCCTGAGCCACCCCTTCCAGGAGCATCATGTCTACTGTAGGAAATTGGCACTTGTTGCAGTTACCCCCCACTTTTTGCCTGATATTGATGCTGACTTGACTGAGAGTGTGTTGGGATCCTGCTAACCAGGCCCCAGCACCAGTGTTCTTTCCCTAAAAATGTACCATTGTTTCCACAATTGGCACACCTCTGGCACCCAGATAAGTCCATTGTAAAAGGTACCTGTGGTACCAAGGGCTCTGTGACCAGGGAGGGTCTCTAAGGGCTGTAGCATTTGTTGTGCAACCATAAGGGACCTAACACATTCACACAGCCATTGCAGATTGTGTGTGCTGGTGAGGAGAAAAAAGGCAAAGTCGACATGGCGCCCCCCCTCAGGGTGCCATGCCCACAAAACACTGCCGGTGGCATAGGTAAGTCACCCCTCTAGCAGGCCTTACAATCCTAAGGCAGGGTTCACTATGCCGCAGGTGAGGGCATAGCTGCATGAGCAATATGCCCCTACAGTCCATTCGTAGACACTGTAAGTGCAGTGTGGCCATATTAAGTATATGGTCTGGGAGTTTGTCAAAACCCAAAAGGACCAAGAACTCCTGAGGACAGCGGCTCTGTCTGAAGAAACCTACAACTAAGGAATCCCACCTCCCTCCAGATGTGTCAGTCCTGACCCCTGTGCCCCTGACGCCTGCGGCCTGTGTCCAGGTGGTCCACCCAGCAAGAAATGGTCCCCAGGTGATTGGGAGTAAGAGCCCCCCCCCCCCCCCCGGGTTTGACCCCTCCAAACTTCAACGACGACGTCTGCAGAGGGAATAGCAAGGACCCCCTGACCCCGAGCTCCGGACAAAGATACCCAACTCCTAAAGGACACACTGCAACCCCACACCTTGGAGAAACTGGCCCCTGGTGCAGCACCGACCAGCAGTCGCCCTCCTCCCTGTCCAGCCGGTGGTTTGCCCGAGAAGCCCCCCGGACCTTGTTTGCAGCCTCAGAGTGAACCCAGGGGTCCCCTAATAGAGTTGCATTGAAAACCCGACGGCCTGTTTGCACCCTGCACCTGGCCGCCCTAGTGCTGCTGAGGGTGCGTGTTTGGTGCCTACGTGGGTCCCATCCAGTGCTCTCTTGAAACCCCCTGGTCTGGCCTACGAGTCGCTGGTACTTATCTGCTGGCATACCGGATTCCGAGTACCCCCTATTTCCATAGGAGCCCATGCTAATTTGGTTCCTCTTTGACCTCTTCACCCGACCAGCCCCGTGTTGTTGGTGGTGGGTGTTTGGGGTTAACTTGAACCCCCAACGACGGACTTCCTACACCCCGCAGATAAGAACTGTAAGTTGTATACTTACCTGCAAAACTATACTATCTTTTCTTCCCTCAAGCACTGTTGGAAAAATGCTGTCTACTTTTAAAATAGCTTTTTGCCATTTGAAGGAAAACTGTATACATTGTCGATTCTATTCAAAGTCCTGATCATATATATGCAAAGTACCTTTCATTTTATGTACTTACCTGCAAACTGAATCTTGTGGTTCTAGAAATAAATGAACAAAACATTTTTTTCTATATAAAATCCTATTGGTCTGGAGTTAAGTCATTGAGTGTGTGTTTCTTCTATTGCTTGTGTGTGTACAACAAATGCTTAACACTACCCTCTGATAAGGCTAATTGCTCGACCACACTGCCACAAATAGAGCATTAGTATTATTGATGTCAGCCTCTGGGGAACCCCTGGACTCTGTTCACACTATATCTCATTTTGATATAGTATATACGGAGCCAGCTTCCTACATCAACATTCAAGATTATTTGAAAAACCTGCTTACAATAAACTTCAGTTGCACCATTAGATATTCTACCTGGTGTCTGTCAAACGTATACTGCCCTCTTTGTGCTTCAGTTTCAGCATGTTTAACTTAACTCAGCTTCACTTCATACCCACGCGATGTAGACAGTTGCATCCAGCTCTGAAATAGATAAAGGCAGCAAGCCAGAGCAATCATCAACCCCAGTGATATCTGGCCTACCCGTTAAACTGCTGACTTGGGGAGATTGGCTACCATTGTTCCCAGATTAGGATTATACCTTTTCTTCTCAGTGGTTTACAATCAGCTTTACATTTAGACCCATATATCTAATTAATAATAGTCTCTCACTTACATGACATTGAAGGCAAATTGCTGTCCAAAGCTGAGCATAGTGAGCCCATTGGAGTTCCACTTTATCCCATTTACTCTTTAGACTTGCCATCCTGCCAGTTCCATCCAGTACTGTCCACTGTTGTTTCCGGATCTCTAATGTTCATGAGCATGTCATCAGCAAAGACTGAGACAACATTTTCAGTGTTTGTGCTTTATACCTCTACGTGCCAGAGAGCTTTGTAGTCGGCAAATTGTAAGTATTCGTATTGTGGCTTTGGCATGGCCTCTCAAAACCTGAACTTGCCCCTGTTCTGTAGCAAAATTACTGTCAGAATTTCATGTAAACAGAGATTTTTCCCCTGACTCTCTTTCCACATCTAGATTCTTCCTTGGTGAGGAGATTTTGTGTGAGCTAGAAAGCAACCACACTGTGTGCTTCTATCTAAAGTGGACCACAGGTCTGCTGTTATCAAAATACCTTTATTGTGACCTTTAGGTGCTATGATGCTGATTGAGTAGTTGCCAAGGCCACCTTTTCCAAATGGATAACTTTGGTGCACTTTGCATGGAGAACATCCTCCATTTGGTGTGAGGATGCTTTTCACTGGGGTTGGGAGGTTGCATTTTGTAGGCAAATACCTGTCCAAGACATACATCAGAGCGCTGCATAGACCACCCACAACCTATCTCAGATTCTTCCTGGAGCAATGCAAAATTTAGACTGGATGTTCTCAGCAACCTGTTTACTAGGCTAAAATTGACGGATGTTACCATTCGCTCTCTCTCATTCTGATTTAATATACAACCTACCCACAGGTTGAGAATGGGAAAGATCCAGGATGTAATAGTAGGTTAAAGTTACCTTCACAGTGCCGACTTACTTTCTCTTATTATGCATGTTCTGTCACATTTTCAACATCCTTTCGCCCACTCATGAACAAATTTATTAACCAGGCAGTTCACAGTGATCGGCTACCTTTTTAGGTGTTGACTACAATAGATCTTGTAGTAGACCTGTTGTGAAAATACAGTGCATAAAGTAGAGTGGACTTTGAGTCAGCCACTTACACATGGTTGGATAGCTGTCTTTCTCCTGTACTCTTGTATTTGTACTGCCTAAGGAGCACTTCAGTATCGCCATGTTTTGAGTGGATGGCACTACAAATGTCAGATCTTGAATTGAATAAGGGAGACAATTTTCTTTCCTCGATCTCCTTGCTCATCTCCTCGCTATCCTTTCTATAAATGACCCCCAGCACCCTCTTTCTCCTCTAGCCCCTTCCCACTTACAGTGCTACCTGCTATCTTAATTTATTTTAACCATTCCAAGATGACCAGCTATGTGTGCACATGTGCACACTTCTTCAGCCTGCATCTCTCAAGAACTTTCTTATGCTCTGTGGCAGCAATCTTTGAACGAAAATCTTTTTAAAGAACTCAGATGGGCACATTTGCAGTTACCATTGTGAATAGATATTTCTTAATGTATAAGAAAATTCATTCAAGTATGGCCGTCATGCATCTGTGCACATGGGGAAACAAACGATCATTGGTAAATCCAATAATTTTCATTGACGAGGCATATTGACTTTGCCAGTGCTTGTTTAATAAGAGTAGCTGGTGAGTTCATACCTCTATGCTGGGATGGGGCACATAGGACAGACCTGTGATGGTGTGCAAATCTATCAACATCTAAAAGAGCAGTTCCCAGAGCTGCCACAAGATGTTAAGAAAAAAAACTAGTTTGATGGTGGGGAACAACTTACGGACCGAAAGTAAGAAAGTTGATGTAAAGTTTAAGATTTACTTGTGCACAGTGTTATCACATCATGTACTTTATTCCCTCCATTTCCCGCAGAGTCTGTTTTAAGTATTTCTTTTTGTGCCTCTCACGAAAATCTTTGAAGAAATCTTTAATAAATTGAATCATAATAAGAGCAAGCGTTTACCCTAAACTGTCATTATGATTCCTGTATTTGTTGTTTATGGATGCATTTTGGGCATGGTTATTCATTGTTGATAGTGTGATCTGTTTTAGGAGTACAGATGAATAATCCTTTCACCAAAATTATAAAACTTCAACTAGTGTGTATCTGTTCTTTCATCATTGCAGCATGACTGCCACTGTAGCACTGTTCCTTCCCACACACTAGCAACACGATTCATACCTACGTGCTATTAATACACCATGGTACATGAAGACAATTATTTGTTCAACCAGTATATTGACAATCTGATAGAGAATTCAAGCTGCAGATTCCTTACCTTTGAATTCCCTGGCGTCCGCTTCGAATCAGGAATCTTTTTTGCTGAGCAATGCCCTTTGCGCACTGTCGGGTGGCGTCGTTCGGATCCGCGTGCGTCATCTGGCTCCGCGTGGTTTTGTCAGTGTCGTTAGAGCCGTCTGTGATGTCCCGGTCATCTACAAAGGTGCCACCCCGGCACACGTACTTCTGTTTTTTTCCTTCTGCGCAGGTTAAGCGCAGGTCTGGGATCGAGCTACCCTTTGCCCTTTTTGGCAAGCCTTTTTTCGACATTTTGTCCGAGATTTTTGACGTCTGTGCGAGGAACATGTCATTGAGGAAGACAGGGTTCAAGCTGTATGGCGCTTGTCATCGCACTATGTCAGTGACGGACCCCCATCAGGTATGTCTCTGGTGCCTCAACAGGGACCACGACTCGAAGTCGTGCTCCGCCTGCCGGGCAATATCCCCTAAAGCTTTGAGGGAGCGGTCCCTAAAGCTCATGGCGGCCCGGCAGTTAACTTCGGTCAGTGCGACTCCTCGGAGGTCACGGTCCTGCTCAAGGAGGAGGTCACAGGACCGCTCCATGAGACCCAAGTCCTCTTTGTCCCACTCGAGGTCCTCGGGGCATTCAGGGAAGAGGCACAAGAAGAAGAAGTCCAAGCAGACTTCGACTTCGCCATTCCCGTCGGCCGACAAAGCATCTTGGGAACTGTGTCGGGTCTCGGAGACCGCGTCTTACTTACCCCGAATCCACCATTACTCGGCAGGCTCCCCGGAGACAACGTTGCGTTCCCCTGGCAACGAGGGGATGCCACGCCGGAACAGCTTCGACGACTTCCGGGTTCCGGCAGCAATACAAAAGAAGGACAATGATCCGGCGAAGAGGAAGGACGCGACGGAGGAACAGAGCGAGCAGGAGAGAACGCCGACCGGGAGAACAGAGTCACCGGCAGCCCCATCGAGGAAGCAGGAGTTGGACCGCAGAAGGTGTACAGAAACGCGGGAAACGGCGAAAGGAGAGACGCCGGAGACACGCGAATGCCGCCACGACCCCAGAGGGTCGTGGCTTAACAAGGTACGGTCCCTCCTAGGGACAGGAGGGTTACGGGGACTCACGGGCACCGGGAAAGGCACCAGGGAGGCGGGAGGAAGGACGGGGAGGGTGAGTGAGGCACAAGGGAAGGGGAAGGAAGGGAACCAGGCACTTTATGGACACCAGGAACCCTGAACCCCATCACTGACCACCCCCTCACGGACTTACCCTGCTTGCTGCCTTTTCCCTCACGAGCACAATGAATAGCCCAGTTCCACAGAAGGACTTACCTGTTCCTTTCTTTTCCCTTCATGCCCGGAGTTCGAGGGAGACGCCCACATCCTTCACAACCGGAACCGACCAGAGGGAGAAGAAACCTAAGAGAAAAAAGGAAAGAAATTGAGAAGAGCAGAAAACACAAGGCTTACCAAATATTTAAAAACAGTGAATAAGAGAATATCCTGTGAATAAAACAGAGAATAAAACTTCAAACATAAAAAGCAGATACCACTTCTCTGACTCTACTTGATCCGCTCGTAAGACAGCCTACCACAGTGGTGTCAGAAGTGGGATATAGTTCCCAGGTGGGCTTACGAGCGTGGTTTATCATGAGTGAATCCCCATCCCTCGAGGATATGATTAAGCAACTTGCAGAAGGACAAAGACATCTGCAGTTGGTGTGGGAAGCACACCAAAGAGAGGCCAAGGAAGACCGGGAGGCCTTACAATCGGCCTTAAATAGTCAGGCTACAATCTTAGCCAATAACCAACTAGTGCATGAGACCGCATTACAAAAGTTAACAGATACAATAGCAACCAGTAAGGTACATCCAAACGTTCCCAGTTCGGTCCTACAAAAGTACCAAGAGGGGGAAGACCCAGACGCGTTCTTTACTAATTTTGAGAGGGTAGCCTCGTCTGCTCAATGGCCAGAGGACCGCTGGGGTCAGTATGTGGCACCCCTGCTTACTGGATTTCTACAGACCGCATACCAATCCACCAACCCTGACGGTACTACCCCCTACAAAGATATAAAAAAAAGTATCCTGGGACGAGTCGGACATGATACGGAATATTATCGTTTAAAATTTAGAAAAATAAAATGGAGTACGAACGAGGACCCTCGCTCCTTCTACTTTCGGGTGAAAGACTTGGCCCTAAAATGGTTGGGACCCATAGGGACAACCCAGGAGGATGTCATTAAGACAATTATTTTAGAACAGTACTTAGATTCCCTGCCCCCTAGTACTAAGAACTGGATCCGACAACATCCAAAGGTGGACACTGAGGTTGCTATTGATTTGGCTTGTGCTTTCCATCGCTCCGCAGAAATTAAGCCCTTGTCTCCGAGACCTTTCCAAAAACCTCCCATCCCTCCATCAAAACCAGTTCCCAGGTATTTCCCAGAAGAAGCACGGTTCCCTAAACCCGTTGAACATCACCCTGTGCAGTCCCCACAATGTTTCCACTGTGGAGAGTGGGGCCATATTGCAAGAGTATGTCCAAGGGAAGCTGAAGGACCGGAACCCATGGAAATCGGGGTCACGCGACGTAGAGTTCTATGTACAGGAAAAGGGAATGAGAAATTTAGATACATTGTCACCATAAATGGACAGGTTATTTCGGCATTAATTGATTCAGGATGCAGTCAATCTGTAATCCAAAAAGGTCTAATCCCTTTTGATACTTCAGTTACTGACCGCTGGGTCTCCATCTGTTGTATACATGGAGACAAAGGAAGTTATCCCCTCACAATGGTTAAAAATGAATGGGGTCCCTTTCAGGATATGCTCTCGATAGGGGTGATGGATCGATTAATCGAGGACTGCATTATAGGGACTGATTATACTTGATTCTATGACCTATTAGATCAAGTCCGCAGAACCGCTGTAACTCCCGAGTGGTGGACCGAAGCCCCTTTTTTCGATTCCACCAAAGAAGTACCACCCCACCGAAAGAAACTCACACGAAATGAGAAAAGACTGGAGAGAAGACAATATCAGGAAACCCGAAAGACGAAGGAAGTTCCTAAACTAGTAGCGGAAATTAGCAACAGGCCCATCTCCTTCCAAACCAGCCAGAGAGAAGATCCTACCCTTTCCCACGCCTGGAGCTCGGCCAAAACAGAGATCACCAATGAGGTGGGTCCTTATTTTCTTATCAAGAAAAACCTCCTATACCGAATAACTATAACTGTTAAGGGAGAAACCAAGCAGCAATTAGTAGTCCCTGAACCATTTCGAACCCAAGTACTGTTTTTAGCCCATAATCAATCCGGGGGAGGTCATTATGGTCGGGAAAAAACAGAAGAATATCTGATGCAAAAATTCTATTGGCCCGGAGTGTATGCTCAGATACGCAGATACTGTTCCCAATGTCCTAGATGCCAATTAACTGAACCCGGAATGCCCAGGAAAGCACCACTATACCCTTTACCCATTATTGATATCCCTTTTAAACGGGTGGGTATGGATCTTGTAGGACCCCTGCTTCCCTCTTCTAAAGGACATACTTACATTTTAGTCATAGTTGACTATGCGACTAGATACCCCGAAGCCATACCCCTCTCCAGCATGACCACCAAAACAATAGCACAAGCCATAACAGTATTCTCCCGAATAGGTTTTCCCCAGGAAATACTGACAGATCAAGGTACACCCTTTATGTCAAAACTCATGAAACAGATATGTCAGATATTAGGGATCACCCAACTACGGACCTCAGTCTATCACCCCCAGACAGACGGGCTGGTAGAACTATATAACCGTACTATAAAGACACTGTTGAGGAAAACCGTGGACGAGTCCGGTCGCAACTGGGATCAGAAACTTCCCTTGGTCCTATATGCCATACGAACTCACGAACAGTCTTCCACGGGACACAGTCCCTTTGAATTAGTTTTCGGGAGACAGCCTCGTTGTCTCCTAGATATGGCCGCTGAGACGTGGGAGGAAGAACAGGAAGAAGGGAGACCCCTGATTGACTATATCCACCAACTCAAAAGTCAGTTGCAGACCCTCTGGGAAGATGTCCATAGTCATTTAGTCACGGCTCAAAACCAACAAAAATCATACTATGACAAGGGAAGCAAAATACGTTCTTTTCTCCCCAATGACCAGGTCCTCATCATGCGACCTACATCTGAACATAAACTGATTGCTAAATGGCAAGGACCCTATAGGGTTATTAGAGCAGTCTCTCCTGTTACTTATCTATTAGAGATAAACACCGGCCCGAGGAAAACCCAAATCTATCATATAAATTTATTAAAACAATGAAGACCTTCAGAAGAGACTGAAGAGCAAACTGACGCTGGTTGTTTCGTCTCTTCTACCGAAGAACGGGAACTAGATCTATACCCTTTAAGAACAACACATCCAGAAGAGAAACCCAATATTAATAAGGAACTAACCGAAACTGAAAAAAAACAATTAAACACCCTGATCGAACAACATCCCCATTTCTTCTCAGAAATACCGGGAAAACCCTCATTGATATATCATCACATTAAAACACCTGTAGGACACGTAGTGCGTCTTCGTCCTTATCGCATCCCTGAAGCACGAAAACCCATCATTGAAACCAAAGTCGAAACAATGTTAGCATTAGGGGTTATTGAACCCTCTAACAGTCCCTGGAATTCCCCAGTAGTGTTGGTTCCTAAACCAGACGGATCAATAAGATTTTGTATTGATTTTCGTAAACTTAATGAGATCTCCCTGTTCGACACCTACCCTATCCCCAGAGTGGATGACATCTTAGAGAAATTAGGGAAGGCTCGTTATTTATCCACCCTTGACTTAACCAAGGAATATTGGCAGATACCCCTCCACCCCGATGCCAAAGAAAAGACAGCCTTTTCAACCTCCTCCGGCCTTTATCAATTCACGGTTTTACCTTTTGGTCTTCACAGCGCTCCCGCGACTTTTCAGCGCCTGATGGATCAAACCTTAAAACCCTTCCAGACCTTTACTGCGGCCTACCTAGACGACATTGTCATCTTTAGCGAAACTTGGCAAGATCACTTATTGCATCTACATTCAATCTTCTCCACCTTAACGGAAGCCGGTTTAACTGCCAACCCTAAGAAATGTTTACTAGGAAGCACTGAAGTCTCATATCTAGGTTATATTATAGGGAGTGGCACTTTACAACCGCAGAAAAGCAAAGTTGAGGCCATACTTCAAGCAGCTAAACCCAGAACGAAGAAAGACCTATGATCATTCCTAGGCTTAGTAGGATACTACCGCCGATTTATCCCCAATTATTCTACCGTCGCAGCCCCTCTGACTGATCTCCTGACCAAACAAAGACCCACGAAACTGGCTCCATTTACCGACTCCCAACAGAGTAGTTTTGAACGGTTAAAACAGTCCCTTACCACAGACCCTATACTAAAATGTCCAGATTTTTCAAACAGTTTCCACTTATATACTGATGCTTCGGACGTCGGTCTCGGAGCTGTGCTCACTCAGCCAGATGGAGAGGGATTCGACCACCCTTTTGTTTTTCTAAGTAGAAAACTGTTTCCGCGAGAGACCCATTACCCAACTATCGAAAAAGAATGTCTCGCCATCAAATGGGCTGTGGACTCCTTGCATTATTATCTTTTAGGCAGGTCCTTCGTTTTATTTACTGACCATGCTCCTCTCCCCTGGCTTGCCTCTCACAAAGACTCTAACTCCAGAATCTTGAGATGGTTCCTAGAACTCCAACCCTTTACGTTCCAGGTATGCCACACCCCTGGTTCCCAACAAGGTCCAGCCGACTACCTCTCCCGGTTTCCTCCTTCGTCCTCCTCGGTCCTCGAGCAGTCCCGATCATGGGTAGGGGACTGTAGACGGGTCTCGGAGACCGCGTCTTACTTACCCCGAATCCGCCATTACTCGGCAGTCTCCCCGGAGACAACGTTGCGTTCCCCTGGCAACGAGGGGACGCCACGCCGGAACAGCTTCGACGACTTCCGGGTTCCGGCAGCAATACAAAAGAAGGACAACGATCCGGCGAAGAGGAAGGATGCGACGGAGGAACAGAGCGAGCAGGAGAGAACGCCGACCGGGAGAACAGAGTCACCGGCAGCCCCATCGAGGAAGCAGGAGTTGGACTGCAGAAGGTGTACAGAAACGCGTGAAACGGCGAAAGGAGAGACGCCGGAGACACGCGAATGCCGCCACGACCCTGGAGGGTCGTGGCTTAACAAGTTACGGTCCCTCCTAGGGACAGGAGGGTTACGGGGACTCACGGGCACCGGGAAAGGCACCAGGGAGGCAGGAGGACGGACGGGGAGGGTGAGTGAGGCACAAGGGAAGGGGAAGGAAGGGAACCAGGCACTTTATGGACACCAGGAACCCTGAACCCCATCACTGACCACCCCCTCACGGACTTACCCTGCTTGCTGCCTTTTCCCTCACGAGCACAATGAATAGCCCAGTTCCACAGAAGGACTTACCTGTTCCTTTCTTTTCCCTTCATGCCCGGAGTTCGAGGGAGACGCCCACATCCTTCACAACCGGAACCGACCAGAGGGAGAAGAAACCTAAGAGAAAAAAGGAAAGAAATTGAGAAGAGCAGAAAACACAAGGCTTACCAAATATTTAAAAACAGTGAATAAGAGAATATCCTGTGAATAAAACAGAGAATAAAACTTCAAACATAAAAAGCAGATACCCCTTCTCTGACTCTACTTGATCCGCTCGTAAGACAGCCTACCACAGGAACGTTGACATTCCGAGCACAGTTCTGCGGAGCCGTTGCCAGGGACGACTTTGTGTCTACCCCCCCTTTCCGGGAGCCGAAGTGACCCTGCTTAAACAAGAGTTTTAGAAAGCCATGCGCCTAGTTTTTGTGTGGGGTGACCCCCCCCAGGTGGGTCTTCGGACCCCACGAGGTCAGCAGGGACCCTGTCGGGTTCGATGCCGTTGGGGACCCCAGGATCTGATATCTGATCCGGACCGGTGCTGGTTTCTCACAGTCGGCCTCCGGCACCCACTGGTGGTGGAAGCCTCATCCTCATTCCTGATGATCCGGAGCCGGAATGATGACGTACAATGCTGATTCCGACTTCAATTAGGCCCAGATCAGTGCCTGAGGCTTATTTTGAACAGCCACGCACAAGTGAGGAGTGGGAGAGGTATGAGGCCCCTTTAGAGTATGGTTTGGAGCAGGACTGGTATGAGGATCTAGGGGAAACCAGTAGACTGGATACTTCTCCAGATGCTGGTATGCTCTCACCTTCTTCTGTGGCTTTGGAGGAGGGAGCATTGTATGCCTTGGTGGTGCATAGGGCAGCTGAGGTCTTGGACCTAGACTTGTCTACAGTGCCAGTCAGGACTAATCTCCTGACACAGGTGTTTCAGCCGGGGGTAGCTAAATCGCAGCCGATGTTACCCGTCAATGACAGATGTGCTACTGGGGACGTTGTCCAAACCCAACATAGGGGCTCCTGTGAGTAGGACAATCGGCCGCCGCCATCGGCCAGCACCTAACGACCCTAGTTTCCTCACCCATCACCCCACCCCAGAGAGCTTGGTGGTCCAGGTCTCCACTTCTTGTGGTACCTTCCCTACCGCTCCCTCGGATAGGGAATCCAAGAGGCTGGACCAACCTGGTAAGAAGTTGTTTTCTTCCTCAAGCCTGGCATTGAGGTCAGGAAACACCTCTTGCCTATTGGTCCGTTTTTCCCGTTCTTTATGGGATACGGTGGCACAAGTGCTGCCACCAGGTCCGGGAGGGCATACGGGACACTGTCACCCAAGCTGTCAAGGATGGGAGAGATGCAGCCAAGTTTACCATCCGATGTGGATTGGACACAACTGACTCGCTGGGCAGGGCGATTTCTTCAACAGTGGCCCTCCGACACCACGCCTGGCTGCATACCACTGGCTTTTCGGGGGATGTCCAGGAGAATTTAATGGATACGGCTTTCGATGGCTCATGCCTTTTTGGTGAGAAGGCAGACTCTGCAGCAGGCTTGAGCGGTTCAAGGACTCTCGAGCCACAGCCAGATGCTTGGGCCTCTCAGCACCCATTCGCCAGCAGTCTGCCTATTGCCCCTTTAGAGGCTTCGGAAGGGGTGTGGTACCACGCCAACCACAGGTTAGCTATCGTTCTCCGGCTTCACAGCATCCAGTGGGAGGACGAGGTTGTTGTACCATCAGACCCAGAGGGTCTAGCCAGAGTTCAGCCACCACCCAGCCCCCCTCTTCGGCAACGCCCAAGCCCTCCTAGTATGGTTCTGCAAGACCATACCCGTCCAGTTGGAGGGAGGATTCAATTTAATCTCCCTCACTGGCTGTCCATACCATCAGACAAATGGATCTTGCAGATCATACAGAAAGGCTATTCCCTCCCCTTCCAATCTTTCTCTCCCTCTATCCATCCAGTGAAAGAACGGCTGATGGAGGAACATTTAATCGTTCTCTGCGAGGAAGTTACAGCTCTCTTGGCAAAGAGTCCCAATGTCAGAAATTGGCAGTGGTTGTTATTCCCGCTACTTTCTGATCCCAAAAAAGAACAACTGGTCTTCATACCATCTTGGGTTTAAGGGATGTCAATCTCTTCCTCAAAAAGGAGAAATTCAAGATGCTCACTCTTGCTCAGGTCTTGTCTGTGATGGTGGTGGTAGCAGCTCATCTGCTCAGGTTAGGGATTTCAGTCTTCCCCTACTTCGACGACTGGCTGTTCAAGGTTCCTACACCCCAGGCTCTCGTCACCCATCTTCAGACTATGGCAGACCTCTTGCATTTGCTGGGGTTCACTAGAAACATGCTGAAGTCACACCTGACTCCCTCTCAGAAGTTCCCTTTCTTCTGAGCTGTTCTGGACACAGTGCAGTATCAGGTTTATCCTCCTGAGCTGCAAGTCCAGGATATTCAGGTTATGATACTGATGTATCGGCCTCTATCCTGTGTTTCGGTGAGACAGGCTCTGAGGCTGTTGGGACTTATGGCTTCCTGCATCCTGTTAGTCAAACATGCCAGATGGCATATGAGGGCTCTGCAGTGGGACCTGAAGTTTCAGTGGGCACAGCATCAGGGAAATCTTACCGACACGGTTCAGATCTCGGAGGGAACTGCAAACGACCTGCAGTGGTGGTTAGTGAACTGCGATTGGGTCAGAGGCAGACTCCTCTCCCTTCCTCAACCAGATCTCACATTAGTGACAGATGCGTCACTTCTGGGATTGGGTGGCCACCTGGGAGAGGCGGAGATCTAGGGCCCCTGGTCTATGGCGGAATCCGGGCTCCATATCAACTTACTGGAGCTCAAGGCGATCCGGCTAGCATTGAAAGCATTTCTTCCTGTTGTGAAAGGCAAGATAATGCAGGTGTTCACGGACAACACCACTGCAATGTGGTACTGCAACAAGCAGGGCGTGTGGGGTCGTGGACCCTTTGTCAAGAGGGTATAACCCTAGTGGTTCAACATCTGGCAGGTTCCCTGAATGCCAGAGCGGACAAACCCAGCTGTCGATGCCTAGCGGATCACAAGTGGTATCTCCATCTGGAGGTGGCTCAAGAACTCTTTCGGCAGTGGGGAGAGCAATGGGTAGATCTGATCACCTCCGGAGAGAACCCACAATGTCAGCAGTATTGCGCGTTGGAGTTTCCAAGGCGGCAGCCGCTCGGCAACGCTTTTCATCTCAAGTGGAATTCAGGCCTCCAATACGCTTTTCCGCCCATACCACTTCTGCCCAGAGTTCTCAAGAATATCAAGAACGACCAGGCCCAAGTCATCTTAGTGGCTCCGGATTGGGCATGGAGATTCTAGTATCCCGAGCTTCTCAAAATGAGCATCAATCCTCCAATCAGGCTGCCTCTTCGGGAGGACCTTCTGTCGTAGCAGCAGGGGAAGGTTCTCCACCCAAACCTGTCAACTCTGCGCCTTCATGCGTGGAGGTTGAGTGGCGGCAGTTGATGGCTTTTGACCTTCCTCCCGAAGTCTGTAAAGTTATTTTAGCAGCCAGGCGTCCCTCTACTAAAACAGTATACGCCTGCCGTTAGAAGCGCTTTGTATATTATTGTACAGAAAGGTCTATTGACCCTGTTTCTGCTTCTCTTTCTGATATCCTTCTCTTTGTACTATCCCTTGCCCAGAAGGGTTCTGTCTTGCGTACTCTCAAGGGCTACCTTTCTGCCTTATCAGCATTTCTTCAGCTGCCTGATCAGCCTTCTACGTTCAAATCTCCCATTGTGCATAGATTCCTTAAAGGGCTTGTACATATGTTTCCCCCTACGCCTTTTATTATGCCTCAATGGGACTTAAATCTTATCCTCACATTTCTGATGTGTGCTCCTTTGGAGCCTTTGCACAACTGTCCCCTCCGGCTGCTCACATCAAGACAGCCTTCTTAGTGGCAATAACATCTGCCAGGAAGGTGAGTGAGATGCAATCCCTGTCATCAAAGCCACCGTATCTCACTATCCATCCAGACAAAGTGGTTCTCTGGACTCATTGCATCCCTCTAAAGAAGAGGAGCAACTCCATTGACAGGACCCAAAAAGAGCATTGGCATTCTACCTTGACTGCACAAAAGATTTCCGGGTGGATGACCAACTCTTTGTGGGGTACGTTGGAGCAAAGAAGTGTTGGGCAGTGCAGAAGCAAATCATTTTTGCACGGAGTCATTCTCTGCATCAAAATATCCTACAAATTTGCCAGGGTGCAGCATCCTGAGGGCTCATTCTGCCAGGGGAAAAGCTGCTACCACTGTGCTAACTCGAAGCATACTAGTCCTGGTGATCTGTCAGGCGGCAACGTAGGCATCTTTGCACACGTTTGCAAAAAATTACTGCCTGGACAGTCAGGTGTGAAGAGACGGACACTTTGCCTATTCAGTCCTACTTCTTAGTGTAAGGAGTAGTATCTGCAGCCCACCGCCAGGAGGTTATGGCTTGGGTATCTATTCAAAAGTAAGGAATCTGCAGCTAGAAGTCCCTATCACATGAACAAGTTACTTACCTTCGGTAACGCACTATCTGGTAGAGACTATCTAGCTGCAGATGCCTTACACCCACCCATGCCTCCCCGCTCTGTGGATATGTCTAGTAGGGTTAGGGTTTACCCTTTTCAGGGCCCTAGTTTTGCACAGACAAAGGTTGGTTCTATTCATGGCTATGTGCTTCTGGCGTGGAAGTTTTGTGGATAAAAGAACTGACGTAAGTGTGCCGGGGTGGCACCTTTATAGGCGACCGTAACGTCACAGATGGCTCCAACGATGCTGACGAAGCCACGTGGAGCCGGGAGACGTATGCGGATCCAAATGACGCCACCTGACAGCACATGCAGAGTATTGCTCAGCAAAAAGATTCCAGGTTCGAAGCTGACGCCAGTGAATTCAAAGGTAAGGAATCTGCAGCTTGATAGTCTCTACCAGATAATGAAGGTAAGTAACTTGTTCTTCACACCTTGCTTATTGCTCACAAACTAACATAGTTCATTTTCTTCTTCATAGGTCTTTTTTCTTCAGAAGTGACAAATTGGTTGGAACAGCACAGTTAAAACTGGACAGACTCGAATCTGAATGTGAAATCAGAGAAATAATTGAGGTGCATAATTTGTTTTTGATATCTGTTTCATGATGCAATATTGCAAGTGTAAGATAGAATCTTTCAACAGTAATTTAAATTTGTACATTTCAGTTGTCTCCAGCCGTCCTGAAGTTCAAGTAAGGCAATATCCACATACACCATTTCAGCTAATCTACCAATTTAAATATAGGTGGAGGAAGGAGAACATAGGAAAGGCAGGAGGTTGTAAGGGTGCATAACCAGTGGACTTGTTTAATTTATTGAAAAAGACAACATTTATAAAAAGGTACCTAACCAGTGGGTTCCTTATTTGCATTGGAAAAGAGAAAATGGTCTGCAGCTCACTGACTCACCTGGCTTTAAGCTATGAAAGCTCTATAAGCTTTGAGCTATATAATGGGTCTGTCATTAAGTCCTCTCTAAGAAAAAATGGAATTAGATTGTTCTGCTGTTTTATATTCATTCTCTCTTTAATGCTTACAAGAGTTCACAAACATCACTGGTCTGAGAACAAAGTAAAATCTCCCCACAAGCCACAATCCAACAGCACTCCAGATTATAGTCTCAGTTCTCAATATCTGAAGCTATAATTTGATTTTTGGTCAGCTGCAATTTACGGTGTTGTAGCTGTAGATTCCTGCGCAAGCTGTGGAAGGCAAATATTTTGCTCCTATTCAGAAGTAAATCACTGTTCGTGGTGAATCTTTGGGTCATGTTTTTCCGCTGCTTAGAGCTCCTGAAGTCAATTTTGATTATACTGGCTTCTTGACTTTTTGCTTTCTGAAACATTTGTGGCTATCCTGAACGGTCCATGGCCTTCGGTTCCAGAGGCAGTCACCCCCAAACACTTCTGCATTTTGGATCTTCCGTAGTATTCAGAAACTTGTGTCCTTTCTCTCACTAGAAAAAATGTTAAAACCAATAGGTTTTGAAAAAGTATTAATTTACCAACTTGTGGTGTCATAAGTGAACCACACATATTGTCATCCCCAATATACCTGAGCATCTTTTGTTCCAATATCAGGTTCCTTTTCCCATTAATATTTGATCTACCTTACCTTATTTCTTTTTCACCTTGCAGGTCAATTTGTGTGATTTGTTTGTACATTACTCTCACTAACATGTTTCCAATGAACCATGGCTTTTGTGCTTCATTTGGCTGCATGGACATCTGCCTCAGATGTATATCTTCTTTTCAATCTTAGTGTACCTACCTGAAGCATTGATGAACCATTTGTAAGAAATACAAATGTACATTAAAAGACATTGCAATTATGAAAATAGCTGTTGCTATAATTCAGAGGTTTGGCAAATTGTGGGTACTACTTAAAGACAATGAAGCTACTCTCCTCCTATTCAAGTTTCTGATTTGAGAATTCATGTCTCATTCATTCTTCACTGAGGCTTAAGCCAAATTCATCAACACACAAAATCACCTCTGAGGCTGTTTCTTTTAATTAGGTTTGGCTTGGCAGTGCAGCTGTTTGTAAGACTTTTTGTTACCAGTTCTTTAATATATACATAGAGTGAACTGTGGCTCTTCTCCCAGAATTATTGCTCTCTCACCTCATGCTATTGGCTGTTTGGTGTAGCTGAAGTAGTACATGCATTGCAATGCATGGCTGAATGTTGTACATCTGAAAAGTATATTCAATCATCACACATTCAATTCTTTGTTAGTTAGTTTAGTCTGCACCTGCTTGTGAGTCATTTGTTTATTTTACTGCCTGCCCCGTTTCATTTCTCAGCGCTGACTTTTTTTAAACTGCTTTGCCTTTCCACTGCAAGATCCTGTGAATTAATCAGTAAAATAATTCTTTTAAATGTGACACTCCCCCCTGTATTTTTATTTTTCTTCTGCCTGCTGAATGTGTCGCCACTTTTCTATTTAAAGCTGTATTTTGCTAAAACTTGAGCTTGTTGTTTTTAAACAGGACAAGCAGGTCCTGTGATCTACACCTCTCAGTGTTCTACTGCACAGGGGGTTCCCATTATCCTATGGTGCTTTCAAAACATGTATTTGACAGAAATGTAGATATTCTCCAAGCTGATCCATACTTTTGGTGTCATTAAATGCCTTTATTTATTCTTCTTGCATTTGATCAGCTTGAGGATTCTCTGTCATCTTTTAGCCCATCATATTTCCTGACCTGAATCATAAATTATAATGGAAAAGAAGCTGAAACATCCCCACTTTCCCAGATCATACAGGCTTTTCTCATTGGAGGAGATTTTCGGCTCAGCTTCAGATGCTTTGTCTATAAAGGATAAGGATTATGATGGATGATAAAGAGTCAGAGACTGATCACCTCATTTCACCTTAAAAAACTGATTCTGGCCTTTACTTGAACCTATAAAATGCCAGTGGCCTAGATTCTTAATCATACCTACCCCTCTGGCCCTGCTTCGGAGGAGGTTTTACGACAGCATCTGGAAAGTGACTGATGCCCTGGAATTCACTTTATCTTAGCAGACCTAGAATTTAACTGTCTGATAGAAATCATGCAACCTTCAATGGCAACGACAGAACCCTTGCTTTCATTTAATGAGTCCTTCCTGGACCCTATCTTGGATCCATGGAATTAATCGTTTTCGGTACAGCAGTCCACAGGCAGATTGACAGACACCATAGTCCCATTCTGGGGGGGCCATGCCATTAGAAAGCCAATGGGATTTTCTTTTGATGACAATATTTGAACAATCAACTCTTCAGAGAGTTTGCAGAATGCCCTCTGTGGGCCTATGTGAAGCCCTCTACCCTTCTTGGGCCTTTGTGTAGTTTATATAATACCCCATGCATTGTTTGGACAACAGGTCTGATGTAATGCTGTATCTCAGAGATAGAGGCTGGCTCTTGGGCTGGCAATACGAGTTACCATATCATGTACTACATGTAACAGCCTGGACAAGAAGTACAGATTATACGTGGTACAATGGCTGATTAAATGTGCAGCATGAAGCTTCCCTTCCTAGAATGAATCAGCTGATAAAATATGTAAAAACAATTGCTAAACAGCAGGCTCGCTAAACATGAATAAAATGTGTCTGAATGTAAAAAGGGCACAAGCGTAAAACTAAGCCAAGACAGGGGTGCCCAAACCAGGTATTAAAAGAATCCTCACGACAAAGTGGGAGCTGCACCCTGAGGTGACAGAGGGAATACTCTCCACTTGGGAATTCCCTTCATATATCTCTTCACCACTGCCCAGAAAAGGAAGTGTCTTCAACTTGTGCCATATTCCTCCCACCAGTTAGTTCCTTTGGGAATTGCTTCAGAGTCAGCTACTCTTAGTACCTAGAGTAGGTATTCCTGCCAGTCCTGCTTCTGCCTTAAGTACTGAGAAAAGTGTGAGGGGTTCGGGCATAGTTGATTCTGATCACTTCAAATTTTTCAAGCAGGATCTGATCTGCTGATCTGTTGTCACAGCTGTTCCCATCCCACACAAATGAATCCTGCTTTTTCAGAAGCATAGTCAAGTCCTCCACCACAATTCCCAGACACTGCACAAGTGTGCCTCCCAGAATTCTTGTATGCACTTGATGAGTTTACATATATCATTTTGACATCCAGGAAGAGTGGCACCAAATCTATTTACACAAGTTGCTGGAACAGATTTGTGTAATAATGTGAGGTGGAAAGCATTATTCCTCTCAGATTTTGTCCGTCCATCGTCTTAAGGTTTGCATTGTCCTTTGCACAGTCCAGCAGTGGCTACAGTTAATAGTTTCCTCATAGTTTTCTCTGCATTTGTGTCTTCATGGCTAATCTTCCATGTTTAAAGTCACCGCTAGTGGCACATTTTACTATTGATATGCTTTAGTTGTTCCTGACCACTCATTTTATTGTTCCTCAGTAGAATTTAGACCTTGTTTTGGCTTCCTTGATGGCATCGCTAATTGAGCCAATGCCCAATAGACTGGTTCAACTTCTTACTCTGAAATCAGTGCTGTTGGTGATGATTACTTATGCATGTAAGGCTGGAGAACTTCAGGCCCTTTCTGTTTGTCCTGCCTCCACAGTTTTTAACCTGGATAAGTTAGTCCTCCACGCCATTCACTCCTTCTTACCTAGTTTAGTGCCTGCATGTAATATGGGTCTTTCCATAATCTTCCCTGTTCCAAATTCAGCCAGGGAGAAACATTTGCATTGGATAGACCACTAGAGTTCGACCACCTGTGACAGAACAGGATTGCATGTGGAATCATGGCTGCTTCCACTATTCTTCCAGAAATGTTCTCATTGCTCAAATCTACCACATAGTTACATATCATCCTTACATACTTTTGTAAAGCACTACTATCTCATGTCTCAGGCAGTCTGTGATTTCCCCAAACTGTGCTGCTTGACTTCAGTGGTTCATCAGTACTGCTCAGTCCCACTTCTGAGCGAGGTACTGCTTTGGGCCTCTTTCAGAAATTAAGAAATCTGTGGGAAGATGTATCCATCAGAAGAAACAGGTACTTCCATTCAATAACAATGTTACTGTTAGATAATCTTTCTGCAGATTGCTCACCCAACCCCCACCACCCCCCCGCTTCCTTGACGAGGTAGTGCTGTAATTAATAAGATGCCAGGCTACCTCACCATAACATGTTCTGTATCTGTTGCTGTTGTGGCTCACCGTTCCTCCTTTAATACATCAGTGAGTGAATACCAGGAAATTACGTCAGTGTGGAGGTTGGCACATTTTACATTTTTGCTCAAAAGGCACATTCAGATGGCACCAAGACTGCTATTGTTGCTTACCTGTGAGAGTTAGGGACACTTGTTACAATGTGAAAATGTTTCCAAGATCATCAGCCTGATGTGAGAACAAATTCTAAGTGCATGAATCTGTTAAGCGTATTCTGATTGAATAACTATTGTAATGGGTAAGTAACATTTATTTACCCAGACATTATGGATTTTATTTCAGATTTTTGATGGCAGGAAACCAACTGGTGGAAAACTAGAGGTAAAAGTGAGGCTGAGGGAACCACTTAGTGGCCAAGATCTTCAAACAGTAACAGAAAGCTGGCTTGTGCTTGAACAAAGTGTTTCCACGGTAGGACTTTTTTCTTTCAAGTAGTCTAGCATTGAAGTCTTTTGATATGCAAATAATGAAAAAAGATCTCTACAAGCATGTTCTTTTCTAAGATGCTATCATATGTCAATGTTAATTTTGCTTTGTTCAAAATATGGTATGCTTTAAGTTTAACTCATTTTTTATCTACTCAGCATTTCATTAAACATTGTAATTAAAGTTAGTGCATTGGAGTTTGATAGTGGTATTTGCTTTTAAAACCAGTAGAGAACATTTTAATGCAACTTAAATCACACAGAATTGTCCTATGAAACAGATATTTAATATAATAGCATAATATAAAACTTTATATATAGTGTACCACTGTGTTCAGCTGAGCTTTGGTGCAGTTCTTGGTGTCACTTCTCAGACATTCTTTGAAGGGGCTATCCATTGTAGAGAAAAAAAACTATTCTGTTTGCCTAGTTCAGCATTTCTAACAATCACAAACAATAGTCATCACCCACCAAACATGTCACCATGCATCTCAAAACCCCTGTTGACACCTTCAAGCAAAGCAGTATTCAAGGATGCTTATTGTTGGAGATTGTTAGAAAGGCACGACTGGTAATGAGAACTGCATCTTTGCCAAGGAATTGGGGTGATTTCCTAAGGTGCCCTTGGATTAGAAACAAATCCAATATATGCGTGGAAGTGTTTGCAGTGAGAATAGGCTGCAACAAATGAAGAATTCCACCAAGTACTGCAAGGGTGACATGCCATTTGTGGTTTCATTCCCTTTATCTCAGAGACGTGTTGTTGGTATCTTAACTTTTAACAACCAGCCATGTAAAAGAAAGCTTCAAGTACAGTAGCAAAACATTATACAACAAACAAATGCTTGGGAATTACTGTCCAATCAGAATGTGCCCCAAACATATGCTTTCTTAGGATTTCTTTTTCTCACATGGTCCACAGCCACATCTCATGCATAACAAAAAATTACTCCACTATTGACCTGCACTTTATTATTGTGCTTTCTGGCACCTTGGAACACCTGGTATGGTCATTAGATGATTATAATATATTATATATTTGTTCTAAATAAGGGTCACTAACTTTTTTCTTCTACATCTGCACTTGGGGTAGCAATTTAGGTCGCCTTGCAGGGTCTGTGTAGCATCTGTTTCTTTATTTGCTTCATTGTCTGTATCTCAATGACAATAAAAAAATAGGAGACAAAAAATAGATATCTATGAGAAAAGTGTGAAAATTAAGTTTAAAAAAGCTAATTTAAAGTGCAGAAAAAATCTCTGCTCAACATCACCCGCAACCTAAAAATATGGAACTTTCAATTCAAAGTTACACGTATGTAGAACATGGTTTAGAATTTTGAAAGTTGCTGTTTTTCTAAATCAAATGACTGAAAAACACATTAAATTAAAAGCTTTGAATCAGATTTAAAAGCTTAAAAAAGCTTGGAACAATATGAAAAGTAATTTTAAAAACATGACAAATCACTATGGAAAACTGATACTTAAAACTGCATGGCCCACAAAAAAACATGTGCAAAATAATTATAAAAAGCTCACAACAATTTTCACTCATGAGTGTTCGAGTTTCAATGTGATTTAGTACAGAAGTCCTGAAAAAACAAGCAACAAAAGGCACAAGATGATTTCTAGTGTAAATACTTTAAATAAAAAGGCCAAACCTTTGCAATAAATGTGGCCGAGCTAAAGGCAACAAACACACAACTAGTATGGAGATGTTCTTGCCGGTGAGGGGGAGAAGAAGTGTCACATAAAACTACAGGTATTCACCCATGTAAGCTGGTAGTTACAAACTGCTTATTAGGGTAGCTAAAAGAATGCTATAAAGCTCCAAATTTGCACACATTCTCTCCACGTGGACCTGACACTGGTTTACTTCCAAAGAATAAAATGTTAAACTAAGACTTGATTCCAGTTGAGGCAGGTTCGCCAGAACTTGAGTACAACAGTATCTTGTTACTGCCCACACCAATAAAAACAGAGCCCAGGCAGCCTGTACCCTTCTCCCTCACCCTCCAAAGAAGCCAGTACGTGGCCTACTTCTCCCTCCTCTACAGAAACTCCCAGTCATTCTCTACCCCAAGAAGACAGATGCTCTTACTCGGTGTCTTTACTGCCCCTCTGTTCCAGTCGTATGCCTATATCCACGGACCCACCCAGATCCCAGAACACTGTTTGGGGGATATCTTTTAGAATCTACTTGCTCTGGGCCAAAGGACTTTTTTCTAATAAAGCATACATTTGATTACAATGAGTTAACTTTTGATGCACAAATTGGTGAATGTTAATTTTTATGGATATTTGTTCCTCAGATTATTTTCAAAAACTTATTTTTAGTTGGAGCATGAACTTTTGTACAGCAGTTGCATGTCAACAGTGTTACATGGTGATGTACTGTTTTGTCCGAGGAAATCATGTGATGACATTGGAAATGACGTAGGCAGCACATGTAAGTTTCCTTTTTCCTTTCACCTCCTCAGACGTAGCATCTGGAGCACACCAAGTTTTCTTGTATTTTTTGATTCCTCAAATGATTTTTTAGTCCACTTTTTCTTTCTGGCATTATGTCACCCCAGAAGTCATCATACTTTAAGCTGTACGATAGGCGCAGGAAGCAGATGCCTTAGACAGACACAGAGAAACACTGCCTTTGGTGTCTTAGCACTTGACACAACGTTTCATCTTGTGACAGGCATTTAGGCATCCCAAAGCACTAGGAAACAGGTGACAAAGCTCGACCCTTACATCTTTCGAGAAATCTGAGACCTACTCAAAGTCTCAAACTCTAGAAGGTGCTTCCACAAATAATGTCACGGCACACAAAATATTCTGTTTCCCCTTCTCGCAAAGATAAAAAGAAGTGCAGGAGGTCTAGGGAGCAATCCAACAACACAGATTCTTCTGCTCAACAAGCACCTCTGCTTCCTCCTATCAAACTAGTATGTTCTCATCCATATGGTGTCATGTAGGCTTGAATTGAGGCTTTTCACAAAACATGTTGGAAATTTTTATCACCGGTGTGCTTACCTAGGTGGTCATGGATCCTTTGTTACCCACAGTGACTTCAGTCTCCACTGCAGTTATAAGGTATGTGTAAAATGCACTGTCTCAAGAAACTCTGTAGTGGTAAGATCTGTGGGAAAATGCATTATTCTGAAAAAAACTGTGAATTATTATTTGGGAAAAACATATTTTTCTAGATGCTTTCTGAAAATTGCAAGAGAGGATTGAGACTGCTGGTACAGTCGTAGAGAATTCTAAAGTCTAGCAGCAGCAACTAAAAAAACACTGTTGCCAGAGTGAGTTTAGTTGTAGGGAGAAATATGAAGCAGAGATTAATTTGTGGATTGTAGAGAGTGAGGGGTAGTGCACCACCAAAATGTATAGTCCCAATGGACCAATTGTTAGACATTTAATTGCTTGTGATTATGCAGCCTGGCGGCTGTATTTTCTATTTGTTGCGTACGATTGACGGATGATTATGTTACCATAATCTAACCTGTATTGGATGAAGGCAAGAATGACTAGGGTGTGAAACTTTGAATCCAAGAAAGGCAGATTTGTTAAACATTTAAATGTTTGTGCTTGTGCAGCTAGTTAGTACCCTGGCGGCTGCATTTTCTATTCCTTGCATACAACTGAAGAACAATCCAGACAATTCTATGTAGATGATGTCATATAATCTAACTTAGATTGGATGAAGGCAAGAATGACTTGGGTATGAAACTCTGAATCCAAGAAAGGCAGCATGCGGCAAATAACTTCCAGGTGGAAAAAAGTCAAAAGCTGTGTATTGCGGATATGTGATACTTCAAAGGCAGTTTTCATCCTGAGTGATACATAGATTGTGTAATACCTCCGTTTTGGAAGGTTTAGCTTTAGAAAGTCTAGGGACATCCATCATCTTACTGCCATAATGTGGGAGGTAAAATGTCCCGCAGGTGAACGAGAATTGGGTGCAATTAAAGAAGAGTTGAGTATCATCTAAATAGAATTTGGCACCAAGTATGTGCTGCACATGAGTGAGGGGAACATTTAAACATTGAAAAGGAGGGGGGCAGGATTGCACCTTGGCGTGCACCCCATTTCATTTGATGTGGAAATGAAGACAGGGAAGAGAAAACAACATTTTCGGATCCATGGAAAAGAAAGAAGAGTCTGGGCCATTACGAAAGCCCATTTGAGCAGAATCAAGGACGTTTTTGGTTTCTACAAGAGTAGACTAGTAGAGATTCAACTGCATTTTCCAGGTTCTGTAGACTGAATTGGATGCGAGGGAGCTGTTAAACAATCGGTTCGGATACAGGTAGACTGGCGAGCTTTTGGGGTGTGACATGTCAAAGTGAGTGATCCCTTCTCAAAAGGTTAGAAAAGTAAAGGAATCAAAAAAGAGTGTTTGAAGACTAATGTGACATGTGGGGAAGACTAAGGACATGAGGACAGTGCAAAATTTCGAATTCAATTTTGTGGCGAAAAGAGGCTTCCCTAACATCAAATAAAAGAGATAGATCACACAGTTTTTTGTGTCAGAAGGAATTACGCTAGAATGGAGACAATGTAAACTCAATTCTGAATAGTTCTTTTGCAACCAGCAGGGCAGTCTGAGAGCATGACTCTCATGCCAGAAGGTACTACAACTCTGGAGTCAACTGGACCTTCATGGGATCTCAGATGGCCATTCATTTGGCGGTCTTGCTGAAAGGTAGACAGTGTAATCAAAAACAATGTGATAGATGGAAAGCTTGAGTTAATCTCAGCCACTGGTGATTGATCAGGCTGCTTCCCAATCCATCTTTTTTCACCCACCACGCCACCCCTGCCCAGCCTGAACTGCTAGGCCAAGTCCTTCCTGAACTGGAATATAAGCAACCAAGGACTAGTTTTGCCCTCATTATGGGCTCATCAGCCAGGTAACCCAGGCGTTACATCCATCACTTTTTGTATACTTTAGTATGTCCTCCTAAGTAGTACGGGTATGTCCAGACATCTGCCCTGTGCACACTGTGTCACGGGAACCAAGTTATACCCAGCTGAAGAGCCCATCAGAAGGGCAAACTCGGTCATGGCTTGCTTGTGTTCCCGTTCAGGGAGGACCTGGCTTGGCAGTTCGGGTGTACTGTTCCCATTGGAGCAGGGTCAAGGCTAATTTGTATAGCTGGGTCCAAACTGAGTGATGGAGACCATGACGGTCCACTGCTTCTCTGTACCCGGATGCCCCAAACCAAAGAGAAGAGGACCACTGGTGCCCCTATGTCCCCCAGGCTTGTGGGACCCAAACCCACGTGTTGGTTTGGCTGGACTGGACTGCCAGTCCATGCCTGCAGCCTGTTTTTGTGGACCCTCTCCACTGCAACCACCTCTGGTGATGGTAAACCAGACGGGCCAAACCACCTCTGCGCCTAGATGCCCTGGACCGAGGAGAACAGGATCCCCAAGCATCACAAGAATTGAACTCCCTTGGTAGTTCGCCCAGACTCTCAGTCCAACCCTGCAGCAACTTTATGACTGGACTGACCCCATAGACTTACACTGGGCATCCAACACTGAACTGCAACCGGCCACCCCAGTGCCACGTGAGGTGACCTGTTGGTGTGGCCTTGGACCTTGCCCCACTTACTTAAGTCCAGGAGATTGGTCCCGTAAGTCACTGTGCTATACCTGTATGCAGTGCTTGTTCTTCCTCTATAGGATAACATTGCTGCATCTGAAAAATGCACTGTAAACTTTTGAAAACTCTCAAAATTCATAACTCGAAAAGTACTCACCTGTTTCCGGGATCTTGCTATTTAAATGTATTTAAAATCATGCGTCATTTTTATACATTGGTGTCAGATTTCTTTATTGAGTGTGTGTTTCACTTACTGCCTGTGTGTGTGCCTTACATGCTTAGCAGTACTCTGTGATATGCCTAACTGCTCGCTCACACTACCAGAAAAGAGAGCATTTGGGATGTAATTTGTGCCTCTGTGATACCTTTGGGGTTTGCCTGGACTCGGTGTACCTCTTTTTGGTCCAGTATATATTGAGCCAGCTTCCTACAACCCTTTACTATGCCGCAATAGGACCCTAATTGGTCTTCACGTTCATGATGTTCATGATCTTCGAGCCTGAGCACTGTTGCACACTAAGACTGGAGACCATTAAAATTCCTAATTGCAGTTACCTTCTGTGCAACTCAGTTCGATCTCGGTATACCACATTATGCCAAGACAAATTGTTGCTGCAAAATTGTGCAGCTTTTGGCTGAGGGTGGGGTAGCTCTTCCATGTGGGAAGGCCATCATTCTCTTTGACTTTTTGAAAGACAAGGGGCTTTACCAGTTTGACCCGTAAAAGAGCTCTTGGCTTTTGCATCAACCACACAAAAGAGTACTAGGTGTATGGTCCCCCTTTTTATTGGCTTTGTTGGGTCTAAGAATTGAAAGCCAGTCCAGAAGTGAATTTTGTCCAGGTTAATTGTCCTGCTGGACATCTGCCTGACTGCTACATGCGCATTGATTCAATAGGCATTATTACTGTCTCAACAATCAAGACTGCAAGGTGGGCTATTTCACCCACTCGGTCCTGCAGGACTGTGGATTTCATTCCTCAATCCCTATGTAAAGTACTGGTTTAGTGTCTGTTCAAAAGATGAGTCTGCAGTTAGAAGTATTCATCAGAAGAACAAGTTACATTCAGTAACTCTCTTTATGCAGATTCCTCACCAATGTCACTCCTCATTTTTCTGTAGAGTGGACTTTTAAGAGGTAATACGTTTCAAAGTTATATGTTACATGCTGTCAACAATCTCAAAATTTTCAGGGACATTTAGGATTCTTAAAAGATCCCAGATTATATTTTACACACAGGCACCCTTGCAGTCTGTCAAGGCTAATCCGCATCTGAGTCTGTCGAAGAGTTGTTGGATACCTGGCTTCACCATGCAGGGCACTGCCTATATAGACTTGGTACCTGCATGTTCAGAGGCAGTGTGAGGTAGGTTCATGTGCAGACTAATGATGCCACCTATCGACAAGGGGGGCAAATGCTTTGAAAAGTTCTGCCTCCAATTTTGTTCCTGGTAAAACCCAAAATGTGATGATTCTGCACTTAGGTAACATTTCCAGCAAAAAAGAGGATTGCCAAAGATAAGGAACATTATTGTTTTGTTTGTATTGTTTCAGATGCTTTTGTTGAAATTTAGTTTAAGGTTTTAATTTTTCAGTTGCTTGTCTGTGCCAGCCTCTTTCTTTAAACTAGCAAACAAGTTGCTGCCCTCCTTAAGGCCTTTTACTTCATTTATTTACGGTCATACCCAGCCCCCTCCCCCAATTTCTTCCCCCCAGTTGCAGGTAGTAATGGATTTCCCTCCAAAGAGCAAATTTAAATTAGATGAGTTGAGCCATTAACACTTGTTCCATATATATAGATTTCCTAGGCTTTTTATGCCTTCTTGGTTAAAATACACAGTAAATATTAAAAACCCAGGCTATCGTTAGCTGGTCAAATTGCATTTGTTGCCAACTTCAGTAGTTGTTTTCAGGAGCACAGCCCAGGGTAGGTCTTCGCCACGGACCAGGGATTACCAATTTATTACTTCCTTGGTTTAAGGCTTGCGCATTCCTATGAAGTCCATACTCTGCAATGGGATGGGCGTCTGGCTGGCCAACTGACTATGACGGGCAGTCTTCATTAAGTAAGTGACCATCCGGTACTTATTTTTTCACATTAGTATAGGAGAAGTAGTAGCAACGGTCCTGAAGAAGCATCACAGGATCACTATGACCACTCAGACGCGAAACATGTTGACCACATTTTTTTTAGGATTTAGGGCACTACCTTTTTTCGTTGTGTGGAGTGCAGTGGAACATTATTCCCATCAGCACTCCCCTTTCTTCCTTTTTAATCTTTGCCTGAACCTATCTCTGACCTATTAAATGTGATGCTTCTTCTTCTGAGCCAATTTTAACTTTATTCCACTCTCTCCTACGTATTTCAACGGTCAGTATTCATCCTAGGTCGAAACAAATTTGGTAGATGATCTCCGGTTAAGCACCACCACCGTAATAGGGGTGGCCCGTCAGGCATTGCAGCGCCGGTCTGACGAGGAGGCTGCCCCGTGATGAAGCTTGACACACTATTGGGTGTGTGAGGGCTCTCCTTAACTACTGACTATCTCTAGCCCTGTGTGCATTGATTCTATTTCTTTATGGAACAGTGTACCAAGTTATTGTACTCATTAGATTTGGGAGATTGTACACTGGACCAACAACCTCCCAGTCCCCTTCTTTTTTGTGATAAACATTCAAAATAGTCATTACTGTTTGACAGTAAATGTTAGAATAGGTGCAACCAATCTTATTTCTTCCAATTCTTCCTGTAGCTAATAGACCACTGAGTTGAGCCCTATGCATGCTTTTTACAAAACACGCATTATAAACAATTATTTCAAAGGCCCTGCTCTTTTTGCTTATTAAGGGCCTGATTTAGATTTTGGCGGAGGGAGTGCTCCTTCACAAACATGACGGATATCCCATCCACCGTATTACGATCCCCATAGGATAGAATTAGGTCATAATACGGCAGACAGGATATCCATCACGTTTGTGATGGAGTATTCTCCTCTGCCAAGTCCTAAATCAGGCCCTAAGTCCTCTCTTATGGATTTTAGTCATTGGCCAACCAGATGTTAATAAGAAACAGTAACTGCAGCTGGTGAGTATTTATCAAGTTGTTTAAAGATGATCTGTTTTGTACAGTGGATCTAACATGTGAAGGTCCAGCTTCAACTCTTGAGGTAATATTGAATTCTCTGCTCCTCCTATCATAAATATTTGTCTGGATTCTCCTTACTGGAATCAAGTCAACTAAGTTGCCTACATAAGAGCGCCTGTAACCTTGGAATCTAATTCATAATGTTGGGAGAACTTAGTCACTGTAATAGTTCCTTAGTCAAATGTCATTCCAGAGGGGTAGAATTTCTGGTTGCTGGCTAGGAATAGGCCCAGACATGTGAAGATTTGCTTTCCGAAGGCATGCCAGCAATATGTCCACAGCTCAGACATACTGTGAACTTCATTATGAAGAAACCCAGCTCTAGGCCTTCCTCTGGAGGAAGTATCAGGTAGAAGCAACAGCCAGGCTAAACTGAGCCAATTGAACTAAACACCAAACCTAACTAATTAAAACAACAAACCAGCGTAGTAAATAAAAAGTTAGGCACCCTCATAAGAGTATGGGCTGGATAAAAAGGTAAAAGTGATGTATTTGCTAAGTGGCAGCACAGTCAAAGTGTTCAGATATTATAGGAAAAACCATGCCAAAGCCGCCATTATGAAGGCAGCTGGCTATGGCTCTTTCATCCAGGAAGTGTCCTTGGCTCAGCCAAGTGACGTGCAAGAGTCAGACAAAAGTTTGCAAAACAATTTGAATTGCCAAACCAAGCTATTACAAACAATAAACAAACAGAATATAATTAGGCTGCTTCACTAAGCAAAAGCATAGTCAGTGTGTTCGGACATTATCACACTCAAAATCACTACCTACTGTTTCAGTAAATAAGCCTTCAACAGGCAAACTAACAAAGCTGTTGCATTTGCTCTAGCGCACTATACCCTATCTGGACCAATCAGATGTAAATCTCCACCCAATCAATACATATATACTGGTTCCATGCCCTAACATACAACTGCTGTCTCTCAGTTGTTCTGCACATTTGTCGCCTGTTGCTGTCAGTCGCCCTTTTATTGACTGAATACACAGCTCAAATGCACCGAATTTGTTCAATACTAAATTTAAAAAAATCTTATTAAACATTAAAATAATGTATTGCTCACATCAACAGGTAGAATGTGTATTTATGTGGTAGATCACACTGCTAAGAAAAATGGATTTCCTAGTGCTGTAAGAAACCAGCAAGAGCAGGGAAAAGTGAGGATATGGCCGACCCTTAGAGGTTAACAAGAGAGAAACAGTGTGAGTGTCTTGTGGAAACGGAGTGGACACATTTCTGTGTGTTGCGTTGAAGCTAGTTAGAGAGCTTTGGAGTCAGGTGGCCGAAGGAACACCCTCCAGAGCACTCTTTGCTGATACATAGGACGTTGAAATAGATCAAGTTCCAGACTACAAATTACAAATGGGTGTGTATTGGTGAAAAAGCTTAGAGTGCACTGAGTTTTCTGTGCCATGGAAAATCTGATGAGCTAACTGGATGTGCTACCTAATGAGTAGCCCTTTAAAGTTTCTTGGAGCACTCCTCAACAGTTGGAGGATACCTCAGTGCTGCTGTAATGCCGAGGGATTTTCTGATTGATTATTGCTCCCAAAAAGATGTCCATGGAGATGTTGGGGAAGATCCAGTTCTGGCTGGCTGGAGAAAAGAGTCCTAGTGTGCAATTTCGTTACCTGATATTGAAAGTTAATTATGACTCATCCACTTCTGGACAACAGAAAGACAGTGATCCCAGAATCATCAACCTTAATGTTGTGTCGAGGCAAGGTATTGCTAAGAATATTCAGCGTGGCAGGAGAGTTAGTCACGTAACAATCATATTGAGAAAAGAAATAGGCCCAGTGAGTCTTTTTGTTGTCTCCACATTACATACTTTGCAGAAACTGTAGATTAAATATGAAAAGATGCCTCCACTCCATGCAAACATGCTTGAGCGCCCGAACAGTTCCTTTCTTTCCATGCCTTCAAACTGTGATCTGGAGCTCTGTACCCTCTTTTTTTATGAGATTGTCAAACTTTTTTTTACAATACATTTAAATCCAGGATGCAAGGGAATAGCATCCCCACCTAAAACGACAGGGTTCAAACCATGCGGAGACTGCAGAACACAGATGTTGGTGACAGATCCGCACAAGGTGTTCGGGCTCAGGCATGACAAGTCATGTGAACAATACACCCCCATGAACCCAAAAGTAATGCAGGACCTTGAAGTGAAACTGTACGTCTCATAGCATCAGAAAACATCACACAAGTCCTGCTCTCACTCAAAATTCAGGGCACTGATCCATTCTCACTCTTGTTCCCACAACAGGTCTATATTTAGTCGAGGTTGTCCGGTAAGTTTCAGTTCTAATTGAAGCAGAGCTGCATGATGGGACTAATCCCCTCATATCATCCGAAGTTATGAAGGCTAAAGATACCACTTGATCTCGCTCCCAGTCTCTGAAGGAAGAGTGGATTCCCCCATTGGTCCCAGTGCACCCGAGTTCCCCAGGTCATTAGTGACACTACAGCCATTAATGAGAGTCCATGTTGTGCATTTTTGGCAGTCGTGCAGATCCCTCTGGTGTATCTTCAGATCCCTAAAATCTGCAGGGGTAGCAAGTCAGGTTGCCACAGGCTGATATGGCCACAACACTGCCTGTTCCTCTCAAACTCATCTGGATTCTGCATCGACTTTGGTGCTGACTTCCACTCCCGTTCCATATTCAGCACTGGAGGCTTACTCATAATCCGGATCTGGGTTTTCCGCTGCCCAAGGTAATGATGTCTGTTTCCGGAAGCCACAAAGTCGAAACACACTAGCATGTTTGGTAGACAAGTGCCCTTGAGAAGCTGCCACCTTCTCAGGAGAAAAAAGCCAAAGGCGTAAAACACCTTTTTGCTGGATGAAGACTTCAAGGGATTGAATAATCCAGGAATCAAGAATTGAACAGTGGAATTCTACTGGAGTGAAGATTCAGCATCAGCAAGTGGAGGGAGCAAGGATGCAATCAAAGGAACACAGCTTGGTTGCAACGCACCCTCCAGCCGGATTGAAGCCTTTATATGGTAACAGAACAGGAAAAGGAAATTACATCAAACACCACATGGCAAGAAACATAGGTGGTCATTCTGACCCTGGCGGTCTTTGACCGCCAGGGCGGAGGACCGCGGGAGCACCGCCGACAGGCCGGCGGTGCTCCAATGGGGATTCCGACCGCGGCGGTAAAGCCGCGGTCGGACCGGCACCACTGGCGGGGTCCCGCCAGTGTACCGCCGCCCCATTGAATCCTCCGCGGCGGCGCAGCTTGCTGCACCGCCGCGGGGATTCCGACCCCCCCCTACCGCCATCCAGATCCCGGCGGTCGGACCACCGGGATCCGGATGGCGGTAGGGGGGGTCGCGGGGCCCCTGGGGGCCCCTGCAGTGCCCATGCCACTGGCATGGGCATTGCAGGGGCCCCCGTAAGAGGGCCCCTACATGTATTTCACTGTCTGCTGCGCAGACAGTGAAATACGCGACGGGTGCAACTGCACCCGTCGCACAGCTTCCACTCCGCCGGCTCGATTCCGAGCCGGCTTCATCGTGGAAGCCTCTTTCCCGCTGGGCTGGCGGGCGGTCTGAAGGCGACCGCCCGCCAGCCCAGCGGGAAAGTCAGAATTACCGCCGCGGTCTTTCGACCGCGGAACGGTAATCTGACGGCGGGACTTTGGCGGGCGGCCGGCCTCCGCCGCCCGCCAAGGTCAGAATGAGGGCCATAGTGAGTTGGGAAAACAGTGGGAACCAAGGAAGAAACTCCCATGATGAAAAAGTAAAGAGAGCGAAAACCTGAACTAGATGAACTGTGGAGAATCTTTAAAAGGCATTTGCAAATCCTCATGCAGATGGTTGCCATTTTGGTGTTGGAGATGGAGGAAGTAGCTTGCAGGAATCCAGTAGCTCTAGAAAAGTCAGCCCCAGATGAGTGAAAGTCACAGTTTGCAGCTGTGGACTTTTTCTGATGTTTTCAGAGTGCTGGGAACCGCAGTGCCACGCAAGCTACCACATTTCTAGGGGACCCAAGCAGCAGAGACAACACTAATGTGACACTCCTGTTCCTTCAACATCAACAATAGTCTTGATACTGCAAGAGGGGGACCCTTTGCCGGCTATGGCAAACCTTCTGAATTCTGCACTTTGAGCTGAACTCACCCCAGTCCTAACCAAGGTCTTTTCCTAACTTCATTCTGACGTACTTGGTTCCCAAACCATCAGATTCAGACAAAACACTGCGTCTATCACGCAGTGGCCTTCTGTTGCTCCACCAGGTTTTCGGTTGCTGCAATTAGGAGATGACAACAGAGAAGTAGGGGATGATTTTCCCTCAAATTGTGTATTGGGCTCACAGGAGGCCAGTGCGCTTGACCATTTTTTTGGATTGGGTTGGTGTAAACACCCACCTAGGCTCCTCTCCCAGGCACTAATGAAATAAAGTGCTTCCTTTGCAATAGTGGTTAAACGTGCTGGTGAGATCCTGTATCTACAGCTTCCTTCTGTGAAAGTCAAAACTAATGTCCTTACAAAATGTTACAGCCTAGGCAGGCTTCCTTTGAATGCTTACTGCCTTTCAAGAAGCACTAACTGATACATTGATGGGCACCTTGTGTAAGCCTTACTCTCTTACCCACCAGTGAATAGGCAGGCGGGTAGCCAATGCCACAGAATGGCACCAGGCACTCAACATCCTTCCACCAGCAAGGTAAATCCCAATTACATTTTTACCATTCTACCACCACGTGGACTGGGAGCAAATTGAGGCAAACAGAAAACAATTGTTTTGTTCGACCCGCTTAGCTCTAAGGTCGGTCAACACAAGTTACCTACTAGTATGATATATGTACTTCCTCTAGGAAATGGTCGGCAAGATCATCCGGCGGTCCCTGGCTCAGTCTATTCAAGATGGATAGAATGCAGCCAAACCGTGATTCAAGCTGACCTGGACGCTATTGATTGTTTGGGGCAAACCGTCAGCACTAGCGTGGATAGAGAAGTTACTTACCTTCAGTAACGTCTTATCTGGTAGAGACAATATCTTCCTGCAGATTCCTTACATTTGAATTTCCCCATGCATCAGACTGTATGTGGAAGATTTGTTGCGAGCAGTGTCCCTGTGCGCTGGTAGGTGGCGTCGGTCAGCTCTGCGTGTTATCGTTCACGCTGGAAGTGACGTCAGCATCACCTATATAGGTGCCACCTCGGCACACTGATGTCAGTTACTTTTCATGACTTTCTACACCAGGAGAGCGGAGCCATGAAGTGCACTGACACTGGTGTGTCCAAACTAGGACCCTGAAAGGGATCATCCTTGACCCTAGAACTCTGTCTGCAGAGCTGGGAGGATGGGTGGGTCAGTAAGGAATCTGCAGCAAGATATTGTCTATACCAGATAAGGCCTTACGGAAGGTAAGTAACTTGTTCATCTGATACAAACATCTAGCTGCAGATTCCTTACCTTTGAATAGATACCCAAGCAATACCATTCCTGGTGGTGGGACTGCGCATATATTTAAACTAGAAAGTCCTGCAGGACAAAACGGGCAAAGTGCCCAACCCTGCAGATTTGTTTGTCCAGGCAGTAGTAAACATGTGCATGGAAGCCCAGGTTGCTGCCTGGCAGATGTCCAGGACTTGGACTCCACGTGCTGACGCAGTGGTCGCAGCTTTGCCTCTGGCGGAATGAGCGCCCAAGCCCTCAGGGAGTTGCTTCTTGGGTAGTGTATAGGAGATTTTAATGCAGAGAATGACCCATCAAGATGGTTTGTTTCTGCACTGCCTGACCTTTCTGCGCCCTAACGTACCCCACAAAGAGTTGGTCATCTACCTGGAACTCTCATGAACGGTGAAGAATTACATCGCTCTTTTGGTTTCCAGATGGTGGAGCTGCTCCTCTTCTTCAGAGGGATGTGGAGGAGTATAGAAAGTGGGCAAGGTGACAGTTTGGCCCAATTAAATGGTGTTCCCACTTTCAGCAAGAAATAGGCCGTAGTGCAAAGCACCAGTTTGGAAAAATAGACAAGAATGAAGGCTTGTATGATAAAGCATGCAGCTCACTTACCCTCTGGCCAGATGTGATTGCCACAAGAAATGTTGTTTTAATTGTGAGCAGATGGAGGGGAAAATTATGAAGAGGCTCGAAAGGAGCACACATCAAGAATGTGAGGCCCAAATTAAGGAGAAGGGGTAAACATATGTACAATACCCTTTAGAAATCTATTTACAATGGGGACTTATTGAAGAGGATTGGTCAGGCAGCTGCAAAAAGGCAGACAGAGCAGAAAGGTAACCCTTTAGAGTGCCCAAAGCAGACCCTGCTGGGCAAGGGTAAGAAGAAAAAGAAGAGCATCAGAAAGGGAAACAGAAAGCGGGTCAATTGAATTTCTGTACAATATAGTGCAAATTTCTTCCATCTGCAGGCATATATTGTGTTGGTAGAGGGAGGCCAGGCTTCCAGAATAACATTGCAGACTTCGGGAGGAAGGTTGGAGGCTGAGAACTGTTGCTGCTCAATCTCCACGCAAGAAGGTGGAGAGTTGACAGATTCGGGTGGAGGACCCTCTCCTGCTCTTGCAACAGAAGATTTTCCCGAAGCTGCAGCCTGATAGATATTCATGTTCAGAAGCTCGGGATACCAGGCTGTCCGTGCCCAGTCCAGAGCCACAAGGACGACTTAGACCCGGTCGTTCTGATCTTCTTGTGAACTCTGGGCAGGAGTGGTATGAGTGGAAAAGCCTACAGGAGGCCTGAGCTCCACTCAGGACGAAAAGCTTCTCCCAGCAAGAGCCGCATTGGAAACTCCAGTGTGCAAAACTGCTGACATTGCACATTCCCTGCAGTTGCAAACAGATCTTACCAAGGCTCTCCCCACTGCTGAAAGATAACTTGCGCAGCCTCCAGATGGAGACATAATTCGTGATATGCTAGGCATAGACGGGTGAGTATGTCCGCTCCGGTGTTCAAGGAACCTGCCAGATGTTGAACCACCAGGGATATCCTCTGCTGTTCTAGCCATGTGCAGAGGTGCAGAACTTCTTAGCTAAAGCTCCACAACCCCACCCTGGGCTGTTTAATCCGTGAACACCTGCACCAACCTTCCCTTGATAGAGGATTGAAATATTTCAATGCCAATCGGATTGCACAAACCTCCAGCATGTTTACGTGAAGCCCGGATTCTGACACAGTCTAGAGTCCTCTGATCTCCACGTCTCCCAGGTGGCCGCCTCATCCTCGGAGTGGTGCTGCTGTGAGATCTGATTAGGGAAGGGAGAGGGGTCTGCCCTATGACCCAATCACGGTATGTTAGCCAAAACAACAGGTCTTTTGCAGTTCCTTCTGAGATCTGGCCCATGTCTGAGAGATTACCTTGATGCTACGCCCACTGGAACTTCAGGTCCCACTGCAGAGCCTGCATATGCCATGTAACATGTGTCACCAGCAGAATGCAGGAAGCCATGAGGCCCAGCAGCCTCACAGTCATTCTCACCGAAAACCAGAATAGAAGCTGAAAGATCGGTGTCATAGCCTGAATATTCTGAACTCACCCAGAAGTCCAATGAAACAAAGCATCTGAGAGGGAGTCAGGTGTGACTTCGGCACATTGATAGTGAACCACATTGAATGCAGGAGGGTCGCGATAGTCTAGAGGTGGGAGATAACAGCCTGGGGGGAGCTTGCCTTCAACAGCCAGTTGTCAAAATAGGGGAAGACTGGCACCCCTGGTCTCTGCAAATGTGCTGCGACCACCACCATCACCTTGGTGAACACCTGAGGGGCGCGGTTAAGGCCAAAGGGGAGCATGGTGAATTGAAAGTGCTCATAGTCCACTGTAAACCGCAGGTAACGTCGATGGGCAGGCAGGACGGGGATGTGAAAGTAAGTGTCCTTCAGATTCAACGCTACCATCCAGTCTCCTAGGTCTAGGGCAGACAAGATGTGAGCAACTTGACCTGCTCCTTTTTGAGGAAGAGGTTGAGAGTTGGTAGATCTGGAATAGGACGAAGACCTTTGTCCTTTTTTGGGATCCAGAAAGTAGCGGTAAGAGCAACCACAGCCTACTTCTGGCTCCAGAACCCTCTCTATGGCTCCGGTGGCCAAGAGAGCCATCAGCCGGTTGTCAGTTAGAGGCGATGAGGGAGGGGAAGATTTGAAGCAGAGGAAATAACCTGACCAAATGATCTGAAGAACCCACCTGTCCGATGTTATGGAATGCCAGTGATAGAGATGATGTCAGATTCTGCCAACAACAGGACACCCATGATCTAAAAGGGCAAGATTAGGAGGGTTTGGAGGCTGCAGCTGCCCGGGTGGTGGTGGTTGGTGCAGACCACTGGCCACCCGACCCACAGGAATGATAGGAACCGCGCCCACGCTGAGGCTTGGAAGCTTGCACAGGATGGTGACTGGGATCTGGTTGGCACAGTTAAATGCTCCTTCTGTGGCCACAAAAGGAGCATAAGGCAGACTGGGGATGTGGGGCAGCAGAGAAACCCAAGGACTTGGCCAAAGCCCACGAGTCCTTAAAGCATTCCAGTGCCTAGTCTGCCTTGTCTCCGAAGAGCTGGTGTCTTGTGGCTCTTATTATGATAATAAGACTGCATGTTTAGGGTGGCATGACCACAGAGTGTGGGAGACTGAGTCCACCCTACAACCCAGTACCTCATCCACCCCAGTTAGGCTAGTAGTGATTTGTGGAAATTAAAACCTGACTCTCTGACTCCTCAGGGGAGTCCTGGAAACAGATCATATCACTTTCGCTCAGTTGCCCAGTGACTTATACATACCAAGGCAAGACGAGAGATGTAAACTGGATTCCAATGTATTTATTGAAGTGATTGCATCCTAGTATAAAAATCATGAGCTGCAATAATAAAGCACATGGGATATAATACAGTGATCATCATTACAACAAGTGTGAAAAAGAGTTAAGGTTTTGACTGCCGGCCTAGTACTATCTTAACCCGACGGGACGAACTGGCTGAGGATGAAGCATGCCACTCCTACGTGGGTGAGGCCTATCCGTAGTGGAAGAATATATGTCTACAGAGAGGGTAAGAGTCAGATGCCCTAAGGTAGGGGAAAAACCAACTTTATTATTGAAGGGTGTGAATCACAAAGCCTGCCCCCCGTTTGGTGCGTAATTATAGTGTCAATTAGGAGACTGGGAGGGTGAGGTTTTTCTCCTACTTTTGATCTTTTTATAATTTAAAGCCACACGTTCAAAACCTTCCTTGAAGACATTCCCTCGACACACCAAGAGAAAAAAAAAAAAAAGGGGGTTGACAACACTTTGAGAAAAGCCTGTCAAAAGTGACCTAGGTTAGCTTTCTCCAGATCAGAGCTTACTGGCACAGAAAGAAAAGACCTGGCATCAGCGCGCAGAGGTAGTGCCTATATAGGTGACGTGGATGTAATTTCCAGTGTGGCTAACCCCACCTACTGGCGCTTAGGGGTACTACTCAGGAAAAATCTTCCAGATCCAGTCTGACGCCTGGGGCAATTCAAAGGTAAGGAATCTGCGGATAGAACTCTGTCAGGTGAGATACACAGGCTTGTCTGGTGATGTGTAGGCATTGCTTATAAATATACCTTTTGATGGATCCCACCTTTTTGCTTGAAAAGCTGATTCTGCCCTCGAGAGCTTCAAGAAAAGCCAGGCCACTGCAAGCTCTTGGGGGCTTTTGATACCTGCCAGATAGTTCCCTCATCAGTTTCAGCCCTTCCATGTTTACCTCAGATGTTTGGCACTGAGATCAGAGGTCGGTGGTCTCTGGTGGAAACCCAACTGACCTTTTGTTGGACCTCCAGGCCTTACACCTGGCGCTGAAAGACTTTCTACTGACCAAAATGAGGAGACTGGTGCAGGTTCTCAATGACAAAAACACCCCCATGTGGTATAGCAAGAAGGAGGGCAAAGTTGGGTCCTGTGTTAAAAAAGCTGTAAGCTTCTGGAATTGGCTGGGGCTTCAGGGCATCTCCCTGACTCTGAACTACCTGGTGGGATCTTTGAACACCAGAGTGGATTAGTCCAGTCAGCAGCGCCTGGCAGATTATGAATGGCAGTGGCCCCCGATGGCACAGGGAATCTTCCAATACTCACAGTGTTACAGCCTTTGCAGGCTGCAGTTCTCGAGAACGCTGTCTCTAGGAGATACATTTAGGCTGGAGTGGAGCACAGGACACTTGTACGCCTTCCTGCCCTTGCCCTTAGCTCAGAAGAAGATCAGGAAAAACCGGGCCTTAGTCATCTTATTGGCTCCATATTGGGGCAGGAGAGTGTGGTAACCAGATCATCTGCCAGAGCTGCAGGGCAGGGTTCTGCACCCAGTCCTGAACAATCTACATCTCCACACATAGCGTTCGATCGGTGGCAGTTGACTGTGTTTGTCCTACGACCTGAGGTTGAGGATATCACCCTCACCGCCAAACATCCCTCTTTAAAGTCCATTTAGGCTGGGCACTGGAATACATTTCTGGCCTCTTGGATGTTTTAGCATTTGTTCTTTCTTTGGGTCAGCAAAGAATTCTGGGCACCATTAAGCGATGTTTGTTCGCACATTCAGCCTTTGTGCGTTTACATGACCATGCATCCTTGTTTAAATAACCTGTTGTGATTAGTTTTATTAAAGGTTTGACACACCTGTTCCCTCCCATTGGTTTGTGATGCCAAGGTGAGACCTTAACTTGGTCCTGACTTTTCTTATGTGTACTCTCTTGAAGCCGACACACAGCTGTATGTTGCATGTTTTGAATCTAAAGTAGGTCTTCCTCATTGTGATCACTTCATCACTTTGCATTAGTGTGAGAAAAGGTCTCTTTTGTCATGGTGAGCCCCCACTTTTGGCCTGGTATTTGATGTAGTCTCAAAGTTGTTAGTGCCCAGGACCCCTGCTTATAAGGTTCCCTGGACCAGATCTATTTCCCTAAAACTGTTGTGATGCATTGGCACAATTGGCAACACCTTCAGCTGCCACTATAAGTCCTTAGTAACCCAGGTCATGGGGTACTAAGGGAAGGCCCGTAAGGGCAGTAGCACAGGTTGTGTCACCCTCTAGGGCCATGCATTCAGAAGCACCTATCACTGCTATTGCGTGTTTAGTGTTTTGATGCAATCCTAAAAGGCAAACTTTATGTGGCACACAGCCTGTATGCCCTGTCCACTACACATTGTGTGCACTATAGGTAAGTCACCCCTATGGCAGGCCTTCCAGTCCTAAGGCAGGGTGCACTATACTGTATGTGGGGCATAGATGAATGAGCAATATGCCCTTACTGTGTTCTTGCCAAACCTGAGACATAGTATGTGAGCAGGGCAGTCATTTTAATACATGTGCTGGACACTGGTCGGTACGATTTTCACAGCTATATGATGGCTACTCTGAACCCTGGGTTGTTTGGTATCAAACAACTCAGAATGATAAATCCAAACTGGTACCAGTATTGGATTTAATATAAAATGTACCTAGGGGTCACCTTAGAGGTGCCTCCTGCAAAAGCCAACTACTCTGGCATGGTTGCTGGCTGGTCACAACCTGCCTCCCACCACCAGACAAGATTCTGGAACCCTGGGGTGAGAGATTCTGCTCTCTGGGTCCAAGAACAAAGCCCTTCCTGGGTGGAGGTGCAAACCCCTCTTCCCTCAGGAATGTGCACTGCCCTGCTAGCAAGCTTCAAAGGGCTTACCTCCCTTGAAACTCAACCCACAAGCCTGCTGCTAGCAGCAGATGGCCGCCCCGGTTGCAAACCCCCACTTTTGGCTGGAGAAACTGTGGGAAATCACACAAAGGATAGGAGTAGTGGTCATCCCCAGCTTGCACTAACCCTAAGGTGTTGCATGCGAGGTGACCCTCCACTTCATTTTCCCCCATCTTACATGGGAGAAAAATAGCCAGCAACGTGTAGGAAGTGACCTCTGCCCACAGGAATGGTCACTTAGTGGGTGTAGCTACCCTAAGGGAGATGACCCATTGGTCACTTCTAGGTACTCCCCTAAACGCCCACTAAATACAATATTTAGTGGGCATCCCTAGACCAAGAAATCAGATTCCAAGGACAAAAGAAGACCAGCAACAAAGAAGACCGAAGGCTCAAGAACTGAAGTCCTGCAGCACCAAGAAAAGGCACCAAACCCTGCCCGCTGCACCCACGACTCAACAGTAGCCACTGAGGGGTTGTTTGGACTTTGGACTCTACAAACCCGCAGAGGGCCTCTACTCTTCAAAAATCACCAAAGGTCGCTCTCCAGAGTGAAGGCATCACTCTCCTGCAACCCAAGACCAAAGACCAAGTGAAGGCCACTTCACTGATGAGCTGCTGACCAACGGACTGTGAGGACAAACCCTGCAAGTGTGCCAAGTTTTATGGCACTGCGTCCTTCAGTGGCCAAACCGTGCAATAGCCCTAGGTACTGGTCACCTCACGTCAGACACCAAGAAGGACAGTCCATTCCAGACTGTAAAAGGACTAGGACGAAGCCACAGTCGAAGGACTTCAGAAACCACCAGGACTTCCCACCAGACTGCCCCGCTGACCTGCAAGCGACCCTCAAAGAGACCTACCTCTTGCTTCCACGGGCACCTTTGCGTAGGGTTCCTGGCTCGCCTATTCATTCTGCAACCAGCCTCCGTGTGCCCTGCACCGAAGATCCAGTTGTGCCCTAAGGGCCCCTCCACCCCTTGCGATCTCGACACTCCAGGAGGACCCACCGGACTTACCTTTAAGTCCACCTGTGCAGTGCTTTTCCGAGTGGTCCCCTGCAGTGGCCTAACACCAGCTCCAACGACTTTCTGCTTCTGCTTCCGCCGAAACCAGGAGCCGCCCGATCTTCTCCAACTGGTCCATAGTGCCAACCGACAGCATCCACATACCTGCAGTAGGAGACATTGGTGAATTCATTGCCTGATTTTATATGCATTTTCAAAGTATTTTCTCCACTTATTCCTATGGTGCATAATTATGCACAAAAATACTATTTTTAATAACACTTCAAGAAAAAGGAGGACAAAATCTATTTTTTGGACCCCAAAAGAGCTGTACGCTTTTACATTGAGCTCACTAAAGATCATCTGGTGGACAGTCAGATGCCTATGGTTTTTCTGGCGTTAAAAAAGGTAAGGTGGTGCAGAAAAGAAGTTCATGAGGGTTGATAGTCCTTTGCGTTAAAATCTGACTACAGAGCAGCTTCAGGAAGGACCTACTTCACCAGAGGCAAGACTGTCAGCCCTTTGTTGTAATGGCAGAGTACCTGTCGTTGACATTTGTCAGGCTGCAACATGGGCATCACTGCACATGTTCATGAAGCATTACGTCATTCTCAGCTAGGTCCAACGGGCAGAGCATTTTGCCTGTTCGGTCCCACAGGACTTTCTGGCCTCAACCCACTCAAGAGACCCTCCACCTTGAGGAAATATGCAGTGAGAAGTATCCATCAGAAGAACAAGTTACTTTACTTTGGTAATGCTGTTTCTGGTGGAAATTTAATCTGACGGCAGAGTGCTCACAGCCCTTCTGCCTTCCTAATCTGTGGAGTTACAATTTAAAAAGGTCCCACAATAAAGATCTGCACACGGATACCTCCAATTGTTTTGTGGGCTGCGGCCAAGGACTTGGAAGGAGCCAAGAAAGAGACTGACGTCAGCTCCCACATGTGGCTTTTATATGCAGCTCTGCTCTGTCACTTTCTGGGCAAAACAAAATCAACGCAGAGCTCCAGGAGACTGCCTAGTAATGTGTAGGTGTATTGTTGTGAAAGCTTCTGGATCCAGGTTAGCCACTGGGGATATTCTAAAGGTGAGGAATCTTCAGTTAGATAGAGTATCTACCAGAAAGATCATTACCAAAGGTAAGTAAGGTAAATTGTGATTGTTGGGAAAACTGCAAGATTTTTAATGTAACGTTTATAACATGCAACCTAAAGTATTGGTAGGAAAATGTTTCTGATGCTTAAATATGTTTTTCAGGTTGGAAAGTCATGAGTAAAGCACCCTGGTCTTCTAATGCAAAATTGGGTAAGTCTTTCATATAAAAGTGATTATCATAGTTGGTGTTATGGCTATTTTGTAATGGTTAGAGAAGGAACACTTAATAATAATATATCCATCCTCACTGTGATTTTATTTCTCCTCTGCAGATGTGGATTGTGGAAAGACTGCATGATAACAGATATGGTGATGCAAACTTAGCTACAAATGCAAGCACCAAAGATGAAGCCATTTGCACTACTGAATGTAGCACAGCTCTTTACTTGATAACCTTTATGGTGCATCACAACCACATGTTTTACATAGAGGCTATCGGAGTGGCTGAAAAGGTGCTGTTTTCTTCTATCGTAGGAGAATGTGCTAGTGGTACATGCTGTAAAAGCATTTGGCTGTATTGACTCGACTGACTCACTGCAAAATGAATGCCATCTCATTACGTTGTCCGCTGTCAAGCCAATGCAATGTACCTCCGCGAGTAGCCATGGTTGTACACAGAGTTGTGTGTCTCGATATTGCACTTCGTTTTATAATAGATGACAGGGACTCAATGAGAATATTCTGCATACAGGGATGGTTCTGATACAGAGGTATTCAAACCTGCGCCATTGACCTCATTCTGCCCTTACAATAACTGCCAACATTCATATCTTTTTAATACATGGCACTAAAATTACGTTCTCAGAGTGTCGCTCTTGCCCTTTTGTTCCAGAATGTATGGGACCTCTGCTCTCCAAGCATCTTGCCTTGCCCTCTTTCTAGCTCACAGGCTGCTTTTTCGTTCAGAAGTCAGCAGTTAAGATTTTATTAGTTCACATCTCGCTCCAGCTTTGCCTGTTTTACGTGCCTTCATTATAAGACTGACTGTGTTTAGCCTTTACTTACCACTTCGTTGTAAAATCAGAAGTTGTAAAAGCATTGTTATCATAGTTTTATTATTTTTTATGGGGTGGGGACAAAATATAATGTTCTGTGTTCTTCATTACACTATGAAAGTAAAACGACTGTTACTGATTAAAACAGAATCTGTTATTTATTGCAAACGCTGGACCAGAGGTGTTAAGATCATGTGTTGATACAGTTGTATCTGTACTGTGTTTATATATAAAATGATATGAGACACAAAACTGTTTTCTGTTTTCCTTTATGCTTTTCCTCTGAATACCTTTGTGTACTGTTCATTAACATCATAGGATTTCTGCCGCTGGTAAAAAAAAATATATTGGATTTGTGAGATATTGTGCATCCAAATGAGAATAATTTTCGAATCTGCTTAGAGTTGGACTTTATTTACCTTACAGCAAACAGTTTAGAGTTGGAAGTTACTACTTACCTGAAAGTAATTGAGTTCTGCAGAGTCTTTAAAGTTCGACATATCCTCACATGCTAAGATGCGACATAGAATGAAGGGAGTCTTTGTGTGCTGGACCAGGTGGCTTATTAGATGCTCAAATGTGCATCTTTCCTTATCTATTATGTACAGCCCATGTATGTCTATATTTGATGAGAACAATCTAGCTGCAAAAAAAAACATTCTTTAAAAGTGTCAGAAAAAGAATGGTGAAATGTTTGCAAAAATAATAAAGATTTTCTTGGAAAAATTGTGATGATCAGGTAACTTGTTATTTCTTCTACCTGCAGATTCTTTACCTTTTGAATAAACTACTAAAACAGCCTGTAACATGTTGGAAGCTGAAACACAAAGCATTGCAATGCCATACTAATGGCAGATTGTGCTAAATACATAGCTTGCATACATAACATACACCCATCAACCCATTTCCCCTTTTACCACCAAATGTGTATTAGAATGTGCTTCTTTCACACTCAGCACATTTTATCTTATGTGGGGGCTCTTCCCAATACTTAGCTCTTGTTGAATCTCGTTAAACAGTTCTCTTCGTCAACTTCCTTCAAATGGGACATCAGCTGTGGCTGCAGCTGATCCACATTTATGGATCAGTGATCGTTTGTATGCCAGCACCCTGTAGAGGCATAGGTATGTTTGCTTCAGAACCAATTGGTTTCCATACAGAGAAAAGGTGCACTGGTCCATTAAGAGACTTTACCTTTCATTACCAGAAAGAAGAGTCAGGAGTCAAAGACAGAGTTTGGCGATGATATTCAACACCCTGCCTTCAAATGGAGTAGTGAGGCATTCATTCCATTCACTCCCCCTTCACTTTAAAGGTCACTCTCACTAGCCCTAATCAAGTTGAGTTAGTAGCTCTGGGAAGATGAAAAGTATATGGTCATAAGATGGTTTCCGCTATACTGGATGATCTGTTTCTGCTGGACCCATTTACCATAGCTAGGAAATGAGAAATAACCACTTATAAGCAGGGGGGCCCTCAGGATTAGACCCCTATCTGTTTTGAAGACTTTGATGTACCTTTGGGTCAAACCAAACCCCTTGTGTGGACATTGATGCTCCAAGCTGCAGTTCCACCAAATGCTCAGGTCAGTCTCTCTTGTGCATGACACTGCAGGTCTGTTGCTCGAAGAAGTTGAACTTATCTGCTCTGGAGACCTACATGGGGGCTAAGTTCAGTTTCACCTGTACCCAGTGTTTGTAACAGCGCCATTCTCATATCATAGGCATGTCTCCTGGCTCATACTTTGTCCTGCACATAAGTCAGGATCCTGCACTGTATGGGTGGCTGTTGGGAAGCAGAGCACACAGCCTGCTCCTGGTGTAGCTCCCTTTAGCTCTGGTGCAGCATACAGTGTACTTGGTACAGTGGACCAGCCCAGTCCCTTGACCCAGCCATCAATGCCAGGCCAAGTGCTGTCGCCTACCAGATGATTAATCTGGAGAACTGCTCATCATCCCCGAGTGACCAGTGACAATGAGGATCTGAACCCAACCAGTGACTACCATACCTTTCTGTCCAAGGATTTAGATGCTGCGTTGATTAAGGCCCCTGTCAGGTTAGAATGTCATCTGCGACTTTGTGTCTGCAATAGCTCAGCCACTGAGGCCAGACCTCACCAGAGAACCTCACATTTTCAAGCAGACTCAGCAGATTTATGAGAAAGTCTTTCTCTGAGCCTGCCACCGTTGGGCAACAAGTACTTGGCCCCCCAACAACAGTCTAGTTTTGTCGAGATAGTTGGTAAATGGATAGGAAATCCTGCACACAGTAATTACTAGTACAGCTAGGTGCAGTAATTACCGGGTGTACGATTCCATACAGATTTCAGTTTCTGTCTTTGGAATGAGGGATGAGAAAAATCAGTGTTTTTTGTACTGATTTCTGTTTATCGCTCATGTCTCGTATACACATTTCTACAAGTTTTTCATGCCCTCAGAACAGAAGATGTTGATGTTCAGGGGCCTCATCATTATGGCTGCTACAGCCATATCCTCCAGTCTGACTTTGTGGCCTTACATCTGCAGCTGTGGTTAAAATTCTGGCATCTGAAACTGGATTTCAGCAACAAAGTACTCAACCATTCCATTTGACAGGAATTTATTTAAGTCTTTGGAGTGCTCTCATGCCAACTCGCCAACCACTGCCTTCTCTTCTTCAGGGAGACAGCTTGTGAAGAGAAGATGCTTGAAGAGAAGAACTATCCCATTCCCCCAAAATTTCTCAAAGCCAAACAGGCCCAGTGAATTTCTTGTGGACCAGTCTCCTTCTTGGGCACTATCTCCAAAACACCACTCCAATTTAGTCAGGCAAGGAAAACTATCCCATTGATACCCAATGATATGGGTCCAATTGATGATGAAGAACAACTGTTTTATAGCTGCCATGATGGCTTCCTACCCGGCTACCTGTGCCCCAGTTCTCATTCCAAGAACATCAGAAGTAGGTAGGAAGATTCCTCTTTTTAGAAGCAGTCAGAACAGCCATTCCCCCAAGAAGGTTGCAGGGATATTACTCGCACTACTTTTAATAAAAACAGGGAGATGAATTCTATTGATCTTAGACCTTTATTACCCATTTCCTGCCACTGTTCAAATACTGGCTCACAGCTATTAAGAGTCACGGCCAATGCCTATGGTATACAGTGGGAAACTATCCCTTCTGGTAAAGGGCAGTGCCATTGAGTCTAAATGCTGCCCTCTGATTTCACCAAGATACAGACAGTATTTCTGTGACAAGAGAAGGTCCGTTTCTTATTGCATCAATACCACTGCCTCTTCAGAGCAACGTCAAAGGAAAAGGCACCATCCGATCTTACCTTGTGGCTCAAGTCCCTCTATGATGTTGAGTTCTCCATTAACTACCCCAAAGTCACCTTGCTTCCTTCCAAGTGGATTTGGTTCATAGGGGTGATTCTGGACTCCAGTCTAACAAATCCCTTTCTAGCTCAAGGTAGGGTAAATGCCATAAGCCAGGCCATGGAAAACTACTTAAGCAGAGAGGCCATTACTGCCTGACTTAAGCAACATCGGGACATCTCAGCATATCCTTAATGTGAACAATGGTATTTTATTGACTGTAATCAGTTTTAATAAATATGTACTACTTCATATTACATTTAACAGTTAGAACAATTTATATTTTTGCATTGTAAATTTCCTATACAACCTAGTTGCAATATTTTGCACCCAATCGTTAGCAGTATGTAAATTACAATACATTTTTAAATATACATGTTTCCTATTGCAGATCAGTAACCCGCTTTAAAAAGTAGTAGTACTTAAAGCCACATCTTAAAATGTTTATATAATGGACATCCAAAAACCACATATCTGATAGAGACTTCTTACCACCGGTTCCTTACCTTTGAATTATCCCAGGCATCAGGCTGGATCAGGAAATATTTCATGAGTAGTAGCCCTGCGCACCAATAGGTAATGTTGTATGGCTCCTCCTGGCATTGTCCGCTATGGAAGTGACATGTGCAATGCCTATATAGGCACCACCCCAGCGCACTGATTGCATTCTTTTCTTTCTGCACCAGTCAGTGCAGATCTGCAAAGAGCTAACCTCTGCCATTTTTTTGACTGTTGTCAAAGCTTTTTTGAAACTTGTCTCCCGGTGTGGCATGGATATCCACGAGAAAGACTGGATTCAAATGTCACTGATGGACCCGTACCTTGTCGGTCTCTGGTGCCTTGGGAGTGACTGCAGTGCCAAGATCTGCATTGATTCTCGCGCCGTGCACCACAAGGCTATTAGGGACTGATCCCTCAAGCTCCTTGCCACTCAGTGCCGTGGCGGTCTCGATCCAAGTCAAGAGGAAGGTCCTGGGATCGGTCTGCATCGAAGTCATACCATTTGGGTAAGTCCCACAAGAAAGCGAGAAGTCCAAGAGGTCTTCGACTTTTTCCCATCCATCAGAATCATCTGAGGAGAGGGACAATCGTAACTTAAGGCCTGGCTCCGCTGTTGAGCCTATGTCTGGGCCATCTTTGCACCTCCCTGAATTTCCAGGAGCCGGAACAACCCCCTCTCAGCTTTGCAAATTTAATGAGGCCATGCACCTCATATTTGGGTGGCCTGTGCCTGCTGGAGCGCCTTAGGGCCCTGTGTGTTCAGGAGGGGCCCCAACTGGTCTTCCACCAGTGGTTTCCCTCTCAGTGCCAGCTAGGCCTATTGGATCCACAGGCAGATCCAGACCAGTGGTGGTCGAGCCACCTCGATCTTCCCCAGTGCGGGCCCCACTGCTGATGCTCCTAGTACCTCTGCCATTATCCCCATTCTTATCCCTGACTGACACGGAGCCGGATGCGCATAGTCCAACGCTGACTCCGACTCAGACTGGAGCCTTGTCTCCCATGTACAAGCCTGAGCCCTTTTCCACTGGGCTAGGATTCGGGGAAGATTGGAAGGGGCCACGGGACCCTTGTTAATATCAGCCTCTAGACCCGAATGAGGACACCTGGTGTGAGGATTTGGCAGACGCAAGTGGTCTAGACACCTCCTCAGAATACTGGCTTGGTCTCGCCTCCTAGCATGGCTATGGAGGAGGGAGCCTCATTAGCTATAGTGGTGAGGAGGGGGGGTTGCGTTCCTGAACCTTCAACTTCCCTCCGTGGCTGTCAAGACAAACGAATTGACAGAGGTCCTCCAACCAGGAGTCACCCCATCTGAACCACTTCCCCTGTTTAACGATGCCCTCATGGACATCCTACTTGGGGCCTGGTCCAAGCCCTGTGAATAGGACAAATGCCAGCTGTCATCACCCCCCCCCCCCCACACACACACACACTCCTTCAGGTGTCCCCAATTTCCTCAAACAGCACTCCACCCCAGAGAGCTTGGTGGTCCAAGCTTCCACTTCCTGAGTAAATCCTGCCACATTCCCTACCATCCCAACAGATAGGAAATCCAAAAGACTGGACACCTTGGGCAAAATGTTTTCTTCCACCAGCCTGGCTCTGCGATCAGTGAACAATGCATGCCCATTCACTCTGGGATTCAGTTGCCCAGGTGCTGCCTTTAGCCCAGGAGGAGGCTTGGGCCATACTCTCCCGAACTATTGCTGACTGGAGAGACGCAACAAAGTTCACAATTCAATGTGGGCTGAACACAACCGACTCGCTGGGCAGGACGGTTTCTTCGTCGGTTGACTTACAGCACTATGCCTGGCTGAGGATGACTGGCTTTCGGGGGAGGTCCAGGCTTCGCTCATGGACATGGCCTTCGAAGGCTTCTGTCTCTTCGGAGAAAAGACAGACTCAGTGCTAGAGCTCTTCAAGTGTAGCAGAGCTACAGTCAGGTCCTTGGCCGTTTCCATGGCCCCTCACCTACCCCAGTCTGCCTTTCGCTCCTTTGGTGGCCACTGAGGGGGTTTCCAGACACGTCTCTACCTACCCAGCCACCAGGGCACACACGCTTTCCAGCCCCTGGGGGGCCGAGGACTCGTAACCCACAGACCCTATGGATCAGGCAGCAAGAGGTTAGGACAGTCCACTGCTCGCTCCACCAGTAGCCAAGCCTCCAAACCTTTTTAGTTTACCCTCTTACCATCATGGCCACCCAGTGGGAGGCAGGATACGCCATGACCTGCACCACTGGAGGTTGATAACATCCGGCCGTTCAGTTCTCCAGATTGTCTGAAGGGGCTACTCCTTCTCCTTCATGACCACCCTTCCACACATGCCACCAATTTGTGACAGGTTGATGGAGGACAATCTTTCCTTACTCTCCCAGGAAGTGGTGTCTCTCTTGGCCAAGGAAGCCATAGAGAGGGTGCCAGCAACAGAAGCAGGTTGTGGTTACTATTCCCCGCTACTTTCTGGTGCCCACAAGGACAAAGGCCTTTGTCCTATCCTAGACCTGCGCCCTTTCAATTTCTTTCTGACAAAGGAGAAATTCAGAAACTTCTCACTCGCTCAAGTCCTGTCCGCCCAGGACCCACAACACTGGATGGTAGCATTGACTTGCAGGATGCATACTTACACGTCCCTGTCCTACCTGCCCACAGACACTATCAAGAGTTGATGGTAGGTCACAAGAACTTTCAGTTTACCATGCTCCACTTTGACCTTACCAGTGCTCCTTGGATGTTCACTAAGTTGATGGCGTTAGTTGCAGCTCATTTGCAGAGATCAAGGGTGCCAGTCTTCCCCTTTCTTGAGGACTGGCTGTAGAAAGCGGGGTCGTCCCAGGCACACGACTACCATGTCCAGACTACGGTGGACCTCCTGCACTTGCTGGGATTCACTATAAACATGCTGAAGTCACACCAGACCCCTTCTCAGATGCTTCTTTTTCATTGGAGCTGTTCTATGTACAGTGCAGTTTCAAGCGTATCCTCCAGAACGGGGAGTCCAGGATATTCAGTCTATAATACTAATGTTTCAGCCTCTATCCTGGGTATCGGTGACACTGACTCTGAGGTTGCTGGGCCTGCCGGCCTCCTGCATCCTGCTTGTGACACATGCCCACTGGAATTGTAATTGTGTGCATATAGCACTTACTACCCCTGACAAGGCATCAAAGTGCTTTTTGGTGAGTAGCACGCTACTCCGGAACCCAAAAGAATTAGGGGTGGAGTAGTAAGGTAAATATGAGTACAGTATTAGTATGAGTTAATTTGAGCGTAGGATATGTGAGTTTGTCAGTTGGTCTAAATAGAGTAATGGAGGGATAGAGGAGGGAAGAATCCAGAAGGGAGTTTATAGTAATAGGGTGAGGTTTGTGATGAGTAAAGGATAGATGCAGTAGGAAAGAGTCTGTAGAAAGGGGTTAGAGAAATCATAGTAGTCGAAGGGGCTTTTAGATGAGTCAAAGGTGTGTGATAAAAGAGGAGAATTTAGTAGGGTTGTTTGGGAGATCATAGTAGTAAACTAAGGATTGGGGTGAGCTTAGGTAGGGTTTTATTTGGGAGATTAAAGCAGTACAATGGGTTTGGGTTGAGTCAGAGAGTGGGGATGGAGGATAGAATGATAGAGGGATAGGGTGATGAGACAGAGTAAAGCTTACGAGGGTATTTTTTTTCTCTTGTACACTAGGACTAAAGTAATAAATAGATATGCAAATACATAGTAAGGGAATATACTGTAAGGTATATAATGATGGATATAATATTTTGAGATTTAAAGTTGTATTATATAAACACAGACTTTTAAGATTGGCAATATTTGAAGTTAATTTAATTTGTGTACTTTTCTAACATTTTTAATCTTTCCTGAGTATTCTAATAGTGAAATGCTTGCAGATAAATAGTTAATATAACATTTGCTCATTGTGATAGATACAAGTAATACAGAGATTCATAAGTATCTAATTTAACAATTTATCTAGGGGACTATGCAATGACCTATAAACATGTTAAGCATAGAATAATAATATACACACATATATATATATGTTCGATGGCATGTGTAGCTGCAGATACAAATGCTGTGCACTGTTCCTGCCATCTAGTGTTGGGCTCGGAGTGTTACAAGTTGTTTTTCTTCGAAGAAGTCTTTTCGAGTCACGGGACCGACTGACTCCTCCCTTTCGGCTCCATTACGCATGGGCATCGACTCCATCTTAGATTGTTTTCTTTCCGCCATCGGGTTTGGACGTGTTCCTCTTCGCTCCAGTTATTCGATTTAGAAAAATTCAGTAATCACCGAAAAAGCGTCGGTATTGTTTCGATCGCAAACTAGCTTCCATCGACACCTCGGCACTGGCGCAACACACTTTTGGTTGCCCTTCGGGGCATCCGGGGCCTGGTCGGCCCAACCACAAGAAGCGTCGAAGCCTCATGGACCGAACCCCGTTCAGATTCTGCCCTCGGTGCCACGGCAAGTATCCCTACACAGATCAACACTGGGTCTGTAATCTGTGTTTGTCACCGGACCACCGAGAGGATACTTGAGAGGCCTGCAGGTCCTTCCGTTCGAAGAAGACCTTGATGGATCGAAGGGTGAGACTACTGCAAATGGTGTCAAAGAGTACCGAGCACCTCGACGTCGAGGAAGAAGAGATGGACATCTCCATCCAAGGTTCCGATTCGGATGACTCCGACGCAGACCGACCACCCACAGCAGGCCAGCACATGAGTATGCCTGCCCCGACCCAAGCCCAGAGGCAGTCCAAGACAAAACAAAAGGCCTTGGGGACGCCACTGCGGGAAGGCCATGGCTCAACCCACAAGAAATCAAGCGGTGACCAAGTAACACCTTCGGCACTGAAAAAGGCCACATCCGTGCCGAAGTCTTCGGACTCGAGCTGAGACACCGTGCCCGAGAAAACTCGACATTGACTTGTCGAGTCGAAACCTCAAAAGAGTCTTTCGGAACCAAGGCCTACTATCAGCATGGGCATTTCGGTGCCAAAAAAAGCCTCATATACTGAGAAACATGGACTTTCAAAACAAATGAAAGAAAGACACAGATTCAAGGAGGAACTTCACCAAATGGAGGAGTTTGATGAGACACAAGCAAGGATACAGATCCACAAGGATACTGGGAAAATCCAAACAGCACCCCCTCTCAAATTTAAAAGGAAACTTGCTTTCCAAGGACATTCAGACACTAAGCAGCCAAAGGCTAAAGTGCCCAGAGAACAATCTCCGCCACACCAGTTTTCCCCAGCACATTCTCCTCAAAGAACTGTTTCTCCTCTTAAAACACACCCACTACACAGTCACCTACACACACTGTGCAGTCACAACAAGATACAGACCCATGGGATCTTTATGATGACCCTGTGTCGGACAGTAGCCCGGAGTGCTATCCTTCTAAACCCTCTCCACCCGAAGATAGCACCTCCTAAACACAGGTCTTGGCTAGGGCTGCTGCTTTCCACAATGTGCATAAACACAAAAGAACGGCATGTAGGGACAGATACACTAATTAATTCAATAGAGCAGTGCTCAATCCTGGTCTTTTGGGTCAATTTCTTTCCCTTGTTTATTTCAAATATTCTAAAAAAAGGGTCAGCTGTGGTTATTCAGTAAACCTTCCTTCACCACATTATATACATACATACATAATATATACATAACATAAAAATATACATAACAACACATATAGTTATCACAAATGATTAAATCCCTGAGAATTGACGGTGTAAAAAGCGGAGGAGGGTTATGCCCCACATATTTTCTTTACATTGTGGTCACTAACATGAGATTAAAGTTGTAATCCACTAACAATGCTATGATTGTGGGCCTTTGCTGCACTTAGCTGTCAAAAACCTATATATTTCTTTCCACAGGTACTGTATGGTGCATATCAAGTCTCTTAATTATAGTACATTAATTTGCAAGCCCACAAACTTGCAGGAGATATGTCAACGTGTTTCGGCCTCGTCAGCCAGGGCCTCATCAGGACTGGAGAAGGGCAATACCGTCTCTTTAATTCGTTTGAGAGAGAGCTACTTGAAGTTAGCCTCATCTACTTTTGAAAAGCCACTTTGTGGCAAAGTTTAATCAACTGGCCTGGGGGGATTGCCTCTTAACAGGACCAAACTTGGCGCCGGGAAAAAAACCTCAGTCGAGAAAAAGGTTGCCGCCTATGTGTACATCTATAAATCTTGTAGGCAGGGAGAAAGTTGCTAATTCTTTGCGTCTATCTCGTGGCAACAACGAGAACCCGGTCGCGCGCGAAGGCTTTCCACAATGTGAGCATGCACACCGAACTATTATAGGACGACTTTCTCTTTAGTACCTTGTCTCAACGCATGCTTCTTACCAAAGTCTGCCCATGCTCCCAGGCATGCTTAAACATGCCCAACAGATTTTTCAGGAGCCCGTGAAGGGAAGACCCATAATACCAAGAGTGGAAAAGAAATACAAACCACTGCTGTCAGACCCAGGATTCATCACCCAGCAGCTGCCCCCAGACTCGGTAGTGGTCAGTGCAGCGAGGAAGAGAGCCAACTCGCAGTCATCTGGAGATGCACCACCTCCAGATAAGGAGAATAAAAAGTTTGCTGCAGCAGGAAAGAAGGTAGCGTCACAAGCTGCCAATCAGTGGCGCATAGCGAACTCTCAGGTCCTCCTCGCAAGATATAACCAAGCTCATTGGGACGAGATGAGCGATATTATCCAACATCTCTCCAAAGAATACCAGAAAAGAGCTCAGCAAGTGGTAGAGGATGGACAGGCGATAACTAATAATTAAATAAGATCTGCATTAGATTCAGCCGATACTGCTGCAAGAACAGTGAACACTGCAGTAACAATTAGATGCCATGCATGGCGTAGATCCTCAGGTTTCAAACCAGAGATTCAACAGGCTGTCCTCAACATGCCATTCAACCAGCAACAGCTATTTGGCACACAAGTGGACACAGCCATTGAAAAGATGAAAAAGGACACTGATACAGCCAAAGCGATGGGAGCGCTTTACTCATCCCAATACAGAGGAACATTCAGAAAACCACAGTATAGGGGAGGTTTTAGGCCACAGTCATCAGAACCATCCACCTCACAAACAAAACCCTCATAGCAATCACAGTATCAGAGAGGGGGGTTTCGCGGGTCCTTCAGAGGACAATTCCCAAGGTCCAGGGGAAAATTCCAAACCACAAAGCAGGCCACTAACACCAAGCAGTGACTTTGCCATCACCTTCCCCCAACATACATCCCCTGTGGGAGGAAGACTGGAAATGTTCCACAATCAATGGTCAAACATAACAACCGACACATGGGTACTATCAATTATCCAATATGGTTACTGCATAGAATTCACACATTTTCGTTCATATATTCCCCCAAAAGTGCACAAACTATCGTCGCAACATCTAACTTTGTTACAAACAGAGGTGCAGGCACTTTTAACAAAACAGGCCAGAGAACTGGTACCTCATCTACAAAAAGGAACAGGGGTCTATTCCCTGTACTTCCTTATTCCCAAAAAGGACAAAACACTAAGACCAATATTAGATCTCAGGACCCTCAACCTATACATCAAATCAGAACACTTTCACATGGTGACACTACAAGATGTAGTCCCATTACTAAAACAGGGAGAATACATGTCAACACTGGACTTAAAAGATGCGTATTTTCTACTTTCCTTTTTTCGCCCTCTCTCATTTTGGGGATTTTATCATTCATTGGATATTTATTATTGCACTAAGAACGTGTTGCTATATCAATATATCCACTTTACTTTAGTCAATTTACCACTTGGGTGCTTTTCACATATATTTTACGACAAAAAGATGTCTCTCTCTGCATGGCATGGCACTTTATGCATCTGGATTCATCCTTTTCTACCGACGTGTTGGTACACAGTATTTTCTTTCTTGGCTTTCTTTCATACTCTATATCCTCACAACTACTTAAAATATTTTTAATCTTCTATGCAACGTGTAGCATAGTATATATTTGTTTCTTTGATTGTATTACAACCCTGAAGAAGCCTGTGTGTTGGGCGAAACGCGTTGGTTGGTTGGTTGCAAGAATACTTGGCTTCTTTACTTCAAAAAAAGAAAAATTATTTTTGCCTTTGAAAAATCCTTTGTCTACGGAACTATGTGGAATCAACACTTTAGGGCTGTTTATCTTGAGTGTCACTTAATTTGTCTATCGAATTGCAAGAATACTTGGCTTCTTTACTTCAAAAAAAGAAAAATTATTTTTGCCTTTGAAAAATCCTTTGTCTACGGAACTGTGTGGAATCAACACTTTGGACTTGTTATGAAATATTAAAAAGGACTGCTTACCTACATCATCGGAACATTGGACTTTGTTCTTTCTTATATTGTATATTTATCTGTCCATTTTGCGGTGCACCACCTCTTGGAGTTACTTCACATAAATCACTTGGAACTGCTAGCGGTATTTCTAGCATTAAAAGCATTTCAACCACTTTTAGCCCACAAAGACATTCTTGTCAAAACAGGCAATATGACAACAATGTCTTATTTAAACAAACAGGGGGGGACACACTCGTCACAGCTGTGTCTCTTAGCACCAAACATTTGCCATTGGGCAATTCACAACAACATTCGCTTGATAGCACAATACATACCAGGCATTCAAAATCAGTTGGCCGACAATCTCAGTCGAGATCAACAGCAGACCCACGAATGGGAAATACATCCCCAGATCCTACAAGATCACTTCTACCGCTGGGGGACACCAAACATAGATCTATTTGCAACAAAACAAAATGCAAAATGCCAAGACTTTGCTTCCAGGTCCCCACACCCTCAGTCCAAGGGCAATGCTCTATGGATCAGGTGGTCAGGGATATTTGCTTACGCTTTTCCCCCTCTCCTGCTCATTCCTTATCTGGTCAACAAACTGAGTCAAAACAAACTCAAACTAATACTTATAGCACCAACGTGGGCTCGCCAACCGTGGTACACCACACTGTTGGATCTATCTGTGGTACCCCACATCAAACTACTAAACAGACCAGATCTGTTAACACAACACAAACAACAGATCAGACATCCGAATCCAGCATAGCTCAACCTAGCAATCTGGCTCCTGAAGTCTTAGAATTTGGATGTCTAAACCTTTCTAAAGAATGTATGGAGGTCATTAAACAAGCAAGAAAACCCACAACCAGACATTGTTACGCTAACAAATGGAAAAGATTTGTTTGTTACTGCCAGGCTAATCAGATTACGCCACTAGACGCCTCCACACAAAACATTGTAAGTTACTTAACTACACTTACAAAAGTCCAATCTAGCCTTCTGTTCCATTAAAATACATCTCACTGCAATATCTGCTTATCTGCAGATTAAACATACAAAATCCCTTTTTAGAATTCCAGTTATTAAAGCCTTTATGGAAGGACTAAAAAGAATCATACCCCCAAGGACACCACCAGTGCCTTTGTGGAATCTTAATATTGTGTTAACACGACTCATGGGCCCACCATTTGAACCCATGCATCCTTGTCAAATCCAATTTTCAACTTGGAAAGTAGCCTTTCTAATAGCCATCACTTCACTTAGAAGAGTCAGTGAAATACAGGCGTTTACTATTCAAGAACCCTTTATACAAATACATAAACACAAGGTGGTTCTCCGTACAAATCCACAATTCTTACCAAAAGTCATATCACCGTTTCATCTAAATCAAACGGTAGAACTCTCAGTCTTCTACCCACAGCCTGACTCAGTAGCAGAAAGGGCATTACATACGTTAGACATTAAAAGAGCTTTAATGTATTACATTGACAGAACAAAACAATTTCGAAAAACAAAACAATTGTTCGTAGCATTCCAAAAACCACATGCAGGTAACCCCATATCCAAACAGGGCATTGCCAGATTGTAAGGAAATGCCTCCTTGGCATGGTTACCCCCTGACTTTTTGCCTTTGCTGATGCCAAGTTATGATTTGAAAGTGTGCTGAGGCCTGCTAATCAGGCCCCAGCACCAGTGTTCTTTCCCTAACCTATACCTTTGTTTCCACAATTGGCACACCCTGGCATCCAGGTAAGTCCCTTGTAACTGGTACCCCTGGTACCAAGGGCCCTGATGCCAGGGAAGGTCTCTAAGGGCTGCAGCATGTCTTATGCCATCCTGGAGACCCCTCACTCACCACAGACACACTGCTTGCCAGCTTGTGTGTGCTGGTGGGAAGAAAATGACTAAGTCGACATGGCACTCCCCTCAGGGTGCCATGCCAACCTCACACTGCCTATGACATAGATAAATCACCCCTCTAGCAGGCCTTACAGCCCTAAGGCAGGGTGCACTATACCATAGGCGAGGGCATAAGTGCATGAGCACTATGCCCCTACAGTGTCTAAGCAAAACCTTAGACATTGTAAGTGCAGGGTAGCCATAAGAGTATATGGTCTGGGAGTCTGTCAAACACGAACTCCACAGCACCATAATGGCTACACTGAAAACTGGGAAGTTTGGTATCAAACTTCTCAGCACAATAAATGCACACTGATGCCAGTGTACATTTTATTGTAAAATACACCCCAGAGGGCATCTTAGAGATGCCCCCCGAAACCATACCCGACTACCAGTGTGGGCTGACTAGTTTTAGCAGCCTGCCACACACCAGACAAGTTGCTGGCCACATGGGGAGAGTGCCTTTGTCACTCTGTGGCTAGTAACAAAGCCTGTACTGGGTGGAGGTGCTTCTCACCTCCCCCTGCAGGAACTGTAACACCTGGCGGTGAGCCTCAAAGGCTCACCCCCTTTGTTACAGCACCCCAGGGCACTCCAGCTAGTGGAGTTGCCCGCCCCGTCCGGCCACGGCCCCACTTTTGGCGGCAAGGCCGGAGGAGATAATGAGAAAAACAAGTAGGAGTCACTGGCCAGTCAGGACAGCCCCTAAGTTGTCCCGAGCTGAGGTGACTCTGACTTTTAGAAATCCTCCATCTTGCAGATGGAGGATTCCCCCAATAGGATTAGGGATGTGCCCCCCTCCCCTCAGGGAGGAGGCACAAAGAGGGTGTAGCCACCCTCAGGGCTAGTAGCCATTGGCTACTAACCCCCCAGACCTAAACACACCCCTAAATTGAGTATTTAGGGGCTCACAGAACCTAGCAAGATAGATTTCTGCAACCTAAGACGAAGAAGGACTTCTGACCTGAAAGCCCTGCAGAGAAGACACCAACTGCTTTGGACCCAGCTCTACCGGCCTGTCTCCCCACTTCAATAAAAACTGCAACAGCGACGCGTTCAACAGGGTCCAGCGACCTCTGAAGCCTCAGAGGACTACCCTGCATCTAAAAGGACCAAGAACTCCAGAGGACAGCGGCCCTGTTCCACAAAGACTGCAACTTTGCAACAAAGAAGCAACTTTTAAAGACCACACGTTTCCTGCCGGAAGTGTGAGACTTTCCTCTCTGCACCCGACGCCCCCGGCTCGACCTGCGGAGAACCAACACTACAGGGAGGACTCCCCGGCGACTGCGACCCTGTGAGTAGCCAGAGTTGACCCCCCTGAGCCCCCCAGCGATGCCTGCAGAGGAAATCCAGAGGCTCCCCCTGACCGCGACTGCCTGCTTCAAAGAACCCGACGCCTGGTAAAGACACTGCACCTACAGCCCCCAGGACCTGAAGGATCCGACCTCCAGTGCAGGAGCGACCCCCAGGTGGCCCTCTCCCTTGCCCAGGTGGTGGCTTCCCCGAGGAGCCCCCCCCCCTTGCCTGCCTGCTTCGCTGAAGAGACCCCTTGGTCTCCCATTGAAACCTACTGAAAACCCGACGCCTGTTTGCACACTGCACCCGGCCGCCCCCTTGCCGCTGAGGGTGTACTTTTTGTGTTGACTTGTGTCCCCCCCGGTGCCCTACAAAACCCCCATGGTCTGCCCTCCGAAGTCACGGGTACTTACCTGCTGGCAGACTGGAACCAGGGCACCCCCTTCTCCATTGAAGCCTATGCGTTTTGGGCACCACTTTGACCTCTGCACCTGACCGGCCCTGAGCTGCTGGTGTGGTAACTTTGGGGTTGCCCTGAACCCCCAACGGTGGGATACCTTGGACCCAACTTTGAACCCTGTAGGTGCTTTACTCACCTGCAAAACTAACCAATACTTACCTCCCCTAGGAACTGTTGAAAATTGTCTAGTTTTAAAATAGCTTATTGACATTTTTGCCAAAACTGTACATGAGATTGTGTTTATTCAAAGTTCCTAAGATACCTGAGTGAAATACCTTTCATTTGAAGTATTACTTGTAAATCTCGAACCTGTGGTTCTTAAAATAAACTAAGAAAATATATTTTTCTATATAAAAACCTATTGGCCTGGAATTGTCTTTGAGTGTGTGTTCCTCATTTATTGCCTGCGTGTGTACAACAAATGCTTAACACTGCCCTCTGATAAGCCTACTGCTCGACCACACTGCCACAAAATAGAGCATTAGAATTATCTCTTTTTGCCACTATCTTACCTCTAAGGGGAACCCTTGGACTCTGTGCACGCTATTTCTTACTTTGAAATAGTACATACAGAGCCAACTTCCTCCATCACCCAACAAACCCCACTGTGGCAAGGAAACGGCTGAGCGAAACAGCTGCACTCGAAGGCTTCATGGAGTGGGACACGTTGGGCATCTCTCTGGTGGGAGATGTCTGGAGAGGGAATGCTCTGAAGTCCATTCAGGAATTGCATAACGAGTTTCAACTGTCTCAAACGCAGTTCTTGAGATACCTTCAACTCCAGCATTTCCTGGGCATTCACTTGACTGGCTCTGACCCGATACCGGAATTCAGCCAACTTGAGGCTAAGTTGCTTATGGGTAACTTGGGGAGGAAAGGTGTATCCCAAATTTATAAAATGTTAATAAACAACACCCCTTGTGGCCTGAGTCAGCTTAGGAGCAGATGGGAGGCATGGCTGGGGCCGCTTGATGAGACTGAGTGGGAAGAGGCTTTGATGGCTCCACGAGTGTTGGCAGTGTCGGCGAGGCTTAGGGCGATACAATTTTATTTCCTACACAGGGCATACTTGTCTCCCAACAGACTGCACCGGATAGGAATCCGGATGTCTGTCCAATGTCCATGATGCGCTGGGGGCCCGGCCGATTTCTTTCACATGGTGTGGTCTTGTCCTGTGCTACAGGTTTATTGGGGAAAGATAAATCAAGAGCTGAACATGGTGCTGTGAAAGGAACAACTGTTGTCCCCAAAACTGGTCTTATTGGCTATGATGGAAGAATTTGAGGGCTCAAGATCAGATCGAACTTTTGTTGAAACGTCCTTGCTGGTGGCAAAGAGGGACATTGCAGCCACCTAGAACTTCACCACGGGTCCTTCCCTCTGGAAATGGAGGCGTGGAGTGGACTGGTGCTCGACTCAAGAAAAAGTGGTGTATGAGTCTATGGGTTGCCCCCACAAACATGGGACGGTGTGGGGAAAATGGATGGGCTTACTTGAAGTCTTTTCGGTGGATGTGTGTTCCTGTGTTTTTGTTACATTAAGTGGGGCCACTAATAACCTTTATTTTCTGTATCATTCTGGATGAAAATCAGAACTGGTAGTACTTGTTCGTACCTGTGCAGGCTGTGTTGAGTTTTTTTCCCTTTTTGGTACTTATGTTTCTTATAAAAAGCAATAAAAATGTGTTTATAAAAAAAACAATACTAGTTCTATAGTCCAAAGCTAGGTCTCGTTGCAGTTATTGGGAGCAATATAATTGCACCACGTTGCTCCCAACATAGATCTTCCATTACATTCAGTTTCTTTGTGATCTCATTATTCACAATTTGTGATAGAGACCCATATGTAATAAGTCAAATTTTGCCCAGTTATCCCATATCAGTGATCACCTGCCATATAAAAAGTGGAACTTTCTAAGTCCAGGCCAGCATTTACGCCTTTGCTGAAATGGTTCTTAATATAAATGCACCAAACTAGATATTAGATTAGATTACAAACATCACACCACAAAAGCAGTATACAATAATGAATTCCAAAGGAAATTAGACCAGGTACAATTTACAAATTTGCCAAGGCCATCCTATCACACAGTGAATCATGAAATTCATTGTTATTTTTTTAGCATACTCTGCATAATCATTTCAGTGTTTTTTATTACCATTGGAGTAGAGTCAAGCAGGGTTTGTATTGTCTGCACACAAGAGATATATAGAGCTCCAACTTCAGTGGGTGAAAAAGTGTTGCCATTGAATAAACAAGTTGCAAGGACAATTAGAAAAAGTGATCATATTTGATGGGTATTTCAACCTGCAGAAACCTCACATCTTCTATCCCTGTCGGTGCCAAACTGGCTCTGGAAAAATCGCAGTAGATCTCCTGTGGTAGTAATTGGCTTTATTACTCTGTTCATATCTGACCATGGCTTTTCTAGTCCCTGGTACTGATTCCCCACACATTGCAAACTATCAAAGGAACACCCCCTTGACTCCTTCTGGTGTGTCAAGGCCCCAAGGATTCTTTGTGACTCCCTCCCTAGCTGGGTACCAGCCGAAGGTTCTTTCCCACCTCCCAGTTGACTTTGCTGGGATTCTTCATGGTGCCATTCTGGCACCAGCGGAACTGGGCTGTCTGCTGAAGGCCTTTCCAGATGCCACAGTGTTGGTGCCATCTTTTGTTTCGTTGCATACCCAGACAAACTTTCCTAGCATGGTCGAGTCCAGACATCAGCACAACAGTTGCAGGAGGAGACTCTATACATGCATTGCCTCACAATGATTATTTTGGCACAGTTGGCAAGCTCTTCTGTAAATATTTGGACCCTATTTAAATACTGAATATTGTTTAACACGACAATGGCCACTGTGAGGCAGGGCAATTTTCTCACCCCTCCGCCCTCAACAGGCACCGATGCTGGTGTTTACTTGGCTGTGCAAAATGTTAGTGGTCTGCACACGGCTCCAGAGGTGGGCCTGGAGTGCCCCACAGGGACCATCACTGAGAGAGATGATTCTTTTATAGCATTGGGCATAAAGCTACTTGCATGTTGCAAACCCCTTTCACTTGGGAAACCAACATTTGTGACATCTGAACACTCCACAGAGAGCCTTGTGGGTCAGGCATCCTTCTTTTCTTCCAAGCAGTAACTCCTTTTCCTTCCAACTTGGAAGCGAAGAAAATTGAGGCAGTGGAGAAGGTCTTTTCTTCAGGGTGCCTTGCCCTTCACTTGCCTCGTAGTCCCCCACTCCAGAGCTTTATGGCAGATGGTGTAGTTATCATTCCAAATCTTCCAGATTCTCTTTGTGACCATTTTATGGAGGCAGTTTAAGATGGGCATGGTGTGGCAAAACAAATCCTGTGTTGTGGATTGGTTCTTCTTAATTCCAACGTAATACCTACTGACTATGCTCACAATTTTCGGAGACAAGGCAGACTTAGCCCTGGGAACTTTAACCAGTGATGGGGAGTAACCTGCTACTTGGAACTAGCTTTCTCCACACACCAGTTCTATGAGCAGGTTTGCAAGTTCAGAGACTGTCCCCACCACCATCTGCAGTTTCCATGCTGTCAGCCCTCTATACTTGTGCAGCAATACAGTGAGCTTTTTTTGAAGTTACAGTGAGCTTAATGTTTCCAGAAGCCATTGTGGACATCAGCACCAGCCCTTTTTCTCCCGGTTCCCACAAACCTCTTCAGTTAAACTTCTTTAGTATTGAGGGCACATGAAGGAAGTACGGGGGAAAGATGTCATATCATTTGGAATACTTGCAACAATCACTGCAGACTATTGTATCCTGCAGATTTGTGGGCACATTTACGCATTTCCCTTGTAGAATTTGTCTTCTTCAATTCCCCCATGCCTTCAGTCACCTCTGACAACAATACTCTCATTTTTCAGCAGGATGCTGCTTCAAGGAAAGATAAGGTGATCCGGAAGAGAACCATCTCTCACTGGATTATGCTGTGCATTATGATCGGCTACATTGTTCCTAAGATGAAGCCTCGTGAAGGTATAGGTGCCAATTCACCAAAGTGAAGTACACTTCTTTGGCATTGTCCAGGGGTGTTCTTACCCTGTAAATTTGCTGAGCAGTGATGTGGATTTCACTTCATACCTTTAGTATACATTACTGCCTCAGAACCAATGTCTACAGGGATGGCCATGTGGCCAGATCTGTGTTGCAGGACTTGTTGGTTTGACTATCTCTATAGACCCACCACCTTGGAGGTACTGTGTGAGTACTGATTTAAGAAGTGAGTAATCTGCATCAGAAGAATAAATTAACTTACCTTTGGTAAAGTTCTTTATGGTGGACACTTGCATATTCTTTACTGACACTGCCCACCTCTCCATTCTGAGGAGTGGTCATGTAACTGTTAATATTAAAGGTCCAAAGATAGTTTTGATACACTGCACTTCTGACGGATACAACTACCTGTGGATTCCTCACCTTATTATTCCTCACCTTATGAATTCTCACAATTGCCTGCCTCCACACGCCACTGTCAGACGTCATCGGAGCCATAAGAAGTCCTCGTTGGCGTGCCGACGTCGGTCTCTCTTTTTCCGTGCCTTCGACGGTAACGGTTTTCTACCTCTCCATTGTATCTCAACTGTATTGCGGGAATTGTTTTGTAGTGCTACTTTGCCTCCACTGAAGAAATCCGGTTTTAAACCTTGTAGCGAGTGTGGAGGCCACATGTCGCTGACAGATCCACGTGAGAACTACCTCTGGTGTTTGAGCTCTGATCACAACGTGGCAGGTTAGTCGTCCTTATAACGTATGAACCCAAAATCTCTGAAGGAGAGAGAGGCTAAGCTTTTCCTAGCAAAAGCTAAGAAGGAAAAAAAGAGGTTGACGAAGGTCAGGGACACAGGACACTTTCTCAACAGATCTTCGAAGTCTCATAAGAAGCGATGCCGATGGCATGAGTCACAGCGCCGTTCATCCCGAGATTGATCGCAGTTGTGAGAGGTCAGCCCCACTGTGACTCCACAGCCACAGTCTCTTGATGCATCTCCTGCGCCGCCTTTGATAGAGATCTCCGAGTCGCCTGCGAGTCTAACAGCTCATTTTTCTCCTGCATCCTCCCACGGTCAGGAGTTTTGGGTTCGAGCGCCAGATCCAGCGCAGCCACTGCAAGGGGAACAAGAGTATTCTGCCACCCCTGCTCTAGAATCTGATCCGTATTTGTTTCTCAATGCTATGTTTAGCATTTTTAATAGGGTGATGGTCCCCTCTGGTGCACCTGCTGTTCCCATAGGTCCGTTGGCTTTCACACTGGGGTTGCCGGCAGCATATAAGCAGGCCCCATTTATGTCCTTTTTACCAGCAACTCCCTGCGAGGATACTGGCACTGTGCCGAGGATGTCACCACCTATACCCCGGATGATGGCACCAGTGTTGATACTGGCGCCAGATGGATCCCGATGCTCTACTTCGGTGCGAAGTGTTGATTTGCCTCCCTCCCACCCTCTGCCGGTGATACCTTCTCCTTCAAAGCCGGCGTCTTTCGACGTTGATTAATTCTCTATTGACTCCGTGTTTGGAGTCCAGGCTGAGGTCTAGAAGGAAGGCCTTGAGGTGTCTGGAGGAGCAACAATATCAAGAACAACAAAAATTGGAGGCAGGAGAAATCCCAGGGCGTTCAGGGGATTTCCAGAGCTTAGACTGTGCTAAGGGTTAGATGCGTCCCCTGAGTGGGAGATTTCATCCCCGGGAGGTGAACTCACAACAGAAGCGACAACCTACCATGGGGTGATAAGAAAGGCGGCAGAATATTTGGACTTGCCACTAACTGCATCTGAGTTGAAGACCAATATTTTAACTGAGGTTTTGCATTCATTGGCATCCTCTTCAGAGCCCCACCTCCCGTTCAGCGATGCCTTGACAGGACCCATATTAGAAATACAGAAGAAACTGGTTATTACACCTGCGATTTCTAAGACTGTAGCCAGAAGGTACAAAGTTGCTCTAGGTGATCCTCAATTTTTGGCCCAACACCAGAAAGTTTGGTGGTGCAAACTTGTTCTTTAAGGTTGGCTCCAGGATCGTTCCCTACAACACCATCTGATAGGGAGTCAGAGCTCATGGAGCAATCTGCTAAGAAATGCTTCTCCTCAGGAAGCATGGCCTTAAAATCACTGAATGCAACATGTGTACTGGGGAGATATATCTATGCCCTAATGGCTACGTCGAAGGAGGTTGTCCCTAAATTCCTGCAGGAAGTTCAGGAGAATTTTTGTGAACTATTGCAGGACAGTCAAGCGTCAGCAAAGCAGGTGATTCAGTCAGGTCTGGACACTGCAGACTCAGTTGCTAGAGCCATGGGGACTTCCGTTGTGACTAGGAGGCATGCCTGGCTCAGAGTGTCTGTTTTTTCCTCTGATGTACAGGCTACGTTGATGGAGCTCCCATGTGATGGTGCAAGGCTGTTTGGGCCCAAGGCAGACTCAGCCCTGTAAAGGTTCAAGGATACAGAGCCACTGCAAAATCTTTGGGCCTTCAGGCTTCTTCTATGTCCTTCAGATCGTTCAGAATTCAGAGGGTTTGACTGTGGACCATCCTTCCATGGGAGGCAACAGTCCCATGTCCAGCAGCCTGCCAACCCCATCTACAGGTCCTATAGGGGCCGTGGGAGGGTTAGAATGCGAGGAGCCGCACAGCAGCCATCCACCTCATTCTCTGGGGGAATCCAACCAGGAATGCAGCCCCAGTTCTCACTCAGTTTACCAGCATGTCCTACCCGTAGGGGAAAGGGTGTTGCATTTTCTCCACGAGTGAGAGTTAATTACATCGGACTCTTGGGTGCTGAGCATAGTGGGAAAAAGGTTATGCCCTTCCCTTTTCAGAGTTTCCTCCCCACTTTCCTCCCCATCATTCATTTTACACAGAAGAGCATCTCCTGTTGCTTCAGCAGGAGGTGCATATCCTTTTGTTAAAAGGTGCAGTGGAGTTGGTTCTGGAGCAGGAAATGGGTCAGGGATGTTATTCAAGGTATTTTCTGATTCCCAAGAAGGATGGTCGATTGAGGCCTATTCTGGATATGAGGATTTTGAATTGGTTCCTCAAGCAGGAAAAGTTCAAAATGCTGACCCTAGCATAGGTGCTTCTTACATTGAACATGGAAGACTAGTTGGTGTCTATTGACTTACAGGATGCTTATTTTCATATCTCTATTCTGAAGTCACACAAGAAGTATCTCTGGTTCATGGTAGGGTCGCAACACTACTAGTTTGCAGTCCTTCCCTTTGGTCTTACTTCCGCACCCTGAATCTTCACGAAGGTGATGGCAGTGGTTGCAGCGGATCTCAGAAGGAAGGAAATTTTTGTATTCCCTTACCTGGAAGATTGGCTGATCAAAGCCGGGTCCCCAGAGCTCGTGCTGTGCCATTTGCAGGTGACAACCCAGTTGTTATTCAACCTGGGCTTTACGACGAACGTGCCCAAGTCTCACCTGTAGCCCGCTCAGCACCTCCTGTTCAGAGGGGCGAGTCCTCAAGGACCTATGTCTGCTCGGTCTGTTCGCTTTCTGCATTCTGTTGATCACTCATGCACGTTGGCACATGAGGGCTCTCCAGTGGTGCCTCCGCAAGCAGTGGTTTCAACACAAAGGGGATCTCGAGGAGTCAATAAAGATCTCTATGAGTCAATAACGATCTCAAGAGACGCTATGGTGGATCTGCGATTGTGGACTGCAACCTCTCTCGAGGAAGGCCATTTTGTCTCCCACCTCCAGTGACCACAGTCATAACAGATGCGTCCATTCTAGGGTGGGGAGCTCATCTGCAGGGACCTGGAGATCAAGGGCCTTTGGTCTCCAGTAGAACAGATGTTTCATATCAATCTGTTAGAACTGCTGGTGCTACGTCTGGCTCTCAAGGCCTTCCTCCTGTGCATTCGTGGTCAGTCGGTACAAGTCTTAACAAACAACACTACTGCGATGTGGTACATCAAAAAGCAGGGAGGAGTAGGGCCGTACCTTCTCTGCAGAGAGGCTCTGCGGCTCTGGTCCTGGGTGCAGGACTATCGGATTTGAAGAGTAGCAAACCATCTGGCCGGAGTTCTCAACATGCATGTGGACAATCTCAGTCGGCACTTCTCGACCAATCACAAGTGGCGTCTCCATCCGGACATGGTTCCTCACATCTTCCGGATGTGGGGAGCTCCTCAGATAGACATGTTTGCCACTCATAAAAACGCACACTGCCTGTCGTTCTGCAACCTCCAGTATCCGATGCAGGGAGAGTTGGGGGAACATGTTTGAGCTGTCCTGGAGCGACTAACTGCTTTGTGTTTTCCCTTACCCTTGATTCCTCGAGTTCTGAAGAAGATTCGCCAAGAAGGGTGTGGTACACAGACCTCCTTAAACTCTCACTGTGTCCTCCGCTCAGTCTCCCTCACCGGGTAGACCTCTCGCAGTCGCAGGGGCAGGTTCAACACCCCCACTTCCAGAGCCTGTACTTATATGCCTGGAGATTGAACTGGGCAATTTGAGTTCTTTTTCTCTCCCTCCAGAAGTGTTGGATGTTATCTTATCAGCCAGGCGACACGCCACCAAGACTGTCTATGCCAGTTGATGGGCGAGATTTGATACTTGGTTTGGAGGGAGACAAATTGATCCCTTAAAGGCCCATTTATCTAATATTTTGCAGTTTGCACTTTCCTTAGCACAGAAAGGTTGCGCAGTTGCGACAATGAAACGCTATTTATTGGCGCTGTAGATTTTTCATTGCCTTCCTGATCAGCCTTCCTTATTTAAGTCCCCTATAGTTCTTAGGTTCCTCAAAGGGTTAACTAACAAGTTTCCCCCCACTCTGTAATGCCTCAGTTGGATTGGAATTTAGTTTTGACTTTTTTGATGGGTTCACCATTTGAGCCTCTACATAGAAAGGACGAGAAACTTCCGAATTGATGATCAGCTCTTCATTGGATATGTGGGCAAAATGAAGGGCAAAGCTGTCCACAAGAGGACTCTTTCAAGGTGGGTCATTCTTTGCATAAAGGTTAGATATTCTCTAGCAAAGAAGGTTCCCCCTGAGGGCATTAAGGCCCATTCCACCAGGGCTAAGCCTGCCAATTCAGTTTTGGCTAGAGGCGTGCCGGTTGCTGATATTTTTAGGGCAACAACTTGGGCGGCCCTCCACACTTTCGCAAAGCATTAATGTTTAGACTCAGAAGTTAGGAGAGACGGCCATTTTGCCCGTTCTGTTTTGAAGGACTTCTTGGTTTGACCAGTCGGACACCCACCTCAGAGTGTGGGACTGCTTTGGGATTCTATTCATAAGGTGAGGAATACACAGGTAGTTGTATCCATCAGAAGAACAAGTAATTTACCTTGGGATAATGCTTTTACTGGTGGATATAGGAGCTACCTGTGGATTCCTCACAGTGCCACCCGCCTCCCCGTCGACAATCTGGTCATACCAAGAGTACTGTTAATGCTATAGGTAGTATGTATATTGTATATATTTTTGATTTTTTTTTTGTGATTTTTTTTTAATGTTTTTATTGTATTTTCACTTTAGATCCATTACCATCATTTAACATTTACATTTTCAGGATATGGTAGATCTGTTGCACAATTATCACACAAATTAACAATAAAACTTAACTTAGGTCTTGTCATTATGCTTAAAGCGTATTCAAATGCGGTTTCTGGATGATCAAATTAACCATGTGGTTTTAATGGACTTGTGTGCCCAGGCTTAGTTATGTTCATTTACTAGAATATCCAGTTATTTGCTTGGGTGGGGGAGACCCAGTTTAGTGACAATTTGTGGTATGTGGGTCCCCTTGACTTTGTGTTCCTGTGCGGGGCACTATGTCCGCTCTAAATAGTCACTGTGGGCTGCTTCTGGTGGAAGAGGTGGGCGTGGGAGCATACTCTGATTGTACAATTTGTCCCGTCTAGCCTACTCGGAGTATGAAGATTAGTTAGGTAAAAGAATGTTTGTCTCCGGGTCGCCATATGTTCCAATTTATGGCGGTTTCTCATCGCTTTTAGCTTCTAGTCTGCTTATTAAAGTTTCCCAGACCTCGGCTACCTGTATGCTGTTGGCCCTCCCTAGCTGATTTCCACAGTACCATTAACTCAGCGCTAGCCCATCTCAGTGTTATGCTGTGCCAGGTTTTCAGATCTGGAGCTGTGGCCGATTTCCAGTTCATCGCTATCAGTCTTTTGTACATCACGCATGCTAGGTCTGTGAACTTGTGTAGGTGCTTATGTTTCTTATCTCTCTGTCTCTGACCCAGCAGGCAGGATCTAGGGTCCACTGTGAGCACCAACCCCGTCAACTCCGATACCCTCTCCACTACTCCGCTCCATTCCCTGTGCACCTGGGCACAATCCCAAACCATGTGGTAGAAGTGTGCCAGCGGGGCCTTACATCTTGGGCAGGTTGGGTCTGAGCTGGGGAGCATATGTTTAATCCTGGCTGGTGAGAGGTACGTTTGATGTGTGTAGTTAAATTGCGTGTAGCGAAATCTGGGATTTCTTGATACCCCCTGTGTGTGATGTAAAGCGTTCGGCCACTCCTCTTGCGAAATTGGGTTTGGAAGAACAGCGTTCCACCTTACCCGTGCATTCTCCAGGTTGGGTGCGGGGTATTTATTCAGGGTTTTATATAGATTCAACACGACCTTTGTCTGGCTGTCATATTGCAGCATGTGGTGCAGTGCGGGGGAGATCATTGGTTCTTGGTTTCCTGCCAACCACGTCTTCTTGATGGAATGGCATATGGCATAATATGTCATAAACTGCCCAGGATTTACTGAGGTGAGGTCCTGTACCGATTCAAAAGGCATTAATTTTCCTTCCTCAAAGCAGTCACCTACTGTCACTATGCCCGCCTCTGTCCAGGCCGCTAACGAGTGTTTTCTTTCCCCTCTTTCCCAACGAGGGACCATACCTAACTGAAGGAGCGGCGAGTAGGGGAGCACGCTGCGGCCCTTTTGGATATATCTCTTCCAGCATGCATGCGCCACTAGCATAAGTGGTTTGTCGGTCGCCCCCTTCGGAGACCTGGTTACCAGCCAAGCGACCAAGGGTGCACCGCGCAAACTCTCTGTACCCATGCCGACTCCGCCAACGTGGGTCTATGCACCCAGCTTAGTATCCACTGTAGCTGTGCAGCCGCATAGTAGATTTCAAAATTAGGGGCACCCAGGCCGCCCGCAATCACTGGGCGCTGCAGTGTAGTGAGTGCGACGCGTGCTCTACCCCCCCATATAAGTTGCAGCAAAGTTCCGTTCAAATCTCGGAAGAAACTCCTGGTGTTCAAGAGCGGCAGTGCCGGAAAGTAGTATAGAAGCCTGGGTAATATCAGCATGTTTGCTATGCCCATCGGTGATAGTGGTAGTTTACTCCAAAAACGTAACGACCCTTTTATGGAAGCCAGTGCTCTCCCCAAGTTTCCATCTCTAAGATCCTCAGGTCTGTGATATATTTGCACCCCCAGGTATTTGAATGAGTCAAAGCACCATTTCAGGTGCCCAGTCGGGGATGTTTCTCTGCTTGACGGGGGCCGTATGGTCAAGGGGAACACGCACAATTTTTCCCAATTCACTACCCATCCTGACATCTCTCCGAATTCGGTCAGGAGTGAAATTACTAAAGGAATCGTCTCGCTTCCCTTCCGCACGTATATTAAGGTGTTGTCTGCATAAAGAGATATTATATGGTGTGCCCCATTCCTGAGTATACCCCAGCTGTCCTCCATTATCCGCAGGCGGGTCGCCAATGGTTCCATTGCTATTGCGAATAGCAAGGGGGACAGGGGGCATCCCTGTCTGGTGCCTCTAGCAATCGGGATGCTATCAGATACAACTCTCCCCATTTTCACACGAGCTTGCGTGTTAGAGTACAGTGTCTGTACCCATTGTATATAATTAGGGCCGATTCCCATTTTTCGCATGGTGGCGAATAAGAAGTCCCACCCTAGTGTGTCAAATGCCTTCTCGATGTCCAGTGAAAGCACCATTTCCTCATATGCCTCCGGCGAAGTGCCCCCCAGCACTCCCAGCAATCTGCGGATATTTACAAAGGTGTTGCGTTTGGGGATGAAGCCATTTTTATCATCATGTATCAAAGTGTGGATGACGGGTGCTAACCTATTAGCCAGTATTTTACCCAGGATTTTACAGTCAGTATTTAAGAGTGAAAGTGGCCTGTAGGATTTAACGTCCGTGGGGTCCCGCCCCTGCTTGGGTAGGACCACTATCATAGCTTCTCTCTGCGTGGGGGGCAATGCCTTGTGGTTCCAAGCTTCCTCATATACATTCAACAGATGAGGCTTTAAATGATTTGAGTACTTCACGTAGTATTCTAGTGGAAGGCCATCTATTGCCGGCACTTTGTTCCTGGGCATCTGTGCTAATGCTACGTTCAATTCTGCTGCGCTCAGAGGGGCCTCTAGTTTCTCACCATCTTCCTGAGAGAGTTGTGCCAATTGAGATCCTGCAAGAAAGGATGCGAGCTGTGCGGGTGTACAGGCCGCTCGTTTGGCATAGAGGTTCGTATAGTATTCCCTGAACGCCCCATTTATCTCTGCTTGCGTGGTGACTGTCTCACCGTTGTCTAGTTTTATGGCCCCTACTGGAGACTGCTGTCGGTCCTCCTTCAGGAGCCACGCCAGCAGCCTGCCTGATCTGTCACCCTCTGACTGTAGCTGCATTAAATGATATTTGTGGTCGTGTCTACGGAGGCGAGAATCTGCTTCATTATATTTTATACGCGCCTCTTTTAATGCGGTATAGGGTACCTCCCTCCTTGCCACCGCTGTTTCAAGTGCTCTCAGTTTCTTTTCTAAGTTGCTGATCTCCGAGTGTAGGGTGCGCCTAACCCCCCAAGTGGACGACATGCAGTACCCCCTGACTACCACCTTATGCGCCTCCCACTTTCCCAGTACTGCCTCAATGCCGTGTCCAGTCCCTCTGCGTATGCCTCATCTTGGAGTGCTTCTGGCTGTAGTCGCCATGTAGGGATCACTGAGCGTCCTCTTCCCCATTTTAATATAATTCTGAGCGGTGAGTGGTCCGATAGTGTCTTAGCCAGGTATTCTGTCCTGTTAGTCAATGTGCATATATCCGCAGTGCCCCAGATTATATCTATTCTAGTGTGTACTTTGTGGGGTATTGAATAGAATGAGTATTCTCTCTGTTGGGGGTGTTACATGCGCCATAAGTCGTATAGTCTCATATCTTCCGCCCACATCTGCAGAGGGCTCTTAGCACTTCTGTTTGTTATACCTTCCTTGGGGGGAGGGATTTGATCTGTCCAACACTGCATTTGGTAAGCTGTTAAAATCGCCTCCTCCCCCCCATATGGCCGGGGCTGCGGGGTTTACTAGTAGTGCCGGGGAGAGTATACCCAGAAATCTCGCCAATGTGTTGTTGGGGGCGTAAATCCCTATAATCGTTAAGTGTCTCCCATCTAGTTGTCCCTCTACTATTACGTATCTGCCCCCTAGGTCTAACTTATACGAAGTTCGGACAAATGGGACGCCGCCTACTATCCATATCAGTACTCCCCTAGCAAATGCTGAGTAGGCTGTGCCTATTATCTGCCCGCCCCATTTCCCGCGGATCTCCTGTAGCTCAGGCTCCAGTAAGTGTGTTTCTTGTAGGATAGCTGTGTGAACCCTCTGGCGCATGAGACGCGCGTGCACTTGCGCTCTTTTGCCTGGCGTGCCCATGCCCCTCACATTCCACGTGACTATTTCATATTGGGGCGCATGTACAATCGTGCGTTGGGACATGTATTATTGTGTGGTGCACCTTCACAATACTCATTCCAGATTGCGACTTCCTTCCGAGCTCCCCCCCATTTCACCAGGTGCGCATTTAAGACTGACATCTGCGGTAGTATATCCTGTCCACTGAATTGACCTATAACATACAACTTAACTCCCCCCCCCCCATTCTATTTCCCTTAACCAACTACTATCACGCATTGAAACACACCACACACTACTATTTGGTGAGGCCTGTATCCGTACGAATACCTGTGGGGGAGCCACGTTAGGTGCCAGATGTGTCCCTTGTACGGAGCTCACATCCTTCCTCAGACCTAGTCTGCGTGTATGTATATATGTAAGTGTGGGCTCCCGATATGTTAGTCCCCCCCCATTCCGTATGCACACAGATATTAATCAGCGATCACAGCAGGTAGGGATTCATTGTTCAAAAGATACTCTTTACAGCCAACATGGCTGCCAGTTCGGTTCCTGCTGCGGTCCCTTCTGTTCCCTAGCTGCTTGCTGCCCCACAGGGCTGAGGAGGCCGTCTTGTTGTTGCCGTTCACAGTTCATCTGCAGTTCTAGGGATGACCTCTGGGCCCCTGAGCGCTTCTGTAATCATGGAGTCCGAGCCCACCAGGGGGCCCGACCTGAATGTCTCAAAAGAGTTCTGCATGAGCAGCAGGGTTTTTTTTCAACACTTTTACTCTAGCCTCCGCTGCCTGTCTCTCCGTGGGTTGACCCCTGGGGCGTCTCCTGATGCACTTCCTCGATGTGGAGGTCAGCCATTCCTCCTCTTCATTCACTCCTTCATTAGTCTGCGCTATGCCTTTGGCGTGCATCCAGGTCCAGGCGTCTTCGGGGGAGGTGAACATGTGGATGCGATCTTCTGAAATTACTCTCAGTTTGGCAGGGAAAAGGAGAGCATATTTGATATTGTGCTCCCGAAGTCGTTGTTTAATCTTTACATAGGAGTTCCGTTGTTTCTGTACCTCTTGTGTGAAGTCTGGGTAGGCATGGACCACTGAGCCCTCATGTCGGAATGGGCCTTTGCTGCGGAATTGCTGCAGTATCAGGTCTTGGTACCTATAATTTAGGAATCTCGCTATTAATGGTCTGGGTGGTTGACCCGGCAATGGCGGTCTTCCCGGGACTCTGTGCACCCTTTCAACAGAGAAGAATTTTGAGGGGGACCCACTCAGCACCTCTTTAATTATCCATTGCTCTATGAATAGTTCCGAGCTCTGTTCTGGTAATTTCTGAGGGAACCCTACGAAGCGAACATTATTGCGCCGGGATCTGCTTTCTGCTTCTTCGGCACACCTCCATAGGATCTTCACCTCTGCGTCCAGACGCTGAATTTGTTTCTGGTTTTCCGAGACCATAGGGTTCGTCTTGCCCAGGGTGTCTTCCGTGGTTTTCACTCTCTGACAAGCTCCGATGGTCCACTCTGAGTAGGTTCAGATCTTGCGATACTGTGTCTATTCTGAGTTCTAGCGAGGATTTAGTGTCAATGATTGCCTGTAGCACTTTTTCGAATTGTATAGAGTGGGATTGGAGTGTGTGCTCTCCAGTGTTTGCAAGGTTGGGATTTGCTGTTGGTCGCTGGGCGCCAGGCCAGGTGCATTTTGCTCTTGATTTTTTGCGGACTTGGACTTCCCAGCCATTGTTTTATCTTTTGAGTAACTCCCCCAGCAAGGGGGCAGCTTTGTTATGCGTTTCTTGACCAGCCGGGCGCCCCTAGAGCACCGGTTCTTCTTTCGGCGTATATTGTCCTACTGAGGCCCCTATAGCCTGCCTGTGGGCCCTGTCTGTCAGATCTATCTGTGGGACCTTGTGCTGGATCGATTGGATCAATTGGGGGGGGTCTTGCTGCTACTGGTTGGGTGCTCCGGTCCCGGGATGCGGGCAGGTGCCCTCGCAGGGTGCCCACCCTGTGCAGAGCCTTTGGGGATTCCAGGTGGCCCAGATGCCGCAGTGGTCCGACACCGCTCCTGCGCGTGTCCGTAAGCCCCCGCCGACGTAGCGCAGGGAGGCCTGCAGGGGAGGTCAGTGTTATTGAAGGCGGTGGCGCAGGGGGGGAGCCTCCTGGTTAATCCACCCCCTTGTCTATTTTTTGCTGTCCATATTGTTGTCCCCTTTTCATTTTTTCACTATCCCCACGCTTCTTGGGGGTAGGGAGGGCAATTATTTCCTTAATTGGGCTGTGGGGGGGGGCCAACCCCGATGTGATTGGGCGCTGCACCCTTAGATCAGGTGTGCGCCTGTGAGGCCCATGCGGCTTTGCGGCCGATTCCTTCCTTTACCCCCTGCGCCCGTCTCCTTGTGCATTCGGCGTGGCCGGGCTGTCTCCGGCGCCCAGCCGCAGCACTACCGCACTGCTGCACCCCCTCATGTGTTCCGCAGGGACGACCCGCCCCGCAATGGAGAGCCGGTCCAGCCCGCTGGCTCGCTCCGTTCGGATCCACTGGAGGGAGGAGGGGGTGCAACGGCGAGGGGAGAAGCCGCACTGATGCACGGGCTTCACTCCTCAGGGCCCCCCCCACGCCGAGGCCCACGCCGAGGCCCCCGCCTCTTACCTCCACCCCTGCTGCACCGGGGCACTCCGATCTTCTTTCTTCGGGGGCTCGAGGCGCCGCCACTACACGGCCTCGCTCGCCCGCTCCCTGCTCTTGTGCGGCTCCACCCGGTCCCCTGGTTCCGTGGTCGACCCCGGGGCCGGTTGTGCTCATCAGGGCTCCAATCTCCCGGTCGGGAGCGCCCTGCAGGATCGTTGCTTTGGGCCCGAGTCGGAGCTCACTGCTTAGGCGTCTGACTCGGTCACCATCTTGGCTCCTCTTTATATATTAGATTTTTATATATTTATTTTTGTATAAAGAATTATTTTAATATATATATTTACTGAGTTGGCACGTGTTGTGCTTGTGATGTTGGTAGTCACCTGTTTCCCTTGAAGGTGTGGTAAACAATTGTGAAACTGACGTCAGCACGCCGGAGAGTACTTCTTATGGCTCAGAAGGAGTCGCGTGCAGATCCGAGCAATTGTTACGTCCTCGTCAACGTGGTGAGCTAGGAAAAAATGTCCTTTCAATGCTGGTGCATTGGGAGAAATCATAATATGAGGAATCCACAGGTAGTTACTGTATGTACCTGAAAAAGCATTACTGAAAGTAAGTAACTTGTTCTTTTTTGTCACTCTCATTGGCCTTATTTCCCCATGAGACGGATTAAAAAAAAATAGAGGAGCAGCTGACTGTGTGTCAGCATAGTCCATTGTCTGACTCGCTAATGTTATGCCCAGAGTGATTTCTAGAAGCTATAGTCGGGTTCCTGGAAGTATGGAAAAGGTAAGGTATCTGCAAGTATACAATCCATGTGAAATATTGTTACCGAAGGTAAGCAACTTGTGCAGCACAGATAGCAGGAGTAGCCTGCCTTAATTCATTACTTAAAGAAACCATTATAAACTGGAAAGGAGCATCCTCATACACCTTGGCAATGTGTTGAAGAGCAAATACAAATGAATCCGCAAAAAAAGCCTACTACAGTGTTAATCTGCCTTTGATAAATTTGAAAGCACCTACAGTAACCTGGGTAAAGTGCATTCAAAATTGACCTGATAAAACAGTCAATGAATAGATACATGCAGATCACAAACTGATCATTTCAATTTGCAGGCTCATATGACAACGTAAATTCTGAGGCATTTTCAAACTCCTCACCAATGAGCATAAGTTTGATGAAAGTCTGATAGTGTACAAAGACGGAGAAAACACTCAGTAAGCTTTCACTATAATGACCAAACATATGGACATGTCGCAAAACATCAGTCTGATATGTGATCCAAGAACTATCCTCGTTAACGAAGATCCACAGCATATTCTGAAATTACTTGAGGATTTCTACAAATCTTTATGTGCAGAAAATAAAATGTTCTCTATGAAATCCATTGCACACTAAAGTCAGTATTGGTTAAAAAAAAAAGGGAAATCTACAGGACCGGATGGCTTCTCAAGACAGCTGTTAAAACGTTTGTACTGCCATGTAGGAAGCTGGTCTGGCGTGTGGTGCACACCTATGGTGTTGGCACCCTGTGCCAGGCCCAGACAACCCCTATTAGTGAACGTAGGCAGTGTCTAGGAAGCCAGGGCTCTCTAGAGGTAGCTGTGGATGAGCAACCAAGACTTATCTTGGAGACATGCAAAGCTTATGCAATACCACAATAGTTACACAGCAACTTATCACACATGAAAGAACCACGCAGTGTTACAAGCAACACAACACTAGATTACTTACAGGCAGTCCACCAACTGGATGTGAGTACACACACACATAATATAACATCTTGTTAAATCAAATGATTTTTAAATGTATTTTGTTAAATCTTGTTTCAGCGACTAAAGAAGATTTAGAAACAATTTTTGAGGTGTATTAACAAATTACAGGGGCCCTTATTAGTTTTTAATTAATGTTCACATAGGATTCATATTCATTTGTTGCCTAAAATGTTGCTGAAACAAGATTTAACAAAATACATTTAAAAATCATTTGATTTAACAAGATGTTATAAACTACATCTACCAGAAGACATTGCAATGTGGAACTTAGTGGAAAAACATCTTGGACTGTAGTTAAAACATTGTTGCAATTTGGTAAATATGTATAAAAAAGTAATTAGTTTTTCTTTGTTAAAGTGTATATATTCTGTGATGTTAAGGAGTAACTTTGGATAATTTGCAGTAACTTTAGTATTTTTTCTGTTGCTTTTGGGTAGTTTATTTAAAGCGCTAAATTAGTACACAGGAAACACCTGTGAACAAGGTCCGGTGAGACCGAAATGCGTCAGGGGATTTCTGTTTGTTTGTTCATGATCTCACTAATGGAATAAAAGTTAAAGTATTATTGGCACAACAACAGAGTGCGGTTTTCTCTTGCCAAAACAGAAAGAGAATTTTGTTTTCTGATATATATATATATATATATATATATATATATATATATATATATATATATATATAAAATTAGGAAATGGCACAAGAACAATTGGTAAGAATTAGTGAAAAGTAGTTAGGGTCCTAAGGGAGGACCAAACCATATACTAAAATAGTGGAATACGAAGTGAAGTCCCCCACCCAAGGATATGGAGACAGAGTCCAGTCCATGATGGAGTGTCCAGTGGGGGCAGGAGCCACTACCCACCATTCTGTGGATGAAGATCTGGGTCGCCGGGGGAGGGAGAAGACTATCTGTGGAGTCCAGGAGCAGAAGAGAAGTCCTTGGAGCAGTGCAGATGGTGTCCCACGTCTGTCATCGGGTTGCAGGTGGTCAGTAGCTTAGGATAACCACAAACAAGTCTTGGCAATTGCAAATAGAAGCAAAAGAAGGGTTGCAAGGTTGAAGAGGACCAGCAAGGTCCAGGGGACGCGACCTGTGGAGGGGAGAACTGGCTGACCCTAAGCAGTCGGGAGAGCCAGCAGAAGCAGTCACAGCCCCCACAGGCAACCCACTGGCAGCAGACACAGTAAGTCGTAGTGAGGCCCACTCTGCACACCTGGAGAGGAGTCCCACGGCGCTGGAGCAGCAGAGAGGAGACTGTTCTGGGCAGGATGAGCTGCTGGAGGCCGGAGCTGTTCAGAGCCTGAAGATCCCTTGGAGCAGGAGACAACAAGCTGTGGTAATTGCAAGAGTCGAGGTATACAGGGGTACTGTCTTGCAAGGAGAGGATAGGGCTCACCATCTCCCAAGTTGGACAGTGGGCAGAGAGAACCAAGGGGACAACTCCAGACCACCACCTGGGATGCAGGATCCATGCAGTTCCAGAGTGTAGGACAGTACCCTCTTTTTGGTATGGTTACCCTCACTTTTTGCCTGCTGTCAGTGTGTTTTGACTGTTTTCACTGGGATCCTGCTAACCAGGACCCCAGTGATTGTGTTTTTTCCCTCTAAATTTGGTTGCTTAGGACTTTGCACACCCACCAATTGTCATACTGTTGCCACCATATAAGTCCCTAGTATATAGTAATTAGGTACCCAGGGCATTAGAGCACTGGGGTTCCCCCATGGGCGGCAGCATGTGTTGTGCCATCCGTTGGAGCCCATGCAAAATGTGTGTGCAGGCCTGCCATTGCAGCCTGCGTGAAAAGGTGCCTGCACCCTTTCACTACACGTCACTGCACCAGGTCACTGTAAGTCACTCCTATGGTAGGCCCTCCTAGCCCTGAGGACAGGGTACAGGTACCGGTGTGAGGGCACCCCTGCATGAGCAGAGGTGCCCCTACGAACTCCAGCTCCATTACACTGGACTTCGTAAGTGCGGGGAAGCCGTTTTACCCGTGTACGGGTTTACCTGTGTCCAGCTGCATAATGGTAACTCCAAACCTGGGCATGTTTGATATCAAACATGTTGGAATCATACCCCACTATTGTTGCCAGTATTGGTTGTATAATCCCATGCACTCTGGGAGCTCCTTAGAGGGCTCCTCAGCATTATTCCTACCAGTCATCTGGGGTTTTCCAGGAAGCCCACGCTGCTGCCACCCCTCAGACAGGTTTCTGCCCTCCTGTTGCTTGACCAGCTCAGGCAGAGGAAGGTAGAACAAAGGATTTCCTGTGTGAGGAGAGGTAACACCTTCCCCATTGGAAATAGGTGTTACATGGCTGGGGAGGGGTAGCCGCCCAAGCCTCCTGTATGCTTTGAAGGGCACATTTGGTGCCTTTCTTGCATAAACCGGTTTGCATCAGTCCAGGGACCCCCAGTCCTTGCACTGGCACAAAACTGGACAAAGGAAAGGGAAGTGACCACTCACATGTCCATCACCACCAAAGGGGTGGTGCCCCAAACTCCTCCAGGTGGTAACTTGATTCTGCCATCTTGAATCCAAGGTGGACAGAGGCCTCTGGGAGTATCTGAGTGGCCAGGTCAGGTAGGTGATATCACAGCCCCCTCCTGATAGGTGGTCACCCTGCTAGGTGACTAATCCCCTTCAAGGGTCCTATACATGCACCACCCCGGCGCGCTGAGGTCAGTTCTTTTCTTTCTGCGCCAGCCAGTGCTGATCCAAGGAAAGAGATACCCCTCTAGTAGTCTTTAACTTTTTGTCAAAGTTTTTTGAGTATCTATACTCCTGGTGTGTCAAAGGATATCTTCAATTCGTAGTCAGGTGCTCAGCTCCACATAAGTCCTAGTCTCAGTTGAGAGAAAGGTCTCTGGATCGGTTGCGTAGCTCCACCTTTCATCATCCCACTCCCAGTCCTCGGGACGATCAGGTAAGTCGTGGCATAAGATGAAGTCAAAGAAGAGAAAGCATTCTTTGACTCCACCCCACCAGTCTGCTGACGGGATGAGGGAAAGGGAGCGTTGTCACTCTAGACCTCTGTCTGTCGAGCCTCCGTCTGGGCCAAATCTGCACCTCCCTGAGTTTTCAGGAGCCAGAGCAATCTCTGCCCCACTCTGACTGGTTTATGAGGCTATGCGCCTCATTTGTGGGCAGTCTGTCCCCGCTGGCGCGTCTTCAGGCCCCTCCGAGTCAGAAGGGGCTCCTTCTGGTTTCACGCAGGCGGCTTTGGCCTCCGCTCCAAGGGTCTCCCATGGATCCATTCCTGCCCACCTCGACCTTCTCCATCGCTGATTCTGACATTGATGCTCCCAGTGCCACTCGTGGCCCCGGGCGGCGTTGTCCCCATCCTCATTGCAGAGTCCAACACATAGCTGGATGGACGTCATACGACTCCGGTGCTGGCAGGGATCTAGCCCACTATGGCAGATCCTGAGCCTTATAACTATGGGCTAGGTTACGACAAGGAATGGGATGGGTGGTTGGACATTTAGAATACCAGCTCCAAGCCCCCATCGACTGGTGTAATGACCTAGGTGAAGCCAGTGAACTGGATACCTCCTCAGATACTGCCATTTTCCCACCCCCTACCGTACTTATAGAGAAGGGTGCTTCATATTCAGTGGTTGTGCAGAGAGCAGCCGAAGTCCTGTACCTCGAGCTGCCTTCAGTGTCAGTCAGGACTAACCTCCTGACAGAGGTGCTTCAGCCTTGGGCTTCCTCCTTGGTGCCCCTTCTTCCCTTTATTGAAGCCCTTAGAGATGTCCTACTGGATACCTGGTCTAAACCCAACACTCCACCCCAGAGAGCTTGGTCATCCAAGTCTCCACCTCCCAGGATGCATTCCCTTCCACACCCCCAGATAGGGAGTCCAAGAGGCTGGACACACTTGGGAGGAAGATGTTTTCTTCCGCCAGCCTGGCATTGCGATCCGTGAACGCCCCATGCCTTTTGTGCCATTATTACACACGCTGTGGAATACAGTTGCACAAGTGCTGCCACAGGTCCTGAAGGAGGCCAGGGCTGTACTTTCCCAGGCAGTTGCTGATGGAAGCGAGGCAGTGAAGTTCACAATCTGATATGGACTGGACACAACCACTGACTCATTGGGTAGAGCAGTTGCTGCGACAGTGGCCTTAAGGCACCATGCCTGTTTGAGGACATCTGGCTTTTCAGAGAATTCCCAAGCTAACCTTATGGACATGTTCTTTGATGGCACACATCTCTCTGGAGGGAAAGCAGGCTTGGCAATTGAGCGCGTCAAGGATTCTCGTGCTACGCCCAGGTCCTTGTACCGCGCGTCGCAACCTCATCCCCCTTAGTCTGCTTTTCGCCCCTTTTCGAGGCTACAGAAGGGGCGCCCAGCCATATCCATTCCCCTCCAGCCACCATGCCTGCTGCCCAGCCTCTGCGTGGCCCGGGACGTGGGATCCATCATCCTCGCGGATCAGGGAGCCAGCGGCCAGGCCAGTCCACCCCCAACCCCCCCCCCCCAAACCCCCTGCAGCTGCCTCCAAATCTTACTACTTATTAGTCTGACAATTCTCACCATCACCTGCTCCATTACATCAGACTGGTGCATTTCCCAAATAGTCTGAAGGGCTACTCCCTTTCCTTCAAGACTATCCCACCATCCATTCCACCATTCTACGATTGGATGATGGAGGATCCCTTGGCACTTCTCTGAGAAGATGTTACGGCTCTCATGGCCAAGGGAGCTGTAGAGAGTGTTTCTGTGCCAGAAGTTAGTTGTAGTTGCTACTCCTGCTACTTTCTGGTTCCCAAAAAGGACACAAGCCTCAGCCCTATCCTAGACCTTTGGTCCCTCAATCTCTTTCTCAAGAAGAAGTTCAAAATGTTCACTCTGGCTCAGGTTGTATCTGCACTGGACGCAGGAGACTGGATGGTAGCATTGGACTTGCTGGATGCCTTTTTCCATATCCCTGTCCTGTCTGCCCACAGACGTTACTTACAGTTCACGGTAGGCCACAAGCACTTTCAGTTCACCCTGCTCCCCTTTGGCCTTACCAGCGCCCCTCAGGTGTTGACCAAGGTGATGGCGGTGGTCGCAGCCCATCTGCGCAGATCAGGGGTTTCAGGCTTCCCCTATCTCAATGACTGGCTGTTGAAGGCGGGCTCGCCCCAGGTTGTCATCTCCCACCTCCAAACTACGGTGGACCTCCTGCATTTGCTGGGGTTCACTATAAGGTGCTGAAGTTACACCTGATTCCCTCCAGAGGCTTCCTCTCATCTGAGCTGTTCTGGACACAGTGCAGTTTTGGGCTTATCCTCCCGGGCAGCGAGTCCAGGATATTCAGGCTATGATACCAACATGTCAGCCTCTATCCTGGATTTTGGTGACTATGATTTGGAAGCTGCTGGGTCACATGGCCTCCCTAATCCTGCAGGTGACACATTCCAGGTAGCATATGTGAGCTCTGCACTGGGACCTGAAGTTCCAGTGGGCGCACCATCAGGGGAATCTTCCTGACATGGACCAGATTTCGGAGGGAACTGCACGAGATCTGCAGTGGTTGCTACACAAACCATAATTGGGTCTGTGGCAGATCCCTCTCCCTTCCCCAACCAGATCTCACAGTAGTGACAGATGCGTCACTCCTGGAATGAGGAGGCCCCCTGGGAGAGGCAGAGATCAGAGGAATCTGGTCTCCAGCAGAGTCCGTACACCACCTAAACCTTTTGGTGCTCCCAGCGATCAGACTGGCATTGAAAGCATTTCTTCCCTCTCTGAAAGGGAAGGTAGTGCAGGTGTGCATGGACAACACCACCTCCATGTGGTACTGCAACAGGCAGGGCGGAGTGGGGTCATGGAACCTTTGTCAAGAGGCCCTGCGTCTCTGGGCCTGGCTTGAAGAACAGGCATTCCCCTGGTGGTTCGATATCTGGTGGTCTCTCTGAATTCCAGGCTGGACAAACTCAGCCGACAATGCTTAGTCAATCATGAATGGCGTCACCATACGGAGGTGGCACAAGGTCTCTTTTAACAATGGGGAGAGCCTTGGTTAAGCCTCTTTGCCCCTGCAGGGAATGCGCAATGTCAGCAGTAATGTATGTTGGAGTTTCCAAGGCGGCAATTGCTCTGCAACGCTTTTCATCTCGAGTGGAACTCAGGCCTCCAATATCCCTTTCCGCCCATACCATTTGTGCCCAGAGTTCTCAAGATCAAGACTGACCCGGCCCAAGCATTCCTTGTGGCTCCAGACTGGGCACCAAGGCTCTTTAAAGCCCTTACTCATATGTTTCCTCCATCTCCATTCATTATGCCGCAATGAGATTTTAATTTAGTTTTGACATTTCTGATATGTTCTCCTTTCGAGCCTCTCCACAATTCTCCTCTCAGGCTTCTCACTTTGAAAACATCCTTCCTTGTGGCCATCATGTCTACCCACAGGGCCAGTGAGCTGCAGGCATTGTCATCTAAGCCGCCCTACCTTTCCATCTTTTTGGGCAAAGTAGTGGTTCGCACACGGGCCTCCTTCCATCCGAAAGTGGTTTTGCACTTTGTAGGAAGCTGGCTATCTATGCAGTGACCCAACGTAGCGGGACTCTATACAGACAGTCCAGGGAGACCCGTATTGGTTTACATAGGTAAAAATGACAATCCCAAAACCTCTCTTTTGTGGTAGTGTGGGCGAGCAGTTAGTCTTATCAAAAGCTAGTGCTAAGCATTTGTTGAACGTGCAGAGTCAATAAATGGGACTCACACCCAAGAAAGCACTTGAGACCAATTGTTTAGAAAAATAGTTACTTTGTTGTATTATTTATAAACACCGGAACATTTACAGAAGAATAAATACTGTAGCAATTCTTAGAACGATTTGCAGGTAAGTTCCAAAGTACTGTGGCTGCATGGAAGTTCTTACACTCAGTTCTCGGGGACCACTAGAGGTAGTGAGGTGCTAGGGGTGTAAAGTTATTGACAAGACCAGCAATTCAGTGTTACCTGCCCAGGAGCTTCTGGTGGCAGTGGTGTTCGTTGTGTCGGGTTCCTGCACACCAAGCACTTGGTGACGAGGGGCGCCACCTGGAAAAAGAATGCAAGGGGGAACTTGGGGACAAGTCCGGGAGTTCCCAACAGGGCAGGGCTCACTCAGTAGGAATCTGGAGAGCAGGGGGACACCTTTAGAAGTCATGGACCCAGGCTGGAGTGCTCAGGTGAGGTGGATCTTTAGCAGTGGTGCTCCTGCGCCAAGGTGCACACAGTTCTTTGGAGGACCTAAAGTCGGAGAGACAAGGCAACTGGACAACTGTGAAGGTTGTACTCAGCGATGCTGACTTCCCACTCTGGCAGGTCTTCAGATCTGCTGTTGGAGTCCGGGATGGGCTTCAACAAGCCTTGGTTGGTGCAAAGGGTCCAGTACACTGGGTGTTGGTGAAGCTCGGCTCCAGTGGATCTTTGGGTCTTCTCACTTAGTAAGGAGACAGGACTGACTTCTTGGACCATGGGGACCTCCTCCTGCGATGGTAGACCCGGGGGTCAGCAGGCCGGTGAACTGGACGTTGCGGTTGGTGCCTGCAAGAAGCAGGGAAGTGGCTCCTCCACTCCAAGGGAGTTGCTGATGGGCCGGTTGAATTGTTGGAGAACCTCTGATGCTTTTGGAGTCCCCACAGCTGCAGGACAATACATGCTGTCGCCATTGTTGGGACAACAGCAGGTAAGCAGGCAGGGTTTTGTGCTAAAAGTTTTCCAGACGTCCACAGTTCTCGTTCTTCCAGTTCTTTTGTGTCCTCTTCTCTTTGTTGTCAGAGGAATCTGTCTTCTGGTGTCGGGGAGCCACCTAAATGCTGAAATTGAGGGTGTTTAGGGGAATGTAGATTAGTAGCCAATGGGCTATTTACCCTTGGAGCTACCTACACCCCATTATAACCACTTCCAGTGGGGAGTGAGCATATCCTTAACCCAGAAGCCTAGTTCCGACCAAAGGCAAGATGGTGGAACCCTTCCTCGAGTGTCCACCTCGTGTAGCCCACTTTAGGGGTGTGGTTAGCCCAGGGGTGGTACACGCCTACTGACTATCTAATTGTCCTTCGTGTCCTAATGCCAAATGGCCCTTAGGGCAGGGGGTGGCTTTACTCAGGACTGGGGAAGCTGAAGGATGTACATCCCAAAGGCGGCACGGTCTTTGAAGATCCCGACCTTGGTATGCAGATCTGCTAGCCATCCTGCTGGAGTGGGTTCCTCCCAGGAGCATGGGCTCTTGGTGGTGGCAGACTGGACTAAACCAGTCAGTCAGCACACCAAGAGACTGGTGGGGTTCAAGGGGCATCTCTAAAGCGCCCACTGGGTGGATGTCTGAATAAATTTGAGGGTGGCATCAGCCCAGATTTATCAGGACAAGGTGTTTGATACTAAACACCATGGGGTTCGGTGAAGCCATTATGTGACTGGGTCACTCATGTTGACGAGTGTCAAGCACATACCTTAAAATGACTTCCTGGTTCACTTGCAATGTTCAGCAATGGGGCTGAGCCTCACAGGGCCATATCCACATGTGCAGATATGGCTACGCAGTAAGTGTACTGCACTCTGCCTTAGGGGTGACTCACATATACTTAGCTGCAGTGATGAAGGCATGGACAACCAAGGGTGTACCATGTCCTGTTTTCTCCTGACTTGCACCAGGGCATGCAGACTGCAATTGCAGCTGTGTTCTTCTCATTTTTAGGGGGATCCGTGTGGGTGGCACAATGTGTGCTGAAGCCCGTAGGGACCCTCTCCTCTTCCCAGGCTCTAGGTACCAGGGGTACCACTTACTGGGGAGTTGCATGGGAGGAGGAGTGTGCAAATTGTACGCCATGTCACCTGTTTTTGGGAAAAGAACACTGGCACTGGGGTCCTGTTTAGCAGAAACCCAGTGCACCTCAGTCGAAAAACCTCAGTACCAGTGGCAGAAGGTGGGGGTGACTGTGGGAAACTGCTTCTTTTCAACATAGTTACCACTCACTTTTGCCTGGTATCTGATGTACTTTCGACTGAAAGTGCACTGGGTTCCAGGTAACCAGGTCCACAGTGCCAAATCTTGTTCCCTAAAACTGCACAGTTGTTTCCTCAATTGGCAAAACATTTAAATACTCTGTAACTCCCAAGTAAATGATACCCCTGGTACCTTTGGCCTGGGGTACTGCAGAGGGTCCCTAAGGGGACGAATTGTGCCACCCTAAGGTACCCCTCACCAAGTACATGACAAGCTGCCATTGCAGGCTGCATGTCTTGGTGCAGCCCAAAGTGAAAACACGACATGGCACACAGCCTGTGTGCCATGTCCTCGAATACTGCATGTAATACGTCAGTAACCCTTCTAGCAGGCCTTACAGCCCTAAGGAAGGGTGCATTAAATTACATGTGAGGGCATACCTGCCCAACCAGATGTGCCCCTGCTATGTCTTTGTCGATTCTCAGACATAGTAAGTGATCAAGTAAGCCATTTAAAGTACATTTGCTGGGCACTGGTCAGGACGAGTTCTCCAGCTACATGGTGGCTTCACTGAAGAAAAGGATGTTTGGTATCGAACATCTCGTATTGGTAAACCCACACTGATGTCAGTGTTGGATTTACCAATACATGCACCCAGAGGGCAACTTAGAGGTGCCCCCTGAAAACCTACCAACTGCCAGTGTGTTAACTGACTGGTCTTGACCAGTTCAGCCACCTTACCCATGTTTCTGACCCCCCAGGGTGAGAGCCCGCACTCTCAGGGTACAGAGACAAAAGCCTGCACTGGGCGGGGGTGTTGACACCTCCCCCAGGTAGGATGGACATTCCAGGGCCGGAAGTTTCAAAGGCCTAGCCTCCCTTGTAATGCGATCCAGGTGTCTCAAACCCCCCTGTCCTGACCCCACATTTGGTGGCAAGACAGGCAGGAAAATTAGGCATATTAGGAGGTGTGCCCACTTCATGCCAGTCCCACCCCAAAGGTGGACGAGCCGAAGTGGGCACCAATTTTAAATTCCTCCATCTTAGTATGGAAGGAATTAGGCCACTAGGGTCAAGATAATGCCCACTCCCCAACGAAAGTGGTCATATAAAAGGGTGTAGTCACCCTAAAGGTGGGCAGTCTGTAGACGCCCTCCACCACAATCGCTACTGTTGACGGACACCTATGGTCTAAGAAACCTCTGCACCCGGATGCCCCAGGTCAAGGAGAGGAGGACCACTGGTGTCCCTACGACTCCGAGCATCACAAGGCCTAAGCCCAATTGGTGGCTCATCCAAACAGAACACTCAGTCCCAGCCTGCAGCCTCTTTTCACAGGGACCAATCTCCATAGGGACGCATTGGGCACCTGAAGCTGTTTTGCACCCTGCACCCAGCCACCCCCGTGCCGCTGAGGGTGATGGTGGGTAGTGCCTTGGACCTTGCCCACTACTCACCTTAAACCCAGGAGATTGGTCTTGTAAGTCGCTGTACACTACCTGCTTGCTGACTCTGTTTTCCTCCAATAGATAAACACTGAAGAACTCAAAAATTGCACTTTGTCCATTTTTGCAAGTGAAAAGTATTTATGCTTAAAAATGTGCTTACCTTGTACAGAAGTTCTTGGTTCTAAAGTATACATAACAGGGATGTGGAATTCCTACTGCCCGACGCCCGGGACATCTTGTTTGGGGTCAAGGGCAACAAGATTTTATGTTTACTTTGTCCTTGGGACAAGTAGACCCAACCCTCTGCAGCACAAACCCTTTGGCTGCCTGTTTACAGAGAGTGGAACTCTCTGCAGTTGAGGTAATGTGTTTCCAAAAGATAATGCTGTTCGAACTTGTATTTATGGTTCATTATTTGAAAACCTTAATTATTACGGTGAGTGCTGTAAATAAATGTTTTAATGTCACACTTCACTACTGACGTTGGTTCAAGTACAAAAAAATAAAAACGTGTATACACATGTTTGAAAAGTTTAGGCTATGAGGCTAAGTATAATGCTCCCAGAATGCTCTCTGATTATATGCAAATGAAGTGTCATTTAGTAAAATGTTTTGATGCATGCTAGTATTTCCCAAAAATATTTCTAATGGAAAATCAGTGTAACCATTTTCAACACGATTATGGGAAGCATGAAAATAAACAAACACTGACAAAGCCAACTGATCTGACATATTTTTATAAGTCTTTTAGTTTCATCAATGCGTGTCTTGTTTTGACATGGCTTTTGTAACACTTTATTGTTGTGGGAGCTACCAGGTCCTCAACATTGTAACAAACACTGGCAAAAACCCCCCAAAATGTTTTTGAACTCTAAAAGCACATGTTGCCACCAGTGGCATAACAAAGGCCCCGCAGCCGCCCTCCAGGGGGCCCCTTCAGCACAGCACCTGCCCTGAGTGAGTCTGGAGAGGGGGCTCCTCCATGTTCTTTGCAAAGGGGCACCCTCCAGTTTCATTACGTCACTGATTGCCACTGTAGTTCCTGACACTGAACAAAACTACTTTGTGTGCCAATATGCTCCTTGTGGAAGAGAAGAATGCGATCACTCACAGTAAAGCCAGCTGAAAGAGAGAGAAATAGAAGTTTAATAAAAACAAAATGTCTTTGTTAACACCAGACCTAATTAGGGACCAAGACCCACATGTAGGTAGCTTTTTGCATGTCGCAAACAGCGACTTTCGCTGTTTGCAACGTGCAAAAAGCACATTGCGATGCACAAACCCAGTTTTGCGATTCGGTAACCTGGTTACCGAATCGCAAAACGGGTTTGTGACTCGCAATTAGGAAGGGGTGTTCCCTTCCTAATTGCGACTCGCAGTGCAATGTAGGATTGTTTTGCGAATGCGGGCGCAAACCAATCTCAGTTTGCACCCATTTCAAATGGGTGCTAACACTTTCACAAAAGGGAAGGGGTCCCTCTGGGACCCCTTCCCCATTGTGAATGTCACTGTAAACATTTTTACAGAGCAGGCAGTGGTCCTGCGGACCACTGCCTGCTCTGAAAAAATGAAACGAAAACGTTTCATTTTTCGTTTTTGTAATGCATCTCGTTTTCCTTTAAGGAAAACGGGCTGCATTACAAAAAAAAAACTGCTTTATTGAAAAGCAGTCACAGACATGGTGGTCTGCTGTCTCCAGCAGGCCACCATCCCTGTGAGGCCGCCATTCGCAAGGGGGTCGCAAATTGCGACCCACCTCATGATTATTCATGAGGTGAGCATTTGCGAAGCCCTTGCGAATCACAGATGGTGTCAGGGACACCATCCTACATTCGGATTTGCGACTCGCAATTTGCGGGTCACAAATCTGAACCTACCTACATGTGGCCCCAAATTCTTAAAGAAAGTCACAAAAGTGCACCCATGGTATATGTCGTACCCCTATAAAATATTTGTGAACTGTATTTTAGCATGGGTAAATACGCATGTGTAGATTTGCTCATGTGAAAATCTATTGAGCATTTGCAAGTTCATTTTCCCTCCAGCCACTTTCTTCCCAACCATGGAAGAAGTTCTAATTCTGCCATTGTCAGGAGTAAATGTCCAACCTTTCTTATTATGGGAAAATATTAGAGAGAAGCTGGTGAAAATCTTTAAAACATGCAGGTTAGTAGGTTTGCAGACTCAAAGGCATTCCAGCCCTGGAACTATTGCTTACTGCTTCCTCCAGCCCCAGTATGCAGATCTGCAGAAAGGTGGAAAAATAAGGAAATTGTACAGTAGGGATTGAAACTGCTAGTATTCAAGCCCTACTATGGTAGTAGCCCTGGCATAATCAGAGAGGCTATTATCAGAGCTCTTACATAATGAGATTGCTGCTATAATTTGGCGCCACACTACATGGCACCAAAGGGACAAGTAGATCTTTTTACAGGACAAGTAGATTTGAGAAGCAACCTGTCCCGTGGACAAGTAGATATTTTAATAAATTCCACACCCCTGCATAATAAGAAGTGTTATTTTTCTAAATTAGTCATGGATTTATTCTTTGAGTGTGTGTCTCATATATTGCGTCTATGAGTACAACAAATGCTTAGCACTACCCTCTCATAAGCCTAACTTCTCGCCCACACTCTCACAAAATAGAGCATTAGTCCTATCTACTTTAGCTTCTGCAAACCAATTGGGGATCCACTGGACTTTCTGCACGATGTACTTACTATCTGACAGAGTCATCTAGCAACAGATTCCTTAGTTTAGAATCCTCCCTCAGGCATTAACCTCGATCCAGAAACTTTTCCACAGAACATCAGCGCATTGGGAGAGGGCATAGCGTGACTCCGCATTAATGTCGTCTGTCGGATGTGATGTCAGCGGAGTCCATATAACCCCGTCGCCAATGCCAGTTCCTTCTTTTCTGCGCCGCCACGCAGATTTGGTAATGGTTAGTACAGGCTGTTTTCAGCCTACTTCGACTGTTTCAGTCAAAGGAACAGCATGCTTTTCCTGTCTTCAGGGTTCAAACCCTGTGGATGACAGATGTCCACTACGGACCCACACTCTGTATGTGGTGCTTGGGCACCACGGAATATCATCTTTAAAACCTTAAGACTTTCTTGTTTTGATCTTGCAGGTTTTGTATCACATAGCCAACATAGTTGTTGGACATTCTATGTCCTGGTATGCCATGTTCTTTAAAAATACTTCTTTTTCCTGATTTATTTTAGGCTTTTATGGACCTTCCTTGGATCTTTTCTCCTTGTAGAATCAGGTACATATCTGTATGGAATACTTATATTCACTACTTTTTTGGTGTTCTTCTGTGCTTTATGTTTGCATTCAACACTTCCCTTATTGGAAGACTTTTATCCTTTTGGGGGGTACTTTATCTTCCTCCATGAGAATATTTATGTGTTCATGCCCCATTAGGCACAATTATTCTCACTGTGACCTACCTCTTGTTCCGTTGATTGGGCTACACTTGACACTGTTGTTTAAACAATGGAGGTAGATAAATTTTTTCATCTTTAACTATTTCTGTTTCCTCATAACCTACTTCTTGTTGTAGGTTAGATTTACGGCTTATTATTTGTTGTTGTGCGGAATGTGTGAAAATATGGATTCTTTTCATTAATTACCTTGTGAGTTTTCTGTTTTTCCTAATGTCATTGACACCAGCCCTGGTTCATCTGCTGGTGAGCCTTGTTCAATATAACTCTTACATAGTTTCCTTGGTTTCACCTCTCTACCAAGGTTCTTTTTAAAAATAAAATAAAAAAGGAATGTACAAAAAAAATGAATAAAGAAGAATAACTTTTAATTGATGAAAGGATAATACTTATATATTCGATTGTTAATATGTATGTTATTTCTTGAGGATGTCTTATATTCCCCATCTTCTTTCCTAGGAAACATGTATACATATATGTCTCTATATCACATGGCAGATATTCTTATCTTTAAACTCTTATTTAGGAGAGTATTGTATTTTTGTCTGCAAGAGTAAACAGTTGTGTATCTTACACTGTAGGTATGCTTTGAATATGCCTTTATATGCTAAGAGGTATTGTTCAATGATAGACTATGCTGCTCTGTTTTCATCATGGAAGAATCTACTGTTTTGTTTCACATTACAATTTCCCCTTTCCACTAAGATAAACCAGTAATTTAATATTATTTGGTTACTTTGCCATATTACATGGAATTTCTTATTACATGTTTCTTCTGGAATTCTGTGTCTCTTCCAATGGGATTTCTCTCCCCAATTTTGTGTTCTGTAATATGCTAGGATTCATCTACTTTAATATTATAAATGTCGGTCTTGTCGAATTGTTCTAGATCGGTTTTATTCTACATCCATATTTCTTAATAGTGTCATTCATAGTGATACTATTCCTCTGCTCTTAGCGTTTTTCTTACTTTTTCTTACTGTGGTCCTCCACCCTTCTTTTTGTGAGGAGTATATGAATTCTCTTGTACATTTTTATAAATCTCGGTTTATTTATCTTGTGATAGACCGTTCTTTCTTCTGGCTAGCGAATCTTGAGTGTTGTTGGGTCACTTCTGACGTACACTTGATACACAATAGTTTTAAGGGCATATGGTTTTATTTACCTGTGGTCCCTGTTTTACTCACCTATCTTGCTCAGTGTCTGGTCTATCTCTTGTTCCAGACAGGTTTTTGTTACACTTTTGGTGGATCTAAAATCGCAGACCCCCTCCTCCCAAACAGGTATTGCTCGGGTATCTCATTATAAAGTAAGGAATCTCTGACTATATGTCTCTATCAGATGAACAAGTTACTTACCTTTGGTAACGCTTTATCTGGTAGAGACAGAATTTAGCTGTATTTTCCTTAACGATCCTCCCATTCTTCCCCCCTCTGCGAACTCAGTCCTCTTAGGTTTCAGAGTTTTTCCTTATGGAAATCTTCACCTTGGCTTAAGAATTTGGTGATTATTTGACACAAGGATGGGTGTCTTTTATTCAAAAGCACACTGTTCTGAAGAGATGTTTCTATAAGTGGCTCTACGTTTCAAGCAGAACAGGAGATTTGTAATAGGAGTAATAGGGCTAGAAATGATACATTGAACAAAAAAACTAAATCTTCAACTAGAGTAAAATGAGGGAGAATGGCATTAGTAATAACATATAGCCAGGAACACCGGCTAATCTATAAGATATTATGTAAGAGCTGGTCTCTTCTTAAGGGTGTTCCAGGATTATTGAATGTAATTGCTGATAAACCTATTATCACTTATAGAAGAGGCCCCACTATTCAGGATAAAATAATGAAGAATTATCTTGAGCCATTAAAAAGTCCTAATCAGTGTTGGTTGCCAGATCAACCAAAAGTTTTTTTTTTTTGTTGTGGTGCATGCCTCATGTGTAGCTACAGTCTTATCAAATGTAAAAAAATCAGATACAGTACTAGGAAATGGTACTTTGGACAGGAGTTTATCAACGGCAATAGCTGTTTTGTAGCTTGTGTGATTATCTGCAATTGCACCAAGATTTATGTTGGGAGTTCCAAGAGACAGTTGAATTTGCAGATGCTGGAACATCGTGGAGCAGTGATAAATAAAGATGAGCGTTCACCTCTGGCCCTACATGTAAAAAATTGTCATCCTGATATGGAGTTTAAGATGCATCCTTAAGTTTCATGGGTTCCAAAGAATTGTTCAAAACACCAGGGTGGGTAATATTGAACTCAAGCTTAGTCAAGAGGAAACTAAATGGATGAGTAGACTAAGAACAACTGAATAGGGCCTCAGTTTGGAACATGAGTTACATTATTTTTTGTAAGGACTGCATTGTGTTATTCGAAATGTATGATAACATTTCTGAATCACTTTAGGCTATCTTCTTGGATGGAAGTCATAGATATGTTTGTAAATGTTGAGGAAATATCTTTATGAGGAATGGTATAGCCTATGTGGCTGGAGAACTGAACTCTAGGGACGCTACTGTGGATTTGAATTGAGAATACATCAGTTTGTGTTTGTTATATATCGTATTTTTTCACTTATAATGGTGGTTTGGAATGTGTTTATCATTGAGTTTTTGGGAGGTCGCTGATTATGAGAGTTTGGCTTTCTATTATTTTAGATTTTATGTGCCTTGTAGTGCTGGAAATAGGAACGTTTAGGACGTTCATTGATTATTTGATAGGGACTCTTGGTTGCCATAGACTTTGTGCGCTTTGTATTGCTTGAGATAGGAATGGTTGGGACATTAGGGGCTGAACATTCAGCAGGCATATTTATCAAATAAGAATTAAAATAACATTGGAGAGGTGGTAAGGAGTGAGAAAGTTGCTGGTTATGTGAATTTGACCCTCTGTTGTTTTTGGTGTTTGTGTGCCCTGCATTATTTGAGACTGGAATGGATATAGTATTCATTACTCTTTTAATTTCTAATGATAGTTCTAAAACTATTTATCCTGGCTTTTTGTGTTGAAATTCGATGGTTATGTAAACTTGAGTCTCTGTTTCATTTGGTCTGGTGTGCCTTTTACTGTTGAAGATGAGAACGGTTTGGGTATTAAAGATTGTAATCACTGAGATATTGCAGTAAGTGTATATTAGAGAGAAAACAGGATAGACTTATTTAGCCAATAAGAACTGTAGTAAAATTGGAGCGGTGGTTATGAGTGAGGAAAGATGATTAGCGGGAATACAGTAGATATTGGATTAGAGTGGAAATACATATTGAATTCCATGTTTTGGTCATGGGAATCAGTGAGGAATGAGGATGGGTAGAAATAGGGTATATGGTTGGTGAAATGGTCATGGAAGAAATAATAAAGAGAGATTCGAACCAGAGTGGAAACATGATATCTAATGTCACATATATGGGAGGCGTACAAGGCATTGTTAGTTAGTGGTTAAGGAATGAAAGTATCACCGGACCAGAATGGGAACACACATGCAATGCCGCGTGACAGCTTTATGCAGGTTATGATGTTATTCAAGTGTAGTTGAAAATTAATTACCTGGGAGAATTATGAATTCAGGTTCAGAAATAAAAAGGTAGCATCATCAGGGATTTGAATGAAAGTAAAAATTTTGTGAATGTTTGTTGTACAGTTTGTTGATTGGTGGTGCCTGAGGCTTTTGTTGGCTCTCGGTGACAGTGTATGCATACCATGGATTTTCTGGCATATAATGATTGGTTGAGATTGTTGGGCATTCTAGCGAGTGCATAGGAAAACTATGGGATAGCATTGCTGTACAAGGTGATTGGTGGTAATACGAAATACCGAGCCCTAGGGACGTGACGAACATTTGCGGTGATTTTGTTCGTGGTGGAGGGCAGTTGTTATACGTCAGGTTAGTCGCAACTGGATACATTTCAAGCTGATTTTTTGGTAGTTTGATTGGAGTAAAGGTAGTTAGTGATTGGTTGGAATAGAGTACAAATAGTGATTGGAGTAACATGACTGGCATACTTGTTTCATATGGCATACTTGGCATACTTGTTTCTTGGATTTGGAGCACCCGGTTCACAGTCGCGCCTCACCTAATTTCTGTTTCACAGGTGAAACAGAAAGTAGACGAGGCTAGAGTCTGATTATTTGAGAATGTTCTTTTGGAAGTAGTGACTAATGAGATAAAATCTTTTATATGTTAGTGAGTTTGTTGTGAATGGTAAAAGTTTAAAATGATGTTCTTAGAATAGTTTGGCTTAAATAATATATTTTTTATTTTTTTGTGTTTACAGCCATTAGGGAAAGTATTGATACCCCCATACACTGGGTTATGAAAAAACGAGTGTGAATAATGCCTACAATCAATATGAAAATGTTGTAAGACTAAGTGAGTAGAGCGCTATTTAAGAAATGGGCTGCTTTCTGTCTCCTTTTTTAAATTTAGGATTCCTGCTATTCTTAAAAATTATTATGACTTTTAGGAATATTAGTGAAAATGCTCATACTTGATTATTTAGCATATTATATTCTAGAATGATCAATGTTCACTATAAGGGTACCGAATAATATCAATTTCATTTTGCACTAAAATAATTCAATTCAATGCGAATAAGTGTATATGAAATAACTGTGGTAGGATGACATTAGTGAATTAATGAAATTTCTGATGATGTATAATTGAATTAACTTAAATGAAGACTTCTTGTGTTTTACAGTGTTGGTTGGGGCAAACAAGAGGGGCCGTATATAGCAAATGAAATTTTGGATTAATATGTAAATATGTACTATAGGATTGTAATAATGTTATTGTGGGGTCTGTTTGTATTGTAATGTAATGTTGGACTTTTATGGTTTGTTTTTAATTTGCAGCCCTGATGAAGTCCATGGTTGGACGAAATGCATTGGTTGGGCTGGGTAGTATTATAAAGAAATGAAAATAAAGATATGAAATGACATCAATACATGGCTCTTCCTTTTTGGATTAAGAAATGATTAAGCGGACAAAAAAAGGTTTCCATGATATGATCGTTTTTGGACTAACAACAATGATCTGAAAGGACATGTATATACTTGGGGCTCCTCTTTACTATACTAGTTGTGAAAATAATCTGATGTCAGTGCTCTGGGGTGGTGCCTATATAAGACCTGTGACATCATATCCGGCGCGAACAATGCCAATGATGGACGCAGAGCCGATCTACACCACCTAACGGAGGAGGGGGTACTGCTCGAAACAAATCTCTGGATCCAGACTACACCTGAAGAAATAAGGTAAGGGACCGGCAACTAGGTATTGTCTCTACCAGATAAAGCGTTTCTGAAGGTAAGTAACTATTGGGCACTTGGGCAAAATTGTGTTCTGGTTCTCCAGTCAATCAACAATTGCCATAGGCCAGCTCCAGGTGACTACGACTTTTTAATTCTGGATCCAGCCCCTAAGAGTTTTGTGCAGGCATCCACAAACAGAGTCAACCTGAATGATTTTCTAACAACGCCTGACAGAGTCCAAACGTATGGGAACATTCAAGAATGTTCGCCTCAGCCAGCCTTGCCTTGAGTTGGTCAATGCCAGCCACCTTTTTGGACTCTACATCCACTCACTTTGGGACATGGTTGGTGAGATCTTAGATGTAGTGTTCAAACACTTACAAGCTTTCTTGGCCTAGATTATTCAGGATGGCCAGGCTGCGGCCAAGCTCGTCATCTTCTCAGACTTGGACACTAAAGATTGTCTTGGAATGTCTGTTGGGACAAGCATGGTGCTCAAGCACAACAAATGGAAGAGAGCCACAGGCTTCTCAGAGAGCATCCAGGCGTCATGCCTTTCGACGTTACCTGTCTGTTTAGCAAAGAGGTGGACTAAACCCTGGATTGTTTTAAGGAGAGCCAGGCCATGGCAAGCTTCTTGGGCCTTTTGGCACCAGCCCAACAATCTTCCCACCAGATTTGCCCTTTTCTGGGATATGGCAGGGGTTTGGTGTATCAACAGCATCAGGCCCCACTAGGCACACAACAGGCCTCCCATCCCTTTCAAAGTCAAGCTGAGGGCTCAACAGATAATAGCCAGGCTACGAGAGGCAGCGTACGTCTCAGGCTCCCACCCCTCCAACAACAACCTCAAAACTTCTTTAGTGTACCCTTTATTGTACACAGCTGTCTGACAGGAGGCTCGGTCTGCTTTCGACAGGGGTATCAGATTGTTACATCATACAGGTGTATCCTCCAAAGTGCATCCTCCAAATTATCAAATGGGACTACGTCTTGCCACTTGTTTTCGACTCACCATACCTGCCATCTACATCTGTCTGCTTTGCGCTAGGAGGTACCGGCTCTTTTAGCCAGAAGAGCCATAGAGGGGATGCCAGCCTCTAAATTAGGAACTGGATGTTTTTCTTGCTACTTCCTCATGCCAAAGAAGGGTGGATGCCTTCATCTTATTTTAGATCTTTGGCCTCTCAACACCTTCCTGCACAAGTACAAATTCAAGATGCTCACACTGGCACAGATTTTACTGCCTTGGACCCCGGAGACTGGATGGTGGTGTTGGACTTGCAGGACACCTTTTTTCACATCCCCATTCTGCACAGATGCTGCCTGCAGTTCAAGGTGGGCTACAAGCATTTTCAGTTTGCCATGCTCCCATTCGGTCTCACCAGTGCCCTTCAGGGGTTCCCAAAGGGAATTGAGATAGTTGCTGCCCATTTGCAGAGGTCGGGTACAAGTCTTCCCTAATCACAAACTGGCTGCTGTAGGATGCTCTCCACAATCAGTTTCAGACAACTCCAGATGATGGTGAACCTCTTGAGGTCGTTCAGGTTCTCAGTTAATTGCTTGACTCATTCACAAGGGCTCCCCTCATTGAAGCCATCCTGGGTACACTGCACTTTCAGGCCTTTCCTCCAGACCAGCGAGTCCAAGCATTCGGGCTACAATCACAAGTTTCAGCCTTTGTCCTGGGTCTCTGTGAGGGTGGCCTACAGACTTCTTGACTTGCTTGCCTCCTGCATCCTACTTACTGACCATGCCCAATGGCAAATGCAAGTTCTGCAGTAGGATCTGAAGTCTCAGTGGGCCGAGCCCCCTGGCAACCTCATTGATTTAATCTGGGTGTTGACAGAAATGTCAAAAGATCTGCAGTGGTGGCTGTTCGACTGCAAGGACCAATGGCAGACCCCTGTGCCTATCCCACCTTGAATTGACTGTAATGACAGATACATCAATACTGGGTTGGAGAGGCCTACTGGGAGAGGTGGAAATCAGAGGATCTGGTCTCTGATGGAGTCTCGCCTCCACATAAGTTCTTGGATCTGTATGCATTTTGTCTAGCATTGAAGGCCTTCAGCTGATAATCAGGGGCAGGCTGTTTCAGGTTCTCATAGACAAGGCCATTGCCATGGGGTACTGCTAGAAGAGGGCAGGCTTGGGTCATGTGTCTAAGCTTCAAAACCAGCATTTCCTTATCGGCACACCACCTGGCGGGATCCTTAAACACCAGGGCAGACAAACTCTGTCTCTGACACCTAGTGGATCACTATTGGTGGTTTCACCGACTCTGGGGAGAACCCTGGCTCAGTTTCTTTGCCGCTGATGAGAACTCACAGTACCAACACTTTTGCACCTGTAGGCCCTCCCTCTGAGAAGCTTTCTGCCTTCAGTGTACTCCTTAATGCCTTCCTGCCACTACCTTTCCTGACCAGAGTTCTGATGAATGACCAGGCCAACGTCATCCTATAGACTCCAGATTGGGACAGGAGAGTATGGTACCTGGATCTCCTGAGTGTCTGTCCTCCAATCAGGCTGCCGCTTCGAGTCTTGCACCTGGGCCTGTGCAATCTGCACCTTCATGTGTGGAGATTGAGCAGTGGCAGTTGATCTCCTTTGACCTTCCTCCCGAAATCAATAATGTGATCTTAGCAGTCAGGCATCGAAATTAGTATATGCTGGACACCGGGATACATTTGTGCCTTGGTGTGCCCCTGCCAAACTGACCAATTGTAGTCCAAACTGTCAGATGTATTGCTCTTGTTAAAACCAAGCAAGGTCTTGCTGTGGGCACTGTTGAAGGTTACATGTTGGACCATGTAGTCTTTTTGCGTTTTCTGCATAAGGTATACTTGTTCAAACAAATCACCTATTGTCATAAGTTTTCTAAATGGTTTGCAACATATGTTTCTGACAAAGAACTTTGTGATGCCTCAGTGGGAATTGAATTTGTTCCTCACTTTCCTCAGGTGTACCCCTTACGAGCCAGTCAACTGGTGTTAGAGATTCAAGCAGCATTCCGACCGAAGGTTGTGACACCCTTTCACACCAAATAAGCCATCACTCTTCTGACCTTCTTTGTGCCGCCTCATCCCACAAAAGTGGAAGGGAAACTATCGATTGGACCCCAAGAGATCACTGTGCTTTTAAATTGATCGTTATCTAGGAACATTGGGTGGTAAATCAGCTCTTTGTGGGATTCTCTGATGCAAAGAGGTCAAGGTGGTGCAGAAACAGACCATCTCCTGATGGGTAGATCTCTATTAAGATCCGCTGCACAGTTTGCAGACATGAAGGGCCAGATTTATACTTTTTCACGCAAAACTGCGTTAGCGCAGTTTTGCGTGAAAAAGTATAGTGCCGGCTAGCTCCATTCTAAGACGCTGGCCGGGCGACATATTTATGGGATGATACTAGCCAGCACTAATGCCCTGTTAGCGTCTTTGGAAAGTAACAGTGCGGGGGAGGCGTTTGGGAAACCGAGGCTTGTGCGGCGAATCATGGCGCTACACTGTTTAGAGGCAGAAAAATTGCCTCTAAGCAGTGTAGCGCCATTTTCTGGTGCACAACACCCATGGACATGGCTCCTGTCTTAGTAAAGACAGAAGCCATGTCCACCACCCCAATGGCCATGCCCAGGGGCCAACGCCGTGCAGGGTAATAGAAAAGAAAATATATACTTACCGGGACTTACCTGGGATGGGTCCCCCATCCTGTGGTGTCCCTCTGGTGTTGGTGTCCCTGAGGCCAGGGAAGGGCACCTGTGGGGCATGTTCCATGGTCTCTGACCATGGAAATATGCCTACAGGTCCCCTTACGCCTGCCCATATCCAGGCATAAAATAATGGTGCTAAGCATGCTTAGCGCCATTATTTAAGACCCCATTCCCCTGTGCTGGATTTTAGCACGGGGGATAAATATGGCACAAAGGTCATATCGTCCTTTTCTGGACGGGAACACCCACCTTGCATCTCATTGATGCAAGGTAGGTTTTCACGTCCAGAAAACAACGTTAACTCCATAATTTTGGCGCTAGATAAGTCTAGCGCCAAAGTATAAATATGGAGTTAGGTTTGCACTGAATTAGCATTAAAAAAAATGAAGCTAATTCAGCGCAAACCGAGTATAAATATGGGCCGAAGTTTGAACCTCTGTCTTATACTACCTCCTTAGGGAACCCTGCCCTGGTAAAGATACCCAGGAGGGCTTTGGCAACTGCAGGTGTAGTAATGGTCTTAAGGGATATAGCCTCAGGATACCTATGGGTATGATCCACTACCACTAGAATTTATCTGTGTCCTGACGCTGTTCAAAGGTCAAGGAGGCAACAATGTCAATCCCTACCATTTCAAAGGGTGCCCCAACCACTGGGTGTGGCATTAAGGGGCCTTTGAGTGCCCACCTGCTTTGCCACTGGTGTGGCAGGTGGGGCAAGACTGACAAAAGCCCCTCGTGTTTTGGGACATTCCTGGCCAATACAAGTGGTTAACTAACCTACTCCAAGTTTTGTTTTGGCCCAGATGCCTTGCTAGAGTGAGGAGGAATTCTCTGAACTTCTGAGGCACTACCACTCTCCTGGTTGCACCAGGCTTGAGGTCTCTGTCCTCAGTGTACAGGAACCCCTCCTCCCAAAAAACCCTGTGGGTATCACTGTCATTCCCTAACTCTTCCTGTGCATCTTTCTGCCTCAGGCCTTCAAGAGTGGGGCAGGTCCTCTGCCCCTGGCACAGATCTTCCCTGGTGGGCCCCCTACACCCAAGAACTCTAGGTGGTAAGGCCAAAGCTCCTCAGACCCATTTTCCTCCAAGGTGATTGACTCCCCCTCCTGAGAAGAGGGGTCCTGTTTCGGGATCTGTTTTGAAGCTGGTCCCCCAGTCGTCAGCCCAGGGGGAATGTTCCAGGTCATATCCAAGCAGGCAATCTACATGGATGGATGAAGACACAACCACTTCTTTTTTTCCTACCACCTCCCCCACCTCAATCAAAGGTTACCATAGCCATGGGATGGAACTTTGTCTCATTGTCAGCATTGGTGACAAGATAAGACTTCCCTACCAGGAACTGATTTGAGTGGACCAAGTGCTAAGTTACCATGGTAGCACTACCTCCTGTGCCCATCAGTGCTTCTTCTTTCTCCCCATTAATCAAAGGGTGCTGCCAGTATCTGTGTATATTACTTGGCCAGACAGCCCAGGATAATTCTACCCCACTCTCAATGACTAATGTTGCCTCTGTGGGGTCACTGACATAGCTAGGCCACACCTCTGACCCCATCTGAAGATTGGCAACTGCGTTTACTGCAGATTGACTAGAGGCATTATTTTTGTTCTTACAGCCAGAGTCTCCAGTTTGGTGCCCTTTTGTTTTGCAGTCATGGCACCAAGCCGTGCTAGGGTCAAAGTGTCTCTCCATGTACGCACCACTGGACTGTGAGGCCCACCCTCCTGTGCAGGTTTTTGGGGGCCTTGAGAAGACTCTATTGTTTTTGTTTTGGCTCTCATCCTTCCCTTGGGGGGCTTTTTGGCTTCTTTCTTTTGGTCTCCCCCACCAGTGGTAGTCTTGGTCACCCTAGTTTTGACCTAATGGTCTGCCTTCCTCCCCAATTTATGAGGGGAAAGTAGACACAGGTCTACCAGATGTTAATGTAGCCTATTGTTGAAACAATTACTTAGCAGATGCTCTTTTATGAACAGGTTATACAGCTCATCAATATCTTGTACCTTGTTTCCAGCTAACCACCCACCCAGCATTTTTACTGAATAGTCTACAAAGTCTACCCAGGTTTGGCTCTGGGTCTTTCAAGCCTTCCTTAACTTTATTCCATACTCTTCAGTTGTAAATCCAAAGCCCTCAATCAGGGTACCCTTCATGAGGTCATAGGATTTCGACTGCCTCATTTAGTGTCAGGAACCCATGTTTCTTTTCAATTTCCCACCCAATGCAGGCTCCTTCAAAGACGGAAAACCATTTTACTATATCATCCCCTTCAGTGAAGGGAGGGACAACTCCTTTTGGGAGTTTAATGTTGAAAGGGTTTTCACTCAACACTTGTACGCTGCCGCCAGAGTTGGGTCCTAAGCCTAAATCTTTTCTTTGTTTTTCTATTTCCAAGAGCTGACTCTCTTGGTCAGCCTGGCAATGTCCAGGTCTGTTTCTGTGGGTGCTTTAGAGCTTCTGGTGGAAGAGGAGCTACTCTCATCCCCATTCTCCACAGGATCTTCTTCCCCCACCACAGATGCATCATCTTCTCTATCATCTGGGGGGTTATATTTTCATACTGGGCCACCAGAAACTTAACTTTCTCTGCAGTGGGGCTTTTTCCAGTACAAATTTGGTACAGTCTGCAGAGTCTCCTTAATTGGTCATAACTATATGCCACATAAGGCTCCAGATCGAATTCCTGGGTCTTGGTCTCTGCATCAGTCATTTTTATTTTACTAAAGTTGTGACCTTTTTAGAAATTTAGAATTCCCTTTTGGACAGGCCAACTAAAGTAAGGACTTTTCAAACTTTTTACTAGAGTTGTAGGGACCTAACCAGGAACCTTACAATTATTTTAAAAATTTGCAAAAAATATTAGTCAGTTAAAAATAAAAAAATATTAATTAAAGGCAACTTGGAGAGTTATCTGTGTGCTTACAAAATTGACAATGTGATATCAGCAAATGTAAAGTCTTTATCCCACCACTGATCCACTAAATGTAGGAGGCTGGCCCTCTAAGTAGTGTGAAAAGCTAGGCACACTATGCAGGGGTCCAGGTAAGCACTGGTTGGTTTTCAGAGGTAAAAGATAAATCACCTAATCCTCTAATTTTTATGGTAGCTTGGTCGAGCAGTTAGGCCAATCTTGGAGAAGTGCAAAGAATTTGTTGTATTCACAGTATCAGTCATGCAGCTCACACATTCGAAGGAATAACTCAAGACCAATTTATAAAAATACTTCAGATTTCTATATAAATTTTAAGACCAAGATTATCAAAATTGGTTAAGTACTTTTGGAAATATGAATTTTTGAAGTACAAAGAAAATAGTCTTTCTGTGCGTAATTACGCACCATAGAAAACAATGGAAAGTCACCTGTAAAAATACATATAAAATCATACAGTTTAGTTACCAAGTTCTGCTTTTGCAGGTTGGTCGAGGACAGCGGTGGGAACACTGTGCCAGCTGAAGACGTTCGGGCAGCTCCTGGGTCCGGTGGAAGCCGCTGGAGCAGGTGCAGGGCCACAGCGGGGGACCACTTGGAAAAGTACTGCACAGGTAAGTTTAGAGGTGGTTCCTTGGGATTCCCTTGGAGTGTCGAGGTTGCAAGGGGTGAGGAACCCTAAGGATACAGCAGGTTCTTCGTTGCAGGACACAGGGCGATCAGGTGCAGAGTGAATTGGTGATCGAGGAGCTGTCCGCAAAGATGCCCTTTGGATCAGGAGGTATCTTTAAGGGTCGCTGGCAGGACAACCAGGGCATTCTGGCAGGAGGTCCAGGGTGTTCCTGAAGTCTCTTGACTGGGTTTTCCTCCTGGTCCTTTTTCAGCTCTGTGTGGGCTGGTTTTCCTGGTGTCCGACTTCAGCTGACCAATACCCAGGGTATTGGTATGGTACAGCCACTGGAGGGTACAATGCCACCAAACTTGGCACACTTGCAGGGTTTGTACTTGTGGTCGCTGGTGTGTTGTCAGGTCCAGCTCTGACTTCTGGTTGAGGAGTACGTGGCAAGTCAGTGAAGTGACCCTCAATTGATTACTGGTTCTTTTGGTGTTGTAGAGTAGTACCTCCACTCTGGAGGGCGTTCTTGGGTGAGTGGTGAAGCCTGGAGGTCCTCTGGGTTTCTTGAGGTCACTCCTGTTGTCCAGCAGCTCCTCAGCAGTGATTGTCGGGTCCTGGGTGCAGCAGGCAGGGCTTGGCGCCTTTTCTTTGTGCAGCAGGGCCACAGTTCCTGTGCCTTGCATCTTCTTTGTGCTGGATTTCTTTGTGTCCTTTCAATCTGGTTTCTTGGTCTAGGGATGCCCACTAAATACTGAATTTAGTGGGAGTTTTAGGGGGTACCACATAGTGTCCAGTGGGACACTTACCTTAAGGTGGCTACACCCACTATAGTGACTGCTTCCTGTGGGAAGGGCCACTTCCCTAAACCTGATTGGCTATTTTCCTTCCATCCAAGATGGGGGAAAATGAAATGGAATGTCCACCTCACAGGCAACACTTTAGGGGTGGTGCATGCGGGGTGGGGCCACTCCTTTGTGTGGTTTCCCGCCTTTGCTCCCGACAAACGTGGGGGTTTGCAAAGGAGCTGACCATCTGTTGCTAGCAGCAGGCCTGGGGGTCGAGTTTCAAAGGCAATAAACCCTTTGAAACTCACCACCAGGGCAGTGCACATTCCTGAGGGAGGGGGTGTTAGCTTCTCCACCCAGGAAGGACATTGTTTTACGAACCAGAGGGACAGGGATCTCCCCCAAGGTTTGTATATTGGGTGTCTAGAGGTGACAGGCTGTAGCCATGCCAGGATAGTTAACATTTGCAGTGAGCGCCTCTAAGGTGACCTCTGGGTACATTTAGGGATAAATCCAATACTGTTACCACTTTGAATTTATCACTCTGAGTTGTTTGATACCAAACAACCCAGGATTCAGAGTGGCCATCATGTAGCTGGGGAACTTGTATCGACTAGTGTCCAGCACATGTATTAAAATGGCTGCTCTTTGCACACACTATGTTCCATGTTTGGCAAGTACACAGTGGGGGTACACTCCTCATGCAGCTATGCCCTCACATATAAAATATGGAGCACCCTGCCTTAGGGTTGTAAGGCCTGCCAGAGGGGTGTCTTACCTATAGTAAATGCAGTGTATGGTGGACAGGGCACACAGGCAGTGTGATGTGTTGAGTTTGTGTTATAGGTTTGCACCAGGACACTAGCAGTGCTGGGTGCATCTGGATGAATGGCCATAAAGGTTGACACAATCAGTGCTGCTGCTGCCCTCAGGGGCCTACCTCTAGTACCCTATGCCCTGGGTACGTGAGTACCCATTTACTAGGGACTTATAGTGGTAGTTAAGGGTGTAGCCAATTGTGCCAATGCATCACAGCAGTTTTAGGGAAAGACCTGTGGCCCAGGGAACTGGCTACAACTTCTAGGCTGAACATCAGGCAAGAAGTGGGGGCTAACAATGTAAAAAAGAGGCCTTTTCTCACACCAGGTCTGAAGGAAGGGCATTTAGCCCGTTCGATCCTGTAGGACTTTTTGATCTGAGCCTTCCACACTCCTACCACCTTGGGAGGTACTGCTTTATCATTTACTCACAAGGGGAGGAATCTATCAATACAAGTGTCAATCGGAGGTAGAAGATCCTTGCCTTTGGTAACATTCTTTACAGATTCATGGATTGGTCTCCTTTTCCATCTTAAAAGGTTCCAATTTAGGACCCTACACCCTGGTTGTTTCAATCTGCTGCTGGGCTGCGCATTTTAAGGTGCAGACAGGCTTCGGAAAAACACTGACAGTGTGCATGTTTTGTGCTTATATGTGGGTCCGTTTGTCATTTTCACAGGAGAGCTATGTCGTGTGGGGCCACACAGTGTTACCTACTGGTGCACTAAAGCACTGCTTTTTGAGACTCCAGATGCAAAATGGCACCCCTTGATATTTACAAGGTGTTAGAAACTGGGTTTCTGGTTGGCAGAGGTATGCACCTTGCCCAAGCAGGAACTACAATCCTAGTCAAGGTACGCAAGATATACAGCATAAATAAACCTGTTCTCACCCTCTGGTAGCTTGGCATAGAGCAGTCAGGCTTAACTTAGGAGGCAATGTGTAAAGTATTTGTGCAACACTTCAAACAGTAAAACAGTGAAAACAACGCACAAAAGACACCTGGTTAGAAATAATAATTTTATGACCAAAACAAGACCAGAATGACAAAAATCCAATAAGCAGAAGTCGAGGTATGAATTTTTAAAGATTAAAATGCAACATAGTGCTTAAACGCATGAAGCGCCATCCAGGGATATCTGGTCACGTTGGACCAGGTTAAATCCAAAAGTTCAGTCCAACCGTGATGGAGCATGGGTAGAATACAGTCTCAGGTAAGTCCTGCTGAAGATTTACCTTCTCAAGAATTGAGCCAACTGTTACGTTTGCAGGGAAGAAGTTTGTTTGAAACAAGGAGAGCATTGCCGGTCCACAAGACTGAAGAGTCAGCTGGGTATTGCAGACGGTCAGACTGGAGCCTTACGATCACGAGCGGCAATACTTGCTGTTCGAAGAGAAGACCTTGGAGTGGCTCCACCCAATTCTTGGGGCAAGCAGCGTGGTTCAGGTGCCAGCAGGCCTATTCATGGTTGCGAACAGCCCAAAAGCTTGATTTCAGAAGCCAAATACCACTACCAGGCCTAGGACTGCAGATCTGCGCCTTGGGGGTCAGGAGCTGGTGGAGATGGGTCCAGGAGCTGTAACATGTGGGTTGGAAGTCTTTTGTGTCCCGGAGACTTTAGAAAACAGAAGGCAAGCCAGTCACTTTGATTCTGGAATGCAGAGATGCAGGTCCACTCCTTCTTACTCCCAGACAAGAGGGCAGCAGGTCAGCTCAGCAAAACAAAAGTTCAGCAGAGTGGCAGTCCTTGTAGCTGCACAGCAATCCTTTTTCCTGGCAGAGTATTCACAGGTCCCGAAGAGTACAGTGTTGGTGATGTCAGGGGTCCAGTACTTATACACAAGTGTGCTTTGAAGTGGGGGAGACTTCAAAGAACTGTTGTTGAAGTGCACAGAGGTCCTCCCTTTCTGCCCTGGCTCCAGACTCACTACAGGGGGTATGCAGCCCTTTGTGTAGGGTAGAAAACTGTACAGTCAGGTGCAAGTGTCAGACCCTCCCTCCTATTCTGCCCAGGATGGCCCATCAGGCTGTGGATGGCCCATCATTTACACATAAGCTCACTTTGTGTGTAGCTGTCTAGAAGGAATGCATAAGCCCAGCTGCCACCCCACCTCACCCCAGATGTGTATTGGAGACAGGCAGCAGGCACCAAATGGCTAAAGTAAGAAAATGGCACATTTCTAAAAGTGGCATTTTCAAAACTGCAATTTAAAATCCTATTTCACCATAAATTCAAATACATCAAAGTTGACACACCTATCTCTTCCAGATTGTGAATTACACTTATAAAATGTAATAAGGTAATCCCAGGTTATCCTATGGGAGAGATAGGCCTTGCAGTAGTGAAATACAAATTTGGGAGTTTTTCACTACCAGGGCATATAAAACTTAAATGTACAAGTCCTGTATTTTAAAAACATTGCACCCTGCCCTGCCATAGGGTGACTTACATGTATAAAAAGGGACGATTTCAGCCTGGCAAGAGGTTTATCTTGCCAGGTCGAAATGGCAGGCCTGAGACATGGTAAAGGGGCTACTTAAGTGGGTGGCACAATCAGTGCTGCGGGCCCACTAGTAGCATTAAAATACAGGCTCTAGGCACGTGCACTTTACTAAGGTCTTATAAATAAATTAAATATGCCAGTTGGGTTTGAGCCAGTGTTACCATGTTTTAGGGGAGAGAGCACAAGAACTTTATGACTGCTATTCAGTGTTAAAGTGCACAGAGTCATAAAGCCAGCAAAAACGAGGACAGAAAATAGAGGGAGGCAGGCACAAAGTTGGTGGGGGGGGGAAGACCACCCTAAGGCTGTCCAGTCTAACACAAAGTGATTAATCTGCAGTTAGATTATCCACCAGAACGACTGTTACCAAAGGCAAGTAACTTTTTTCTCTAGGCACTGCCTCTGACCAAAAGGCAGAATGAGGTAATACATGTATTAACATATAATGATCAGCTGTGGTTCATTCCAGAAGGTGAAATTTGTATACATATTTACAAAATAATTTTAGCTGAAGACTTTGAAACTTTGGTGAATGGTTTGGTAGTATCACTGTGGATGCAGAATGTAATTTCCCAGAACAAACTGGAACTATTGATGCATTTAGGGCCATATTTACAAGGCCCTGTGGTGCAGGGTGGCGCAGCAAGGGAAAGGTGCTGTATCTACAAGACATGGTGCATTTCTGTCCTCCTGAACCCTTGCACCATTTTACATGAGTGCCAGCCTTGTGGGGATGATTGTTTTTGTGCAGGAAGGGGTACCTTCCTGCACGAAAGTAATCAATGGAGGCGATTTCCTCTTTCTGCAGCACACGCAGAAAGAGGGAAAAAGATATTTCTCCCCGTTGCATGTCTTATGCCACCCCTGGGGAGGGATAGATTGTTGACGCATTTCCAGGTTTACAAACCGTGTCAATCTGGGAATGCGTAAAAATCCATGGATGTTGCATGGGAACACCCATGCAACACACATAGAAACGCATTCTCTTATGCAAAGTAAGGCAACGCAGCAACTTGCGCTGTGTTGCCTTACTCCATATTTACAAGGCCATGTAAAGCCATGCAAAGTGGCTTTGCGCGGCTTTGTAGATATGGTTCAGCAGCCTGCGCCGTTGATGCATCAAAAAGAATGATGCAGCGACGGCGCAAGCTCCTGGTAAATATGGGCTTTAGAACCTGCCCAAGGGTGCTGCCTTTCACCTGCAATAATTGAATAAATGAATACATTTTGCGTAGGCTCAAGAAATTCCTAGCTACACCATGCACCCCAAAAAACACAAAGTAAAACTCTACGTAGATGATCTGGCAATACTCAGTACTAACACAAAATTGAATGGGCCATTCAGTTATTTGTTCCTTTTGTAAAGCCCACTGGCTTGTATTGAAGTGATACTTTGTTGAGCTTAGTGAGGATAGCTGATGAATTTGGAAATATCTTGAGTTATATAATAAACTATGCTGAAACAGAGGTGATGTCAATTAACCTGCCTTCAACACTGGTGTACTATAAAGAACTGATATCTAAGGGTCAAAGACTACCTGTTGATTTAACCAGAATACATTGGTTGAAATATCTCTCTACATCTTAAAAACTTGTGCACTGTGGCATACATATACGTACATCTAATAGAGTCTTTTAGCCTCAGATTCCTTACCCTAGAACATTCCCCAGGGGTGTTTTTCTGCTCTGAAGCAGGGTCGTCAGCATTGTCCGTGCAGGAAGTGATGTGTCTGCTGCCTTTACAGGCGTCATCCTGGCTCGCTGACAGTTGTTTTCTTTTTGCACCATCAGTTCAGATTTGAAGAGAGCTATCTCTCTCCACTTTTTTGACAATTTTTGGGACATTTTGTTGATTTTGTTTTGAGACTTTGAGGATGTCACCTAAGAAACCAGTGAGGTTTAAACCTTGTAGTTCCTATCACTGGCAGATGTCTCTGATAGATCCCCATTTGGTTTGTATCTGGTGCCTGGAGGCAGGCCACAACTCCAAGGCCTGTGAAGACTGCTGTGCCATGAACCACATGGCCCTGAGGGAGCAATCCCTGAAGCTCACAGACACCTGATGCCAGTTGACTCTCCAACGCTCCATGTCCCGGTCACAAGGAAGATCCCTGGCTCGTTTGCGGAGCAATTCCAGGCGCTTGTCATCATGTTCAGAGTTGTCAGGTAAGTCCCACAAGAAATCAAACAACAAAAAGTAGAAGCACCCATCGACTTTGCTACACCAGTCTAAGTCATCTGACGTGGCACAGGAGCAACGTTGCCACATCCAGCCCCACTTTCATGCGTCAGCCGCTTAGCCTGCCTATGGGTCTCCTCTGCACCTTCCTGAGCTTGCCAGAGCAACCCCTACTATCTTTGTAAGTTATATGAGGCCACACATTTTTGGGCGGGCTGACCCCCGTGGAGCTTGTCCAGGCCCCATTGATACAGCGGGTGCCCCCACTGGATTTCCACCAGTGGGTCCGACTTTGGAGCAATTCGGGCCCCCTGAATACAGTGCTGGAATCAGATCAGCTCCAGTTGCGAGACCGTGATAGTTCCCGGAGCCAGCTCCAGTGATGTCGTCTTGGCACCGCCAATGTCTCACAGCGGCATCAATCCAATCATCATCATAATAGTACACCAATACAGAGCTGTATTGAAGTTGCTTAGCAGCCGGAACTCAACCTTGAGTCAGAGACAGGGCGTGGGATCCAGTGTCCGCGGATCAGGGAGCCAGCGGTCTAACCAGTCCACTGCCCCTGCCCCACCCCCTCAGCTGCAGCCTCCAAACCTTCCTAGTTTGGCGCTTCCCCACCAGGTGCCGGTCATTGGTAGGATTCGCCATCACCTGCCCCGATGGTACACCATCACATCAGACTAATAGGTTTTGCAAATAGTCTACTCCCTCCCCTTCAGAACTACCCCTCTATCCATGCCACAATCCTACAATCGCATGACGGAGGATCATCATCACTTCTCTGCGAGGAGGTTACAGCTCTCTTGTCCAAGGGAGCCATAGAGAGGATCTCTGTGCCAGAAGTAGGTCGTGGTTGCTACTCCCACTACTTTCTGGTACCCAAAAAGGACAAGGGCCTCAGCCCTATCCTAGACCTTTGGTCCTTCAATCTCTTCCTCAGGAAGGAGAAGTTCAAAATGGTCACCCTGGCTCAGGTTTTGTCTGTCCTGGACCCAGGATGGTAGCATTAGACTTGCAAGGCGCTTATTTTCACATCCCCGTCCTGCTTGCCCACAGACGTTACTTGCAGTTCACAGTGGGCCACGAGCATTTTCAGTTCACCGTACTCCCCTTTGGCCTCACCAGTGCCTCTCAGGTGGTCACCAAAGTGATGGCAGTGGTCACAGCTCATCTGCGCAGGTCAGGGGTTGCAGTCTTCCCCTACCTCGATGACTGGCTGTTGAAGGGAGGCTTGCCCCAGGCTGCTGTCTCCTACCTCCAGGCTACAGTGGACCTCCTGCAGTCGCTGGGGTTTACTATAAACATGCCAAAGTCACACATGACTCCCTCTCAGAGGCTCCCTTTCATTGGAGGTGTTCTGGTTGTAGGAGGCTGGCTCAGTATGTGGTATACACCTATAAATGAGGCACCCTGTGCTGAGTCCAGGCAACCTTTAGTGATAGTGTAGGCAGCTCTAGATAACCAGAGCTCTCAAAGGGTAGCTGTGGAGAGCTGCTAAGGCTTTTCCAGGAGGGTGTAAAGCATTTGCAAATCCCACCTTCTCAGTCAGTGAAGTACACACACAGGAAAGAACCACACCAGTGTTAGAAAAATATGTATTATTTATTATAACATGCACTCTTTAACTAACTTTGGTATATCTCCTAACTGGAGATATGGCCATACAAAAAATACACTTTGCAAAAGATAAGTAAAGGCATAAAATAGCCTGGGCCCCTAAAGGGGGGCAAACCATATATTAAAAAAATGGGATGTGAAAATAATCCCCACTCCACACTACCACCCAAAGACCCTTAGGACTGGGGAAGTACTAAAACCCCAAAGGTACTTAGGTAGGATTCCTCAGGCACCCATGTGCAGAGAAGAAATCTCTGGTCAGTGTCTATAGGCTAAAATGGGGAAGTTGCAGTTGGAGTTCTCGCATCCCGTTGGGACAAGGAAAGTTGGATAGGTTCCCAGGCAGTGCAGAAGGGAAATGCCAACTCTTCTTAGTGATGCTTCCTGAAGGACGGTGGAGCAAGGAGTGCAGCTGTGGAGTCCAGGTGATGCAGGAGGATCCCAGGAGTCATCCACAAGCTGTCCCATGCTGGTCGATGAATTGCAGGGGGTCAGTGGTCAGCGGGACCACCAACAACCCTTGGCAAATGCAGAGAAGCGTTGCACAACTGGAATTTGCAGGATTTGTGGCGATCAGCATGGTCCAGGTGACTCAACTTTGGCAGGTAGGTCAGGGCCAGCACTCAACAAGCAGGAGAGCCAGCAGAAATCATTGGCCCCCCAAGTAGGACACTCTGGCAACAGGCACAGGGAGGCCTCAGCAGCACAGCAAAGAGAGATGCCCACGTCACACGAGTTGCAGAGAGGACGTTTTTCTTGGAGCTGGAGAGTGTGCTGAAGGGCGTGGCTTTTTGGAGCTAGGAAGTTTCCGGACTGAAGAGCCAACAAGCTTTGGCAACGACAAGCAGAGTCGGTGCACAGGGATTCCAGCCAAGCAGCTCCAGCGAGGGACCACAAACTTTCCAGTTGCAAGGAAGATATGTCAGACCTCTGGAGAGGCACAGAACCACCACCTGTGTTGCAGATCCTTTGCAAGTCCTTGCGACAGCAGGAACCATAAGCCGGTCGACGTTGTGAGGTGCCTGATGATGCAAGGGAGTGACCCCTTTACTCCAAGGGAGATTCCTTTTTGCTTTCCTAAGTGCAGGCATAGTCCCAGTGACTCTGTAGGATGCAAAGCCATGGGGGTGCAGAAATCTTTGCGGAACTTGGAAACAAAGTTACAGTAGGAGCCTTCCTACTGGTTAGAGTCTTGCTTCAGGCTCCAGCGAAGAACAGCAGAGGTTCTGGGATTCAGGCTGCAGAAGTGTCTGCAGAGTAGACTTGCAGATGGTTCCTGATTGGACACTTACTGCAGTTCCCCAACTATCAGAGGGGGTCAGGACGTCACCCAGCTGGACTAACCAGTCAGATGCTCTCCAGGGCCTCTGCTCATCTTTTTTTCAAGATGGCAGAATCAACTGGCCACCTAGCAGAGCTCTGTACACCTCCTTAGGGAAGGAGCTGGACAGGGGGGTGGTCACTCTAGTTTCTCTCTGGAGGTCTGGAGGAGGGGGGGGTGGGAGGGTCATTGGTGCGTGCACTAGTGCAAACTGGTTTATGCAAGGGTTGCACCAAATGTGCTCTTGAAAGCAGTCTGGTGAAACTCAGAAGCACCCCACCCCATCTTAAAGACACCTGTTTCTAAAGGAGAGCTGGTCACACCTCTGTCCTACAGAAAATCCTTTTTTCTGCCTTCCCTGCCCGTGTTAGGCTCAGCAGAAGGAGGGTAGAACAGTGTCTGAGATCAGCAACAGCACGGGCTGGCATGCAGTTCCTGCAAGGCTGTACAGGCAGACATGGGGGATCCCCTAGGGAACACCCAGAGTACATGGTATCATGCAACTAGCACTTGAATCGGTGTAGTTGTAGGACTACTACATGTTTAATACCAAATGTTCGGGGAAGTCATTATGTAGTTGGACCACTTGTGCTGACCAGTGTCCACTACATACCTTAAGATGGCTTCCCCGCACTTAAAAAGTCCAGGGAATGGAGTCTGGGGTTTGTATGGGCACCTCTGCTCATGCAGGGTTGTCCTCACAATTGGAACCATGCACCCTGCTTTTGGGCTAAACGGTCTACCGTAGGGGTGACTTACAGGGTCAGAGTACAGTGACCATGCACAATTTCACACATGCTGTAATGGCAGGCCTGTAGTCACAATTTGCATGGGTCCTTATGGGTGACACAATACATGCTGCAGCCTATGGGGGACCCCTGGTGTATCAATGTTCTGGGTACCTAAGTACCATATACTAGGTGCTTCAATGGTGCAACAGTATGCCAACTGTGTGGTGTAAAAGTTACTTTACAACTAAATTTGGGGACGAGTGCACTGACACTGGGGTCCTGGTTAGCAGGATCCCTGTGTACTACAGTCTAAACATGCTGACACCGGGCAAAAAGTTGGGGTAACTATGCTAGAAAGGTGCTACTTACCTACACTGGACATACTGCAGTTTCGGGCCTATCCCCCGAGCGGCGATTCCTGGATCTTCAGGCTATGATACTGATGTTTCATCCTCTCTCCTGGATTTCGCTGAGAATGACTGAAGCTGCTGGGCCTCATGGCGTCCTGCATCTTGCTGGTCACACATGCCAGATGGCTTATGCAAGCTCTGCAGTGGGACCTGAAATTCCAGTGGGCGCAGCATTAGGGGCATCTCTCCGACATTGTCCAGATCTCGGATGGAACTGTGCAAGACCTGCAAGGGTGGCTAACAAACCGCAACTGAGTCACAGGCAGATCTCACTCCCTTCCCTAACATGATCTGACGGTAGTGACAGATGTGTCACTCCTGGGATGGGGCAGCCACATGGGAGAGGTGGAGATCAGAGGAACCTGGTCTCTGGCGGAGTCCAGGCTCCATCTCAGTCTTTTGGAGTTACGGGCGATCAGACTGGCATTGAAAGCATTCCTTCCCTCTCTCAAAGGGAAAGTAGTGCAGGTGTTTATGGACAACACCACTGCCAGGTGGTACTGCAACAAGCAGGGCATGGTGGGGTCGTAGACCCTTTGTCAAGAGGCTCTCCGCCTCTAGATATGGCTGAAACAGCAGGACATATCCCTGGTGGTTCAACATCTGGCAGGCTCTCTGAATGCCAGAGCGGACAAACACAGCAGATAGTGCCTGGTCGCTCACAAATGGCATCTTCATCCAGAGATGGAGCAAAACCTCTTTCAACAGTGGGGAGAGCCTTAGTTAGATCTGTTCGCCTCTGTAGAGAATGCACAATGTCAGCAGTTGTGCATGTTGGAGCTTCCAGGGTAGAACTCACTCTGTGACACTTTTTATCTTGAGTGGAACTCAGGCCTCCTGTATCCCTTTCCGCCCATACCACTTCTGCCCAGTGTTCTCAAAACAATCAAGAACGACCGGGACCCAGTAATCCTTGTGGCTCCGGATTGGGCACAAAGAGTGGTATCCTGAGCTATTGAGCATGGCCATCGACCTTCCGTTCAGACTGCCCATTCGGAAGGATCTTCTGTCACAGCAGCAGGGGAGTTTCTCCACCCAATTCTGTCTAGTCTCCGCCTTCTTGCATGGAGATTGAGCAGCAGCAGCTGACAGCTTTTGGCCTTCCACTCGAAGTCTGTAACGTTATATTGGCAGCAAGGTGTCCCTTCACCAAAACGGTATACGTCTGCCGATGGAATACATTTGTGGCATGGTGTACAGACCCCCTTTTTGCCCCTCTTTCTGAGGTCCTTCTATTTTCCTGAGATTACCTGATCAACCCTCTTTGTTTAAATCTGATATTGTAGGTATATTCCTAAAGGGTCTTGCTCATTTGTTTCCTACTTCTCTGTTCATAATGTCCCAACGGGACTTGAACATAGTTCTTACTTTCTTATATGGTGCTCCCTTCGAGCCCTTTCATAACTGTCCACTTCAGCTTCTTACTCTAAAGACAGCCTTCATGGTTGCAATCACGTCTGCTCACAGAGTGAGTGAGCTGCAGGCCCTTTCTTCAAAGCCACCTTTCATTTCCATCCATCCGGATGATGGTGCTTTGTACCAAGGCTTCCTTTTTACATAAAGTGGTCATGCCCTTTCAGGTAGGCCTATCCATCACCTTGCCTACTTTTTACGAGCCCCCACATCCCTCTAATGAAAAGGAGAGACTCCACTCCCCAGACCCAAAAAGAGCATTGGCTTTCTATCTTGATCGTACTGAAGAGTTCCAGGTGGATGACAAACTCTTTGTGGGTATGTGGGTGCAAAGAAAAGTCAGGCAGTGGAGAAGTGAACCATCTCTAGATGGGTTGTTCTCTGCATAAAAATGGGCTATTCATTGACTAATAAGCAACCCCCAGATGGGGAGGTGGAGAAGCTCACTCCACAAAAGCCACAGCTGCAACCACTGCATTAGCACACAGAGTTCTAGTCCTGGACATATGCCAGGCAGCAACACGGGCGTCACTGCACATATACATCAAACACTACTGCCTGGACATTCGGGTCTGAAGAGAAGGGTACTTTGCCTATTTGGTCCTGCAGGACTTTCTAGTATGATCTTGGTTCCCAGACCCACCTCCGGGAATGGTATTGATAGGGTATCTAGTCTAAGGTAAGGAATCTGCAACTAGAAGTCTCAATCAGATGAGCAATTTAATTACCTTCAGTTTCAAATTATCTAGTAGAGACATATTCTGGTTTCAGATTCCTTACTGACCCACCCATCCTCCCCAACCTGCAAACTGATTTATAGGGACAGGAACTTCCCTTCAAGGGCCCTAGTTCTGGCGCACCAGAGGCAGTGTTCTTCATGGCTCCGCACTTCTGGTGTGTAAAGTTGTGAAATGAAACTAACAGCGCGCGGGGTGGCATTATATACGACAACGACGTCATATCAAGCTACCACAACAACTTATGCAGAGCTGACCGGCACCACCTGATGGCGCACAGGGGTACTGCTAGAAGGGGAGAATAACACATCAGGCAGCAGCATTGACCTCTAAAACAGTAAAAATCTCCCACTGATTAGCAAAACTCTATCAACGGCTTAATGCACCAACATTCGAACCCTTAGGGAGGGTGATAAGAGCAAAACTACTACCCTCAATTACTTATGGCCACTTGGCTTTTCCGGGCAAATTGACAGTCACTCTAGAGAATGCCCAGATGAGAGCCTACAAAAGGATCCTTAAGATCTCCAGATCAACAAGGCATGCAGGGATATGTTTGGAATTAGATATAATATGCATGGACTTGTTGTGCAAAATAGATATGATCAAGTTTTACCAAAGTGTCAGCAGGGCAGAGGATTGTAGGCGTAGTGGGGCTCTGAAATTAATTTTCAAAAATAAAACTAGCATTTGGGCTATCTATCTAACAAAGGCAGAGGAACAGTTAAAACTGGCTCCGTCCTATTCCACAGATGTTGCCATCACGAAAGCAGTTTTGAAGAAAAAAATGAAAGTGCTTGGTCTGCAAGCTTCAAGAGCCAGAGATATCTCAACAGTTAGGGATATCCGTGGAGCTGATGGCCTGCATGAATCATATGCAACCACCAAATGCCTGCCCTATCTGAAAGCCCCACTAGGAGATCGAGCGTTCCTGAACATCCTTCAAATGCGCCTCCTGACCTTACCTGCCTCGGAATATCGATGGAAGTGGAAAACTGCACAAGGGCACATTCATGAATTCTTGTTGTGCAAATACCACACAGAATCAATAAAACATCTTGTATGTTGTTGCCCGTGTTTGGCGTCTGAACGGCGCCGCCTGATAAAACCTCTGTTCTTGAAAGATGGGGTGAGAACATGCAAAGAAGCCCTAAGTCTTATTTTTACTGCAGTAGTCCCCATGGAACTAGCCCGTTTTGGAAAATTCTTTCATAAACTGTGTTCAGCCTTATGTCAGGCAAGGAGCCAAACTAGCAAGGGTACCTGTGGAGGGCGGGGGGCCCTCAAAGAAACGGCTCTGAGGAGATGGCTCCTGCCACCCAAGTCATCCCCCCCAGTCACCTAATGCTCATGGATATTGGAAATGGATCTGGTTCAACAGGCGGACAATTGGTTGGCGCTCGCAGAAGGTTGTATTAAGGGTATATACTTGTGTAACAGCTTGTGGTTAACATCTGGGGACCCCAGGTTGGGGCAATTATCTGGGTATTATAGTACTTTATAGTATTTTATAGAAATTGCTATGATTAGGCATCAGTTTGGCATCGGAAGGGTATTTCTTGCTGTTTATTTTTTAGTTGTATTTTTTTTTTTATATGTTGTAATGATGTTAATTAATCAGGCAATAAAGATTCATTCATTCATTCATTCATACTGCTAAAAGGAAAATCTCAGGATCCAGATTAACGCCTGGGGGAAATTCTAAGGTAAGGAATCTGCAACTAGAATATGTCTCTATCACGTAAGTGACTTGTTCTTTTGAGGAAATGCCATGCTGTGGTGGTTAAGGTTAGCCTTGATCCAGTTTAATGCTGACTTGAATTTTCTTAGCCTCAAGTTGGCCATACCAGTTACATTCTTTTTCCACCAACAGAGTATTTCACACCTTGTGTTCATTTCAGAAGTGGTGAAGAAGAAAGACACTCACTCTTAGATCTGTCTTTTTACTTAAAAAATATTCTTCTTTACACAAACTTTCCAGCCTTTGAACCATTTCTGATTCTGATGGAGTTTTCGTAAAATCCTTCTGGAGTTATTCAAACAGCTATGAAAACAAGAACAATGTGATTTGCTATAATTATTTAGGTTTTAATACATTGTTATTGAACTGAATTTGCTTTACAACCTTTTGTCGATTTCCCCACACCTCCCCCTCATGGACATAATTTAGGCGTCGCAGCTGCGACCCCCTGGCGTGCCCTTTGTGACCCTTGGCACTGCCTTTGCGACCGCTGACTTCAGAGGTGTCAAATTCAATACCAGGAACGCAGTGGCAAGCTCATCCATATGGACATCAGTTGGGGCTCCACTCTCTTTTTTTTGTCAATTTTATTTATTATACTAATAGTGACTAATAACATATTATTCACTATTTGTGTAATAGAAATGGAGTACAACTATTTGGAATATGCCCTTTCCATGGCATCTGAGGCAAGGAGAAAAATGTATGTTGTGTGCGTGCTTGCGGCTGAGTGTTTATGTGAGAGAGTGTATGCAAGTGTACATTTGTGTTTATGTGTGAGTGAAAGTGAGAATCAAAATGCATGTGTAGTCACTTCAGCTACCCCTGGCATTTAGATGAATTGACATCCATGCTCCCCCTGTCCCCGTCACCCAGTGTCCCTTCTTCCAACGTGCTGCCGAATTTATCATCTTCTTCCAGCCAAAGACTCATAAGCCACACCATCATTTGCAAATCTCTTCTAGAGGTTGGGATCGCGTTTTGAATGAGACAGAGTAGTGCCTTGAATTATACAATTCATTTAGTTTTAAGTCTTGTTAGGCACTGCAGATCCTTAAATTATTTGCCTACGTAGTTCAGTATTATGCCCCATTGTTTCATAAGCTCTTTCTCCTTTCCTTGGGCAATCTCAACTTTTTGCTCCACTCTCAATACTCATCACAATATCCCTATCCAATTGTCTCCGTTGGGCATCTTGGGATTCCCTATAGCCATAACATAGTCTGTCTGGAACTCAGCAGCATATGTGACATTATTTCAACCTTCTAACTATGCAGTGGATCTCTCTCTTGATGGGCTTCCCAGCAATGTAACCTATGGACATTCTGCAATGTACGATTCTAGTACCTCCTCAGTTATCTAAACTGTCCTTTTCCTTTTCCAGTAAGGCTTCACCAGTGGGCATGCTTATAGTACGTGTGTATGTCCCCTTGCTCTCTACTACAAGTGGCCTCCCTGGTGACCCCATCTGCATCAATATAGCTATTGTGTAAAACCATCTATAGATGATTTTCAGGAGAGTTTCCTCCTGGGTGACCCATGGTGTTTTTCGCTCTTGTAAGTACGCGGTTCTACTGATTTATATCTATAGATATGCCCAGTTCTTCTTGGAAGGGCAGCTTCCTCTTCTATGCTCTGGTAGTTAGAATTCAATAAATGTGGGAGACTCTGTGTCTCTTGTCATCTTATTCCAGTAGGAGTCTCCCAAAGGCAGTGATTTTTCTATTTGTCTCATTTTTTTATTTTGACCCTTGGAGACCCAGTGATGTACTGAAAACTATCTCTACCACTCTATTTCTGCTTGGCTAAAGTTGTCTTTCATTTGTTTGAAAGACTTCACATTGCGAACTACATCTCTCAGGACTTTACTTTACAAGACCAGTCATGACGTCTTTATTGTCTTGGGGGAGGGGTGGTAAAAGGTGATGGGTAGGACATTGGGTGTCCTTTAGTCCCTATGCAGTCCAAGACCCTCAGCATTGTTCTGGTTACTGGTGAGATATATAGTGTGAGGTTCCTTTGTGTTTTCGAAACCCACCGGTTCTTCCAATAGTGGGCTCCGCTCAGTGTGATCAAACATGCATCAACCCTCGTTAGGTTCCCTCCTGGTCCATTCAGTAAAAAACCTCAGATGAAAATCTTGATAGTATTTAGGCAGGTTGAGTACCCCTAATTCTCCTTTACTAATTGACAACTGTTAGAAATGGGGTCTCTAGTTGGCAGTTTGCTTGCACCCTTTCCAAGTAGGGACCCTAACTCTAGTCAGGATAAGAGAGATACCCAGCTCAGGTAACCTCTGCACACCCCCTTGGTAGCGTGGCACAAGCTGTCACACTTATGTCAGAAACAATGTGTAAAGCATTTGCACATAACACACAGTAATGCAGTGAAAACACTACAAAAGGACACCACACCAGTTTTAGAAAAATAGTCAATATTTATCTGGGTAAAACAAGACCAAATACGATAAAAATCCAACATACAATAAATAAGATACACATTTTGCAAGAAGACAGTTTCTTGAAGTCGATAGCTCCACCTGGGGCTATCACGGCGTCGTGATCAACAAAATCAACAGTTCAGGCCGGCCACAGCATGGTGGTCCAGCTATGGTGTCGGGAAGACCCACAAAGCGTACCTCTGGAATTGCAGGGCATCGTGATACTCCCGATGAGATTCAGAGAGCGCCGTGTCTGGGGTTGCGGTGTTGGTTCCGGAGGTCAGTGCGGGGGTCATTGGGCCCTTGAAGTCACACGCTTTGCAGATTGAACTCCGGGCTGATGAAGTCAGGAGCACTGGCGTGGATGGCGTTGGGGGCTGCGATGCGAAGTGGGACGATGCCCACAGGTCATGGTGCAAAGCAACGGCTCAGTGACCGTGTCCAGCAGTGTCGGTGAGACCAGGGCTTCGATGTGAAGCACGGCAGTGCGATGTCACCAGGTCATGTTGCAGGCAGTGTCATCGTCGTTGCTGAAGCGCTGTTGTTTTTAGGCCCAAGTTGGTGGTGCGGCACAGGACGGGCTCCATGTGGCGTCCATGAGTCACAGTGCAGACCGGGAGGCCTGGTGATGACACTGGAGTCGATGGTGCTGGCATCCGTGGACCGGGGCTGCGGTGCAAGATGGTGCTTCGTGTACCTCACGAGCGGTATCCACAATCCAAGGTGCAGACAGCGGTGCTGGTGTCAGCAGGAGCAGCAGCATTGGCGATACCCAGGCTGCGGTGTGAGCAAGGCAATGCCGGAGTGGGGGGCCCAGAGGTCACACTGAAACCAGCGGCTCAGTGGCGCCATCAGATGGTGGTGTCGGTGAGACCAGGTTTGCGGTGTGAAGCAGGGCAGTGCTGCTCTGTGCGATGTCGGCAGGTCACAGTGCAGGCCAGCGGTGTTGCAGTAGTTTTTGAACAGCACAAAACACACAGTTCCCAATGCTGTATGCAGATGAAACTGAAGTCTTTGATGTCCCTGAGACTTCCAACAGGAACAAGCTCTAATCCAAACCCTAGTAGAACTCCCTCAAGCAGGATACACATCAAAGTCCACCCTTTGCTCTCTTTTAAGGCAGAAGCAGCAACTGCAGGCCAACCAAGCAAAGCAACACAGCAAAGGGGCAGTGCTCCTCCTTCAGCTCTTCTCCTTGGCAGAGGTTCCTCTTGATCCAGAAATATTCTAAAAGTCTGAGGTTTTGGGTCCACTACTTATACCCTTTTCTACCTTTGAATTAGGAAAACTATACAGGAAAGTATCTTGTTTACAAGATCCTGCCTTGCCCAGGCCTGGCCCCAGACACACACAGGGGGTCGGAGACTGCATTGTATGAGGACAGGCACAGCCCTTTCAGGTCTAAGTGACCACTCCTTCCTCCATCAGGATATGCAAGCTACACCCTAGCTCCCTTTATGTCACTGTCTAGAGGGAATTCACAACAGCCCAACTGTCAGTCTAACCCAGATGTGGCATACAGAAGCAGGCAGAGGCACAGAATGGTTTAAGCAAGAAAATGCCCACTTTCTAAAAATGACATTTTCAAACTGACAATCTAAAAAATAACTTTACTGAAAGGTGTATTTTTAAATTGTGAGTTCAGAGACCCCAAACCCCAGATCTTCATCTGCTCCCAATGGGAAACTGAATTTAAAATATATTAAATGGCAGTCCCCATGTTAATCTATGAGCGAAATAGGCCTTACAGTAATGAAAACTGAATTTGGCAGTATTTCACTATCAGTATATTTAAAACACACCAGTACATGCCCTACCTTCTAAATACACTGCACACTGCCCATGGGGCTACCTAGGGCCTACCTTAGGGGTGCTTTACATGTAGTAAGAGGGAAGGTTTGGGCCTGGCAAATGGGTACACTTGCCAGGTCGAATTGGCAGTTTAAAACTGCACACACAGACACTGCAGTGGAAGGTCGGAGACATGTTCACAGGGCTACTCGTGGGTGGCACAACCAGTGCTGCACGCCCACTAGGGTAACCAAAACTTCCACTGGGGGTGACCAAAAGAAAGGGGTTACAAAGCCTCTCCAGGAGAAAGTGGGTGACACTAGAAACAAAGAAAAAGAGTCCTCTGTAGGCCCCCAAAAACCAGACCAGGTGGGTGGTCCCCAAGACACAACCCAAAACAAAGGTGGGTACCAGGGTATGAACTGGGATGCCACTAAGGCATGGTGCCAAAATTGTAGACAGGCAGGGCACCACACCAAGGACACTTCTTGTCCCAAAAACAAACCCCCTATCAAAATCCCAGGGATGACCAGTGTAGCCATTGGGGATAACTCCTCAGATGAGGAGGTCTTCATAGCCTTCAACTGGAAAAAGGGCCCAACAGGTGAGTTGGAGATTCCAGAGGGAAGTAAACACTTCCACCACCTACTGGTGAATGGAATCCCAGACACTGCCCTGAGAGACACTTGTGCCAGTCACACTATTGTGCATGACAGGCTGGTGTTCTCAAACCAGTTCATCCCAGGTGAGACTGCCAGAGTAAGAGTTAGCCCAGATAGGGTCACTGGTTGGCCTGTGGCCTTTGTGCTCATAGAAGTGGGTGGGACTTTTAGCTGGAGAAGGGTGGTAGTCAGTACAGACCTCCCCCTTGATTGTCTCCTTGGAAATGACTACCCAGAAATTAGTCAGAGCCCAAGAAAGGAACTGGTCCAGTCATCTCCCAAGGATTCTGTAGGTGCTACCCCTGCAGTAACTGCAAGTAGGCCACAGAAGAAAAAGAAAAGAAAACAGAATAGGAAGGGTGGACAACCTTTAGCCAAGGCTCCAGCAAGCCAAGTAGATTCTGCTCTAGTAGGGGAGAGCTCCAAAGGTGGCACTGGTAAGGTCCAACCTGACCCACAAGAAGTCCTGGCCAGTCAAGCAACTGTTAAACCTGAGTGGGTGGCTCCTCAATTAACAGAAGAAAGAGTGGAATAAGGGTGTTTACTACATGATGTAGTAACCCCTCACTCTAACACAGCAGACAGGAACCCTGAACCCAAAGAAGCATGTAACTTAGGGCCAGATGTAGGAAACTAGCAAATTGCTAGACACCTTCTGCGAGTCGCAAAGACCCACCTCATTTATACTAATGAGGTGGGTCGCAATTTGCGCCCCCACAGCGACTCTGGGCACTCACGGGGATGGAGGCCTGCTGGGAACAGCAGACCTCCATGTCCGTGACTGCTTTTAAATAAAGCAGTTTTTTTTTTTCCAAGTGTAGCCCGTTTTCCTTAAAGGAAAACGAGCTGCACTTAGAAAAAAAAACGCAACCTTTAGTTTCGGATTTTTTCAGGGCAGGTAGTGGTCCCTTGGACCACTGCCTTCTCTGAAAAATTTTTTGGGGGTCCAGTCACAAAGGGGAAGGGGTCCCTTGGGGACCCCTTCCTGTTTGCGAGTGGGTTACCATCCACTTCAAGTGGATGGTAACTGCGACTCCATTTGCGACCGCATATGCGGTCGCAAATGGAATTGCATACCACTGCGACTCGCAAATAGGAAGGGAACACCCCTTCCTATTTGCGACTCGGAAATGCATTTTGCGAGTCGGTTCCGACTCCCAAAATGCATTTCCGCATAGCAAACACGGATTTGCGAGTCGCAAACTGCGATTTTCGCCGTTTGCGAGTCGCAAACAGTTTGCTACATCGGGCCCCATGCTCCTTCCCTTGTAGGTGAAGAGATAAAGGTGTGGTTCTGGGCATTGACAGCTGTCAGTGGCCTCTGCTGGGTGTTAGCCTTTATGGCTGCACTATCCTTGGCATGGTGGTCTGACCCCATGCCAAATAGCAAGTTAGGCCCCCTGACCCTGTTGGTCATGGTGGGGTTACTCCAGCTATGGGTAACCTCTTTGGGTAAGCTAGGGGTGACCCTTGCTAAAATGAGATTAGCAGAGGTGGATACCTCTAACTCCAAAATAGAGAGAATGGGTGAAGATATCAAAGACACAGACAAGAGGCAATTCAGACGAGGTCCTATCACTGTGGAGGTGGGTCAGTTCCCCAGAGGGAATGACCTGAACAGGAGGATGTAAGGCAGAGTAAGCCCTGCAACAAAGCAGCCTATTTCCCACTCTTCCTCGCCTGACAGATTAGGAAGACTCTCCCAGCTTTGGCTGAGTCTCCTAGCCTGTGGGCAGAGGGGTGGGCTTGTGTAGGAAAATGGCTCCCTGTTGCAGTTACCCCCCATTTTTTGCCTGATATTGATGCTGACTTGACTGAGAAGTGTGCTGGAACCCTGCTAACCAGGCCCCAACACCAGTGTTCTTTCACTAAAAATGTACCATTGTCTCACCAATTGGCACACCCCTGGCACACAGATAAGTCCCTTGTAAAAGGTACCAGTGGTACCAAGGGCCCTGTGACCAGGGAAGGTCCATAAAGGCTGCAGCATATGTTGTGCCACCCTAAAGGACGCCTCACCTAACACATGCACACTGCCATTGTAGATTGTGCGTGTTGGTGGGGAGGAAAAAGGCAAAGTCGACATGGCATCCCCCTCAGGATGCCATGCACACAAAATGCTGCCTGTGACATAGGTAAGTCACCCCTCTAGCAGGCCTTACAGCCCTAAGGCAGGGTGCACTATACCACAGGTGAGGGCATAGCTGCATGATCAATATGCCCCTACAGTGTTCAAGTCCATTCTTAGACATTGTAAGTACAGTGTGGCCATATTAAGTATATGGTCTGGGAGTTTGTCAAAAATTAACTCCACAGTTCCATAATGGCTACACTGAATACTGGGAAGTTTGGTATCAAACTTCTCAGAATAATAAACCCACATTGATGCCAATGTTGGATTTATAAAAAAATGCACACAGAAGGCATCTTAGAGATCCCCCCCTGAATTTTACCCGATCCTTCAGTACAGGACTGACTGGTCTGTGTCAGCCTGCTGCTGAGAGACGAGTTTCTGACCCCCTGGGGTGAGGGCCTTTGTGCCCTCTGAGGACAGAAACAAAGCCTGCTCTGGGTGGAGGTGCTTCACACCTCCACCCTGCAGGAACTGTAACACCAGGCAGTGAGCCTCAAAGGCTCAGGCTTTGTGTTACAATGCCCCAGGGCACTCCAGCTAGTGGAGATGCCCGCCCCCTGGACACAGGCTGCAAGTCCAGGGGAGATAATGAGAAAAACAAGAAGGAATCACCCACCAGTCAGGACGGCCCCTAAGGTGTCCTGAGTTGAGGTGACCCCTGCCTTTAGGAATCCTCCATTTTGATTTTGGAGGATTCCTCCAATAGGAATAGGGATGTGCCCTCCTCTCCTCAGGGAGGAGGCACAAGGAGGGTGTATCCACCCTCAAGGACAGTAGCCATTGGCTACTGCCCCCCAGACCTAACCCCCCCCCTAAATTGAGTATTGAGGGGAAATCAGATTCCTGCAACCTGAAGAAACAAGAAAGACTGCTGACCTACAAGCCTGTAGAGAAGGAGGAAGACGACAACTGCTTTTGCCCCAGCCCTACCGGCCTGTCTCCAACTTCGAAAACCTGTTCCAGCGACGCATCCGACAGGGACCAGCGACCTCTGAAGCCTCAGAGGACTGCCCTGGACTAAAGGACCCAAAAACTCCAGTGAACAGCAGCCCTGTTCAAAACCAGCTACTTCTTTGCAACAAAGAAGCAACTTTCAAAGACTGCACGTTTCCCGCCGGATGCGTGAGACTTCACACTCTGCACCCGACGCCCCCGGCTCGAGATCCAGAGAACAAACACCTCAGGGAGGACTCCCCGGCGATTGCGTGCCGTGGGTAACCAGAGACGACCAACCCCCGAACCCCCACAGCGACGCATGCAGAGAGAATCCAGAGGCTCCCCCTGACCGCGACTGCCTGTAACAAGGGACCTGACGCCTGGAACCAGCACTGCACCCGCAGCCCCCAGGACCTGAAGGAACCGAACCTCAGCGTAGGAGTGACCCCCAGGCGACCCTCTGCCTTGCCCAGGTGGTGGCTGTCCCAAGAAGCCCCCCCGTGCCTGCCTGCACCGCTAGAGTGACCCCCCGGGTCCCTCCATTGATTCCTACCTGAAACCAGACGCCTGCTTTGCACACTGCACCCGGCCGCCCCTGTGCCACTGAGGGTGTTTTGCAAGCCTACTTGTGTCCCCCCCAGTGCTCTACAAAACCCCCCTGGTCTGCCCCCCCGAGGACTTAGGTACTTACCTGCTGGCAGACTGGATCCAGAGCACCCCTGTTCTCCATAGACGTCTATGTGTTTTGGGCACCTCCTTGACCTCTGCACCTGACCGGCCCTGAGCTGGTGGTGTGGTAACTTTGGGTTGCCTGGAACCCCCAACAGTGGCCTGCCTATGCCCCAGAACTGAGACTTGTAAGTGTTTTACTTACCTCCTAATCTAACCTTTACTTACCTCCCCCAGGAACTGTTGATTTTTGCAGTGTCCACTTTGAAAATAGCGTATTGCCATTGTTACAAAGACTGTACACGATATTGTTTTTATTCTAAGTTCCTAAAGTATCTAAGTGAAATACCTTGCATTTGAAGTGTTTATTGCAAATCTTGATCCTGTGGTTCTTAAAATAAACTAAGAAAATATATTTTTCAATATAAAAACCTATTAGCCTGGAGTAAGTCTTTGAGTGTGTGTTCCTCATTTATTGCTTGTGTGTGTACAACAAATGCTTAACACTACCCTCTGATAAGCCTACTGCTCGACCACACATCCACAAAATAGAGCATTAGAATTATCTACTTTTGCCACTATCTTACCTCTAAGGGGAACCCTTGGACTCTGTGCACACTATTTCTTACTTTGAAATAGTATATACAGAGCCAACTTCCTACATGCTGCGACTCAGGATCACTAAGGGATTTATGTAAGAGCCCCCAGTGCCATTGTCATGGCCTGCACTGTATGTACAAGTTTGCAGATGAACCACTCTTATTTGACACGAAATCACATTGGAAATCGACCACCCTCCCATGCAGCAATTCGCGTGGAAGGGGCTTGCAATGTGAATTGCTGCAGGTCTGTCACCACAAGATACATAGCATGATAGTGGTGACTCAGATGTAGGTGTCTCCTAAAACCTGAGGCAGTGCCAACATCAAACACCACCCTATATGCCCCACACATTGTCTTCAAAATCATCATGACATGTGCCATCCTGCACAACATGTGTGCAGATGAACGTCCCCGTGTATGACCAGGTTGATGACCTGCCTGAGGAGGAGGATGGTGGTGTAGAAATGGAGGGAAAACAGCACAACACAGCTGCTGGGATATGCCGCAGACAGCACATAGCTGAAAACCTTTTCACTTAAGCACCACTTAAATCACCTTATCAATTTTGTAAATAAACACTTCACTTATACCAGTAATCCGGGTTTGGTCTTTTCAATCTCCACTACATATATCATAGGATTGTGAGTCAAACCTCAGGGAGCATGTTCAGTATGGATGAGAACATATGCAGCTAGGGCTGCAGGTCCATCACACAAATACAACAACCATTGCTAAATGTAATGAGATGAATCAAACATTTGTGGACAAAACATAATCTGGGTGGAATGTAGGCAGAGTGTGCCATACACTGTATGTACCAAAGATTTACCCATGTCAGACATATGTGTAGGCCACACACAAGTCACCATAAACTCCAAATCTACATACGGAGACAGGTATTGGGTGACATTTCCTAGGAAGCATTGGTTCAGCCATCATCAACAATGCCTGAGCTGTTAATGTCTTCTTAAATATTATGCTCTGACTGACAACATCACACATCACATCCGAAAACACAATTCACAATCACAAACCAGAACTATTGCATTGTACTGACTGCCATATACATGAGGATACACTGTTGTCACACATGCATACATATGCACAATGTGCAACTATTTGCATGCTGTTGACTCTGTAACACGAACATTGGTGTAACAGACCAATGACACCCTCATTCCATTGTTGAATGCAATACCACCTGTGGCCATACACAATATGTCACACGGCAGCACAGCCCATGTCATCTGTCTGTTGATACAGGGTGCCTCTAAAGACAATGGAACAAAAATGCACAATCAGTAATTGAGTTAAAAAAATTTACACAAATGCATCTAAAACATCTGCAAATGCAAAGTATATGACACATGGGCCCTTAGAGTGAATTCCACCTTCGCACTCTTCTCAATACTGATTTTCAGTGAATTCGATGCATAACGCTAATGCGTCAATAAAAATGACGCCTGTCCGTCATGTGTCTAAAATACACACGGAAACCTCAAATGCAGCATATAAATACACGCAAAACAGAAAACGTGACGCACGGAGACAGGAAGTAATGTAATAGGAAATCCTGTTTACAAGCATGGTACAGTGGGTGTACTTTCACTTTCTCTTTACAGTCTGTAACTCTTTTGACTGTGTTGTTGTGTTTTGGAGTTGGCGGTTGTGATTTCCTTGAGTATTGTATCTTGTGGTGTCCCTCCTGCTGTGTTTTGTTAATTATTGTCTGTATTTTGTCTCAGTGTTTGTAAATTTGTGTGTTTTTGGTGTATATTTGTATTTGTACTGTGGGGTGTCTGTCTGGGATAGTTGCTAAGTTGGGATAGTTGGGATTAGTTATTGGGCTTAACTTTCCATTTATTTTCATTTCATTTTTTTTCAAAGTAGTTGCGGTCAACCATTTCAGTTATAATATGTCTGGTAGGGGGAGGTTGACCAGGAGGAAGAGTTGGGGGGCTTTGTGTGGCTGGCAGCCCACTACCTGCTGATGATGTTGGATGGAGTTCCATCTTCTATAGATTGCCCACATATGGTTGTTGCACGGTGTAGTACTACATGAGTCTCAGACCCAGTGTAAGTGTGCAGATGTGTGGCTCTCACTCACCTGAGTGTCTGTGTCATTGTGTGTTTGTAGTGGTATGTTTGTTGCACTGTTTTACACTAGGATAACTAGCTCACTCCTCTAAAATAGTACACACTGTAATTTGTTGTCAACTAGTAGTGACAGTGGTATGACCCTAAGCATGATTTTCCATTCATATCTTACAGGTGGACCCGCCCCCTACACAATCAACAAAGTCGCGCGATTTGAGGTCTCAGATGTATCCAGTAAGGGTGATAACGTGTGCCCTGTGAAGTTATCCAAGGTTTGGTGTGAGTGAGTCATGTGTGTTGCACACAATGGTAGATGTGATAAGCTGTCAAATGATCAGATATCAAAGTAGGCTGGATGGTGACATTGTGTCCCATTGAAAGGTTCCCCATGCACCACCAGAGGGTCATATCTGGTGAGGCTTATGGTGCTCAATGGGCAGCATCGTGTAAAAAAGGTGATGACAAGTCACATGTAGGGCTATATGTGACTAAGAAGTGCAACGCTGTGAGAATATTGGCAGTGGGGCACTCCATTATTCTCACAACACAGGGGTGCACCATTTTAAACCACATTTGGTGCATCCATGTATTGTCGTGAATATGGAGGACTGGGCTGGCAATTGTCCCCCAGTATGGCACTCCGTATGTTGCACTCCATGTACTTAACACTTATATGGAATGTAATAGGTGTGCATGCAGGCCAAGGACAAACGCGTGCTGGCATGGAAACATATGTGTAAGGAATAGTATTGGCAGATCAGGTATTGATGGGTGTTTACACCTGGACACATGAATGTAGATGTGATAGACCTATGGATACCAGCTTCCTAGTTGGCAGCCTTTCTAACATATGGTCCATCCCCCTTAGGCACAGGGGGAGAGGAATACCAAATTTGTAGGTAGATGTGATGCTCACAATGTAGGTGACAGTCATATTGATCAGGCTTCCATGTGTACCTATCAGCATTGACCCCTTATGGTTACCAACTGCATCCCCCATCCTCCCATTAACATGTTGAAGTTACTGGTGATGTATGATTAAAAGACACAGATGAAGAGGAAATTCGGGCCTGATCTATGTAAAGTTTGTTGCTTTTGCATCATTACATTTTGCACAAAAGAAATGCACACCTCATTTGGTTTGGTTCCTAATCTTGTTGTGCGTCACTTTGGTGTCAATTAAATGAATCTAAGGCAGCGTTGTTGTTGCATTTATCAGGGCCATGGTCTTTTCCGGAATGTGAGTTGGAGTGCATATATGTAATTAGATGTAGAGTGTAAGCCAATAGTCTGTGCATACTCCATACAATGATGACACTGATGGTTGCCTGTCTCAATTTAACAGCTGCCAACATGAGCAATGAAGAACTGCGAGCATTCCAGAAGAGGGCAGTCTGCTACCGACACATCTTGGCAGTGGAATCTGGGTTCCGGAGGATGGCTCGCTGCTATCACGCTGAGAGATCAACCGGGTGGTTCATGGTTGATTGAGGTCATCCTGGGGTCTCTCCTGGCTCCATTTTGCCTCTCCTTTACACTGTCTTCTCCGGTAGCGTCTGTATTTGACGCTAATGCAGGCAAAAATGGTGCATTTCTGTTTTGCAACATTTACGTGTCGTTAATCGGGATAGAGTCATTTTTCCTGCGTTAACGTTATTTTGCCTTACGACAAGGCACAATGGTTAACATAAAAAAATGACTCTAAACTATTTTTAGCGCCACCCAGCATCATAGTATAAATGTGACATCCGGGTGGCATTAAATAATGGCCCTAGTCAGCACTAATCTTTTTGACGCAAAACTGCATTAGCGCAGTTTTGCATCAAAAAGTATAACTCTGGGCCTAAGTCTGCAAATCTAGAACACCCATAAAATCCACATAACTATGGACTAGGAGACGCAAGGCTCCTGGTGTACGAGCCATTAATACAGCGCCATGTGCATACAGGAGTGAAGGCAACGTGGAGCCTTGAATAATTGGGACATCTGATGTTATATCCGTTAAAAAAGGATAGAAATTGTTAATATATAAAATAAATTTAAAAAAAAAAAAAGCTTATACACATCCTTGTCTCACTCCACAAAAAACTCCTTTATCTTTTGTTACCTCACCGTCTGAGAATATTCTTACTCTGTCCTTCATACCCATGTGTAAATATGCTAGAAAGTGCCCTAGTGCTTCATCCCATATACAAGGTTTGACTTCAGCTTTGAGTGATTAACGCAATCAAATGCTGAGGTCAAATCCATGAAAGCTAAATACAAGGGAGATCGTTAGATAATGGCATAGGTTTAGACATTGCTCTATAGTTCCAACATGGTTCCTAAAATCATAGTGGCAAGGGTGCAAAATTGACTTTTCCTCTGCCGACTCTCTAATCCTGTTGTGCAAGACCCTTCTGAGAATCTTTACTGAGTCAATTAAAAAGATGGGTCTATAGCTGTAGGAAAGTGCCCTCTTTCTTGGCATGGTTAACCCCATTTTCTGCCTGTTGTCAGTGTGTTTGACTGTGTCCACTGGGATCCTGCTAACCGGGAACCCAGTGGTTATGCTCTCGCCTGTGAATGTTGGTAACTGTACCTTTTTCCTCCCACATTTGGCATACTGTTACCCCCATGTAAGTTTCTAGTATATGGTACCTAGGGCATCCCTATAGGCTGCAGCAGTTATTAGAAGTATGACTCCATGCACTGTGGGGGCTCAGCTGATCAAGCCCAGGAAGGCAGAACAAAGGATTTCCTTTGTGAGAGGAGTTAACAGCCTCTCCCTTTGGAATAGGTGTGACTGGCTTGGGAGGGGTAGCCTCCCCAAGCCACTAGTATGTTTTGAAGAGCGCATTTGGAAACTGGACAATGGAAAGGGGAGTGATCATTCCCCTGTCCATCACCACCCCTGGGGTGGTGCTCAGAGCTTCTCCAGAGGGGGCCCTGGATTCTGCCATCTTGTTTTCAAGGTTGGCAGGGAACTCTGGGAGCATCTGAGTGGCCAGGCAGGTGCTTACCTGGCTAGGTGACCAACCTCCCCCTCTTTGAGGGCTATTTAGGGTCTCTCTTTTGGGTGGGTCCTCCTTGCAAGATTCCAGCAGGATTCCTCTGTAACCTTCTCGTAGACTTTTGGCCTCCAGAACTGCCAGCTGTCCAACTTTGGTGGAGGTAAACCCTTTCCTTCCCACGCAGGACAGTACCCCCATGCAAATCGTGTCTTGCAGCTGCCAAGGTTTGTTTGTATCTCCTCCAAGGTATCTTCAGGCAATGTGTAGCTCCAGGCCCCAGCACTCCTTCCTGTGATGCACAGGCCTCTGCATGGTTCTCCTGCAGCATGGGATCCCTTTCTGTAGTGCTGCATGGGCTACTTCTGCAACTTCTGTGTACCCGTCCTGTGGGACTCCTGTGGGTGCTGTCTCCGCTTCTGTGGATCTTCTGTGTTTTTGAGGGTTCTCTGTGACTCCCCATCCTGGGTTGAGTCCTCCTGGGCCTTGCTGGTCATCAGCAGCACCACTTTTCCACTAACTGCGAGTTTGCCTTTGCCAAGGCTTGCTTGTAGAATTCCTGCACTGACACCCAATCTTCACTCTAGCGTGGGACATCTTCTGCATCCATCAGGAACTCTTTTCCGACTCCAGGGCTGCAGTGCTGACCTGTTCTTCACCGTCAACCAACTCCTGCAAGTACAGCTGGGTGGTAGTAGCTCCTACTCCTCCTGGACTTCACTGTGACTTTTGGACTTGGTCTCCTCTCTCCACAGGTCCTCTTCTCTAGGAATGCACTGCTGGCTTCTTGCTGGCTTGTCTGGGTGTCTTCTTTTCTTTGTTTTCCTCATTTTGGGTGGTTTGGGCAAATTCCAGTGATTTACTCCTGCTTTCCTGGTCACTGGGGGGCACTCTGTTACTTACACCTCTGTGGTTTTCTAGTACTCCCAGCTCCCCTCTACACATTCAACTTACCTAGGTGGGGGTCCTGTGTTTGCATTACATTTTTTTTAGTATATGGTTTGGGCTCCCCCTAGGGTCACTATTGGTTATTGCTATTTGCACTGTTTTCTAACCTTTTCTATGGCTATTACTGTTTACTAGTGTATATATTTAGTTTCTTTCTTACCTCCTATTGGAGGGTTGCCCTTCTACTGTTTTGTGGTATTGTGTTCCAAAAATAAAGTGCCTTTATTTTTGTACAACTGAGTGTTTTCTTTCATGTGTGTAAGTGCTGTGTGACTACAGTGGTTTTGCATGAGCTTTGCATGTCTCCTAGATATGCCTTGGCTGCTCATCCACAGCTACCTCTAGAGAGCCTGGCTTCTAGACACTGCCTACACTTCACGAAGAGGGGATACCTGAACCTGGTGTATGTACCTTAGGTATCCACCACACACCAGGCCAGCCTCCTACAATAGCTAGCTGGCTGTGAACGATCGCCCTTTTTAATAGATACTATGATGGAAGTTTTACACAAATGAGGTAGTGGACAGAGGACAAGACCGTTAAAAACATTCACCAATAGTGGTGCCCAAAAATCAGGACTGTACTTTATAAGATCAATTGGGATGCCATCAGGCCCAGGACCCTTACCTCTGACACTCTGGGCTATAGTATCTGCTACCTCGTTCAAACATACCTGTATGTACGTAAAATTAGGCCTCACAGTGAAGTCACTTGATACTTGGGTTGCGGCATAGGTTCTTGTGAAATGTGCCTCCCATTCCCCACTGGAAATATGACAATAAATTGGGTTTGCAACTTGACTCATATGCTTCATGTCTGAAACAGCCTCCCAGAACAATTTACTGTTCTTCTTGGCTGCAAATAAAACCAGATGTTCCCATTGAAGTTGTAGCACTTCCCTCTTCCTCTTTATATGCCTTATGTTGGAGTGCCACCTCTAAGGGGTCCCTATGGTTGGCTGTAAATGCCCTACGTAATTGATGATTAGCCTCTAAGGATTCCTAATTAGGCCAGCTAGGCTTGATAGCTAACATGCATAATGGGCACAATAGCTTTTTCCTGATGTTCAAACAAAGCTGAGTAAAGGCCCCTACCACTTCACAGTCAGTATTGGTCTCAGCTAAACAAGCCTTAAACAGATTTGGATTCTCTGTGATGATTCTATGAAAGAGTTGGCTGGGTTCTACTGCTCCCCAAACTGAGTGTAAGCCATCAGTGGTTCATTGGATGTATCTTGTTCCAGATCTCCATTCTGGATTTAGGCATGGATAACAATATGAGTGCCACCTCAATGCGGTTATAATCCCCAAAATTGGATGGGACTACCTTATTATGCAACAATAAATCCAACAAATTAGATGATAAAAATAAAAAATCTATTATACAGGAGCAGCCCCTACCCCTAAAGGTCAGTGTGAGAGGTTGCTGTAGATGGCAACATCCATTATGTTGTTTAAATCTTGGGAAGCCAGATATCAGTTCCACACCTCTGGTATCAGTGCCATTCAGGGGGTTTACTTGATTGTTTGCTGTGACAATCGTGAGAGTATTCATGGGATTAACATGTGTGCAAAGTCTAGCTTTAAAATATCCTGCTAAGCAAAAGTCGCCAATTGTCCTTTGGTACCAACATTACTCTGTAAAGATGAAATATAGTCAAATAAAATTGTGAATTTGATGTTCAGACTACTATTAAATCATTATCATAAAAATTAATTAGGTACAAAATTGGTCCCCTCTAATATTTCACAACCTGAAAGTTGTCATTGAGTCTCAATTACCTTTGAACTAACCTCAGCAAAAAGGTTCACCCAAATGGCCAGGCCGCCTGAGGCTCGCCCTCCCCGGGAAGGAGTTGCTGGGATGCAAACCATTCAAACCCATCAATTAATAGTTCCTATGTTACCCAGGTTCTTGAAGCATTAATATGTCATATTGACTTATAAAGATTAACCATTCGGGTATTGTAATCTTAAAACCTGCCACATTCCAGCTCAATATTACCAGAGGGTAAAAGAGAAATCACAATGGGGCAGTTTAGCCAATGATTCTGATATAGGTTCTTTCCTGCCAACAAGACTAGTCCCCAGTCAGTCTAACCCATCGAGATTACTTAGGGCAGAGAACCTATTACTAAGTGCAAGCTGCGGCCTGGGGGTGAAGTAATTTTGTGAACTCAAGGAGCTCCCAATGCTTTAGGTTTGTAAAAAATACCCTAATATATCTAGCTATATCTTTCTTTGAGCGACCCACCCTCCCCAATCTTTGTACCATTATTATCTCATTTATGCTCGTTGGATTAAAACGTTTGTGCTTGATAAGCCAATCTGCACTTTTATTATGTAGCTCCACCCATGATTCTGTTTGTGATTCCTTGAGAGGGGGAACTCCTGCCAAAACCAAGACATGGGGACAAGATGCAAGGATTACTTCCAATCTATCTTTACGTGGTTTAAAACGAATTCCAGAATGAGCTTGTTCAGGGGTACTGGCCCCCAATGTTCCAGAAATCCGCTTGTCTTTACGGCACAAACTAGAAGGATCAGCCTCTGTCCCAGGTGGGGCTGATCTAGTTCCCATATCCTTAGGTAACTCCTTGGGACCTTAAAAGACGTGGCTCTGTTGCTTGCAACAGTTTGGCTTATAGTGTCTGCCCTATTACTAATATTGTATTATGTCTAGCTAATGATGCGCTCACGGTGCTCTCAAGGGCAGACATCTTAATAAGGATGTCCGTCATACTACTTTCAACACATCTTAATTGTTCCTTAATCTGTTCCAGTTTTTCCTCTAAAATGACACAAAATGTCCTACACACAGTAACATAATCAAACATATCCTTATTCAAAGGGTTAGAGGACTGCATTAGTTGGGTTTGAAACTGTTTGAGGCGCCAAGAAGAAAGCTGCCCCTGTCGCTTAGCACTATTTTTTGTCCCCGTTGGTAGTGTTTTTCATTTTCACAACTGGCTCAGACTACTGATGGAGCTTTGCGAAACTGGGGCCTCTGATACACCATCACTGGCCAGATCCTGGGCAACTGAGGGAACCTGTAGGCCGGCTGAGGATCATGTGATACGAGGACTTATTAAAGTGCCATTGGGAGAAGAATTTTCAAGACAGGCCTCTCGACTGGGGCAATAATCCAATGAAAGCCTGTGCTCATTTAACGTAATTTCCTTTGAGATTATCCCCATAGCCGTTCCAACACATTATCAATCGTAGTGGTTGTACAAAGAGTAACGGCCAATCCCACCGGTGCCCGTCAGCCTTACCTATGCACATATTAAGAGGAGAGATCAAAGCTCTCCTCTTAAACAAGCGGATGTTGCAATTAAAAATGCGAGCACATAATACTGAGGCAGCGTAATACCGAAGCCACCTCGGGCCTATTCAATCCATTTACAGCCAACCCTGCCACTTCAGCTCACTCTTGCAGCTTCCTGCTTTTCCCCTTTCTGACGCTTTTTTGTTTTTCTCTTCCTCCGTCTTTTCCACATGTATTTTGCTTGCAGTAAATGCTTGAGGCAGAAAACTAAGCGCCGGCCCTCAGAAATAAGTGCCGGTGCTCCGCACCAGAAACAACAAGCACAAGTTAAGCACTGGTACAGATAATGGTCACCCTCTACGAATGCAGCAAAAACCAATAGTGGCTCCGGGCGAAAGGCAGCGGGCCCAGCCCAGCCTTGAGCGACTACGGCCGGGAGCAGACGGGCCTGGTCTTTGCCTGGGCACATCCCGCGCTGCGGGACACGGAGCATCCTTGCAACGCCTCCAGGTGCAGAAATGGTATCTGCGGCCTTCCGTGCAGTGGGGTCGGGTTGGGGCGTGTAGTCCAGCAACCCCCAGGCTTTCTTTTAGGTAACGAATAAAATAGTGCAAATCATGGTCTTCTGCTAGTGGAATTGAAGGTGTTTATAGTGTTCCTTAATTTCTTGGCTTGTGTGTTCTCAAGTCCTTGAGACATTTTCTCACAACGCAGTCACTTCCCCATACTGACACCAGCCAAGTGTGATTCTTTTATTTACTGGCAACCAACCTGGTTTGTCTCTGGCAGTTGGTACATGACCACATTTTTTGGTCCTGTCACAATTCTTACCGTCATATTTTGAAGGTGCTGCAGCATTCCCAAAGTATTCGTAGGCAGGCTCAGATATCTGGCATTGCAATACTCAATGTCGGAAAGGACTCGGGCAGCTACCACTTGACCAACCTTCTCCACAGAATCAATCAATCATAGAATTTATAAAGTGCACTACGTACCCGTGAGGGTTTCAAGGCGCTGGGGGAGGGATGCTGCTACTGATCGAAGAGCCAGGTTTTGAGGAGTCTTCTGAATGCGAATAGGTCTTGGGTCTGACGTAGGTTGGTAGGGAGGGAGTTCCAGGTCTTGGCGGCGAGGTAGGAGAAGGATCTGCCGCCGGAGGTCTTTCGCTGGATGCGGGGGACGGTGGCCAGGGTGAGGTTTGAGGAGCGGAGCTGGCGGGTGAGGGTGTAGAAGCGGAGTCTGCTGTTTAGGTAGGCAGGTCTGGTGTTGTGGCCTTGTGTGCATGGGTGAGTAGCTTGAAAGTGATCCTCTTGACAGAAACTGAAGGTATTTTCTTAATAAAGTGAAGGAGGCTATATTCTTTTTCCCCAGCCCTTCTGTATTTGAGGGAAGGAAAGTTAGCTGCTGGTTGAAAACAAGTCCCAGATTTATTACTGTAATACCTGGGCGGAGGATGTCTCCTGGTTGATGTGGCCACAGGTCAGGGTCCAACAACTGACTCACACCAACGATGAATAACTATGTCTTGTCTACATTCAGATTTAATGAATTAGAAGTCATCTAGTTCTGGGTTCCCAGAAGGCAGTCTCCTTAGCTTTTGATGGAATGTATAGACTCTTGTTGGAATTTTAACAAAAGCTAAGTATCATCAGCACAGAAAAAAATGTTAAGACCATATTATCTTATTCGTCTCCTGAGGGCTTGCACACAAAAATTAAATAGTATTGGAGATTGCGTTGAGACTGGGGGAACCCCACTGGATGGTGCGATCTTAGAGGAACCAAAAATAAACATGACAAAAGACTGTGACCTATTTTTCCAAAAATAAGAAAAACATTCTAATGCCTACCCCTCTGAATCCTCCGGTGGGCATTCAGTCCAGCAACAGATCATGGTTAACCCCGTTAAGTGCTGCAGAGAGCTATAAGAATGAAACTCCTCAAGAAATGCCTTCATCTGGCTATGTCCTGAGTAAATCCAGTACTGCTACTCCTAGTACCTCAGTTCGAAATCTCAGCCTAAATCCTGGTGAGCTTAAATTAGTCTCCTCCAATCCTGGTCTCTTTTAAAAGCATGTATGTTTGGCCGGCCGTCTCTAAAACACACATACGTTCTAGGCTGGCGAGAGCCTGCACAGGCTCCCAGTCTGCCTGGGAGCACCCAGCGGGCGCTCCCAGCAGGGCAGCGTCAGGATTGGCCGCAGGGCAGGCTGGGAGCCTGTGCATGTGCAACCAGAATGGAAGAGGAGCAGAGCAGCGCAGGACCGTGCCGAAAAAGGTGATTTTTATTTTTATTTTAGATAGAGAACATCCAAGGTACTTCTGCAGCAGTAGCTTAATTTCTACCATCTTCCTGTACAGAACAAACTGGTTACAAACTTTAATGACTTTTCTACCGGATGTTGTCTTTTGCAAATATACCATACCAATAATGCACTTCTATTTGAATGTTGGTGATTAATGTGAGCTAGCAATAAAAAGAACATAAAAATATTCCAAACTCCTTGAACTGATTACTAAGCAGAAGATAATGTTGATGTGATGGGGGTGCTGGTCAAAGAGAAACTATGAAAAATCAAATCACCAAAACAAAAGTTGGCACAATTACACAACACCTGTGAAGCTGGTCTCCAGTTGCTAGCAGATCATTCGGGTAGTATCCAAGGCGAGCTACCAGCAAATCTATATATATACTACTGCCACACGTTCCCTATGCCTGGGTGAGTGCAGTATGAAGCAATGCTTATCTAACCTCCGCCCCTGAAGGTACTCCTTCCTGCCATCAGATGGTCACACTGGTGGACCCGAAGGTCCCAGTTCTGTGAGATGGTGACAACTAAGAGCCAAGTGATGGCTTGCTGAGGTATTGAAAAGGGCATTTCCACGTTTGCTTCGGGGGATGTTCATCCGCAAATAAGAGTTGTTAGTTCGTGCTTTATACAATGTTTATTTTATTTTGCTTTTATTTAACAAAAAGAATCCCAAGTGGGTAGCAGAGCACTTTGCAGCGGTTACAAGATAAGTCATGAGATCATAACCCGTTCCGGGGCCCAGTGACCAGTTTGGAAGCCTTCAGAATAGCCACATAGGACTAGGGACTGAGCCATTAAAATTATTCACCGGGAAATTAAGGTTTGATTCCGGACAGCGTTAGAGTTGAAACTGCCCCCCTTTTGTTACTGTGGCAACAGACGCAACCCAGGTTCCTGTTCTGGTGATCCGTTTATCACGTGCCCTGTTTGCACCGGAGCTGCGCTCGTAGTGCCGAGAACCAGGTGTCCCGGGGGCCGAGGCAGGCAGGCTTTGGAACTAAGAGGTTCTGATGGCCTGTCTGAAGTACAGACTATCGCATTCTTTGTGTGACCCCTCAAATAAGGCGTTTAGGACGAGTCAAGTGGGTGTATTAAGCAGGGCCTTCACCAAACCACTGGAGGTAAAACGCACAGCTCAACCACGCACATTTAGAAGTATTAATAGAGAGGGAGATTTTCAAACAAAAATCCGAGGTGATGTACAATAAGCGCAGTTTTGCACTGATAGATGAAACAGCTCAGAGGGTATGTTGCAGTGCCCGTTACTTGTTAAGTGCGGCGCGTCACAGTGGCGTAACGAAACTTAAGGGGGGGGGGGGGGGCTGCAAAGTACATGGAAGGTTTAGGGGCTTTCCAAACCTCACCCAGGAGCTCTCAGGCCAGGGTACTATGCTGAGGGGAGGCCCCCTGGAGCTCGGGGCCCCCGCAACACGAGGGCCTTTGTTACCCCACTGGCGCAACACCGCAATACCAGACACGGAGTGGGGATGTATTTGGCGCAATGAGAGGATGATCTCAAGGGGTGAATTAGAAGTAATAAGACACAGGACCGGCAACTACGAAGGCTGCTGTGTGGCCCCAATAAACAAGCATTGGCAAAGCCAGTAGGTCGCACCTATGGAAGAATTATTGGCTTTGCCAATGTGTTTTAGCCATGTTATAGAACTGCGTGGCTGTTGCTCAGTATGGCTAAAAGTTAGTGTTGTACAGAGTAGAGTCGATTGGTTATAGTGTGTTGAGGTGTCAGAGTGGAGTTGCATAGAGTGGTGCACAGTGGAGTAGAGTAGACTGCGCTGCTACAGTTCACATTGGTGTAGAATGTGGCATAGTGCAGTGGTGTAGAGTGCAGAGGAACATAGTACAGTATGCAGAGTGGCATAGAGTACAGTGCTGTTGAGTGTAGTGGTGCAGAGCATTGGCAGAGACCGCAGTAAAGTGGTGTAGAGTGCAGTGGCATAATTTGCAATGGTGCTGAGTAGATTAGAGTGGCGTACAATGGATTGCCATTTGTGAAGGGGCATAGAATTGAGTCGTACAGAGTAGAGTGCATTGGTGTATTGGCATAGAGTGCAGCGTAGAGTGCAGCATTGCAGAGTGGCCTAGACTGGAGTGGTGTACAGAGCAGTGGCAGAGTGCAGTGGTGTAGAGTGGCAGAGACTGCATTGGCGTAGAGAGGTGCAGAGTGAAGTGGTGTAAAGTGAGAAGTGGTACAGTGGCGCAGAGTGCAGTGGCATGGAGTGGGTAAAGTGGAATGGCGTAGAGTGAAACTATGCATGGTGTGGTAGCATACTGCCACTACAGACAACATATTTTCAACAGAAATGATCATTACATTTGCACAGACATACAGTTTCACTGCTAAAACTGCACAGCGCAGAAAAAATGCGTGGAAATGGCATCACATAGTGCGTCATTTGTTTTGATCACATTAAAGTATTGTTTTCCAAGTTTCCAGCACGTCAGAATTACCAAAAATGGGCTTCATTTGTGCTTTCTTAATTCTGAAATGCGTGTACAGTTCATTTAAATGTTATGTGCTGGAAAATCCCCTATCCCCAGTATCCAGCAACATTGTCACCTAAATCCTCTCACTTTGAAGTCAGAGAACGAAAAGTAAACAAGCTCCCTCAGAAGACAAAGCTGGACATTTGACCACGGTTTTTGAATGCACAGCAAAGGTGACAACATGAGAACAAGATTTACAAGTTTTTTTTTTTTTTTTTACAGAAAGGATCACTCGTGGAAAAATACAAGGAGAGGTAGTGTAAAAAGGCTTTGCTCTTTGGGAGGAACGAGCTCTTGCTGGACAGCCTAAATAAATAAAGCCAGCACACAGAAAGCCAGAAAATGTGAAATACAAACCACAAAGCCAATGGTAAACATGCGGAATGCATTCACAGGGAAGCTTTCTAAATGTCCCTAAAATGTCTATCAAACAAGACAGCTGGTAGGCTTCCACCTAAAAGGCCTCTATTGATGTGAGCCACGAGCAAGGCACAATATTTTGATGCCAGTGCAAATGAAAATGCCCAATACATTGAAAGAATTGCCAACAAGCTGCAGACCATACCTAGGAATTCTGTGCAAGAAATCAATTGTTGACTGCTGCATTGTCCAGACCATTCAGCTTTCCCTTTTCCTGTAAAATGTAAGTGGACTGTCAGGTACTGCATGAATAGTAGTCAGCACAAAGGGCAAATGTGGGAAGCTGGCTCTGTATATACTATATCAAAATGAGATATAGTGTACAGAGTCCACGGGTTCCCCAGAGGTTTAACAGAGGCTAAATTAGATAATACTAATGCTCTCTTTTGTGGTAGTGTGGTCGAGCAGTTAGGCTTATCAGAGGATAGTGCAAAGCATTCGTTGTAAACTCACAGCCAATAGAAGAAGCACACACTCAATGACTTAACTCCAGACCAGTGGTTTTTATAAAGCAAAAATATATTTTCTTAATTTATTTAGTCCCAGTCTCCAGGGGTTAACAAGTCCACAGGTTGGGGTTCAAGTTAACCCCAAACACCCATCACTAGCAACACGGGGCCAGCCGAGTGCGGAGGTCAAAGTGTAGGCAAAATTAACATGGGCTGCTATGGAGATTGGGGGCACTTGGTTTCAGTTCTGCCAGCAGGTAAGTACCCGTCCATCGGAGGGAAGACTTGGGGGGGTTTAGAGGAGCATTATGGGGGCTACAAGTAGGCACCAAACATACACCCTCAGCAGCACTGGGGCGGCCAGGTGACGGTGCAAACAAGGCGTCAGGTTTCCAATGGTTCTCTATGAGGGGACCCAAGGTCACTCAGATGCTGAAGGTGAGGTCCACGGGGTTGACTCAGGTAAACCACAGGCTGGACAGGGAGGAGGGCCACCTGCTGAACATAGCTGCACTGGAAGTCGGGTTCTCCAAGGCCTGGGGGCTGCGGGTGCAGTGTGTCTTTTGGCGTTGGATATCTTCGTCCTGAGCTTTCGTGGTCAGAGGGGGTCTTGAGATTCCCTCTGCAGGAGAGGTCAACCCAGTGTGGGCACTTGCTCGGAATTGTCTGGGGGGCCTCTCTAGCTGGTTGGGCTACCTGGACACCGGCCGTGGGCAATGGGTGCAGAGTGGTCAGGACTCATGCATTTGGAGTGAGTCTTGAGTCCTTGGTTGTTTCTTCTTGGACAGGGCCGCTGTCCACGGGACTTCTTGGTCCTTTTGGGTTCATGGCAGTCCTCTGGAGCTTGGCAGAGGTCGCTGGTCCCGCTGGAGGCGTCACTGTTCTTGTACAGGTTCTTTGACGCAGGAGACAGGCCAGTAGGCTGGGGCCAAGTCAGGTGTCTTCCTTCCTTGCTGCTGAGGTTTCAACTATGCAGTCCTTCTTGTGAGGTCGCCAGGAATCCGGTGAACTGGGTTCAGGGAGGCCCTTAAAATCCTAGATTTAGGGGCGGTTCAGGGATCAGAGGGCAGTAGCCAATGGCTCCTGTCCCTGAGGGTGGCTACACACTCCCTGTGCCCATTCACTTGGGGGAGGGCACAAACATACTCCTATAGGACCCTGTCCTCCAAATCAAGATGGAGGATTTTGCAGGGAGGGGGCCACCTCAGCTCTGGACACCTTAGGGGCGGTCCTGGCTGGGGTAGTCACTCCTCCCTGTTTTCCCTACTTTTCCCACTGGACTTGCAGCCAAAAGTGGGGCTTTCTCCGGGGGGGCAGGCAACTCCACTAGCTGGGGTGACCTGGGGCCTTTGAGGCTCACCGCCAGGTGTTACAGTTCCTGCAGGGGGGGGAAGTGTGAAGCACCACCACCCAGGACAGGCTTTGTTTCTGACCACTGACAGCACAAAGGCTCTTACCCCATGTGGTCAGAAACTTGTTTGAAAGTGGCAGGCTGGTACAGACTGGTCAGTCCTACACTAGAAGTTTGGCTAACATACAGGGGGCATCTCTAAGATACCCTCTAGGTGCATTTTTCAATAAATCCTACACTGGCTTCAGAGGGCGGATTTATTGTGCTGAGAAGTTTGATATCAAACTTCCCAGTATTAAGTGAAACCATTATGGAGCTGTGTAGTTCTTAATGACAGACTCCCAGACCATATACTCAATAAGGCTACACTGCACTTACAACGTCTAATGATGGGCTTGGGCGCTGTAGGGGCATATTGCTGATGCTGCTGTGCCATCACCCTGCCTTAGGGCTGTAAGGCCTTCTAGAGGGGTGTATTACCTATGCCACAGGAGTGGTTTGTGGGCATGACACCCTGAGAGGGGTGCCATTACGACCCTGCTTTTTTCTCCCCACCAGCTCACACAAGCTGCAAAGGCAGTGTACATGTACTTGGTGAGGCGTCCCCCATGGTGGCATGATACATGCTGCAACCCTTGGGGACCTTCCCTGGCCACAGGGCCCTTGGTACCAGGGGTACCTTTCACAAGGGACTTAACTGTGTGCCATGGTTGTGCCGATTGTGGAAACAAAGGTACAGATTGTGGGAAAGAACATTGGTGCCCCGGGCCTGGTTAGCAGGATCCTGGCACACTTTCAATCAAAGTTGGAATTAACATCAGGCAAAAAGTGTGTGAGGGGGTGAGGGGTAACCATGCCAACAGTGGCACTTTCCTACAGCAAAGGAGCTCAATAAGAAAAATGGAATTTTGAGTCAAAAATGGCATCCCACGGACTAAGCAACCAGGAACTCAAATAAGAAAAGCAGAACGCAGGGGTGAAGAGATGAAAACTAGCTTGTTTTCTATAGCCACCGAAATATATAACCTAACAACCCAGCTGAATGCACCACATGAAAAAACCTACAACAAAACAGGATGATCAATGCATAAATATTGTGGAAGAAGAGGCCTGCCATAACTTGTGGAAAAACCCTGGAGGCAGTTTGCAAGAAGAATGAAGAACTGGAGAGCAAAGTCCACACTCCGTTATATAGGAATTGCTGGACTTGCAAAATTCAACAGTGAAGATGGAAACCTTCATAGAAAATATGATCACAGAATTTTTTGGCAAAGACCCTCTAATCGACATTTGTGGTCAAAAAGACGCACAGAACTGACACCCAGTCCGTCTTTAGGTGCACTACTGAGGCCCATAATAGCGATACCATCTGATGTTTTGCCAGGGAGAAACACAACATCCATTATCAAGGGGCTAACATCTCCTTTTGTTAAGAGCAACAAGAAAGCATTTAACAACATTAACTAAGGAACTTTGCGCAAAAGACTTTCAATAAGGATGTGTGAGTCCTCAGCACCAGTTTGGTCAGGAAAAATGTGGTGTAGGGCAGTCCTACCGATAAAGCCAACAGTTTGCTCATCCAACGAGTTGACTTAGGTGCAATAAGGAAGACAGTCTTTAGAAGACAGAAGTTGCAACAAGCAGCTATGAATTGGCTCAAAGTGAATAAACATGAGAAACGAATACCAAATTAAGGTTTTACTGTGGCACTACAAACTGTTTTGGGGTGGGAGGGAGTTAACCTGTGTGTTAAACATTTAGGAAATTGCATCACAAAAAGCAATTTAAACAAAGCCATTTGGTCCGGTAAACACAAAAAGGCCTAAAGGGCTGATGGATATTCTTTAATAGTGCCCACTGGAAGGCCTTGCTGAAATACAGAAAAAAAAGAATAAAACATTCCCGCCAGGTTGCCTTGGAAAGGGTCTATTTTGCGGTCTCCAGGCAAGGCCACAAATCTATCCCATACCCCGGCATAAATGGATTTTGTAGATGGATGCCTTGCAGCCAGGATGACATCTAGAACCCCAGGTGATGGATAAAATACAGTCAACTACTACTGTTCAGTCTCCACGCACAGAGATGTAGATTGTGCAGGTTTGGGTGCAGAAACTTGCCCTGCTGCTGTGACAGGTGATCATCCAGGAGGGGCCAACTGATTGGGCACAGATACTCAAGCCCACACTCTCCTCGCCAAAACTTGAGCCACAAGGATGGCTTGGGCCTGGTCGTTTCCTGATCATCTTCAGAACTCTAGGCAGAAGAGTCAATGGTGGGGAAGTGTATAGGAGTCCTGTGTCCCATCAGAACTTGAATGCTTTGGCAAAAGGAGAGATTGTCGCCATCTGTGATAAGCCACCGGCTAAGCTCGTCTGTCCTCAAGTTCAATGGTCCCACCAGGTGGCTCACTATCAGGGATATGCCATGATGTTCCAGCCACCTCCAGAATCTCAGAGCCCACTGGCACTGGACCCAGGACCCCACTCTGCTCTGCTTGTTGCAGTACTACATGGCACCAGTGTTGTCTGACAGCCTGTACAAGCCCCTTTTTGATGGGTAGCAGGAAGGCCTTTGGTGCCAGACAAATAGTCTGCAACTCAAAGAGACTGCTATAGAGCCAGACTTCTGCTAGAGTCCTCCAACTATCTCCCTCAGATGACCTCCCTAACCCAGGAGTGACAGCCTTTACCACCATCAGCTATGGGTGGGTAAGAGAGGGGTGTGCCTCTAGTTCAATGATGGTTGAGGAGCCATCACTGCAGATTGCGCGCAGTTACCATTAAAACCCTGGATGGTATTCTTATCGGTTGCCTTTGTGCTGGGCCCACTGGGACAGATTTCACTGCAGAACCTGTCTATGCCATCTGGTATGGCCAACAAGGAGAATGCAGAAGGCTAAAAAGACAAGAAGTCTAATCGAGGACCAAGGCATAGCCTGGATGTCCTGGACTCATTGCGACAGAGGGAAGGCCCTTAACTGAACCATATCCATGATAGCTCCAATGAAGAGGAGCCTCTGTAAAGGAGCCAGGTGTGACTTTGGCTCCTTGATTGTGAACCTAAACAATGTCCGTAGGTTCACTGACATCTGGAGGTGGTCTACGACTGACTGTGGCAAGCCTGACCTCAACAGCCAGCTGTCAAGGTAGAGAAAAACTGGTATGCCTGACCTCAGAAGATGGGTGGTGACCACCACCATAAGTTTTGTGAACACATGAGAGGCCATGGTGAAGCTGAAGCGTAGCAGAGCAAACAGAAAATGCTCCTGGCCTGGAACCGCATGTAATATCTGCTGTGGAACTGCAGGAGGGTTATATGAAAATACATGTTCTGCAGCCCCAAGGCCACTATCCAGCTACCTGGATCCAGGACAATGTAAGTCAGGATGAACATTTAGAATTTTTGCTTCTGCAGGAAGGCATTCAGAGGGAAAGGTTTTAAGATTGGTCAATGCCTTCCATGCTTCTTTAGCACAAGGAGTCCATGTACTCCTGTATATGTGCTCCTGTGAGAACTGGTTCTGGTGCGAGAGGAAGGTGCGGTGGGGCAGCTAGAGCTGGTGGGGCATAACCATGCAGAACAATCTGTGGAACCCATCTGTTGGATGTGATAGGATGACATCCTGTGAGACAGGACTGGAATCCGCCTCCGACAGGATCGTTGTGTGCCATTAAGTGGAAGTTAAAGCACTTTGAGGCTCGAGCCAAAGGGGAAGGGAACTTGGAGGACTGATGAGCTGCACGCTGCCCGCAAATTCTACATCCTCAACCTCGAAAAGGGCAGAACCAATAGCAGAAAGGGCTGGGGAGACTTGCACTGCCTTTACCCCAAACCCCTCTAGGAGCCTCAGAATTTTGTCATCCGATAAGGAAACTTTCTATCATGGGGCAAAGGACCCAAAGAGCGTACTGTGGCCTATTCTCCTTAAAGCATTCTATGCATGTGTCCCTGTTTGCCTTAAAGCATTTTAGGGCTGAATCAGCTTTGTTGCCAGATGGACGTGAGCAATCGAAAGGCCTAAGCCTGTATGTCTCCGAAGAAACCTGTGGATCGCATCTATGCATGGTGAAGGAGTGCCACATTGGTGCCAACTGCCCATCATAGACAATCAGTAGTATCAAGGCCAGTATGAATCACATTATTTGGCCACATCTTGACCATCCTGTATGGTTTGAGCCAGTGATACCCTAAATTCTTCTATGATCACTGGTAAGATCTCATTGGCCGTGTCCCGCAGGGTGGGTGTATATTAGCCAATAAACACACCACATTGACTGACCTCCATGCTTGGCTGGTTGAGGAGAATTATTTTTTTTACCCAACGCCTCAATCCTCTTTGACTTCCAGTCGTTGGGTGGGGAGGAATGGGGAATAGTGGTCATAGGAAATGAACTGAGGTTATTCTTGTTGTAGGAAGCCTGGACCACTACACTCTCTGTATGATGCTGTGAAACGAAAGCAGGGTTGCCGGGAGCTGGCCTATGGAGCCTGGCCACCTGCATATTCAGCAGTGGACACAAACAAGGTCTCCACTAAGTGCCAATTAAAGTGTCTGTAAGGGCTTCACTGAACAGAACATTTGCCTTGACTTAAACTGAAGGCAGTTGTAGGTCTAGGACCTCAGCTACTTACCTGAATACAACAGCAAAGAAAGCGCTCTTCCAATGGGGCCAAAAGAACAAAATGAACTGTCCCAGGGGAAGTATCAAGACCACTGACTTCCTCAAAGTCAATGAAAAAATGAGGGGAATCTTTCACATCACAGATATCTCAGAGCGGGGGCAAACTCTCATCAGAGCTGGAGCCAAAAAGATGATGGAACCTCTGATTGCACCTCTGTGGTAGTCGAAGTACAGGATCAGAATCCGGCTGTATGGGGACTAGGAGCACCGTAGCAGATTCAAACCGTAACATCGATTATGGTCGGGGTTGCACCAATACCGGTTCGGGGAAAGACATTGGAATCAGTACCTGATTCACCTCCAGCATTGATGAATGTGTGACTAGCATGGGTCTCAGAGCTGGGGTGGAACTGGAGTTGGTGCTTAACACATGACTGGTTCAAGGGGTTCATATGGCGCAGAGGACAGATCTGCAGGCAGCATTCTGAATGGGAGCCTAGGTCGGTCCCTTGGGACCAAAGGCACACCAGAGGGAACTGGAAGAGTGACAAAGAGACAAAGCATGGTGTTACAAAGTCAATTTCTTGAAGTAGATTACTTTTATTGTAACTCGGAAGTACAGGCTACATAGACATCTCACCCACTGCACCTCCTCTTCACGTACTCCCTCCCTTTCAAAACCTAACATTCCTTTCAGAACCTAAGCAGGGCATAGTTCCATGGTGGAGTGCTAACCTCCAATATTAATATATATAACACATCTCCCTCACATAGCACACTTAAATGTAATTATAACTTCACTCTACAACTAACAAAGATCACATACAATTGCTAAACTAAAATTCCCTAAACAATAATTTACATAAAAATTACCCAGAACAATATTGTACATAAACATTTCCGTAACCATCATTTTAGCTTGTAGTCCTTAAGATGTAATGGAATCTTGATGTTCCTGTTCGATTTCCTCAAAGTTGTATCCTCTGCAATTTCAAGTCTTCCTTCAAGATGTGTATCAGTCTTATCACACGCCTTCTCATTTCCACAGAATTTGACCACTCTATTTAAATTCCATATTTGGTTATCTTCCGTTTTAACTGCATTAGTGAATAGTTTTAACACTCTCATAGGTTCGGATAGTTTTCTCCCACCATCCATCAAAATGGGGCTTTTTATCATCAACCAATCCCCTATACCAACCACAGTTTCTTTCACCAAGTTCCTTCTATCAAAACTCAGTTTACTTGCTCTTATCTTTTCCTGTTCTTCATGTCTCCAATTTTCAGCTACTATATTTTTCCCTCTGACACTCAAAAGTTTATTTACCCAGCCTGGTTCAAGAATCGTATTGGGTTGTCTACCCGGAAACAAAGTAAATGGTGTTTGTCCTGTGGTTGTGTGTGGAGTGTGTCTGTATACCCTTACTTTCTTGACCACATCTTGTTTCCAGTTTAATTGACTGCTCTTTGCTATGGAAATAGTCTCCTTCATAACGTGGTTAAATCTCTCAACCATCCCATTGCATTCAGGATGATACAAAGCACCCTTGTCTGTTTTATATCACACCCTTTCAAAAGGTCTTCCATCTCTTTAGAAACCCATCATACACCATTACCAGTGAGGAGGGTTAAAGGAATCCCTTCCCTAGCTAATCATTCTTTCAAAAATGCAATCACATTCTTAGTCTCACTGTTCCTGGTAAAACACACTTCAGGCCACCTTGAAAACATATCTACAACCACAATAACGTAATTCTCCGAATTTTCACTATGAATGGGCCCCAAAATGTCCAACGCAATGTCTTGCCATGGACACAAAGGCCTATTTCTAATTACCATGGGATTCACCTTGGGTTTCATAGCTTTCTCACTGACAGCATACTGTATACAATCTTTCACTGCCCTCTCAGCTTGTATGTCCATACCAGGCCACCAGTAAGAAGATCGCAATCTTACTTTAGTTTTGGAAATGCCCATATGGCTTTTAAGTGTATGACCTATCAAAAGTCTTCTCAAATTATTAGGGGGAACTAGTCTTGTGCCTCTGACTAATAAACCCCCATCAAATGCCAATTGATCTTTTACACCCCAAAAAACTCTACACTACCTTGTATCTTATACTTGCAACCTACCTGTAACAATTTTATGATTTCTATTAAAACACTGTCCGATTTACTTTCATCATGTCATTTCTCTTCAGATATGATTTCACAATCAAGTTCACACACGCTTTCAAATTGTTCTGAGTCCTCATCTATACCATCATCACACTGTTTGCTCAAATCCGGCACCAGTCTTGACAGGATATCTGCTGAAATATTGTCTGTCCCTGGAACATATTTCACCACAGTCATATTCTTATAAGCTCATTACCCACTTAGTGATTCTCCCTGACACCGCTTCTATTCCCTTAGAACTGAATACCTCACACAATAGTTTATGATCCGTTCTCACTACAAATGAACCTCCCCATAAGAACTTTTTACATTTTTTGATAGCCCAATGTACTGCAAGTGGTTCCCTCTCTAACTGAATATTTAGTTTCTGCACCTTTCAAGTTTCTGGAAATGAAAATAATTGTGTTTTCAGGCCCAAACCCACCCGGTTGCAACACAGCACCTAAGCCTCTGTCACTAGCGTCAGTAGTCAATGTGGATTGTACATTGGGGTCAAAATTCTTTAATTTTGTGCCTTTGCCAGATTCTTCAACTCAAACTCTTTCGCACACTCATCACACCATGCGAATTCGACGCCCTTTTTAAATAACAGTCTCATGTTAAAACAGGAACTGGCAAAGTCCTTTATAAATTTATTGTAATATCCAGCCATCCCCAGGAATTGCATCAGTTCCTCTTTTGTTGTGGGAGAAACCATGTCTTGAATAGTGTCAATCAAGTCCCTTTTGGGAATAATGCCATCACCTGTAATTGTGTGACCTAAGTAATCAATAGTATCAACAGCAAATTTGCACTTCTCTGCTTTAATAGTCAAATTGTATTCAGAAATTTTCTTCAGTACCTTCCTAAGTCTTCCACTGTGTTCAACAGTATCTTTTCCATGAACTAAAATATCATCCTGATATTCACACACCATCAATTCCACACAAAATCTTTTCCATTACACGCTGGAAAACTGAGGCTGCCTAAATCAACCCAAAAGGTAGTCTGACAAACCTATATGTACCAAACAGTATTGTAAATGCTGTTAGACTTATGCAAGACTCATCCAACTCTGTCTGATAACAGGCAACATCGTTAATGATTCAGATATACTTGGAAGAGTATATTTGGCAACCAACACGTTCCTGTTAAGCTTGCGGAGGTCCACACAAAATCTTATGCTTCCAGTTTGTTTCCTCGCTATCACTATCGGAGCCAACCGTCTCTTCCACCTCTTCAATCATACCTTGTTCCTTTAATTTTCCAAACTCAGACTGTAACTCACTCCTCATTGTAAACAGAATACTGCAGACTTTGCTACAGAAAGGCACAGCTCCTGGAACAAACCAAATTTTGTGAGAATATCTTTTCATACACCCTATCGTATGTCTGTAAATGCTAGAAAACTCTTTATATAATTCAGTCAGTAGTTCAGAAAACGTCTCAACATTTTCAACCTTATTCAGACATTGTTGTTTCTTCACTATAACGGGTGGAGAAATATTAGGGTCCAGAATTACGCCTAGATCTTTTTGATGCCACCAACTTATGATGGCGTCACCTTTCTTGGACACATACATTTTCCCTGATGTGTAATGTTGGTCGTATTCAATCAGACCAATAAAATAACCATGCAGATCAATCAGTTCTCCCCCATAAGCACAAGATTATCAGGTTTCAACAATTTGATTTTCCTATTAAGTTCTTTCTCATAAAATATATTAGCAATGATGGTGATCTTAGCTCCAGAATCTAACAGTACCTTGGTCTTTTTTCCTTCAACGTAAATGTAATCTAAAGGACCACTAAAGCTGTTATCAGTAACTAAAACTATCTGACCACACTCAAAGTCAGAAATATATTCATCTTCATGAGCTCGATCACCCACTTCATTCACTGCATGCTTAGTTCTCCTCAATCTACACACTGATGAAGTGTCCCTTCTTTTAGCAAAATAAACAAGAACTATTGAGAGCTGACATATCTTGTCATTGGCAAAGTGACCTTCTTTGCCACACCTGTAACATTCTTTCCTTGATTTACATTGAATAGTCTCTTAATGTATGACCTTATTATATTTAGTTGTATCCTCCCTTACAAGACTGACATCTTTGTTACTCTCTTTTTTCATCACCTCAACACATTTCATGGAGTGCTCATTATTCTTTGCAAGAGTTATAACCTCATCTAAGTGAAGCTCATCAAGTAACCACAGTTAGTCTCTTACCTTGTCTATATTGCAACCCAGCATAAACTGATCACAAATTCTCTCATCAAGCAACATACCAAATTTGCACAAAGAAGCCAAAAGTCAATGATCAGTTATGTTATTTCCGATAGATTCACCCCCGTTCTATACTCTTTTGCCAAAATAGTATCTCTCCAGAATGTTACTAACGTTTGGTAAATAATGTAAATCCAGCTTTCTAATACAGGTTTCATATTAATTTAAATCAACAGCTTCATTGTCAGGAATATCAGGAAGATGATCAAATATCTCTTGACCCTCTGTCCCATGACAATGCAGCAACAAGGCAGTTCTTTCAGCACTCAATGAGGTACCACATACCCTGGAGTATCTTTCAAAAACTTTTTTCCATTTTCCCCACTTTATAGGTGGATCCCCTGTAGTGGATAGTAAAAATTAAGGAGCAGTAACATTTTTGCATATTAAATGTGTAGGTAAAATTGTCCAACACTCAAACAAAATAAAAAATTATATATATAGTATATAGCGTATTGGAAAGAAAAGTTTATAAGCGTGCCTATCGTAGATAGGCCAGAAAAGCTGGTGTGTCTCCTTGCTTAAGAACTGATTTTTTAATGCGTGCATATCGCAGTATGCAGCAGTGTGACAGGCAAATTAAAAATGTAATAATCAGAGCGTGCCTATCGCAGTATGGAGTAGCGCAACAGGCAAATACCAAGCTTCAACCCGTAGTGTGTGCCTATTGCAGACATTCTCAGTGGTGTCACTCTGAGCGTCAATTTCTTGCCAGGCAGAGGTAAAAGTCTTTGTGGAAGCGCATCGGATTAACTCCACAACACGTTGCTAAGCAACTGGTGATTACGTTGCCGTAAGTCTTCGTGTCTGGAGAGGCACGTTGGAATAACTCCACAATGTGTTGCCAGGCAACAGGAGATTAAGTTGCGTCAAGACGTCGCTCGGTAGCCATCCTTGTCATTTAGGACACGCATAAGAGATATTTCAATAACGCCCGTAGAATGCCAGTCCGAAACGCCGAGGGAGTTCAGATTGACGACTGTTTACCAAAAGTAAGAATATATTCTGTGCCCATGTTGAGATGCCAGTCTCCGTAGAGTTTGTTCGCCCCGTCGCCAGTGTTACAAGTCAATTTCATGAAGTAGATTAGTCTTATTGTAGTTTTGAAGTACAGGCTGTATAGACATCTCACCCACCGCACCTCCTCTTCACGTCCTCCCTCCACCGGTCTCTCCCTTTCAAAACCTAACATTCCTTTCAGAACCTAAGCACGGCAGAGTTCAATTGTGGAGTGCTAACCTCCAATATTAATATATTACTCCACATGGCCTCCTTAAGGGCCATGAATTGCTGTAGCGTCACTGATGGCCAAGGAACTTCTTGAGGGAGCGGCCTCTGGAGCAAGTCTTACGCAAGGCCTGTGACTTCTTTCTGTGTTTCTTGATGTATAGCGTTGCAGGGCCAAACAACCTTTGAGTGAATGAGGGCACATTCATCACACTACTTTGAATCCAAGCACCAAACCAACATCTCATTCTGGTCTCTGACAAACATCTGTTTTCTGTAGTCAGGGCATAATTTTAAGTCTGTTGATTTGGATGGTACATCGTTCCCTTGCACACTGTATTTGGTTTCGGGGGTCGATGAAAACTCATGAAAGTGGGAGCAGAGTTCTGGATCCAAATTCAAAGGCATGGGAAAAAGGAAATGACATTGGCACACAGGGGTGACGCTCATATTCTTTCTTCTGTGGTAGAACAAATCCTACACTGAGCCACACAACGATGAGAACACAGACAGCTATGAAAAGATTCCAGATTCTGTCTGGTGACTGGGGAATATTCTAAACCTGAGGAATATGCATTTATAAGTATCCATCAGAAAAATTGCATTCATCCATATTCTTATTAAGATTATGTTATTCCTCAATACATATTGACCAATCAATTCTCTTTATTGGCAAATCATATTTCCTTCCCTGTTTCCCCATATTTTCCAAAGTTCTGTGAACATCTCTGAACTTGCTAAATTGCTTTCTCAGCAATGGGTGGGTCCATACTTCTTACTCACTGCAATGATGATGATTCCTCTACAATTCAGTTTTTTGCACTCTCTTGGTGACTGCAAAGCCTTGGTTAAATAATCATTTTTTGTATTTGCTAAAAGTTCTAATCCTCCCAAACACCATTGTAAATGGTGTGTTTTGCCCTGGTAAGCCTATTATCTGTCTGAGTCTGGTTTCAATCAACATCCAATATTGCTGAATTCCTGGGCAGTCCTAAATGGTATGAAAGAAGGTCCTCAACCGGCCACATTTGCAAAGGCATGCCTGTATTGGTTTTGCCAATTTGGTATAACAGTTTCCTTACATAATATACCCTGTGCACAAGTTGTAAGTTTTATCAGCCTGAAGGATGCTTTAACTGAATTCTTCCCCGAAGATCTTACTACCCCATCCCATGCATTTTTTTCAAATCTCCAATATCATGTCTCTCTTAGCTTTACGAGTTCTTTTTATGCATTAATGATAAAAGTCTTTATATGAGGGAGATGTTCTTCTGCTGCATTTGTTCTTTTTTATAGTTGCATTTCAAGGGGTGAATCGTCTGTGGTTTCTTCTAGTTTCTAGCTATGATTAAAAAACACACAGTGTAGATATCTGAACCCCTGGGATTTGTGCACCCAGTAGTCAGACTGCAAGTGATCAAAAGGGACCATCCCACATCTCTTTTAATGTTGGAATTCCAATGTCATTCCACACCTTAATCCTAAACTTTCTTCAACAGGAGAGACACTAGACAGGGGTGCCCGCTGTTGCCACTGCGTTTTGCAATTGCTACTGGGCCATTGGCATATTGCCTTAGAGAATTCCATTCATACAGGGTAATCTCTTTCATAAAAGGGTTACTTTAGTACTTGTACACTGACGGCTTTTTCCTGTTGGTTAAATCACTCCCCATGATCAGCAAAACAGTGAAATATGGAGCACTACCAAGTATAGAAATAAACTGAAACAAAGCTGCAGTATTTGCTATCACGCCCAGACAATATAATATGACAACGAATAGTCAGTGAAAAAGAAAAATTATTCTATCCATTATCAAATTTAAAACAAACATTATAACACTTTTCTAATATTTGTCATCCAGGTAGATAGAAAGAAGCAACAAAAGGCAAAACCTATTGGCATGAGGGCATGCTGCGAACAAGAAAGAAGACATTGAAGAAAGAAGAGAAGACGGCATGTGGGAAAGAAGAAAGACGACAGCAAAGAAAGAAGAAAGACGACGACAAAGAAAGAAGACGACGACAAAGAAAGAAGACGACGACAAAGAAAGAAGAAGACGACAAAGAAAGAAGAAGACGACAAAGAAAGAAGAAGACGACAGCAGAGATGAGAGAAGAAGACGGCAGCGATGAGAGAAGAAGACGGCAGCGATGAGAGAAGAAGACGGCAGCGATGAGAGAAGAAGACGGCAGCGATGAGAGAAGAAGACGGCAGCGATGAGAGAAGACGACGGCAGCGATGAGAGAAGACGGCAGCTAAGAAAGACGACAGCTAAGAAAGACGACAGCTAAGAAAGACGACAGCTAAGAAAGAAGACAGCTAAGAAAGAAGACAGCTAAGAAAGAAGACAGCTAAGAAAGAAGACAGCTAAGAAAGAAGACTGAAAACGACAGCGAAGAAAGAAGACGACAGCGAAGATAGATGACAGAAGACCGCAAGCGTTGAAGAAAGACGGCAACGAAGAAAGAAGACGGCAACGAAGAAAGAAGACGGCAACGAAGAAAGAAGACGGCAACGAAGAAAGAAGACGGCAACGAAGAAAGAAGACGGCAACGAAGAAAGAAGACGGCAACGAAGAAAGAAGACGGCAACGAAGAAAGAAGACGGCAACGAAGAAAGAAGACACCAACGAAGAAAGAAGACACCAACGAAGAAAGAAGACACCAACGAAGAAAGAAGACACCAACGAAGAAAGAAGACGGCATACCGATAGAAGGCAGCAACGAAAGAAGACAGAGAAGACAGCAGAGAAGAAAGAAGACGGCAGCAAAAAAAGAAGACTGCATGCAAAAAGAAAAATTAAGCACCTTCAGCATCGTAGCCAGAGGAAGGACACTGGCCAGTGTCAGATGGGAAGTGACTGGAAGGAGTACTTGGCCCAGAGGCGAAGACGACGAAGACAACAGGAAGTGACGTGCAGACAACGTGCTGGCCAATCAGAAGCACATAAATCAGAGTGATGTTGGATTAAGCCAATGGTACGTTCAGGTAAGGGGCTGGTTCTAAGCGCCATTTAGTTTTTTTTTGTATTAACAATAGATTTCGCAAGCAGTGCTCAAACACGCACGAGCTCAAATACAAAAGAGCTATCATACAGCCAGCTTTAACCACATCATTGCGCCCTTTTATTTTTGCTGTGCAGCATGGATTAAAAAAAAAACAAAAAAAAACAAAAACGACTAAGCCAGTAAATCTTTCGTAGGTGAGGTCTACTGGCTTTGCCAATGTTTGTTCTGTTCAAGCGGTAACACCTGTTCAATGATGTTTGCTTGATGTGCCTCTCTACGCCATGACTGCCACGTGTACTTAAGGATACAATTGTTAAAAAGTAGATTTGGAAGGTTATTATAGAAAACGAGAAAATGAAGTAGCTGAGACATTAAGTCATATGGGAACATGTTTGAATCCATCAACACTATCAAAGAAAAGCAACAAAACAATCATTATCTGCTTTGGTACTGGGAAGAAAGCCTGAATCTCTATTTGCATGGTTTCACCTTGGTTTCACCATCTGTGTTTTACCCTTCAGGTTCATATGTTCAGCTCTAAACTTCAACTCTCACTCTCTTGGGATGTTATAAAAAAATCTATCCTCCAGATGAAGGCACTGCTGTTCTTTTCTCACAGTGTCGGCAGCCCAAAGGTTTTAAGCTGGTGTCACTCAACATCCAGAGTGTGAAGATAGCAGGAGCGTTGGAGCATGGCTTAAAGTTAGAACATGTGAAGGGGCAACAGAGCGGGAAGGACGGCAATAACATGGGAGAGAGGGAGCAGGAACAACAAGGCAACAAGCAATGAATGAGGAAGCTAGATAACAGACGCAACATGAAAGTACCTCCATTTGAGCAGAAGAACAGCAATAAGGCCAGTACTCAGTATGTGGCCCATGCTCCATCCAAAGGAGGAACACCCAAAGAGGAAATGAAGTCTGCATGCACTGATCAATCAGAAGCAAAGAAATGGAAGTGACAATGAAGCCAACTAATACGTACCGTAACTGGTGTGCTAAAAGACCAGTTTTAGTTTTTTTTTTTTAGAAAAAGAAGCAGTGCAAATGTGCTGTTGCAACAATCTATTGTCTGCAGGCAAGATCTAAAACGGGAAGGACACACAACATAAAATGGTTGTAGGAAAATGCCACTGTTGGCATGGTTACCCCCCACTTTTTGCCTACTGTTGATGCCAACTTTGATTGAAAGTGTGCTGGGACCCTGCTAACCAGGCCCTAGCACGAGTGTTCTTTCCCTAAAACTGTACCTTTGTTCCCACAATTGGCACAGTCCTGGCACACAGTTAAGTCCCTTGTAAAAGGTACCCATGGTACCAAGGGCCCTGTGGCCAGGGATGGTCTCTAAGGGCTGCAGCAAGTATTATGCCACCCTGGGGACCCCTCATTCAGCACATGCACACTGCCTTGCAGCTTGTGTATGCTGGTGGGGAGAAAAAGGCTAAGTCGACATGGCACTCCTCTCAGGGTGCCATGCCCACAAACCACTGCCTGTGGCATAGGTAAGTCACCCCTCTAGCAGGCCTTACAGCCCTAAGGCAGGGTGCACTATCCCACAGGTGAGGGCATATCTGCATGAGCAAAATGCCCATACAGTGTAAGTCCTTTCTCAGACATTGTAAGTGCAGTGGAGCCATTTTAAGTATATGGTCTGGGTGTTTGTCATTACTAACTCCACAGCACCATAATGGCTTCACTGAATACTGGGAAGTTTGGTATCAAACTACTCAGCATAATAAACCCACACTGATGCCAATGTGGTATTTATTGAAAAATGCACACAGAGGGCATCTTAGAGATGCCCCCTGTATGTTAGCCCAACTGCTAGTGTAAGACTGACTGGTGCCAGTTTGCCACTTTCAGATGAGTTTCTGACCACATGGGGTGAGTGCCTTTGTGCACTCTGTGGTCAGAAACAAAGCCTGCCCTGGGTGGAGGTGCTTCACACCTCCACCTGCAGGAACTGTAACACGTGGCAGTGAGCCTCAAAGGCTCAAGCCTCGGATTACAGCACCCCAGGGCACTACAGCTAGTGGAGATGCCCACCCCCGGACACAGCCATACTTCTGGCGGCACGTCCGGCAGGAAAATTAGGAAAACAGGAAGGCCTCAGCCAGGACCACCCCTAAGGTATCCAGAGCTGAGGTGACCCCCTCCCTGCAGAATCCTCCATCTTGGTTTGGAGGACAGGGACCAATAGGAATGGCAATGTGCCCCCCTCCCCAAAGGGAGTGGGCACAAGGAGGGTGTAGCCACCCTCAGGGACAGTAGCCATTGGCATCCCTGAACCCAGCTCACCAGATTCCTGACGACCTCAAGAAAGAAGGACGACTGCTGAGCTGAAAACACCGCAGAGAAGGAGACAACAACTGACTCGGCCCGGCCTTACTGGCCCGTCTCCTGCTTCAAAAAACAGCAAACGAAAAGCAACGCGTTCTGCAGGTCCGACCCCTGAAAAGCCTCCAGGGGACTGCATGCATCACAGAGGACCAAGAAAACCCTGTGGACAGCGGACCTGTCCAACAAGAAGGAAGAAGAAACTGCTTCTAAAGGACTCCCACCTCAGTCCAGAAGCATGAGTCCTAAACCACTCTGCACCCAATGCCCACGGCCCGTGTCCAGGTGGCCATCCTGGGCTGACCTCTCCACGATGATGCCTGCAGATGGAATACCGAGGACCCCCCCCACCCCGAAAGCCCAGGACGAAGATATCCGATGCATGGAAAAGCACCACACCACACCGCAGCCCCCAGACTCGAGAGAACCCGACCACCAGTGCAGCTATGACCAGCAGGTGGCCCCACCCACCCTATCCAGTCTGTGGCTTGCCCGAGAAGCCCCCTGTGCCTTGCCTGCAGTGCCTAAGTGACCCTTGGGGCCCCCCCTTTAGAGTTCCATTGGAAACCAGACGCCCTGTTTGCACTCTGCACCCGGCCACCCCTATGCCACTGAGGGTGTGGGATTGGTGCCTACTTGGGGCCCCCCAGTGTTGCTGAGGGTGCATGTTTGGTGCCTACTTGCCCCCCCCCCCCCCCCAGTGCTCCTCTAAACCTCCTTGGTCTTCCCTCCGACAATGCATGTACTTACCTTACACCTATGGAGTACCCCCGTCTCCATACAGGCCCACGTCATTTTGGCTCTTGTTTGACCTCTGCAACTAACGGCCCTGTGTTGTTGGTGCTGGGTGCTTGGGGTTACCTTAAACCCCCAACGGTGGGCTACCCATATCCCGGAGCCTAAACCTGTTAGTTTGTTACTTCAGAAACAGTACTTTACTTACCTCCAACAGGAACTGTTGAAAATTGCAGTGTCAATTTTTGAAATAGCTTTTTGCCATTTTTAAGAAAACTGTATACATTGTGGATTTCCTTAATCTTATGGTTCTAGAAATAAATTAACAACAAATATTTTTCTATATAAAAAACAATTTGGTCTGGAGTTAAGTCACTGAGTGTTTGTCTCTCCTACTGCTTGTGTGTGTATAACAAATACTTAACACTACCCCCTGATAAGCCTAACTGCTCGACCACACTACCACAAATAGAGCATTAGTATTCTCTATTATTGCCTCTGTCAAGCCACTGGACTCTGTGCACACTATATCTCATTTTGATATAATATATACAGAGCCAGCTTCCTACAGTGGTGCAACACAAATGCAGAAATACATTGTACATTCTCTTCAGAAAAAATATCTAAAGATATTTTAAAACTGGTCCGCAGATACATACATCACAGAATGCCATAACAAAATGCAGATACAAAAACACATTCATAACAGATAAATAAATTGGAATTGTATAGATATGTCCCAGATCTGTGTAAATTAACAAGGAGACCCACAGTAACCCTCTCACAATTCTGTCATTATATCATTGCTTAGCTGTAAACAATATCTATGAATGTCAACGTATACCCCCTTTTTTTTGTATGTTACCATATGCAAAAAAAGACACTACATATTGCTAAGTGTTGTAACAGTTATTTCTGTTTTTCTTTGTTCCGCTACATTATTGAAAAAAAATAATCATATGATGTTGCACTGCGATCAGCCAATGTGTGCAAGTCTATTGCCCAGTATGGCATTCCCAGGTTATATAATTTGTACGCATAGAAAAGGTGGCATTTATAAGTAAACTAGCATTGTTGCTCCAAAGGATCCTGCGTGTGCCTACCTTTTGGCTGTCAGGGAATAAGTGCATGACTGAATGAGAACTGTAGATTTCTATTTTTCCATGAGATGCAGGGTTATATCCTGTAAATGTCTGTATTCTAGGCAGACTAGGAAGGGACTTCTTTCACCTTTCCCAGCATGTTGTTTTGATACTAATTTGAAATATTTAGATACTTACCAATCAGCCACGCCCTGCACAACACTACCGGTTTCCACTTTACTTCAACCCAGACTTTAGAGTGGACCCAATGGCTGACATTTCCAAGTTCAGTCTCAGGGGTTAGCAGTACTCAATTCTTCTCTGCTTTGGTCTGCATTTGATTCTTCATCTAGACATTTTAGAAGGAGATTACGCTTCGTCCCTCAATGTTAGGGTGTGCTGGCAGGTGCACAGGTGCCTAGTCCTCACAGTGTTGTTAGTGCCATATTAAAGACATGGACGATTTAAGATATTAAAAATAGAAGGGTAACCTGGGCAATTAGTCTGTGGTGCTACCTCTATGACATCTTCAGATACAGTCAACAATTAAATTACATATGAACCCCAACACATTATCCTCTTCATAAAATTATCACTGAACATCAAGTTAAATCATACTGCTTTAGTGGTGGTGGCATGGTATAATTTATTTTTCCAATTATAGTTAAATACTGCTACACACTTCATGATCTCATCTAGGCAGAATCTTTCCTTGTACAAGAAAATATGTTAAATAGGCGAACACAAATTTCGGAAGATAAATTAAAAAAAACCAAAGACATTAAACAAACATTATTGTACAAAAGTGTAATGTATTTTTTAATAAAGATAGCATTAAGCTGAATCCCAGAAGACTCGTCTAGAATATACTGTGTTTCACAAAGGCCAAACAGCTGCTTTATCATATAGGCAAATCTTAGAATATGCAAGACGCATCCAGCTAGAGCTGACTGCTCAAAGACATGTAAACAAAACAGAAGACTTCTATTTGAGGAATCCAATTTCTCAGTTCAGTTTAGATACACAGCAGTACGACACTGCCCCCATCAATCTTATCTCACGAAATCCATACTAATATGTGCAATTTAACTTTGCAAGTCAGACTCTGAAGCGCATTAATTTGACTTTGGCTAAGAAATTTTTTTTATCAAAAGGGCAGCTTAAATGTTCAATGAAGCAAGATGAGGTCCCCCTTTATTAAGCCAGGAAGACTATTTCCACTCTCATCGCTCCAGGTCTCTTGTGCAACACAGTACATAACTTTTTATGCTACAAGTTCCAAAGGCATAAGGGCACCCATTAAACATTCACTGTTCTGGAATTATTAATTTCAGTTAAAATGTTAGTTTCAAAGAGTACATGACTAGATTAGAGAATCAAAGGATCTAGTTACTTGTAAACTAAGCTCTTTTAGAGAACTCAAGAAAATGTGTGTTTACGAAAAAGTTTAAAAAACGCGGGCGTCTGATTCTCCAGTTACTATTCCACCACTGTATGGCCTTTTCTGATAACTCAGCAGATAATAGCATAGTTTTAGTCTTTTGCTATCACAAATGTAAATATGTGAGGTATTTCTATTATCTAATGACACAGACAGTAATACGCCAACCTTGGAATAGCATGACATCAAAGCTCTTTCTAACATGGGAGGAAAGGATTTATGGAATTTGGATGTCTGTTAGAATCTGAAGCTCCCATCTTTCTCAACAGAAGTCTGGTTTGTACTCTTACCGGTGAAGGCAAAAATATCCAACCCACTGTAACATCGACAGGAAGAATTCAATTTCACCATCTTGGAGTGATCCTAAAAGTCAATGCTGTGCTCCAACTGAAACTAGCGTATTATGACGATGAATGACCACGAGAAAACATACTAAAAACATGTTCCTCAGGAAAGGAAGTCACGATTATTTAAAAAAAATTAGAAACATTAAAAAATAAATAAAAATGAAAAGGTGAAAAAATGGAATGCGATGTAATCGCAATCATGAAACATTTTTTCCCCACAAGACATGCAAATCTTAAAATTACATACAGATCTTTCATGTCTGTGGCACAATGTTGTACAGGATTGACAGTGCCAACAAATATCTTCAGAAATGCGGGTAGTTTTCCTTAGCATTATAAAAATAATAATAAAATTTATTTTGACAGCAACATGGTTGTCAATAATATATATATGTATATATTTACACAAAAATAACTGTCAATTTATAAGTAGCTGTTTTCTCTGGATCCTGTGAGAGATGTGTATCTAATCTGTTGACAAACCATGCACTCTCCCTACTTTATGTCTCTCACATGAATTTGACAGACCTATTCTATATGTTATGGCTAGGCATTCGTACCATGCAACACAATATGGATTTTCAAAGCAAATAGCAAATTGTCTTCGATGTCTTTGACTCATGAAGTAGTCAAAGAAATGTAAACCGTACTACTTTACAAAGTATGCTGAATAACCACTGGATGTGTCGGTAATTAAGATGAGGTTGCATTGTAGATCTCGAATGACCCTTAGGTGAAAGTCTTTCACAACGCTGCGTTTAGTTGTTCCATCATTAATCTGAGTCCCAAAGAACTATTACAACTGGTTCAAACTTATAAAGTACATAGCTGTAATTAGGTCTTGCAATTCAGGTGTAGTGAGATTACCAAGAACGGCTGCGAATCGTTAGCTGTAGAGGAAAGATTTTTTTAGGATAGAAGCTGCCCTGATCGTCTATTATTGACAATGCATAGAAGATTTAGAGTTATGGAACATCGGTCCTCAGCCGTCCCACCTGCCGAGCCCATTTAGTAGTGTTAACAATAGCTTTTCCAGTTTTAAAGTGCAAATGATTCAGATGCAATTGCTATGCAAAAGGTCCGACAGAGAACGTGAAGTCCACTCATGAGATGTTTTCCAGAATATAAAATATAAGCTCCATGATGACTGGTCCCTCATTCAATTGACATGCACCTCCATGAATCACTGGCACTAAGGCACTGTCAAGATCGTTCATGTACTGCGAAGGCAGGGGTTGCCCATTACTGCCAGCTTGATATCCAACCTGAAACAAAGGCAGAAATGAATGAAATCTAGTGCTCCCCAAATAACATACATTCAGTACCTTCTAGGTTTTAATTCACATTTTTAACACGTTTTATGAGACTGGTACTAAGAAGGCATAGTTCCCTAAAAAAAAAACTTTCATACAGCTTAAGATTTGGACTGCATTTTGCACACAATGTGGTGCCATATGGTGCGTCTCAATAGATAAAGACAAAAATGGCTTCAATAGTAAAATATCTGGTAAACAGAAATGGAACATTTGAAACTGCACATGAGCAAACATTTCATATGAAGCAAAACCCTTTTCACAAGCTACAAATTCTGCAGTTTAATTTCAATGCTATTGTTTTATTTAACATTCAACAAACGGAGGTGGCTACCATTAGCTAGCTGAAAATATGCAGGCACTAATTAATATGCCCCCAACATTACAGCAAATGTCTCTTAAATTCTCATTTTGCTTGGCCAATGAGGAAGCTAAGGTTTAGTTAGACTATATCAAGTATAACCCAAGGGATCCTGACCCCCAGAAGAGTAAAGCTGTCATATTTCAATATGTTTAAATGGTACATTAGTTCATAAGAATACCTTGTTAGAAAAGAAATAGCAGACTTAAAAATTCATTCAAAACCAGAAATATTCCCATAGTAAATAAGATAAAAGGTAACAAAGTATGTAAGAGAGCCAGATCAGAGTGTTGGGATCATGCCACCCATGTAGGTAACTCAAATCCTCTAATGATTTTACCACTTTCTTTTGGTGAGAGAGCAAATCTAAAGCTTTCATGTTATACTGGATGCTAGTGAATAATCCGGGTGACTGGCCTTTTAGCAAAATGACTGGACAAAAGACAAATTAAGGGATACCAAAATAAATATGGTTACATTTGACTAGGCGCTATTAAAATGGGTACTGGCCTAACACTGTGATTGTAATGGGTCTCTATTAAACAGAAGATATTGTAGGCATTTCCTTTGCTGACAACATAATCAACAAACAGCTTCATTTAATACATTCTGTTTTCAAATGTCTAGTCTTGGTACGTTTCTAGGAGGGTGTGTTCCAAAAGAATAAACCTGACCGTGATTTGAATTTAGTTATGTTTAATGCCATGTCTTTCAGTAGGACCATAAAGGAAGGTAAGATACCACGTTCCTAAATCGTTAGGGAGTATAAAGACACAGGTTCTTTGTAGTTGGAAGAATACACTGAAGATAAAATCCTATATGTGAAACCCTGCCCAAAGGCGGGAAAACAGGATTATGAATATAGAAACAGGACAAACGTACATTTGGTATGACGCATTCTCAAGATTAAATGCATTCTGATTGGCTAACATTAAAACAGGAATGCTTAATCTCTTACTACATGCCAATTCAAAGTAGGACCAGTAATTAGGAATAATGGTCTTTTCATTTTACATACGTCACTGTATCTATGAGTTTAATATTTGTAGAATGATGTACTATATGTTTAGTAACGGTATTTTGCTTTTAGTTTGTAACTGAAATATAATTTATTCATTTGATTTTCTGAATTTAATAGTATGCTATACTATATACTACTATTGAGACAATCAAGTAAACAAGCATTTTCAATGCACTAGGGTCTCACATTTGTCGGAGTTACAGCTATTCACAGTTGTAAACTCCCAACTGGATTTTTTTTGCACTAAAAGAAAAAAACAGCGCGATCGCGCTGCTACAGTTCACACGTAATAATACCTATCGCAAAAGTGCAATTATGAACGTAACCGGCAAAAGTGCAATTAACCGTGTTACAAGGTCGATAGTAGGACCAAACATGTGTTCTTTATCAAAAAGCATGCTGAGAACTGCCTGTTGTATTTCTGACTTGAAGTCTGACCATCTGAGCCAAGCATGCCTTCTTACAATAACACTGGTGTTTACAGCATGTCCCCCAGTATCCGCTGCATCCATGGCACATCGAATAAAGTTGTTGGAGATGGCTTGCCCTTCTGAGACTATATCCTGTCCTCTTTTCTGATGATCCTCTGGAAGGTACTGAGGCTGCTTTTCCATCTAGCCTCAGTGGACCCTATCTTATCTTGCCAGAAGTCCCGGGGAATTAGCAATTAGACAATGATTAGCAACCTGTGCAGCTACTCTTTTACCTGCTGCAACAGGGTTTTTGCTCTCCTTATCAGGAGGAAGAGCATCTCCTGTGGATTGACTATTAGCACGTTTCCATGCTGTGCTTACCACTATAAAGTGACAAGAGGTACTTGTGATATGATAAATATAGGGTCTGATGGTGCGGACTTGTACTTTTTGTCGACCCTTGAATTAATAAACCTTGCCCTAACAGGTTCTTTAAAGATGTCTGTGGCTTGTCTAAGCATACCTGGCAACATGGGCAGGAACTGGCTCACTTTGTGAGTGTTGATCAATGTATCAAAGAGGAAATCCTCCTCAATCGGGTCAGTGTGCATGCGTAAATTATGGTATGCAGCTGCCCGTGCAATAACCTGATTGTATGCTGTTGCCTCTTCAGGATGTGAACGCTGTGCCTGGTACAAGTCAGGGTCATTAGGGAGTATGGGATCAATCAGAGTTTATAAAGCGCAGCTACTCACCCGATAGGGTTCCAAGGCGCTGTGAGGGTGGGGGGTGTAGCGTGTACCGGAGGTGGATTAGAAAAACCATGTCTTCAGTTCCTTCGTGAAGCTAGGGAGGGAGGTGGTTTAGCTGATGTGGGTGGGTAGGGTGTTCCGGGTGGTGGTGGCGAAGTAGGAGAAGGAGCGTCCTTTTCTTCTTTTCCTGATGCGGGGTACTTCTGCGAGGGACTGCTGGGCTGAGCGTAGGGTCCTGTGGGGTATGTGGAAGTTGAGTCGCTGGTTAAGGTAAGCAGGTCCAGTGTTGTGGAGGGCTTTGTGTGCGTAGGTGAGAATTTTGAAAGTGATTCTTTTTTCGATGGGGAGCCAGTGCAGTGTGCGTAGGTGTTGTGAGATGTGGCAGTGTCGGGGTAGGTCGAGGATCAAAACGGCCACGGCGTTCTGGATGTTTTGCAATTTGCGGGTGATTTTTTTGCTAATTCCAGCATAGAGTGTATTGCTGTAGTCCAGTCTGGTGGTGATAAGGGCTTGTGTGACTATCTTTCTATGCTCGAGGGGGATTCATTTGAAGGTCTTGTGTAGGAGGCAGAGGGTGCGGAAGCAGGTGGAGGTGACTGTGTTGATCTGATGATTCATACAGAAGTCGGGGTCCAGGAAGATTCTCAGGTTGCAGGCGTGGCTGGCGGAGGTGGGTGGGTGGCCACCAGGAGTTGCTCCATGCGTTGGGTCGGGGGCCCAGGATGAGCACCTCGGACTTGTTTGTGTTGAGTTGAAGGCAGCTATCTATCATCCAGTTGGCAACTGCTTTCATGCCCTTGTGGAAGTTGTATCTGGCTTTGTCTGCTTCGTTGTAGAGGTAGAGGATGAGTTAGGTGTTGTCGGCATAGGAGATGATGTTTATTCCGTAGCTTCTGACGATGGTGGCTAGCAGGGCCATGTAGATATTGAACAGCGTGGGGCTGAGAGAAGATACTTGGGGCACTCCACAGGTGGGGAGGTGGGTTCTGCGAGGTATGGGGCGAGTCTCACTCGCTGCGTTCTGCCGGAGAGGAAGGATTGGATCCAGTTGAGGGCCTTGTCTCTAATGCCGGCTTCGTGGAGTCTTCTTATCAGGGTGTGATGGGAGACTGTGTTGATCGCTGCCGAGAGGTCAAGTAGGATGAGTGCCGCCGTCTCTCCCTTGTCCAGTAGGGAGCAGATGTCATCTGTTGCGGACAGGAGGGCTGTTTCGATGCTGCAGTTTACCTGAATCCGGATTGGGGGATGTTGAGGATGTTGTGGCTTTCTAGAAACGTGGTGAGTTGGCTGTTGACTGCTTTTTCTATGACTTTTGCAGGAAATGGAACTAGGGAGATGGGTCTGAAGTTTTTTCAGTCAGTGGAGTCAGCTGATGGTTTCTTGAGGAGGGGGTTGATCTCGGTGTGTTGCCAGTTGTTGGGGAAGGTGGCGGCAGCTTGTGAGCTGTTGATGGTAAGGCAGAGCTTGATGGCAATGGTGTCTGCAGCTCTGTTGAAGATGTGATGGGGGCATGGGTCCATGGGGATCCCGGAGAGGATGGACTTCATGGTTTTCAAATTATCTTCGATGGAGAGAGGTATCCAGGTGGAGATAGTGGGTTTGTTAGTGTCGGTTGTTGGACGGGGGGTTCGATGCGTGGATTGTCCTTGTTGAAAGTGTCGCAGATGGTCTTGATTTTGTGGTGGAAGTAGGTGTTGAGTCTGTTGCATAGGTCCTGTGAGGCTGGGATGTCTGTTGTCTCGCTGTTGTCTGGGCAATGGAGGGGGGCAATGAGCTGATTGTCGGTTATTCTTGTCCAGTTTCTACGCGATGGCTGGGGTTGGAGGTCTGGTGATGGTGGGTGAGTTGAAGGTGAAGTTGATGCATCGGTGATGGGAGTTCTGTGGTGCGGCTGAATGTAGCGGCGGTTCCTGTGGTGAAGATGGGATTAAGGGTGTGTCCTGTTGAGTGTGTTGGCTCTGTCAAGATCTGTCGAAGTCCTATGTTGTGGAGGTTGTCTAAAAGGGAAGCGGTGCTGGGGTCTTGTGGTTTCTTGAAGTGGAAGTTGAGGTCTCTCAGCAAGGTGTAGTTGGTGGCTAGGATGGCTTGTGCAGAGATGAAGTTGGTGAAGGGTGTGCAGTTCCCCGGATGTTGGATTTTGGGCTGGTGTGTGGCTTGAAGGGGAGGTGTTCCATCAGGTTAGTGGCTTCTTTGGAGTCTTCGGAGTGTGTGTTCAGGCAGAGGTTGGAGCTGTGGACGATGGCAATTTCCCCCTCCCCCCGGGAGGCTGGGGTGATCTTTCCAGGTGATCTTGTACCCCTGGGGGATGGCTATGGCAATGTCTGGGCTTGAGGTGTTGTTGGTACAGGTCTCCGTGAGGAATGCTCCATCCGGAATGATGCTGTCGAGGAGGTCCCAGATTTCGGTGGTGTGTTTATGGAGGGAGCGGACATTGAGGAGGATGCACTTCAGGGGTTTAGGGTTCGATGAGTTGTTGCGGATGGGTTGTGCTGGGACCCGGGTGTTGGTGGTGGTGCAGGTTTGATGGCAGCGGAGGAAGAAGAATGGACTGTGTGTGTTGCCTGGAGCTGCTTGCTTGCACTTGTTGCGTCCTGGGTTGAGTGCAATGAGTCTGTCTGCTGTAGAGGCGGTGGGTGGCAGGGCCAGGGGTCGTGTCGCTGGTCGCGTTCGGGTCACGGATGGGTGCAGATGGGCTTGCCTGCTGCGTGGCCGTCATTAAGTAGGGAGAGGGGGAGGAGAGGACAGCTGGGAGTCGGGAGTGGAAAACGGCACGAAAAAAGGGGGCGGGCCCCAGAGGCAGCAGTGGCAGGGATACAGCGCGAGAAGGAGGAGGGGGTGAGGCCACAGGGGCAGCAGCAGCAGAGGAGAGAGGGAAGGGGGAGTGAGAGCGGAGTGAGAAACAGGGAGGAGAGAGTGAAACGCAGAAAGCGAAAGACAAAAGGAACATAAAAAGGGACAAAACACGGAAGGAAAAGCACACAGAGTGAAAAAGAGGTAAAAGAGGAGAAAAGGAGAAAAGAGGCAGAGGGCAGCGTAGTAGAAGAGCAGAGCTCTCCCACTAGACACCAGGGATGAGATGAAGGCAGAAGCCTGCGGTTGGAGGAGGGCCTCGAACTTCTGACAGAGGTCAGAGTAACGAAGGGCTCTACTTGCCGGTGGAGCTACGAGGAGTCAGAGCAGAGCAGGGACCCTCGATAGTCTTCTTCCTTGGGATCTGGGTCATATAAATCCCATGGATGTACGTCGAGTGGAATTTCACCTGAGTCCTCTCCATGAGGTGGTGGTGACCCTTCTGGAGAGAACTGTGGCTGTTTGAAAGTTGTAGATGATTGTGGTGGAGGAGTAAACGGAAGTAGAGGAGAGTGAAATGTAGAAGGCTGAGGGGGAACTGGAGCTTTGTATTTGTCCTTGGAGACATTTTTAGGAGGAGGAGCAGAGTCCAATGTCTCTTGGAACATAAGTCTCCTTTTAATGGGAACGGGAGGAGATTCAATTTTTTTCCCCTTTCCCTTTTGTAAGTGGAAACTGACGAGCATCCATAACTTCCAGAATTGGCCCTACTGGTGAAGCTGCTATAGATGAGTGGAGTCTTTCGAAGCTACCCTCCTCAGTTCGAAGTTTTGGTGTAAGCTCCGAAACGGATATTAATGGCTCCTTTCTCTGAGTTGAAATGCTCAGATCGAAAATTCAACTCGATCCTGAGGCTGTGTGGGATGTTGTTGAATCTGTGGTTGAGTCCGAAGGTGCCTTGGCAAATTTTGATGCCAAGTCGAGGGTGGGGCATCCGAATGTAACTTTAGGATCCAACCATGGCTCGAAGGCAGTAGTGCACCGACGACCAGTTTAGAATTTTTTTAATAAAGTCTTTAGATGTAAAGTTGGGCCGTGTACTCACATGTTGTGCTGCAGTGAGAGTCTGACTCTCGATGCGGGATTCAATGTCCAACTCGGGATCTCAAATAGAGAGAGGGCTGCCTGATGTCCAATTTCCTCCTGTGCATGTTTCTCTCTGAAAATGTTGGGGGTGTTGTCCGGTGTTTTCAATGCCATCTCCAATCGACAGGCTCTTCGGTCCCACTTCGTAGATCAAAAACACCTACAGGCGTTGCATTTCTTTTTATGTTCCAGGGACAAGCAGAAGTTACACACCAGGTGTGAATCGATGTGTGTAAATTTGGAGTAGGCCCAAGAGGGGTATCGACGCCCCAAAGGGCAGGAATCCGACTTCTGGCACAGGAATTCGGTTTCAGTACGTAAACTTTGGGAAAAAAACGTGATCGAAATACTATACCATCGCTGAAAGCAAGATGGAAGTGAAGAGTCTGGCCAAGAGTCCACTGTGGGCCGACCCGTACCGACCTACCAAGCAATGCCTGCAGCCTAAAACTGAGGACTCCCCCTGACTGCAACCTGCATGGTAAGCTGATTCCGACACCCAAAGCCACCCCTGCACCCAGAGCCCCTGTGCCTTGGGGAGCTGAACCGTCAGTGTTACTACGACCCTTGGCATCTCAACTTACCTGGGCAGCTGTGGGTTGACCTCTCACGGCCTCCTGGCCAGAGCCTGCAGCTCGTTTCTGAAAGTGATCTCTGCCATTGATTAACATTGGGTGCCCGACGCTGTGTTGGTACTCTGCACCCAGCCACCCCTGTGCCACTGAGGGTGTACGTTTGGTGCTGCCTTCTGGCCCCCTCCAGTGCTCATCTCAAACCCTGGAGACCAACCTCGGCCACTGCTGGTACTTACCTGTGAGCAGCGTGTCAACATCTTCCCACTCCCAAGTCTCCATTGACTAACACCGGGCATAGAATCCGACTTTCACCTCTGCACCTTGCTTTCCATGCGCCGCTGTGAGTTCACTCTTGGAACCAACCTGACCCTTGCTAGGAGCTTGCCTAAAGCCTTGAAGACTTAGACCATAAGTCATGTACTTACCTGTGAAACTGCATCATTGTTTTCCCCCCTACAGGTTAACACTGAAGACTCTTGCAGTGTCGATTTTTGAAACAGCAAAGTATTTTTAAATTAAAAACTGCTTACCTTATAATGAAGTTCTTTGGTTCAAAGCATATATAAAAGCAACTGTTATTTTTATAAATTGGTCTTGGATTTATTTTTTGAGTGTGTATCTCAGTTATTGCCTCTGTGAATACAACAAATGCTTAACGCAATTCCTTGATAAGCCTAACTACTTGCCCACACTACTACAAAAAGAGCAATAGACCTATCTATTTCTGCTTTGGCAAACCTTTGGGAATCCCCTGGACACTCTGCACAGTGTACTTCACGTTAGTGCACCATATGGAGAGCCAGCTTCCTACACACTCACAAAGAGTCAAACAATGCTAATGTTTTTAGGAACCTTGACTAGCCCTTGGATGTCAACAATTAACCCTTCTCAACTGGATTTCATAATGAAATTATAGAATAAAATAAATAGAAGAATCCTCTTCCTCTAATGATTTACTTGTCATTCTGAAAGCTAAGATTACATTGAGTATTCCTAATAATCCCAGTGAACCAACATTACTATATCCACAGAAAACCACAAAGAACTCAAACTATGTAGGTCTTGTCGCTCTATGTTATTTGCAAAATGTCAACAGGAGAGCTATGCAAAGATATTAGCCAAAAGAACTAACTAGATTTTACCTACATTTGTTTCTGTGGAGCGACTTGTATATGTTTTAGGCTACAGTAACATTAACTATACAAAAGTAATCTTTTTTCATCTTAATGTTGCGCAATAGCATGGGGGTCCGCTTGCCTCTTTTTTCTTAGATGCTAAAAAAGTTTTTCTTGGTATGATGCATAGTAGTATGATAGTATGATAATTATGGAAGATATTGGATTTCTTCAATTTCCTTTGGTCATTTATTTACGCAATTCAGTGTTTATATTATGAATTAATGGTGGTCATATGCATTATTCAGAACCTCAGAAACTTTCCATATTGAGTACAGCAAGTGACTGGGCAAGTTCTCCCCCTCTTGTGCTTTTTTGCACTACATACCGAGCCCATACTGATTTATCAAAAACTTCACCATGTATTCCCTTATTTAAATACATACAATTTACAAATAAAGTAGTGCCCTTCACTAATGAGACAGCCGTACCTAGCTCTCAAAAGAAGACACAAATGTCTGCAGTTGTAAAGCTAGCTAAAAAGTTGGATTCTGTTCTGGGTATTAATAATAACAAAATGCAAGGTATTAGTTCAAATATGGCCACAATGAACCAGCATAATATTCCATGTCAATTTGCCTTTTTAAAAATCTTTTCTGAGTATCCATCTACTTTACCCCTCAGTCTTTTTGTACAAGATTGCAGATGGTTATTACAACTTTTCAATGGGAATCTAATCAGCAGAGGAGGGTGTCTCGACAATTTGGCCTTAGTATCGAGGCTGGTGGCCTCAATCCTTTCAAGACTTCAAGTGGTATTATTTCACAGCTCTCTGTAGTAGGACTGTGCAGCCTATGTATTCTGATCTCGCTGGATGAACATTTATATTCCTCTAGCTTCTCTCCCCAGAGAAAGCTAGACATAACCACTTATTCAAATTTAACCAAAGGTGAAAATATAGACTCTATTGACACTCATTTGTGTCTGGAAAGACATACGCTGGTATACTTGAGACTAGTCTACCATGTTGGACAAAACAGCACCCACCCCCACCCCTACCCAGTATCCATGATAAATTCACTGCTGGTCTGGCAACAAGGGATTCACTATATCACAGAACTATTGTGCTCAACAGCTTCATAACGTTTCAGGAACTACAGCACTTGCATGGTTTTAGAAAAACAATGGTTCAGCTTAAAAAACATCTTGGAAAATGTTTGCAGATTACTTCCTTCAGACCCGATCACGTTGCTACCGCTTTTTTAGGCCTTCATTTTAGTTTGTGTTTCTATTTGGTTCTGTAGGATAGTGTAATTTAGGCAAAACGCAGGTAAGTGGACTGAGGATGTGAAAGCTTGCACTTGATGGAGCAGACAGATCTGAAAATTGTGTTACATTAAACAGACTAATCTGCTATCTAACAGTACCACAATAAAAATGTACTACTGACAGACGGCTATTCTGCAAGGACCCAGTATCCCAACTGTAAATAAAACAACTTATCTTTTTTTTTTTTCAAAGTAATACTATGGCTGGTAGCTGATTTTTACCATGCATGATTAGGGCCACTCCACGTGAGTCCCCACTCTCATATCACAGAAACCTTCAAGCTACTGCTAGAGTAAGGAATACATATGGAGTTCTTGTTCAAACCACTTTGAATGCGAGGGTAACCAGGGCCTAATACACTAGGAGTAACCTCAGGCTTTAAAAGAATATATATATATTTTTTTTTTACATTTTACACTGTTTAGAGATTATCTGTGGCATGTTAGTACTGCTTTAGTCTTTGTTTTGAAAACTGATTGCAAACTATTGCATATTATAAAGTTGGAATTAATTGCATATTATAAAGTTGGAATGAATTCAATAAGACTGACTGTCTTGATTTGCGTGGGATTATTAGTTATAACAAGCCCTTCCTTCCAAAAATCTGCTGATGGACTTGCTGATAGATCTTTCACCACATCACCTATGATATCTGGTAAAGTCCAATAAGAGGACAGATAACACCCCCAAGGTCCCTTTATTCTTAGAACAAAAAAGTACGCTAGAAGAGACTGTCATCAGTATTTGGACAGCAAAGTATTTTTTTTTAGACTATTCCAGGCAAAATCACTCTTTCGAATTCCAGGAAAAGGCTCTAAGCCAATGAACTACCCTGGGAGGAGCACCGAGAAGATAATGAACTGATACCAACCTAGAACTAAGACCTTCAACTGCTCAGCATACTGGTTACTGTTACAGTTTTCTTTCCAAAGGCTACAGTAAACCTTTGCCGGAGTGAGAGTGGGTAAATAAGACTGCACAGAAAACAAAGCAGCTGGTCGTGGCCAAGAAGGCCCAGATGGCGAACGCGCAATGTTGAACTCCTGGCTGCGAGCAGGCCCGCCACACTGCCTGCGGACCCTTTGGCCCTTCTTGATGATCGGGCCAGGCACTGGGTGAAATTTCCATGCCCAGAGGCCTACGCATCTGCGGCTTACTGTTGCTGCGGTGTGCATCTCTGAGAGAAAATCCGGTCACAGCCCTTCCTGTGGTGTTCCCGCCCAATCCCCATACACTACCAGAGTACAGTACACTTAAGGTTAAAATTCTACTGGACTGTCTGGGGAAAGGGCGATATTGCAAATATATAAAGCTCTGGTGATTAATTTGCCAAATCTCTTCCAGACCCTTAGAACAAGATGGGAGGCCTGGATGGGACCACCGGACAGCGACTAGGGAAACGTTTGTATATCCTCCAGAGTGTTAGTTATCTCCTCATGGCTTTGCGCTATCCAAGTGAAACATTTACACATATCCAATCTTATGTCCTTACATCTTTAGCACGCAAATAGACTCCCCTCACCCACTGGTTTCCACTTTCCACAGGCACAGGGTGATTTTTTTCACATGGTCTGGAGTTGTCCAGTAATCACATCGTGCTGGCAAAAGATTTTTGGTACTTCTTCAAAGGCCCTCAGGCAAGGGCCTGGGAACTCTCGCCCATGGTGGCGAAACTGGACATTCTCGAGGACATAAGGGGGAGCCGGGGAGACTGTACTCTGATGGGGATCAGAACCATGTAGGAAACTGGGTTCTGGTTGCAGAAGTCCCCCACTTTTTGCGTAGTTTTTGATGCAACTTTGACTGAAATGCATTAGATGAACATAACCTTAGGAATTCCACCATCTTGTGCGTGGTAGAATTAGGAACTCGAACAGGGTGAGGCCCACTCCCCAAAGGAAGTGGTTATCTAGGGGGATAGTGACCCCCGGGGTAAGTAGTCCATTGGCTACTGCACTTCACTCCCCTTAAGACCCCTAAAATAAGTATTTAGGGGACCCTCTGATACCAGAACCTCAGATTTGCTGGAAGAAGGACCCGAAGAGCCACGAAAAGCAAGAACTGAGGAGCAGCAAATGACTTGGCCCTAACCCCACTGGCTTGCCTCCTGTCCTTGACAACTGCAGAAAAGACGTCTCGTCCTGCAGCTGTTGTGCCTACAACGGCCTGGGAGGATTGCCAGCTCTTTAAGAAGTAACCAGGATCTCCTGTGGAGTAACAGAGCAGCTTCACTGCACCCTGCAGGCACCAAAGAAGACTCACAAGGACAAAACCCGACATCGGGCAGCATCACTGCACCCGTGCCCCCTGGCCCGTGTTGAAGTGGGCCAGCGGTGGCAGTGTGTTCCCCAGGCCCTTGTGAGCCAAAGCCCACCGTGGGTTTGCCAACAGTGAATTTCCTAACACCGCCTGCAGCCTCTTTCTACACTCTCACTCCAACTGCAAGTATCCCCTGCATGGGAACCAGATGCCAAAAAACACCACTGCACCCGAGCCCCATCACCCAAGCAGAGGTGGGCCAACAGAGTCCCTACGTGCCCAAGGATCTCAAGGGTTGAGCCCCCTTGTGCGTTCCCCCGGACTGGGTGCCCAGTCCATGCTTTCAGCTTCTTTCTAACCAGACTGATCTCCATTGCAGTGATTGGGACACCTGATGCTGTAATACACCCCTCCACCTGGATGCACCAGAGCCCCCCCAAAGCCCTTCCCCCAACCACCAAGGCAAACTGTTGGTGCGGCCTGGGACCTTTCCCCATCCTCACCTCAAGTCCAAAACAGCCCTTTAAGTCTCTGCTAAGTACCCGTATGCAGAGTGTTTCTTTTCCATAGGATAACATTAGGGCACCCAAGGCTGCAAAGCACCTCTGCACCCGGACGTCTCATTGCTTCACGAACTGACCTGTTTGTGCTGCTTTGGACCAGAAGAACAGTCATGTAGGTCGTTCCTCAGTGTCCAAATGCAGTATATGTCTCCCCCCCCACCCCCCCAGGATCACATTACCAAAAATTGCACTACTTTTCAAAACTGCAAAAATTCATAACTCGAAAAGTACTTGTTCAATTCTGATGATCTTGGCATCAACATTTATTTATATAAAAGTATGTGTAATTTTCATAAATTGGTGTCAGATTTCTTTATTGAGTGTGTCTCTCCCTCACTAACTTTGTGTGTGCTATACATGCTTAGCACTACCCTCTGATATGCTTAACTGCTCAGCCACACTACTACAGAAGAGGTCATTTGTGAGTCTGTAATTCCTCTGGGGTGTTTTACACAGTGCAACTCTTTTTGGTCCCCTACATCAAGATTCAGCTTCGTACAAACCATGCTTGCAAAAAGTGACATTGCCAGACTTTGGACCTCAGCGAGTCCCCCACAAATGGGCACGAGTAGCGATGGACTGGTGTGACAAACTGGAGGAACCAATATACGCTGCTAAGGCTGCCCCAAAAACACAGCAAAATTTGGGCAAAGTGGTGTGCTTCCTACAATTTGAGCTGAAGCCTATTTGGACCGTGTCTTATGAAATGCATATGATGGATAGTGCTCTATGGATCAGCAGTTCTTATAGTATTATGTTTATTTGTTGTTCATTAAGCAACATAAAATCACCATTTCAGTGATAGATCCCACAGAGTACCACCAAGTCATTCTTGAAAAAATACGCAACCGTTGCGGAAGTCTGCCAAAATGAATACGTGAGCACATAAAAAAATGCTCTAAACTTTATGCTCTTAGACTAAAAAGCTATTTTTTCAGCACAGAAACAAGATGGGAAGAAAGAAGAAAGCCTAAAACAAGGATGAATATTGATTAATAACTGTCCTTTTTCTGACCTCATTGGGTCACCTTTATGTGTGTGACATGCGCAACTTTAACAAAATGTTTTTCCATTTTCTATCATATTAAAGTTTTTCGTTTGTGCTCTGTAGAAATAGAAACCCTTACTCGATTGGTGTCAAGTGTAACACGCAGGCCCAGTTTGGTCATCCCATCTTCCTTTAGCAGCTTGAGGTGTGGACAGAGTGCTAAACAGAAGGCCTTGGCAACGTTTTCAGTCAATCTGCTGTGATCGGCCGGGTCACTCAGACCATTCTGCTGATCGTCGTTCTCCAGAAAGAACACCTACGGAGTAAACAAACGGCAAACTAACATTGGCTTTTCATACATGACAAACAATTATTCATCTGTATCATAACGGCTGCGTAAGGTTAAACAAAAAAAATGGACATAAAAAATGAATCCCTACGTCGATAATTCTCTCGAAATTATGCCTTTTGATTGCTTGGAGAGGGAAGTTTGGGAGTGTCCTGGGCTTAAAAAAACCAAACCCAGTGGAAGTTATTAATCAGTTAAGCGAGTCAGCATGGGGCCAGCTGTGCTGAGCATCATCATGTATAACTGCTTTGTATTTCTTGCTGAGAGCATTACTTTGTTGTAATGCATACCTGACATCAGCCTTCATTATACCCATGACAGGCAGCTGGAGAAGACCTGGAGGGCTGTTGGGAGCTCTGTTCTTACCCCTTCATTTTCTTAAACAATTGAGCCCATTCTCTTACCTCTGTCCACCTAATAACTTTTCCATTTGCTTTGTACTCCGACCCATGAAAGATTTTAACGCTGGTTATGGACTCCATCGGCTTGCCATCAATAGGACTTACAACTCTACAGGGCAAAAAAGAGAATTGATGCATAATATTGTAAAGTTCATTACACAAACAGTGCACAACGTTCCTGCATTTAAATACGGAAACCTCATTATAAAACGCAACTCCATTGGTATGTCACAATTTTCTTTTGTCAGATACATTACATAAGACAATGTACAACCAAACAAAATCCACAATGAAAACAAGTATTGTAGGAAGTTAGCTCTGTATATACTATCTTAAAGTAAGAGATAGTGTGCACAGAGTGGAGTAAAGTGTTGTAGAGTGGAGTTGTGTGCAGAGGTGTGGTGTGGGATAGGGTATTGTATAGAGGAGGGTCAGAGTAGAGTCATGGATTCGAATGGCCCAGAGTTAAGTGGCATAAAGTCAAAAGTCAGAGTTTGGTAGTGGCACAGAGTGAAGTGGAGTGTCAGAGTGGAGTGTTATTGACTGGAGAAGAGTCTGAGTGGAAGATCTTAGAGGGGTGCAGCGCAGAGTGGACTAGAGTCGAACAAAGTGTCAGAGTGGAACAAAGTGTCTTAGAGTGGAGTACAGTGGATTGCCATAGAGTGGATGGGGTAGAGTGAAGTGCCATAGAGACAAGTGGAGTAAAGTGTCAGAGTGGAGTGGTGTAGTGTGGAGGGTCGTAGATTTGGGTAAAGTGGTATGGATTGCAGTACAGTGGAGTGTCAGAGGGGCTTAGAGTGTTGTAGAGTAACAAAGTTGGATGGGTGGAGTGGCACATATTAGTGTGGTGAAGAGTGGAGTGGCACAGAGTGGAGTAGAGTGTCGTAGAGTGAAGCGCTGTCGAGTGGAGCACAGTGGAGTGGAGTGTACATGGCGTGGTAGTACACTGCCATTACATACAGCACGTTTTCAATTGAAATGACCATTACATTTCCACAAACACATTTTTACTAATGAAACTATGCAGCGCACAAACAATGTGTGGCATCATCTAGTGCAGTGGGTCTTAACCTTTTCACTTCTGTGGACCCCCATTTAATCATTACTGGGATCCAGAGGCCCCTACTGAATAATGATTGGAATGCTGGGACACCACTGAGTCATTAATGGAAGCCGGGGACCGTACTTAAGCAATTCTGATTATTTGCACCTCAAAACAGTACACAAAATACAGAAGCATGTATTCATCAAACAAATACAAAAAGTATGAAATAATTCACACATTTTTTTTTAAAAACATTTTTATGAAACGTTTGGAGCTTTTCGAAATCTAACTGAGGCCACCCATCATCCATACTATATTCTGCTTGATACATCTGCTCTGCTTCCACGAATTTAGCTGAGGACAGCAACTAATTTTTAGGCTACAGTTTCAAAATACTTCACATTTATGGAAAGCTTTAACATTTTTAATTTTACATTTTGCTACTGTATTTATATACACCCTATTAATCTGTTGATATTCATTACTTTTCTAAACAGTCGGAGACCCCCTGAGTGGGTGTTGTAGTCCTCCAGAGGTCCCTGAACCACAGGTTAAGAACCGTTACCTGACTGTATTGATTTGTTTTGATCGTATTTAAATATTTGTTTCCAGCACACTTCAAAATCAGAAACAATTTGCTTCATTTGGGTTTTCCCAATTCTGATATATTTGGAATTTGCATAGTACATTTGAAGATATTTAAATTTTGTTGTGTGTTAAGTATGTGCACCCAACAAGGTTCTGTTTGGTAGCTTAAGATCTTCTTGCACCGACATGCGAGCCAGAACTCACAGATGTTCTGTGTTTGCTCCAGGCGAGACAAAGGTTGCAAACGCCATGCTGGTCCACCCAGGGGTGCTTCATACCTGCATTCTCCGAGCTGAGATCTGTGGAGGCTCGACAGAATCCAAGAAGACAACTAGGGCACCAGACGGTTCAGGTGAACCAGGCATGGTACGTGGAGGTAGAGCGATGTTCCCATGGGAGATCCGTCAAACAGATGCTGATTATGCAGTAAAATGTTATCAGAGTCTTCTGTCTTGACAAATGGAGCAGTGAGGCCCGAAAGAAGCTGTGAGGATAGCATCAGTCTCAAAGTCCTTGTTGAACACACCTGAGCATGATAGCGGAAAAAAACTATCTTGGGTGAGGAGTCGGTGCCAATGCGCACTGTGGACTAAGGACGTAGTTGCAGCACAGCAAGTGACTTGAAATACCTTGGAAGAAAGACTATTTGTAATGTCCAAGCACAACACTAGATGGCAGGATTATGCAAAGCATACGTATCTACAACTCCATATGCTACAAATAAGTCTGTTACACACTGCGGAAAATAACAGAAAAGAATAAGTGCTGCAAGATAGAATTTTTCATTTAGTTTATTCCTAGATGCATTCATTCCAGGAAATTGAAAATAACAGACTAAATGCTTGTTTTGTGAAGAAAATCAAGCCACCTTATTCTTGCTAAAATAAATTGGACTCTTATGACATACTATTTGCTCAGAATGTTGGACAGAAAAAACGAACTGTGTTTTGGAACCACTATTAAAGTAGAAAATGAAATACTTGATTTGTTTGATGGATGGGCCTATGCCCTTCAAGGTTTCTACAATCAGGTCAATAGAAATGCTGTGATAGGATGTAACGATTTAAAGGCCTGAGGTCTAATATAGCCCATAGTGGTCTGTCTTTTTTGGGGATTGAAAAGTATAGGGAGCAAACTCCTGAGCCTTGCTGTTGAAGAGGGACAGGCTCTATGGCTCCTTTGTGCAAGAGAGCCTGCACTTCTTGTTTGAGAAGGTTTTGATGTTCTGTGGAGAGTTTGTTTATGCGAGGTGGGATGTTTGGAGGTGTGTTTAAGAGCTCCAGAAAATTTCTATGTTGGATAATGTCCAACACCCACTGATCTGATGTTATAGTTTTCCAGGAGGGGAAGAAGTGTTGTAGCCATCCCGACAGGGGGAAATAAGAAGAGAGTCACTGTTTGGAGGTGGAGGGTGTGGTGCGAGTAGAGGCACCCTTTCCACAGCCCTTGGAATTGCTTCCTCTACATCTGCCTCTGTAATATCCTCTTTATAAGGAGATTTGGTGTTCTTGTCTGTAGGTGGAGGTAGAGGCATCTGATGGTGTGGTTTTGGTGCCCTGTTTGTATGTGGGACGCCAAAATGATGCACAAGAAGTAGGGGTTTGAAGCACCCCCACAGAGTTAGCCACTTCTGTGTGTTTCTTCATCTTTTACAATGTTTGGTCCACTTGGGACCAAACAGATGTTGCATGTCGAGTGGGACATTTAAGAGGGCTTGCTGCACCTCTGGCTTAATGCCAGATATGCATAGCCAAGCGTGTCTACGCAGCAGTACCCTAGTATTGATGCCCTGGGTGGCTGTGTCCACTGAGTCAAGGACACATCTGATTGAAATATTTGATATTCATTTGCCCTCTTGGACAATTTCATGACCCCTTTTCTTGTACTCCTCCATTTCATCCCCCACTCTCTTTCCTGAAGCGTCTATGAGCTTGCACTCTATCAGGTAGAGGAGCATATGCTGTGGTCTGGGAATTTACCTTCTTAGGGGTGTTAGATACCACCAGTAAATCTGGGGGGATTTGGCCCCTGATGTACCCTGGGTCTGAGGTTGCAGCTTTATACTTCTGATCCACTCTAGGGGTAATAATGCATGCCTGCACCGGGTCTTTAAAAACCTCATCCGAGTGTCAGAACACCCCCTTCAACACAGGCAGGTATTGTCATGCCCTAGTGGTGGTGGAGAGTGTTTTGAAGAGAAAATCCCCTTCAATGGGATTTTTGAGTAAGGGGACCTGATAGGGAAGATGGCTTAGCCGGGTAGATGCTGCATATGCAGTTTTTTTCTGTTTGGGATCAAGCCTCTCCTGTATGGTTTGGAGAATCGGTTCCAGAGCCAATGCTTGTATGGAGGGTTTCGGTGCAGAACTTGAGTTTGGTTTCGGCGTTGAGATGCTCGGAGCCAAAGAGGTTGAGGCTGGATGGTCAGAGCTGATGAGGGAGACGGTTGGCTCAACATGGATGCTGACTGGCTCGGTGCGGAAGGGGGAGGTTTCAGCTTCGCTTTACTGCTGAGCCCAAGGGCGGGACATCCTTAGTGGACAGGTGGTGCTTACCATGGCTTGTTGGCAGTGGTGGCCCGTGAGCCGTAGTTTCGGTTGGAACTGAATGTCTCTTGGTTGGTTGGACAGGGGCATGGTTACTCAACTGCAAGCTATCCCGAAGAAAGGTCCTGCATCTGTAGACTGAACTCTATGTCGGAGCCGGAGTCTCGGATGGGAAGGACCTCATCCTCAGCTGTGGAGGCCTTGTGCAGTTTTTCCTCTTCCTCTTTGACATCTTGTTGGTCGAAGATGTTGGGTGTCTCCTCAAGATCTTTACGCTGCACTTCTCTGTGACGCACTCGACGATCCCGCAAAGTTTTCTTCGATCGAAAGGATTTATAGGCCTCACAGGTATTCTGGTATTTTGTGTGCAGCTGTGATAGAAGCTAAACAGAGTCAATTCCATTAGCAGCGCAATGTTGGTCGAAACCTAAGAGGTGAGAAAAGACCCAAAGGCCACGATTGTAGCACGTTGAATCTACAGGTGATGCGTTTTTCCTTTTTACGATGCACTACGATGGAATGCGATTGAAAACAATACTGACTGGTAAAGAGGTGAACAATGAACTGAAGGGAGCCCAAAACAGTCTTGAACGGGAGCACCGAAGAACACGTCCGAACCCGATATTGAAAAAAAAACAAAAAAACAAACAATCTAACAATGGAGTCGATGCACATGTGCATGAATACCGGGAGGAGAAGTCCCTCTGCCGCATGACTAGAAAGACTTCTTCAAAGAAAAACAACTTGCACACATCTGGACCCAACACTACATGGTAGGAGTACGCACAGTATGTTATCAACAGCCATACATGCCTAGAACATTAATTAATAAATAGGCTTCGGAAAGAGCAGAGTAATTCAGAAGCAAATAGAGCAACGCAACGAACCACATGATTGTGAGAGTGCGGCTGTTCACTTGATAAAACTCAGGCTCATCACAAGATTGTTCTAGGTTTCATAAACCTGGATGTCTATGGGAAGATTTAGAAAATATGACTATCAAAATGTCTTCCAGATCTCCCAATAAATATCCCAGCTGCAGAATCAAAGTCTTCCTTTCCTGATCGACACTTCCATCTACGAAAAGGAAGGGACACTCATGAAACCTATGGTGATAGCTGGGTGGTTTTTGTATGATCATCAGCACAGAAAAAAAATGCTCTGAGCTAAAAGCACATGTGTGCAAATTGCTTAATGAAGCAATGGTGCCATACTCTCATAACCCAGCAAAAAAAAAAAAAAAAAACATGGGAGCGCAGCACACAACCATCAGCCATGTTAATATTTCTTACATATTTAAAAGAATCACCAGCCTTTACTGTGAAAATGAAAAGTGAACCATTACAATATCAGTGGGTTACCAGCCTGTAGCAGAACCAGAAGGAAAAACAATTACCACGGTAAACACCACACGGTAGCTCCTACAAAAAACAGAAAGCTTCACTGATCTCAAAATATTTTGCTCACATTATTTGTGGCATCCTAGATACCTTTTTCATACAACGTGCCTAGCTCATTATCCTGCACCAGAGGAAGAAAAATAATAGAGGCCTAAAACCATATTGTATTTGGAGAAGATGCTCTTTAAATCACAATGTCCTGCCCCAAACTAGGGCCCTTCTTGTTGGATCACATTACTTCCTACATTGCCCCACATGCAAACATTCAACACATGTTTGACAACACCGCCAACTTAAGATAAAAAAAAAGCATAAAGATAAGAATAATAGTGAAACAGAAACAAGGCTATGTTACTGAGGGAAGTACTTCTTTTGAGCAAAGATACAAACCCACGGGGCTACCATCGGTGGCCTACCTCCCTCTGGTCTCCCACACACCAAAACCCTCCATAAAAAAAAATCTAGTCGCCATCATAGACAACTCTTTGAGCTTTGAAGCCCAGGCCTGTTCAGTTGTTGTCATCTGCTTTGGGCCCCTGAGCAGTCTCATACCTATTCTTGTCTTTTTTGACAGACTATTGTCCAAGGCGTGGTCCCATCTCGGTTGGATTACTGCAACATTCTGTATCTTGAAGCTAACAAGTCAGTTATCAGAAAACTTCAGCGGGCCCAAAATACTGCAGCCTGGCTGCTATTTTCGCTCCTAAAGTTTTGTTCTGTGTCCAGACTTCTGCATAAATGACACTGGCTCCCTGTGGAAAAGTGCATATACTTTAAGACCTTGTGCATGGTTGATAAAATCCTGTATTACCGGGGGTTCTTACCTTGTCTAACCTCATTCTTCCTTAACGGCCCTCCCACTTCCTACCTTCAGCGGACCTTAGCCTGGCCATGGTCCCCCAAGTTCGGCGAGTAAGAGCTGGAGGCTGCTCTTTTCGAGCCAATGCCCCTGCTGCCTGAATGTGCAACCTCTTCCCATCAGGAACACTGAGAATCACCTTCATTTCAGGAAAACGTTAAAGGCTTGGCTTTTTCTGCAGGGATTTTCAGCTCGCACTTTCAGCAGTTGCAGTTTACCTCCCGTATGGCTTAGTGCTGGGAAGCTCAAATGCTGGAACAGCCATGCACTTTACAAATACTATAACATAACATTATTTACCCCTTGTTGATGTTTCTGTCATCATCCACCCATTGGATATAGACATGTTCCTGAGCTTCTTCAGCATCTGCTTTGCCACAAGTGATAGTGAAGTCTTTCATTTCTCTCAGCGCTTGCCTCAGTGAGTCCATGTTTTCAGCAGTTATTTGGATCATTACTCCATCTGGTAAAATTACATTTTACATATTAGAGGAAATCACTAAGTGGAGAATGCCATTTCATATAAATCTGATGAAAGTTGTATTTTTATAATTTTGCAACATAAAATACAAACAAAACTATTACAATATTTAATCACCAGCCTCTAAGAATAGTTAATGTAGAAAGCTGGCTCTCAATATGGTGCACCAAAATGAAGTACACTGTGCAGACAGTCCAGTGGATCCCAATTGGTATTGCAAAGGAAAAGTTAGGACTAATGCTCTATTTTGTGGTAATGTGGGTGAGCAGTTAGGCTAATCAGAGGGTAGTGCTAAGCACTTGTACCCACAGAGACAATAATGAGACACACTCAAAGAATAAACCTGAGCCCAATTTAGAAAAATAACTCTTCTTTTTATATATGTTTCAACCCAATAACTTCATAATCAGGTAAATAGATTTTCAAGCATAAATACTTTGCAGTTTAAAAAATCAACACTTGCAGGGGCAGACGGGTGCAGAGGTCAAATTCGCAGCCGGGTGCCCAATGTTAACCAATGGAGCCTGGGGATGAACGAAGATGAGCTGCGCATGGTTGAGTAACGTAGTCAGGGGTCGATCGCCCGGGATTGAGGCAAGCACGGGGGAGGGGTCACAAGACAGCACCAAACTTACACCTTCAGCAGCACAGGGGCGGCTGGGTGCAGACTGCCAACAAAGCATTGGGCACTCAATGCAAGTCAATGGGGGAGATCAGTTTTGGAAAAAGGTTGCAGGCTCGAGCCAGGAGGCTGAGCTGCCCAGGTAAGTTCTGATGCTAGGGGACGTAGGAACACAGAGGGTCCATTTCCCCAAGGCAGAGCGGCTCCGGGTGCAGGGGTGTCTTTTGGCATCGGCAATAGCTTACCAGGAAGGTCGCGGTTGGGTGGAGTCTTCGGTTTGAGACTGCAGGCTTGGAGGCAGAGACCGCCAGGGGTCAGCCCATGCTAGACTTGAACTCCGAATCGCTGGGCAGCCTTCACAGGGTGGGTGTGCCACTGGAAGTCGGGCCGTGGGCCTTAGATGCAGTGGTGGGTCGGGAGGCATTTTTGCCATTTCTCAGGGCAGAGTTCTTTTCTTTTAAAGTTGGTTTCTTCTTGAACAGGTCTGCTGTTCACAGGTGATCTTGATCTTTGCCGAAGGTTGGCAGTCCTCCCAAAGCTTTGGTGGTCGTTGGGCTGCAGAACAGATCGTCTTTTTGTGGAGGATCATCGAGGGCTGCAGACAGGCCGGTAGAGCTGGGGCCAGGTCAGTTGGTGTCTGTAGTTTTCCCTCCTGGTGCGACTTTGTAGGGTCCGGCTCGTCTTAGGTCATCAGGAATCTGAGTTCTAGGGTTCAGGAGTGCCACTTAATTACAAAGGAGTGCCAGGTGGTAGCCAATGAGCTACTCACCATCAGGGTGGCTACATCCTTTATATGACCACTTCTGTTGGGAAATGGGCATAACCCTAACGGCCTAATTCCTTCCAAAGAAGATGAGGGAATTTAAAAAGTAGTGCCCACTTCCGCTTGTCCACCTTAGTGGTGGGACTTGCATGAAGTGGGCAGTCCTCCTAATTTAGCTAATTTTTCTGCCTGTGCTGCTGCCAAACATGGGTTCAGGACAGGGGGTTTGGTCATCCTCACCATCTGCCTGGGTCGCATTACAAAGTCAGGAAGGCTTCTGAAGTTTCCCACCAGGGAATGTCCATCTTGCCTGGGAGAGGAGGTCACACCTCTGTCTAGAGTAGGCCTTTGTTCTGAGCCCTCAGGAGTGTTAACTCTCACCTCAGGGGACCAGAACTCTCTCTAAGGAGACTTGTGTTTGTATCAAAGTCCAATTTTATTCATAATGTTCAGATATCCTCCATAGGAACAGCCAACACGTGTTTCATCCTCTGAGAAGTATCTCTCTTAAGGACTTCATCAGGGCTTAATGGAATCTATATAATCCAAAATAGTCATAACGTTGAGGTGGTCTCTGTTTATATCTTTTGATACAAACACAAGTTGGTTGTCAATTTACGAAGGAGACTGGACATATGAGTAACTTCTAACTTGATATCACGAGTGCTATGACACCTGTTCTTATTCTGTTTTGTTTCTCTTGAAACATTGGAGGATTGAGGAAGATCCTCTTGTCAGAAGCACCGTGCCATGAACAGAATGTGTTGTTATTTGATGGACTTACTGTGAGCGCCCAAATCCTATGAATATCTTCCTTGTTGGCACTGTTTTTGATATCATGTAGCTGGGGAACTCGTAATGACCAGGGTCCAGCACATGTACCTAAAATGGCTTCCCTATTCTTCTACTATGTCTGAGAATCGACAAAGACATAGCAGGGGCATATCTGCTCAGGCAGGTATGCCCTCACATGTACCAATGCACCCTGCCATTAGGGCTGAAAGGCCTGCTAGAGGGTAGACATATATATTGAATGCAGTGTAAAGGGGACAGGGCACAGAGGTTGTGTGCCATGATGTGTTTTCATTTTAGTTCTGCACCAAGACACGAAAGCAGCACTGTGTGCAGTTAGTGAGAGGGTCCCTGAGGGTGGCACAATTTGTATTGCAGCCCCCAGGGGCCTTCCTTTAGTACCCCATGCCCTAGGAACCAAGGGTACCATTTAATAGGGACTTACAGTGGTAGCTAAAGGTTTTGCCAGTTGGGAAAAACAACTGTGTAGTTTTGGGGGAAAAGAGATCTGGCACTGGGGAGCTGTTTAGCAGGGTCCCAGAGCACTTTTAGTCAAAATTGCACCAGAAACCAAGTAAAACGGTGGGTGACCATGTCAAAATAGGCACTTTCCTACAATTGACTTAACAGATGGAAAGACAATCATTGTGAGTGTGAGAATCATCTTAACCAAGTGCTGTCCAACAATATGGGCACTTGTATGGGACAAACTTGCATAAATGTAAAACGGATAAGGCTTGCCTGTTTGTAAGGCACCAAGCTGTGCTTTTTAAAAGAAAAGGCATGCAATTGACTGCTGAAAATTCATTCTTTGGTAATTTGGTGCAAGTGTTGACATTTTTCATTGGGATCCTGTGCTTTTGTACTCTCCCCACCAAATGTAGGTGCTTTGGAACTTCTTAGACCCCACAATTGGCATACTGGAGTCCCCCTGTAAGTCCACAGTATATGGTACCAAGGTTCCCAGGGCATTGGTACACCAAGGGTCCCCCATGGGCTGCAGCATGTATTATGCGACCCATGGGAGCCCATTCAAACTGTATCTGCAGGCCTGCCATTGCAGCCTGCGTGAAAAGGCGTGTGCACTCTTTCACTGCTGGTCACTACACCATGTCACTGTAAGTCACCCCTATGGTAGGCCTTTCCAGCCCAAAGCGCAGGGTGCAGGTGTGCGTGTGTGTGTGTGTGCACCTCCTACGAACTCCAGTTCCAATTCCCTGGACTTCTTAAGTGCAGGGAAGCAATTTTAGGTATGTACTGGCCACTGCTCACGCACTACCTGTGGTCCAGGTACATGATGGTAAATCCGAACCTAGGCATGTTTGGTATCAAACATGTCGGAATCACACCCCAATACTGGTGGCATGATTCTGTGCACACTAGGGGCTCCTTAGAGGACCCCCAGTACTGCTCCTACCAGTCTTTCAGGGTCTGTGAGCATCCCACGCTGCTGCAGCCACTCAGACAGGATTCTGCCCTCCTACTGCTTGACCAGCTCATGCCAGGGAAGGCAGAACAAAGGATTACATGTTGCCTACTTTGGAAACAGGTGTTACAAGGCTTGGGAGGGGTAGCCTCCCCTCGCCACCAGTTTGCTTTGAAGAGCACATTTGGTGCCCTCCTTGCATAATCCGGTTTGCACCAGTCCAGGGACCCCAGTCCTTGCTCTGGAGCGAAACTGCACAAAGGAAAGGGGAGTGACCACTCCCCTGTCCATCACCATCCCAGGTGTCTCCTCCAGGTGGTCACTTGGTTCTGCCATCTTGAAAACAAGATGTGCCGAGGCCCCTGGAAGCATCTGACTGGTCAGGGTAGGTAGCCGACGCCAGTGCCGCGCCCCTCCCCCCGATAGGCGGTTACCTCAGATGGAGACCAAGCCCCCTTTTGGGCTATTTAGAGACTCTCTTGCAGGTAGGTCCCCTGATTTCGTTGGCAAGATTCCACCAGGACTCCTCTGCAAAGTCCTCACCTGCTCCTGGCCACCGAAAACGCTGCTTGACTCCAAAGGAATAGAACAAGACAAACATCAATATAACCTCTTCTTGGAACATTGTTTTTGCAGCTCCTGTCAGCAACTTGGAACATTTTCAAGGCTCTGCATCATCTGGGGTTGGCAAGACTTGAAATACATCAGCTGCACCAAAGAAGCAAGAAGGAATCTCCCTTGAAGTGAAGGAGTCACTCCCTGTATCCGTAGGCACTTAAGGCAACGATGTCCATCTGCTGGGATCAGCTGTCCTCTGGACTTGCGAAAATTCTCCATCATTCTGACGGGTCCTCGGTGACCTCTCTGCCTTCTGTCCAACTTGGGAGACAGTGAGCCCTTTCCTCTTCCTCCAAGACAGAACTCATGTGCACTGTGACTGCTGCAGCAACCAAGGCTTAACGACTCCTGCTCCGAAGGATCGTAAGGATCCAAGTAGCCCCGGACCCCAGCGCGCTACCTCTGCAATTTGCTGCTCCAGCAATGTAGGACTCCTCTTCAGGTGTGTTGCTTGGGCCTCACCTCGTCTTACTGTACCTGCTGTCAGCGGGTTGCTCGTGGGGGCTCTGACTGCTTCCGCTGGCTCTCCTGTCTTCTGAGGGTCAGCCCAGACGTCCCTCCAAGGGTCGAGTCCCCAGGACCTTGCTGGTCCTCTTCAGCTCTGCAAATCTCCAACAGCTTCAGTTGCATTTGCTTGTTGGTGGTCCCGCGACCACTGACCCGTCTGCAATCTGGTGACTAGTGAGGGACAGCTACTTGGTGACCTAGGGACTCCTCTGCAGCTCTTGGGCTCCGTAGCTGTACTTCATCCATCACCATCGACATGGATCTTCACACACAGAAGGGTGGGCATTGCCTCCTGCCCCACCTGGACACTCCTGTGTGGGCTGAACTCTGTCCCCTTCTTTTACAGGTCCTCTTTCTCCAGAATCCACTGTTGGGTTCCACCAGCCTGGTCCTGCTTTTGCAATATTCCATTTACAAGTCCCCACGTTAGCCTATGGGACGACCAGGTAACTTACCTCTCTTTGTAGTTGGGGGGGAAGGAGGGTCTTCTACATACTTAGCTCTTGGGATTCCACTCTCTCCCAGCCCTTGGCTAACCACTCCATATCCTCGGGTGGGGACCCATTCTTGCATTCCACTTTTTTTTAAATATATGATTTGGCCCCCTATAGGGCCCTTGGTATTTTTTGCTATTTCCCCAACACTCACCGGTGTATATTTTGAGAGTACTTACCACCAGGGGGTTTGCCTATAGAAATCTAGTTTGGTGTTCCTGTAAAAGTACCTTTATTTTTGCTACACTGTGTGGTTCTTTTCATGTGTGATAAGTTACTGTGTGACTTCGGCGGTATTGGAAGTGCTTCACTCTCCTCCTAGATTACATTGATGTGGTATTGTGCCCTAAGCACCATTATACAATTTACAGTCCATTTTGCTAAATAATGCCTTCTGGTAGCTGGACTCCTGGGCTTCCAGTTGTGAGAAAAACTCTAGAAATCAGCATTATCCATAGGATGTCATAACCAATACTGCCTGAAACATAGCTAATGAGTTGTGATAGGCCACAATGTGCATTGTTTTGCGGAGAACACCTGAAATAAACATTAGAAGCAAATCTGTCTGGGCCATGTTGTGCAATGATAAACATTGTCATCTGTGAAATATTTTTTATTGAACGGGTACTGGGATAGAATTCTTAACCTACTACAGATACAACAGCTGTCTTGTTCCGATATGGATAAATAATCTTACATTACCAGTCAATTATGCACACGCAGTCCTTTTTGAATATGCAATATCTCCACCGATAGGTGTTTGACAAGCACTCGGTTACTGGCCGTACATGCAAAAGGTAGGACTATAATTTGGTAATGTTTGCCACATACAATGTCTTGAGCAGTGATTTCCTGGCTTTTACACACTTGAAGCATAATCTGATCTTGATGGTCGGAAGCACCCCCTTGTCCAAGGTTCTCCTGTCCTGTAATTGGTGGTAAGAATGGTCTGCTTCCCACTGAATGATTTAATATCCTAGTGGGAAAGGAGTGAAGAACAAACAATGCCACTGTTTAACTGGGCTGGGACTGAGTGTGGTTTCTTCAAGTAACTGGCCTTCTTCAAGAATGAACTCTTTTGCAGATGTTGCCATGCCGATGAAGGCATAAACATTTCAATTGTGACCTATTTAAGATCACCTTCTTGAGGGTGTTCTTCAGGGTGTTGCGTCAATACCAAATGTGCTTCTTGGCTGCAGTGGTCCCATTGACTTAGAAACCACAATATCTTTATTTTGTCTAGTACTTCTGCCCACACATCTGGTCGGAAGCAAGAGACTCGAAGTAAGGGATTTGTGCGTCTTACCACAAAGCCTTTAGTACTCTGGCAGCTTGTTATATCCAACATGACTTCAATAAAAGTTTAATCCCACTGATAGTTCGCACAACTATCCAGCGAAGTGATGGAACTGGCAATGAATCACAGCTTCTCCATCATACTTTGTTCTCTTTGTATTCTTATCTGTAAAGGGTCCTGCAGGGGTTCATGGGTTACCAAACCGTTTTCTGGCAGGTCCAACATTTACTGAATGCAGGTTTCATGTCTCCTGAAGTTAATTAGGGCCTTTGTAGCTGGCTAGTGCTTACCTTCTAGAGGAACGATTTATCTAACTGTATTTGAGCTTACAAGACTGGACTTGCCCGACTGTACTACTTCACTCTACATAGGCTGCTGCCATTTCTTCCTCAGTACTTTCTTGCTACTAAAAACAGAAGTTATTGTCTTCTTTTATTTTATGTAGCTGCAGCAGTCCATACTAAAATTTGTCTATATTCTTTAAAAGGACAGGCAACCGTTTCCAGGCTTGACGTTGGTCCGATTCGCACAAGTTGTGTGTCTTTTCCAGATAAAACTTCAGGACCCTCCTTACATCAAGGGAATGAAGAGTTCCTCTGATGGAGTTAAAGGATTCTGAAAGAAGGTTAGCAAATAAATCATCTGATTGACATGAAAATCCAAATTAACTTTGGGAAGAAATTTTGGGTGGATTCTTAGAATTACCTTTTTAGAGTGGAAAACTGTATGAGGTTCGTGAGCAAATAATCCTTGGAGTTCGCTAATCCCATGCGCTAATGTGATTGCTGCAAGGAAAGCTACTTTCCACAAGAGATGCTGTAGGGATGTCTTATGAATAGGTTCAAAAAGATCTTGCAATAAACGTGAAAGGACTGTGTTAAGTTTCCAGGGAAGGAAAGGATGCCCGATAAGAGGAAAGACCCTTTTTAACCCCTTAAAGGTATCTTTAAGTACTGGGATTTTGAAAAAAGCGGTTTGTGAAGGAAGGACATTTTCTGTAGGCAGCAAGAGCCCCCACGTGAATCTTTATTGACGAGAATTGTAAGCCAGATTTTCCCAAATATAGGAGGTAGGGAAGGGTGGCTTCTTCCTGGCACAATGAAGTTCTTAGAAGAACACCAAATGCAACATCTCTTCCACTTGAAGGCATAAGATGTACACGTTTAGCCTCTTTAAAAATGTCCATGCAGTCTTGCAGGAGGTTCAGGTGTCCATACTGCACTAGCTCAGGAGTCATGCTGCCAAATTCAAAGAGTAGAGATTGGGATGAACCATCTAGCCTATGAACTTCGTTAGTAGGTCTGGTCGGCACTGCAGTTTGAGATGTGGACGCTGTGACCGGTGAAGAAGGTCCATGAACCACCAATGAGGTGGTCACTCTAGGTCTATCATGATGAGTCTACCTCTAGAGTAGGACAGCTTGAGGAGGACTGTTGGGATCAGAGGGACTAGAGGAAAGGCGTAGAGAAATTTGCCTGACCAGTTGATGAATAGGGCATTCCCCAGGGTCCCTGGTTGGAAGAACCTTGAAGCACAGTCCTAGCATTTCTTGTTTTCTGCAGTAGTGAACAAGTCGATGTGCGGAGAGCCCGCCAGCCTGAAGATGTTTTGCACAATGATGTTGTGAAGGACCCATTTGTGGTTTCCTGCTGAGGGCGTCTGCATGCACATTTTGCACACCTTGGAGGTGAGTTTCCATGATCTGCAGGTTTCTGGCTAGGAGCCATCTCCAAACTGCTTGGGCTTTGTGGGACAAAGGTCTGGGTCTCGGTCCCACCTCTGCTTGTTGAGGTAGTACATGGTGGTTGTATCGTCCGTCCGAACAAGCAAGGATTGGGTCTTGAATGACAGGTAAAATATTTTGAGCGCCAAGTGGACTGCCCTGAGCTTTAGGAGGTTGATGTGAAATGTCATTTCCTTCTGAGACCATTTGCCTTGTATTTTGAGATGATCCATGTGGGATTCCCATCCCATTAGCGATGCATCCATTACTATGGTTTGGTAATTAGTCTGTTGGTGGAAAGGCATCTCGTGAAAAAGGTTGGTTGGAGAGCATCACCACCTCAGACTGCTTCACATGCAGGGAAAGAAGTATCTTGCCTTCCCAGTTTCCTGTCGCTTGACCCCTCTGACATTCCTGGAGGGGAAGCATGTGAATGTGAGCATTCAGAGCGAGGAAGGTCTTGAGGCCATGGAGCCGAGGAGAGAAGACAGTGACCTCACCGTGGGATATGAGACTTTCACTAGAGAGTGACAATTCTGACAGATCAATGAAAATCTCTCCCCCGATGGAGACACTCTTGCCTGTATGGTGTTGAGAGTGACTCCTAAATACTGCAGAGTCTGGAGTCTGCACTGGATTGGAGATCAACTTGCTGTGGTTGATGTGTAGACCCAACCGATGGAGGGCATTGCAAGTCCAGTTGTGATGTCGCTGGGATTCTTGTGAAGTGGAAGCTTTGACCAGACAATTGTCTAGATAGGGATAAAATTCTGTGCCTCCTGAGATGTGCAGCTACTACTGATGTGCACTTGTGCACATGGAGAAGGTTCTGGGGGCTGACTTGAGGCTAAACAGAAGGATCTGGCATTGATAGTGGTCCTGCCTCACTACAAATCTCAAGAACGTGCAGTGTTTCTTTGAAATGGGTATATGAAAATATGTGTCTTAGACTTCTACAGAACAGAGTCAATGACCCTGATGTAGTTTAGGATAGATCTGATGTAATGCCAGCATTCAAAATTTTTCTCTACAAATTCATTTGTTGGCTGTCTAAGTCAAGAATGGGTATGAACTCATTCTTCTAATTTTTCTTCACCAGAAAGTATCTGGTGTAGATATCTGTGCCCTGTTTGTGGGGGATGACCTCCACTGCATTCTTTTGAAGCCAGATGTTGACTTCTTTCCGAAGCATGGGTAAATGACGGTGTTGGTGGTATGGTTGGGGGATAGCTGGTGAACCTGATACAATACCCACATTGAACAATATTCAGCACCCAGGAGTCTTTTGTGATTTTTTGCCACTCAGCCACACAGCATGGGATGCTTCCCCCTACAGGAGTGGGTAACAGAAGAGGCAGAAGGGAAGATTCATTGTTTGCACCTGTTGTGGTTTTACCCCCTTGGGTGGTTTGTTGTGAAGCTCACCCTCTAGATTGTCATTGTTGTTGGTGCTGCTGGTAAAGGCATTATTGTTGTGGCTGCTGCTGACTTTGGTACCAATGAGGGGTTTAAACCCTCTGAGAGTAAAACCGGTGTTGGCATAGCCTGAAAGGACGTCTTTATTCTTACGGTCTTTCGAGGCCAACAGCCTTCAGTGCAGCAGTGGCCCCTCCGTAAGGGCTGAGGGGTCACGCCCCTCTACCTTTTTCCTGACGTGAAGATTATCTGTCAGGCTGAACAAAAGTCAGCCACACAGATACTCTTCTGGTTCAGGTCAGGCAGCCCGGAGTTGGACATGCGCTAAATGTGAAGACTCCTGGCTGCATGAGCTGAAATTTACTGGGCTGAAGAATAACAGTCCTGTGGGCATGACCTCTTCAGCCTAGCAAAGGTGCATCGAGCCCCGAGCCCCCCCGGCATAATGACAGGGAATGTCACAGATTGCTTGGACCTGGACGCTTCAGTTTTAAGCCCTGAAGCGGCCAGGACCGAGTGTCAATCAGTGACACCTAGTCACAGAGCGGGTGGCGTCAGCAGTCTCACTGACCCCATCTCACTCTGTTACGAGTTGGGACTGCTGCCTTCCCTCATTGGCGGACCTTAGGATAGCCTATGAGGGAAGGCAGCAGTTCCAACCCTCCTGGGACCTCTGAAGCTTCCTAGTTGGAGCTGCTGAGGTAAGTTTTTTTTTTTTTATGTTTAGTGCATGTATGAATCTATGTGTATTTTTTAGTAAGTGTTGTGAATGGGTGTGTGAATGAATGGGTGTGAAGTGTATGTGTGCGTATATAATGTAACACTTCCCCTGCCCTCCTCTCTCTTAAAATGATAAGCTGCCACTGCTTTCATTTCAAAATTCAAGCAAGCCATCTTGTTGTCTGAGTGGCTGCCAAAGAGGGTAGATCCAGAAAATGAAAGATTCAAAATCCTTTGCTGTGACTCAGATTTCAACGGTGTGAGCAGCAGCCAAGAATGTCGAATCAAGGCTATGCCATGACAATATTCATGAGCCGCCAACAGTGAGGAATCTGCTGCGGCACTGATGATATGGGGGTCTCGATAGACCCCCAGACCGCTTTATCGTACCTACCCAGGAGGGTGGTGGCACTGGCTGCTTTCATGGTGGTTGCAGCTGTGTTACAAACCTTGCGACCCACAGATTCAAGTTTCTTGCTCGTCATATCAGGAGGAATAGAAGAAGCAGGAGTGGTAGCATGATATTTCCTCGCAGCCAAAAGGACTACAGAGTCAGGTGGTGGATCCGCTCTAAGGAATAGACCAACTTGTTCTGGAGGCCTATATTTCTTCTCTAGACTCAAGGGAGCTGTTTTGGTTGTAGCTGGGGTGATAAGCTCCATTGAAGGCTTAAACAATCCTGGCACCAATGGAAGTAGGGGCCATGACGCCAATCATTGGTGAAGCGTCTCAAAGATAACAAATGTGGTAGGTGAAGAAACCGACATCTGTATGTTAAGCTTTGCAGCGCTCTTTACTAAAACCTCCTGGAAGGTGGTGATGTTGTCCACCGGAGAGATGTGAGGAGGCGGAGAATCTGTTAATGTTGGTGAGTAACGTTCTGCTGAAGACGATAAGGACATTGTGTGTCTGGATCAATGTCTAGATGTTGCCTGTGTCTGAGAACAGAGGCTACAATGATGATAGCACCCTGAAGACGAAGAACACCTGGAACGATGCCTATGACGGTGTGACCGATGGTGTGTTCTGGAGCGCAATCTAGATTGTGGAGGTGCAGGAGTTGCAGGCTGAGGAGGCCGTGGAGGAAGAGGTGGAGTCGGCGAATCTGGCAGCATTGTTGGTGAGGAAGGGGAGTATGCCCTTATGTACTCCAAGTCAGTTGAAGAGTATATGCGCCTCTTTTTTCTCCTCAACATCGAGATGGACTTCGATGTCTACCTCCGGCAATGACTCAACAGCAACCGCCGTCTCAGAGGCTTTTACGTCAATCTTTTCCTACCAGTCAATGCTGAACAGCTCTTAGGTGTCCAAGGGTCTGACCACCTTGATGTTGATATGCTCTCGGACTTCAATCTCACAGTGCGTGTCGACTGCGTATGAGGTCTACTTGTCTTGCAATCGATCTGTGTTGTTTTGCAATCGATCTGTGTTGTTTCCTCGACAGCAACCCAGACCTCGACAGCAAACAAGTCGGTGCGGTACCTGGTCTCGACGTCGAATGGGAAAAATGGCATTTGAGCTGGCACTCTCTTTGTGGACCTTCCACGTCCCTTAGAGACAGCTGTAAGAGCAATGGTAGAGGACTGACCCGCTCCTCACTCTGAGGTCTCACCTCGAGACTGGATTTGCTGTCTGCACCGTTCTTCTGTGCCATGGAGGCAAATCTTTTCTTTCTCTCTCAGGGTATGGTGTGAGAACTTCTTGCAGTGTTGACACCACTCTGGAAGATGACTATAGGGAAGGCAGAGAATACAGACAAGACATTGTGAGGGACTGATTTAGCATTCTTCCTCCCACAGACAGGGCACTTGCCTAACCGAAGGCAAAATAATTGAAAAAAATGCCTCAAATGTCTGTCAGAAAAACCCTAAAAATGTGAGATAATGATGAAAGATGTTGAGTGAAGAAAAAAGCATAGAAGGCCGAGCTCAGTAATCTAGGATTCTGTCACCAGGTACTAGAAAAAAATAACTGAGACAACTGCCACCTGCTGAGCATGATGGGATACTGGTGGTCTCTGCAGCCTTAAAGGCACGGTCACTGTTTTAGACTCACATAATAGCAGCCTATAGGGGGCACACTGCCCTTTTACTCTTCATCTTTTCTACAGAAAAGGATTTGTGAAGGAGGTCTGAGCTGTTTAGTAAAACATTTACCTCAAATTATTCTTTTATATGGGTGTTTGAACCCTTTTCTAAGTACAATCAGAAGCATTTCACCACTGTAGCCTGATTACTAGGCTGAATATTATGTTTTTTCTTAAGTGTTTCTGCAGGCCTTCCTGAAGAAAGGTGAATGTCTACACTTTATAAATAAGTGCTCAGGGACTACCCCACGTGGACGGAACTATTCAAATGTTTATGGCTTCAATGGAGATTTCCCTATGAGAGACTATGGCCCTCATTCCAATGTTGGCGGGCGGCGGAGGCCGCCCGCCAGAATTCCCCCCTCCGAAATACCACGCCGCGGTCAAAAGACCGCAGCGGGTATTACAAGTTTTCCCCTGGGCTGGCGGGCGGTTGCTGAAAAACCGCCCGCCAGCCCAGGGGAAAACGACCTTCCCACGAGGATGCCGGCTCGTAATCGAGCCGGCGGAGTGGGAAGGTGCGACGGGTGCAGTGGCACCCGTCGCGTATTTCAGTGTCTGCAAGGCAGACACTGAAATACTTTGCGGGGCCCTCTTACGGGGGCCCCTGCCGTGCCCATGCCATTGGCATGGGCACGGCAGGGGCCCCCAGGGGCCCCGCGACCCCCCCTACCGCCATCCTGTTCATGGCGGCTTTCCCGCCATGAACAGGATGGCGGTAGGGGGGTCGGAATCCTCATGGCTGCGGAGCGCGCTCCGCAGCCATGGAGGATTCACACGAGCAGCGGAAAGTCGGCGGGAGACCGCTGACTTTCCGCTTCTGACCGCGGCTGAACCGCCGCGGTCAGAATGCTCGTTGGAGCACCGCCAGCCTGTTGGCGGTGCTCCCGTGGTCGGTGGCCCTGGCGGCCACCGGCCGCCAGGGTCAGAATGACCCTCTATATCTTTTCTAGATCCATGGGACTATTGATTCTCAAATACTTTGCAAAATTTGATTGTATTTAGTATTTGTTATGTTGTTTCTTCCAAAGAACTTCGAAATTTCAGTTTTAAAAAGTCTGAGAATAGTATATGTGTATATTTACTTACTGAAGGTATTGGGGAATATCCCTCAGCCAAAGGAGCTTGGGTTTGACAGTATTGTGAAAGTGTGGGAATATGGTATGATTGGTAATTATTTAGATGGCATAATTATCTTAATCTTTTTGGTAAGTTATTATGTTACTTTATCGATTCTACATTGGGCCCTGAAGGCTGATAAGCTCTGCTTGAACTCTCAGTTTGAGCCACGTGGGTTTGCTGGTTAGGAGCTCGTGCTTTCAGGAGCTCAGGTGGCAGTGTCTGTCAGTTCAGCCCATGCATTTAATGAAACGTTTCCTTTGTAGATTCTGTACGATCACGTGTCTCACGCTGGCTGAGCATTCCATGCCGCAAGGATACATGTTTGTTCGGGGGCTCGGATTCTTGTTGAGCATTTTGTTGGAACATGTTTTTCAAACTCTGTGCCGTGAGGTGGTGCGCGGGTACATTGTGAGACGCAAAACAAAATATTAAAACTGAAGTAGGACTACAGACAGAGGAATGACTCCCCCTGAGCGGCATTAATTTTTATTGGTGGTTGAGATTGTGACTTTTGTGGCGGCCACCTTACGTTGTAGGGGTTTTCTGACAGACATTTTTTTTTTCTTCACATTTTGACAAGTTTTACCTGGCCTGAGACGTCCAGTGCAGTGGTGCTAGTCGAGTCATGTGTCCTGTGTACTACACGGCTGGTGATGAGGGGGGCCACTTAGAAAGAGACTGCAAGGGCAATTTGGGGATACGTCCAGGAGCACCTAACAGGGGCTTGGCCGCTGGGGGTCCTGGGAGCAAGGGAACACAGACTGATGTTGTGGACCTGGGCTGTGGATCTTGGGTGAAGCGGGTCTTTGTTGTCGGTGCTCTTGCATCAAGGCGCCCACTGTTCTTTGGTGGACCTGCAAGAAGGAGGACAAAACAGGGCAGCTGGACTACTCTTGCCGATGTCCTCTGCAATGTTGATGTCCCTTGATAGCTGGTCTTCAGATGCGATGTTGGAGTCCAGATTGGACTTCAAACAACCTTTAGTTGCTGCAAGGGGTCCAGTGCCCCAGGAATTGGTGCAGGATGGCTCCGGTTGGTCCGGATATCTTCTCACTAGGTGGGCAGACGGTCGGGCCTCTTGAAGCACAGTGACCTCCTCCTGAGTGACTGCTGCATTGATGGACCTGGTGGTCAGCAGAATGGTGAATCGGACATTGCGGTTGGTGCCTGCAGGGAGAAGGGAAGTGGCTCCTCCAAATCGAGAGAGATACTGACTGCTTGGCGAAGTGCTGGAGGCCCTCCGGGGCCTTTGGTGGATGCACAGCTGCAAGATGAGTCACGCTGTTGTGATTGTTACGGCAGGAGCAGGTAAGCAGGAAGGGTTTTGCACTAAAGTCCACCTGAAGTCCACAGTTCTTCGGCTCTTCATGGTCCATCCTCTTTTGTCAGACGCGTTTAAGTTCCTGGTGCCAGGTTGCCACTCAAATACTCAATTTAGGGGCGTTTTTAGGGGATTGAGGGGTGGTAGCCAGTGGGCTATTTATCCCTGGGGAGACTATAGCCCCTATATGGCCACTTCCTGTGGGGAGTGGGCATAAGCCTATAGCAGAATTCCTAATTCCATCAAAAACAAGATGGTGGTAGCCTTCCTCAAGTTTCCAATTTGGGTAGCGCATGTTAGGGGTGTGACTAGCCCAAAGAGGGGGGCATGACTACTGAATAACTCATTTCCCTCCTGTCCTGGTGCCAAACGGGCCTCAGGGCAAGGGGTAGCTACTTCCTGGATTTTGGGGTGGGGCAGCCTGGGTTGCATACCAGAGGCAGCAGGGACTTTGGAGCCCCTGGCCTTGGTATGCAGATTCACTATCCTTCCTGCTGGAGTAGGAGATAATGTCCTACAGAGCAGGCATTGTATCTGGCCTCAGAGTGCAGGCTCTCACATCCAGAGACATGCCTGTGGTGGCAGGCTGGTCAATATGAGTCAGTCCGCACACTAAGGGGCCAGTAGGTTTCAGGAGACACCCCTAAGAGGCCCTCTGCATGCATGTCTTAAATGCAAGGTTGGTATCAGTCTGGATTTATTAAGAGGTGTTTGATACCAAACACCATAGGTTTCAGTGAAGTCATTATGTAGCTAGGGAACTCGTAATGAGGAGTGTCCAGTACATACCTCAGGATGGCTTCCCTGTTCACTTGTAATATCTAGTTATCAAACTAGACATCAGAGGGGCATATCTGCTCATGCAGGTGTGACCTCACATCAAATATAATGCACCCTGCCTTAGGGCTATAAGGCCTGCTGTAGGGGTGACTTACAAATTTGTAGATGCAGTGCTTGAGACATGGCACAAAATGTTTGTCCCCTGTCGAGTTTTCACCTGGCTTGCACCAGGACACGCAGCCTGCAATGGCAGCTGTGTGCAACTTGTTAGGGGAGTCCCTTAGGGTGGCAAAATGCATGCTGCAGCCCTTAGGGACCCTCTCCAGTACCCATGCTCTAGGTACCAGAGGTACCGTTTACTAGGGCCTTACAGAGGCACAGGAGTGTGCCAATGGTATACATTTTACCTTATTTTAGGGAAAGAGCGCTGGCACTGTGGATCTGTTTGGTAGGGACCCAGGGCACCTCAGTCGAAAAACCTCAGTACCAGTGAGAAAAAAGTGGGAGTGACCATGTCCAAATGGGCACTTTCCTACAATATAGCTAGACAATATATTATTTATGGATCAGAAGAAGTCAAGAGTAGAGGACTATACCAATATGGCAGAGAACTTACTCGGAGATCTGGGGTTTGTGGTGAACAGACAAAAGTCACGTTTGGTTCCAAAGCAGGAAACTCTTGGTGAATGCGGTGGAAGGAGTATTGAGGCTTCCAAGGGACATATTGAAAAAAATAAGGGAAGAGATTCGGAGAGTGTTACATCTAGATCAGATTTCTCTGGGGATGTTTATGCGTGTGGTTGGCCCTTTGTCTTCAACAATCCAGGCAAATTTTTAACGTGGTCTTTTAAATTATTGGGCATTGCGGAGGTTGAAGGTGATGAATGTAAGAAGTGGTTTGAGATAGTCAGAGGAGACTGATCTTTTGGAACAGATGAGAGAGGAACTAAGATGGTTGTTGTTGAATATGGAAGCTTTGAATAGGAGGGCGACTTTCAGAAAGAATCTGGAGTTGGTAATAGAGTTGGATGCGAGCTTAGAGGGTTGGTGTGCACGATGTGGTGCAGTTTCAGCAGGTGGTCACTGGACAGAAGAGAAAAGGATGCACATAAATTGTCTGGAGTTATTAGCAGATTATTTTGTGATAAGATGTTTTGCGAAGAACAAGGCAAAATGTTTGCTGTTCTTGCAAATGGACAAGTTGTCAGCAGTAACATATGTGAACAAGCTAGGGGATCCGAGGTCAAAGGATCTGGCAGATCTAGTGAAAGTACTGTCAGAAGAGGAAAATTTGTGTTCAGGTGGATAATGTGGAATCGGATTGTTTTTTTTACAGAACTTCAAGGATGACAGCGATTGGAAGTTGAACAGGGCAGTTTTCATATGACTGAAGGAAATCTGGGGACCATTTGGTGTGGATCTGTTTGCAAACAGGTTGAAATCACAGGTGAACAGGTTTTTCAGTGGGTAACTGGATCCAGAAACGTCAGGGACATATGCTTTCTGACAGGATTGGTGAGGTCTCAGTTCTTATGTGGTCCCTCCCTTCTCTATGATTTCTAGAGTAACCATGGTGGTCCGCAGGTTGAAGGAAGCAATGGTGGTAATAACCCTGCTTTGAAGAGTTCTGGTGTGGTTTCCTATTCTTCAATGGATTTTTCAACTCTTTTCCCAATGCTTACGGAAGTGTTAATGGGTCCGGCAGGAGAAATTTACAATTTGGTGTTCATAGGCCAGTTAAGGTTAGTCGCATGGAGAATTCCGGGAGAGTTTGGGAAGAGCCAGGACTTTCAGAACAGGCTTCGGCACTTATTAAAGAATCCTGGGCTACATGTATAAGCAAAAATATATAGATTAGCTTGGCAGAAATGGGTTTGTTGGTGCATGGAGAGCGATTTCGATCCTTTTTCAGTGTCTACAGTGGAGATAGTAAATTATTCATCAGAAAGATTTGAAGGGGGATTGTCTTATAGGGCAATGAATTATACATGTCAGCGACAGCTGCAGGCCATGTGTTGATTAATGGCCTATCTGTGGGACAGGATGTTTTGGTAAAAAGATTAATGAGGAGCATTAGGATTGCAGAGCCCCCAGTATTCAGGTACAATTCAGTTTGGGATGTTGATGTGAGTATGTGTGGGGCTCATTCAGTGACAGAAGCGGCTGTGTGTAAGGCCTTGATGATTGAAGGTGCATTGTAAGATATTCTGAGATTTGTGGATTGGTCAAATGATGCGCTTTTTAGAAGATTCTACTTCAAATCTGTTGAAAATGCAGCATGCTGTTTGTTAAAGAGGCTTTCAACTTGCATAACGTTCGCATCTGGGTCTTGCCATGAAAAGTAGATTTTCCATAGCCTGCTGGGCAGAAAACATGGATTTTATTAGAGACACGTGGGCTAATATCCCGCCTGTAAACCCAACCTTGTACTTATTGTTATTTGTTTAACTTATAGCTCGAGGGCAAGTCTGACGATGGAGAAGATTTATGTTTGCAGGATGGAGATGTTCACTCGTCCTGAACTGATAACAAACATGCCAACTTGGTTTTGGAGAAGTTTTTTTTTTTATAAGAGACTGTTCTAAAGTTATGACATTTTAATCAGCGTGATGACCTGGTTTTGGAGTCGTCTTTTTTTTTTTTTTATCAGAGTCTGTTCTAAAGTTAAGATATTCTGTTTAACATGTTGCAGTTAGCTAACAAAGAAGGTTGATGGTTGGGGGGTTCTGTGCTGTTATTATGTTGGAATTCTTGTGTTCTAAGTTCTCTAAAGGAGCTGCTCTGAGTTGGAGTAGTAGCAATAAACGAGATTGCATAATATTAGCCTCTGTGTCTTTAATAAAATCCATATTTTCTGCCACCTGGGCTGTGGAAAATATACATTATCTTGCAAACTAATGCTTGTATGGCATCTCTAATTCTAACAAGCCACATTTTTGTTAACAGTGCTTAGAACCTCATTTATCAGGATAACAGATAAATAGGCTGTAGTGTGTATGCTCTATTATCCTTGTCCTCTTTAGGCAGTAATTATAGACTGTCAACATAATATTGACCAGTGATTCCTTAAGCAGATTATAAAAGCCATTAGAAAACTAAGGGCATGGTTACTTCCCAAGAGTTGGAAAGTCCATAAGATTAGTCACCTTTTTCCTCTGTACAGCACTATCCATCATGTATTTTCCTTCCTACGACAACTCTGGAATTGGTATCCCTTTCGTAAGTACTTAAAACCTGGAACTATTTATTTGTAGATAGTTGAGGTCTTTGTTTGTGGTTAGTTCAGAGCTCTAAAATTCTTATTATAAGTCTGCATCTGCTGAGTTGGGCATTAGAGTTTGACTAGAGTAGAGCAGTTCAATCTGATTTTCCTCAAGCACAACACCTTTTCCTGTGTAGACTTCTCTTCAACTTACCTGTTTTATAAGACCATCAAACTGTTGTGAACTGAAGAGGACAGAACCAAGAAGAAGAACTAGGTTTTGTCAGCAAATATTGTGGACTGAGAGACAAGTGTTGAACTACAGTGACAGAATTCTTGCAGTTCTAGGTTATTATTAGAATAGCAAACAGGTTACAATGTTAACCTGCTACCTCTACAGTTTAATCACAGTTTATAACTATTATAGCAAATTTAATATTGAAAAGTATGCAATTAGACATTGAAGTACTGATGATGGAGGAAGTCAGACACAGCATTCAAAAGACATGATGTAATCTACGCAGTGTTTACCTTCAACAATACTAGACTTCGCAAGGTATCCCGAAGATGATTTTAAAGCTCCACTGAACACAAAGAAGCTGGCACCAGTCACTACAAAGATGAAAAAAATATGTGTTTAAGCAATACTCCTGTAGAATCAGTGATTGCTCTCTAGGTCTTCCCCACCAATCCAAGATCTACATTATGCAGTCAGAATAGTTGGAGGACTGAAGTGCTGCATAAACAACAATGAATTGAAAGATAAAACGGTTTCATAACATCATAGCAATAGAAATTGTTGTAGTTGTGCAAATTAATGCTGACAAGTTTAAAGGCCATTATTTAAATAATATCTGTGTTTTAAATGGCATTCTTTATTTTCATTTACCTTTTTCAGTTATATATAGTGCAAATGAAGCTTGGAATCTAACAACACCATATGTGAGAGAGAGACTGCCCGAATGGTACACTGAACAGTTTTAACAAATATTATGGAGATGCTAGACAACAACATAGCAATGCAAGACACACTGGATAAAACCTCAGTTTTTTTGTTACTTTTCTTTCTAAACAGACAGAAGCTAATGTGGAATGCTAAGAGAATGTTGCCTTGGGTACTTAATACTTGTACGTTTGCATGGAAACTGTAGTCTCAAAGAGCACCAGTGTAATATATGCAATCTTCCAGTAAATTATGGTGGACTCACTGGTTAGTAAGAATCTTATTTTTGATGACACATCAGTCCCAGGACTACTACTTTTTTGTGATGTTTTATCACTTTACTAATATTGTTTGTAATCTGGCACTTTGAAACTGGATACCTTCTGGCACTGTTTGCACAATATGATATTAATAAATACAAATAAGTGTAAACAAAAACTGTATATATTTCCTTACTCTGTACATCTTAAGGAATCTGCTTATTGGTTGCTGAATATAACCTTCTGAAAATCAGCAGTTTTTCAAGTTATTTTTCATAAACTTTTAAGAAAAAAATGATTTTTTTTCCCTGTCACGTTCAAAGAAGAAAAACCGTAGAAGGAGACTCCTTATGTTAATTTTCTTAAGTCTCCTTAATATGGGGATACTAAATGTACAGATTTTCATGAGCTTGCTGTGCTAACAGGTGCTAAACAGAAGACAAGATATTAAAGGAAGGTCAAACTGTAACACTGAATTGGGGCTTTTAAAGGCACAGATTAACCACTGGATCTTTGAAAAATGGTATGCTGTCTTTACCAAGCAGGATTTTACCATGCAAGCATGTACCAAACAGGCCCTTTTTTGGAATTTTACTATGCAAGTAAGCATTTTTAACGTCACAATTACTATATCACTTAAAAATAAATAAAGGGTTAATGACTGTATAAGGGTTCAGGCTAGTAAAGGGAGGTAAGGGGGTTTTAGGCTACAGAGGAGGATAGGAGGATAGTGGTAAAGGGGGGTAAGGGTGTTTTAGGGTTCGGGGGCAGTAAAAAGGGAGGTAATAGGCTTTCAGGGTTTATGGAAGGTTAGTGGTAAAGAGTTCTTGGGTTGGTAATGGTTAAGTGCAGTAAGGGTTTTATGGTTTCATGGGTGGGGAAGGGTGAAATGGGGGCTTTATGGTTAAATGACAAGTAGAGATACGTAAGGAGGTTTTTTTTGCGGGTTCAAGGGTAGGTAGTGGTGAAGGGAGGAACATTGCTTAGGGGCACATAGAGGTAAAGGAAGGTAAGGGTTTTTTAGGGTCCAAGGCCGAATAGAGGTAAAGGGAGGTAAGGGTTTTTTAGGTTTCAGCGGTGAGTAGAGGTAAGGGGGGTCAGGGGGTTTTAGGGTTCAGAGACCGGTAAAGGGATGTTATAGATGTATCAGAAAAGATCAATGCATGGAACTGTAAGGTGTGGTAAAGTCCTGCGTGGTATTACCGTAAATTGTAAAGGTCAATGCTTTGTAATGCCTTTGGGATACAGGCATGCTTTGTAAACGACTGAGAGGTAAATTCTGATATTCTAGAGAAACCTCTCAAAAGGAAAAAAAACATTTTACTGGTATTCATAGGTTTGTGTTGTAGATTCATATGGTGTGCACTCTACCATCTAGTGTTGGGGTCACAACATTACAACTTGATTTTCTCTAGAAGTCATTGAGTTTCAGTTTCAAGTAGGTTAGAGAAATATATTTTAAAATCTGCCCAGTTTTCACCATTAAGTGGGTGAAGCATGTATGGAGTATAAGAATCTTCCCAAAATGTTCCAGGAGAAAAGGTATTAAATAGCACAAACTACAGCTTAGATTTGGTAGCTGCGTTTACTGTTCAACAAGCTCCCTTTGCGTCTGCCTTACCAATAGGCACCAGCTGACACAGAGCTTTGCAGACTCATCAGCACAAGAAGCACATCACCAACAGGCCAACCTGTCTGTGAAAAGGTGCCAATCTCCATGAATGTCCTCCCGTCAGCAAAGACTGTTGATCTACGTCTCTGAGTAAAACAAAACATCCCACTCTGCAACCATCAACCATGCTAACTCTCTTCCAACTAACTGCCCCATTGCCTCCAGCCTCATTTTTGTGTGACCTTCTTAATAAACCTTTTAAGTCAGCAAATGCTTTCAAACAAATACGTGCCTCCTCTGCAAGTGACCTAGCCCAATCGTAACCCATTGTTCCAGAGTAATTTGTAGCATCTTTAATTGAATTGTCTAATGACTGCGGTATTATGAGACTGTGGTGTCCATGTTTATTCTCTCCTCTGCTTTTGGTAGATGATGTTGATGTTTCGGCTCCAGATGTGCTGTTAGCAACTTAGATTTATCTAATCTAACACGTATCCTGCAACCTGTTAATTTTACATGAACGTCACCTAATGCAGCAAATTATTTTCATGTTGCTTTAACCAAAGTAACACTTTCAAACTCACTCAACGCATTTGAAACTAGACCCAGGAGTAACGTTAATTAAACAGGAGGAACCATGTGCCCTGAAATTGTAAGAGAAGACCTTTTCAGAGGTCTACGTCAGAGTGGTGTTCTCCATGAGCATGATCTGTGGATGACCTCTCTTCCTCCTCTAAAAACTTCATTTTCTTCATGCAAGAGTGTTTTTTATTCCGTCCTTCAAGCTCTGACTGCCTCAACAAGTGTGCTGTGGTCCAATGTGCCAAGATTTTATTGCAATGAATTCATGTCTGGTTTGAAAAAAGAACAAGTATTACAGTCCTCCGACTAAAGCTCTCTTGAGAGGCAGAACATGGATATTGGGTGTTTGTCCTTGACTGCAAACATTTGTTACTGTTGGGGAAAAAATTGAAAGTGTGCCCATGCCACAAAACGATGGGAGGAATTTCAGGGACCCCACCTCTACTATCAACTATTCTCAGGCTTTGTCGAAAGACCTCTTAAAAAATCTAAATGATCAAGTCAGCATCATTCTCGTGTTGGATTGAAGTCCTCTTTGCGTCTCGATGGATTCTTCACTTTTTCATCTTCATTCCGATCAATAACTTCTCAGTGGTTCTCTCAATGCACCTCTGAAGCAACCAGATAAAAAAGAATCCAAAAAACGGAGGTCATATTAGGGAGGACTGTGGGCTTATGCTCACTATCAATGTGAGCAATATTGACTCTGCATAGGTTTTTCATTTTTTTTGCTGCTTGGAAAGAGAAGTCTTTTAACAGGGAAATTAAAATGCTTATTATATTATTATAAACAATAATTGAATTACTGAACTCGGATACTTGACAGTCTGCAGACTAAAAAGAGGAGGAAAAAAACAGGAGAATTTCGAAGTGGTTTCCTGTAAGGTGCAAATAACTATGGAAATGATAGGAATCAGAATGTTCAGGTTTTGTTTAACTTTCATGAATAAAATGTTGATTAAACAATGAACAAATAATAGACCTGTGTAGAATGGGGTTGAGGCTGTCATTTTGAGGAAATTAATATGACTATTCAAACCTGTGGATTTGCCAGATTTTTAGATAAGAGATACACAGCTTTGTAGACCTATATGGTGGGTTCTAAAGAAGAAGTTACTTACGTTTGGTGACGCTCTTTCTGGCAGCGTCAGATTCCTCACCTTGTGATTATACCCCAGGCATTATATTGGATCTGGAACTTTTCAGCAGTGTCTCTGCGTGCTGTCAGGTGGCTCACTGTGCAGCTCTGCATTGAGGCCGTTCTGCTCTGGAAATGTTATGAAGAGCCTACACAGGAGCGACTCCTGCACACGGATGTCAACTGTTTGAGGCATTCTGCACCCCTAGATGCAAAGCTGCTAGAGCAAATTGGTTGTAAAAAGTGTGGAGATTTCTAGACTCGGGATCTTATTAATAGGTAGAGTCCAATCACAGAATGGGGAGAATGGGAGACCGTTGAGGAATCTGCAGGTACTCTCCACCAGAAAGAGCGTCACCAGTGATAACTCTTTCTTCTGACAGATGTCTAGACAGAGATTCCTCACCTTTTGAATACATAACAAAGTAGTACCTATTGGAAGTGGGTCTGTGAATGGACTCTACCCACTTGGTCCTGCAAGACTTTCTGGTTTAACGGCCTGCTACGTGCGCCTTGACTGTCTTAACAACAGTGCTTTATGAATGTGTGGTGGGACACCCATGTATCTGCCTGACATGTCTAGGACAGAGACACAGCAAGCTAGTGCAGTGGTAGTAGCTTAGAACCTAGTAGAATGAGAATGCAGCCCTTACGGAAGCTGCTTTTTGGCCAATGTGTAGCAGATCTTAATGCAGAACACAATTCGGTGGGAAATGTTTTTCTTCTGCACTGTCATACCTTTTTTCACTTGACCCCACAAGAGCTGATCGTCTACCTTGTGTTCTTTGTTACATCCAATGTAAAAGCTAAGTGCTTTTTTGGGATCTAGGAGATGGAGCCTCCCCTCCTTTTTTTATAACCAACTTTTATTGTATATTTGAACAACGTCACATACAGGAAGACATGCCCCAAATTCTCTCTTATACATTCTAATATGGATGCACAAATAAACAGATCCATAACAATCCTCAAGTAAGTTCTGATTACAGTCACAAGTCCCAGTCATCTACTCCATATCCTATGGTACTTGCCCTCACAGCCCCTTGCCTGATAAATGGGTCTCTTCATTTGGGCACACCAATCTACTCCTCTCTTACACATTAGCGTCAATGGAGGAGTCTTAGAGGACCATAGTCTAGCAATGTCTCTCTTTACGATCAGTAGTGCTGTGCCCATGAGTGTTCGGATCGCTCGGGAGTTTCCGACCTCCTTCATCACCCCCAGCAGGGCCATCCTGGGGGAGGAGGCCAGTGAAAGGTCTAACAGTGTGGAGAGTTTGTTTAGGATTTGTGCCCAATACTGTTGGATCAGAGGGCAGGACCACACCACATGAAAGAAGTCTGCTGGTGATTTGGCGCACAGGTTACAGCAAGGGTCAGGTATGATCCTGGTTTGGAAAAGCCTAGCCGGGGTCAGGTAGGCACAGTGTAGGTAGTACATCTGCCCCAAGCGCAGCCTAGTCGAGATTGTAAGGACTCGCTGCACCATCAGTGCATCCCACCAGTCATCGTCATCGAGGGAACTAATCCCGGATTCCCTGCGAGCCTGCAGGGGTTGAAGGGACAGTGAGGTATTTAACACAAGTGTGCAGTAGATTCGAGAAATTTCCCCGGCTCTCAGGGTTCCCATCACCACCTTGGCCTCAAGTGGGCTACATTCAGGTAGGAAGGTACCATCGCAATTGTGGGTTCTCAACGCGTGCCGGAGTTCCAGGAATTTATAAAACTGTGTCTGGGCCAGAGCATGTTTCTTGAAGTTGCTGGAAAGACATCGTATGCGTGCTTTGCCAGATATCTCCTACCGTTGTTATGTCTATGCTATCCAATTTTGAGAACCCTTCTAAGTTGGCAACCTCCCGTAGCTATTGTCTTTGCCATAGGGGAGTAAGATGTGTGATTCTGCCCCACCACCACATCAGTTTCTAGGTGATCCTCTAACCATGGAAAACCTGGATAGTGATTTCGGGGATGGTCGTAGGGATGGGGCTTCCATATAACATATTTATAAGGCTTGGAAACCCCATTGTGGATAACTCAAGACGATAGGTTGGGTCAGCCCACCCTCCCAGTTAGCCATTCATTGATGATCATCAGTCGGACAGCTAAATAGTACCAGTAGACGTTAGACATGGCTAGGCCTCCTTCATACACGGAGCACTGGCATGTGCCCCAACTCCGCCTTCACTTTTGAGGTAAGAAGGGTGAGGTTAAGGGCCCATGTTAGGTTCATTTCGAGCGCCACTTTTAAGCCTAAATACGTGAAGCTAAAGCGATGGACGGGGGTGATCTGCTGCCAATCAATTTGGTAACGGGACCAGGAGGGACTTTCTGAAGTTCACCTTAAGGCCTGAGGCCTCCCCAAAGATGCTCAACAACTGAAGGCATCGGGGTCCGCTCAACTCCAGCATATAGCGCGATGCGGTCTTCCTCTCCCCCCACCCCTTCCCATTGCCACCACTCTATGAAATGGGTCTCTACGGATCATCCGTGCAAGCGGCTCTATGGCGAGGGTGAAGAGGAGTGGGGACAGAGGACAACCCTGCCTTGTGCCCATCCCAATGTGGAACATCGCGGAAAGTCTCCAGTTCACGAGACACGGGCAGATGGCACCCGGTATAAGAGGTGGACCATGTGTCGAAGGGGGCCTCCTAAACCCACCCCATGAAGGACACCATCTAGGTAACCCCAATCCACTGTATCAAACGCCTGCTCTAAATCAATACGGAGGAGGGCCAGTGGGGAGTGGAGCTCGTGTCTTTGTGCCAGGGCCACGTGCAGCCTCCGTAAACAGTGTCTAGTTCTACGGGCGGGGATAAAGCCGCATTGATCGGGAAGGATCAATTGTCGCATGACTGTCCTTAGGTGGGCGGCCGGTATGTGAGCGGAGATCTTAATTACACTATTTATAAGTGATATTGGTCGATAATCTGCACATGATGTAGAGGGGGGGGGGGTTGAGACTTGGGCAGCACCACTATTGTGACCTGGTCCAAGTCGGGAGGAAAGGCCACTCTCTCCAATGCCTCTGTAAACAGGCCATGCAGATGCAGCGGCAAAAGGTTTCAGAATTTTGTATAATATTCTGAAGGGTACCCGTCCGGACCCGGGGTCTTCCCAGGTCTCAGACTCGTGATAGTCTCCCCAATTTCCTCTAGGGTTATGGGATCATCCAGTCCCCCACTGAACGAAGCTGGAAGGGTCGGCATGTCTACCTCATTTAATAGCAGCATTTGCTGCTCAACCGTGGGTCTGGGCACTGCCTTGTAGAGGTCAGCATAGTAATGGACAAACCCATTTGCGATGCCCTGCGGGCTGTACAGAGAGACCCCTGTCATCTAATATTTCCAGTATCATGCGCCCCATCCGCGGTCCAGTCGCCAGCCAGTAGAGAAGTTTACTGTTTTTGTCCCCACAGCCATAAATCCGGGCCTGGGAGGCAGGCCAAATCTGCTTTGCCTCTTCCAAGGAGTGAGTTCTGAGTTCTTGGTGTATCATCTTCAGAGCCCGCTCGGACTCCTCCCCCTGGTCCTAAGCAGCTCATGCTCCAGCTGAAGTGCCCGGGTCTCCAGGGGCATGACCTGGGCCAGTCTCTCTCCCTCCCGCCGTCTTAAGTAGGCCCTTGGCACGAACTGCGGCCTTGACCGCGGACCAAAGTATAATGTATGACTGGATTGAGCCCTCATTGTCTTGGAAGCAATGGCTGATCTCATTGCGAAGATCAGTGCACTATGTCCCATCCTGCAAGAACCAGGCATTGAGCCGCCATAGGGGCCTTAGGACAAGGTCAGGGCGACCAATCGTCAGGGAGAAGGGCGCATGGTCAGAGAGGCCTGCGCCAGTATCTGGACCTGAATGACCATGGACATATCCAGTGCCAGGGCGAGAATCAAGTCAATACGGGCCTGAGTGTGGTGCGTTGCTGAGGTATGAATGTACTGCCGGTGGTGAGGGAGCCAAGTCTGCCACGTGTTACAAAGACCAGTACCGGTCATCCACCTGGCAAGGGACAAGGAGCGTCTCCTGTGCACATCAAATAGGGCCTGTAGTGTCTAGGGTCGGAACTAAGACCGCATTCATATCCCCGCCGAGGAAAGTGGGCCCACATGCCTTTGAGTCAGTAGTGTGGTAATGGTGTGGAAAAATGTGTCTAGGTCTGTGGTGTGGCAGGGTCATATACACTAAGAAAATTAATGTTGTGGCCATCTACCCTGCCTGCCAGTGCCAAAAACCTTCCCTGTGGGTCTGACCATTTCTGTTGCAATACCAGGGGATAGTTTCGGTGTAGGAGTATCGCCACCCCATGGCTCCACTAGTGTATCCTGAGTGGTATACCCGGTCAAAACCACAGCGGGCCAGAAATGGGCAGGCGGCCCCCATTAAGTGTGTCTCCTGGAGGAGTAGGACTGAGGGACAGGGGCGTTGCGCAATGCGCAGAACAGCTGTTCCTTTAATTTTATCCAGGAGACCACTGATGTTCCATGAGAATATATGGGAGCCATGTGGCATTAAGGAAAGCGGGAACCCCAAACTCGTTTGCACCATGGAGGGTTTGCCCGAAGGACCTATATAGACAGGGATCTTGTGTGTATCTAGTGCTTGAGGTGTCTGAAGGCACCCTCCCCTGACATCAAAGTGTATAGAACAATGAACAATCAAGAACATAGCAATGCAATCGTGCAGCGGTATATCCCTCCAAACTCCCCCCCCCCCCCCATACTTCCCCTCCCAACTTGAAGAAGCATCTGTTGCCCCAAAATCACCAGAGGTACCAGAAGGAAAGAAGGAGAAAAACAAAAAGACGCATCTCTGTTGGCATGGAGTGGTGGACCCCTCCTGTAGATCGGATCACATATATATGCTGCTGGTGGGTCAACAGAAGTGCCCGTTAGTCTCATGTCAAATGGTCAGATAGGCAGGGTTTGGGTGAACATCTCCGATTCCTATGGAGGATGCCGCCCCTGTGCCGTTGACTCCCGGGAGGTGTCCTGCTGCCCCAAAGGTGATGGGGAGGGAGCCCCCACCCACAGGGGAACGCAAGGCCCTCTGGGCCCTCCGTCTCCTGTGACGGGAGCTAGCCTGTGGGTCCTCAGAACAGCCCAGCTCCCTGGCGACCTTCTTGAGTGCACTAGCAGCGGTATGCTCGGAGGGAGGAGGAACCCCGCCCCCCCCCCCCCGATCTCCCCAAAGCTGGCGCTCCTCCGTGGCCCATTCCCACGCCACCTCCGGGGTGTCGAAGAAATTAGTGTTACCAACATGCAGCAAATTGAGCCGGGAACAAGAGCATATATTTCTGTTGCAGCGCCCTTAGTTTTTGCTTGACCTGTTCAAAAGAGCGTCTTTTGGGTTGGACCTCCCGTGAGTAATCTGGAAATATCAATATCTTTGCATTTTGGTATCGGATTTCTGGTTGAGCTCTAGCCTCACGAAGGACGGCAATCTCTGGCACTATAGTTGAGGAAGCGAGCAATGATTGCCTGCAGTGGCACCCCAGGCAGGGGCCTGGCAGAGGGGGCCCTATGTGCCCCTTCGATAAAAACCCAGGGGGAAACGTTTGTCCTGGGGCATCCACGATTTAAGCCAGTCTTCAAGAAAGACGGCGGGGCCAGGGCCCTCTGAAGACTCCGGGAACCCCACGAAGCGCATAGTCAGCACGTTGTTGCAATTCATCGGTAAGCGTTAGGAGGCAGGACACCTTTGTCTTAAGGTCGCAGACTTCATCTTCCACTGTAGAAACACGCGTTTCTGCTTTCGTAAGTCGCGCTGATGCATTCCTAAGGTCTTGCCTCAGCAGGGACATGTCGACCCTTACCTCCTCTATTTTATTCTCAACCACTGCCTGGGATGACTGTATGGCCTGGAGGATCTAATCAGTATCGCCATTGCTGCTCTCTGCCCAGGCAGTGTCTTCAGACACATCTCTCCCAGGAACCCCGGCCGGGGCTGGGAGGACGATGGCTTCATCTGCTCATCTCTCCACATGGCGCTATGAGGCCAGTACCAGGTACAGTAACCGGCACTGCAGTTCTCTACAGTTCCTGTGAGGATCAGTATCTTGGAGGGGGTCCCTAGGGCAACACTGCTAGCACTCCCTGATAAGGGAGCCGTTGGTCAGCAGCGGTCCGCACTCCCGCCAGATGCCCATGGACGTCAGTCACCCCCTGGTGCAGACTGGGCAGTGCGCCCGGCTCCCAGAGGGTGGGGCACCTCTGGTGGTCACTTATAGCCCTGGCCCCCGATTGCCCCGGGACCTCAGCACGCCACGCATCAGTGGCCAGCCCAGCCCAGGGCCCCAGGTCCTGACCCTCCCCTCCTCTCCCAAAAGAGGCGCAGACCAGGGCCCTGGCCACACGCTGCCCAGGTCCAGCACCTCCCACTGGTGTCCACCGCCTCCGTCCCTTACGCTGTCACGGCCTGAGCCCAGCAGCTCTCAGGGCCTCAGCCGTCTCCACTCCATCTCCGGGCCAGAGGGGAACAGCAGAGGTCCACCGCACACTCTGCCGGCCGGCACCTTTGTTCACTGCTGCAGCCTGGTCCATACAACTGAGGCAGGGGTGGGCCTACTCTGTCACTGTCCACCTCTGCCCCTCTTTGCAGCAGTTGGGGCCGGCCCCAGGTTGCCACTGGGGCCCAGCCCCCTCCACGCATGTCCCGTCTCTGCTGGGCCACAGACCACCCCTTGTGCTCTACAGAGGGAGCGGCATCCAACCAGAAATGCTGCGACGCTGCACCAACTCCAGGTAGGGCTGGGGACACCACCTCACACCAGCCCCAGCCCCGTCCAGCGGGCCATGCAGGCCCCAGCCGCAGCCAGGGCCTGGCGCCACCCAGGGCTCACCTTTCCCACTTCATCACTGGGCCAGCAAGGCCTTCAGGTCACTGTTTCGGCCCGGTCCACCGACTGCGGGCAGAGGCGGCCCATGCCAATGCGGCCTCCTCTGCCCCTCTTCTCAGCTGTCAGAGGGGGGTTACTGCAGCCCAGCCCCCTCCAAACAAGGTCTGTTGTTCCCATTCCGGCTCACTCTTCGGTCCCGCAAGGGGAGGGCCGCGCCTCACAGCAGGCGCCCCAGGATTGCGCCACAAAGTCCCAGACGAGGCCGGGTGCCGCGCCCCAGCCCCAGCACCAACACAGCCTTCCTCTCAGCCAGACGTGGTGGGCCACCGCCGCCCACCCTGGCCACTGGGAGGTCCGGGGGAGGGGGTTTGATGGGGTGGGTGGTGTCACCCCGATCATGTGCCTCTGGGCATCACTGCTGCACCAGTTCTCCGGAGCCCAGGCCGTCCCACCTGGCGTCTCTCAAGCCCAGCGGGTGGCTGCCATCTTGCCTGTGTCTGCCACCCAGGTTTCGTCATCTCTCCTCCCTACAGCTCGACTGAGGCCAGAAGGATGCCCTCTCCTAGCTCGCCACCCATCATGTGTCATGGCAGGACCATCTGTCCCAATCTTGCAGGGCCATGCTCAGCGTGGATGGTGCGGATGACGGAAGGGTCCGGAGCACTCCGAGTGTGACCGCCATCTTCATGCCCGAAGCCACGCCCCCTCTCATCCTTCTTAGAGAGGTGAGGTGAAGCATAGACCCCTGGCAGACAGATAGCTTGACTGACATGGAATGAAGTCACAACTTTCAGTAGAAATGATGCTGTTGTCTGCAGAACCAGTTTTTCTGGGGAAAGGGTAGTGCAAGGTGGATTGACAGAAAGGGCCTGAAGCTCACTCAAATGTCCTAGCCAACATGCTGGCAACAAGGAACAACGTCTTACTAATAAGGAACTGTTAGGAACACCTGTGAAGGGGCTCAAACGGAGAGGACATCAAATAAGTGAGACCCATATCAAGGTGCCATTGGGGACAAAGGGCAAAAGGAGAAACATGTTGTAGCCCTTTCAGAAATGTTGACAAACAAGGAGAGCTTATCGGGCACCATAAGAAGTTTGAAAGTTCTGAACGATAACCCTTACCATGCCCAAAGAAAAGCCTTGCAGGGTAAAAGGCAACGTAAACAGAACATCAGACAGCTTGGCCAGGATGGAGTCAATCTGGTGTGTGCCACACCAAACCACAAATTAGTACCAACAACAGGTGTATACAGTTTGAGAACTCGGGGTAGAAGCAGTATCAGCAGAAAGGCATCCAAGCTCCACTAGCAGCAAATTGAGCAAAAGATGTCTTGGAAACTCCAAAGTGCAGAAGTGCTGACATTGCACATTCTTGGCGGTGGCAACAGATCAAGCCAAGTTTCTCCCTAATCGCGGAAGAGGCCTTCCGCCACCTCTCGAGTAAATGCCTCTTGTGATCCGCTAGGCTAAGCTTGTCTGCCCTGGCAGCCAAACAGCCCACAAGGTGGCTAGCTACCAGGAAAATTCCCTGGTGGTCCAGACATTTCCAGAGGAGCAGCATCTCCCAGCACAGGGTCTGAGATGAGACCCCACCCTGTCCTGGTTGTTGCAATACCACATGGCGTGGTATTGTCCATGAGCACCTGAACCAGCCTCTCCTTGTTGGATGGAAGTAAGGCTTTCAGCGCCAAGCAGATGCGCATCAGCCCTAGAAGATAGATGTGGAGCAGGGGCTCCGTCGGAGACCAGAGGCCTATGATTTACACCTCTCCCCCAAATCAGAAGCAATGCGTAGGTCACCGCTGTCAAGTCTGGCTGTGGTGGAGAGGAGTCTGTTGCTGACCCAATCACGATCCAGTAACCACCAGTGCAGGTCTTTTGCATCTCTTCCAAAATCGGAACGTGGTCAGAGAGCTCCTCTTGATGTTGGGCCTCAGATTTCAGATCCCACTGCAGAGCCCACATATGCTACCTGACATGCTCGACCAGTAGGATGCAGAAGGCCATCGGGCCCAGTAGCCTCAGAGTCAACCTCAGGGGAATCCACAACAGAGGCTTAAAGATCAGGATCATAGACTGAATGTCCTGGCCTCTCTTTCCTGCTGGAGAGGCATGGAACCAAACTGTCCACAAAGTCTCAAATTAAGGAGAGCATCTGAGGAGGGGTCAGGTGTGACTTTGGAACATTGATAGTGAATTCCAAGGATAGCCGAAGGTTCACCATAGTCTGAAGGTGGTTCACCGCTGCCTGGGCAGAGTCTGCCTTCAACAGCCAGTCATCGAGGTAGGGGGGAGACTAGCGCCCTTGACTTTCAAAGGTATACCGCCACCACCATCACTTTTGTTAACACCCAAAGTGCACGGGTGAGATCAAAGGGAAGCACTGCTAACTGAAAATGCTCCCACTACAAACTGCAGGTAGTGCCGTTGGGCTGGCATGAAGAGTATGTGGAAATGGGCACCCTGCAGGTCCAATGTTGCTTTTCAGGCTCCAGAGTAGATAAGTCCTGGGCTAGGATGAACAATTGAATTTCTCCTTTGGGAGGAAGACGCTGAGAGGGCACAGGTCAAAAATAGTCCACAGACCTCCATCTTTGTTGGGTCCCAGAAAGTAGTGGCAATAACATCCATGTCCTATTTCTGGGGCTGGCACCCTCAAAAGGGATTGCTCTTTCTGCCGCAAAATGGAGAGATGGACCTCTGTCAGTCACTAGGAGATGGTCGAATGTACGGTGGAGAAGAGAGGAAGAGTAAAGTGTATCACCTGTGAATGATCTGTAGAACTCACATACATGACATCATTGCCTGCCAACCCAGGAGCAATCAGTGAGTTCTGATTCCCAACGGATGGCTGTGCTTCTCTAAGGGCATGCTGAGGAGGTCTGCGGATGGGGCTCGAAGGGGAGGGTAAGACTGAGCAGGCTAACAACACTAGCTGGGCCATGGCAGTGGAAGGCATCACAACCTGGACCAGAAAAATTGTAGTATTCTTTGCTGAGACTGGACAGGGTGGAGGTATGGGGCACTACTACCAAATCCACGAAAGGTGTGGGATCATTGTAACAGTTAGCAAGGTGGAGCTAACAGGCCCAGACAGCATGTATTCACTCTGCTCACTATAAAATGCTCTAGAGCAGAACCAGCCTTTCTTCAAACAGACGATTCCTGTTGAAGAGCATGTCCATCAGGGATATAATATCACCTGTGAACCCAGTTGATCACAGCTACGCATGGTGGCAAATGACAACGCTGGTGCCAATGGATGATTTCTCCTTGGCTTGTCTGGAGACAAGAGTACACTTGTTTCCGGGGAGGTATCAAGATCACTAGATTCCTGTAAGTCATCGTACCAATTGTCAACCTGCTAGGGTTAGGCATCTCCTAGGTCATATGCGTTATCTGAGCCTGCACTGAAAAGGGAATTTTCCCTTGTGGAGGTAGTAAGTCTTGTGGGGGAAGTGGCACCTCAGGCAGAATCAGGTCGGACCGGCATCAATTCAGAGTATGAAAGAACTATTAGGACCTCCTCCTCCTGCATCAATGGAGTCACCATCGGCTTTGAAGTGCCTTTGGTACCGGAAGAGGGTTCAGGACTGGAGCAGGAGGCAAGATGGGCTCAGAAGGTCAAACTGATGGCGATGACAATCACACTGGAGGTACTCCACCAGATGGAGGTCTCTCAGCTCCTTGAAGCCCAAAGGCGCACCAGAGGGAGTTGTTTGGGATCTGAAGAGCCAGCGCATAGCTACACAGAACTCTTCGATCTGATGTGGCATGGCTGTTGGTCCTGGAAACTCAAGTTGTGTCAGAACCAGTTGAGGGATCAGCTCCGAATCTGGCCAACTTGGGAAACAAAATTGAAAGTTGTAGCGCCACTACTGCACTTGATCAGGTGAATGCGAGTGACCTGAGTGGGCAGAATCCCGCTTCAATTTCTTGTCTTTCTTTTTGACTTACCTAATGAGTTGGACCGCAATGAAGACCATCCTCTAGAGTGGCTTCGTCTACATCAGGAATGGGATCGCACTTGGAGGACTGAGACTGGGAGCAGGCCAGTCGAGGAGTCTTTTTCTGCTTGGAGATGTAAAGCTTCACCTCACAAACCCAAATGGTTTCATCGATGCACAGTGGCTGCAGGCCTTGAAGTCGTGGCCCGAACCTAGACATCACAGGCATACCTGGTGGGGACATGTTGCAGATTTTTTTTTTTTTCTTTTTTTTTTTTTTACAACAGTCCCTACATGTTTTTAAACCTGTTGTTTTTATGGGTACCATCTCTTACATAGTGTCCGAGAAACAAAAAGGACGATCTGGATCTGCGTCTGATGATACCGAAAGAAAGGAATTGATGTCAGCGTGCACTGGTGGCGGTTTTAATATGCTCTGCACGACATTTCTGGAGCGGAACAGGTCCATGTGGTATTGCTAAAAAACTCCCAGATCTGTTCTCAAGCATGGGGAATATTCGAAAGGTAAGGAAACTGGGGCTAGAAGTCTCCATCAGAAAGAGTGAACAATTTTCCCAGAAATGTTCTCTGTGTATGGAATCCCTTTGAGTTTAAGTATATTTTATCTGTGTAAGAGAATTTTCAGTAACTCAATATTGGTGAAAGATGTTCGTTTCGAGGGACATTATGGTAGTGGAATGGGAGCACGGGTGTGCACATCTGGTGTGCAAAGGCAGAGTTTAGGTCCACACAAGCATATCAACATTACTACAAGCACTTTTCCATTGGTGTTTGTTTGGAAGTGGAGGTGTGTGCACACATGTGCCTGCCTATTCCCTCACAATGGCGTACCCCCATTACATTGAGGGCTGTAGCTCCTGAATTATTGCATCGCAGGCATTATTTCAGGTTTCACTCTATCACAGATAACGTTGCAAACAATTACAACGGGAGACACTATTTCACAGGTAAGAATTTAAAAAGTTTACTATTTAAAAAATATTTATGTTCTTAATGGTAAAGCTAAAATAAATAAATAGTAAAGACATTCTGCATGGATTTTCAAACAAGCACTGGATTGCTGGAATATTAATTTGATAATTTTTGAATAAACAATATGTTGAAGTTATAATCAATTATCAACAGTAAATATTAAATAAGTTTGTCCTTTAGTGGTGGCCAGCTGGACACTCTTGATCCACCAGATTGCTCTTTCTCGAGCAACTTCAGAGGCATCCCATAATCATCTACTACAGGAGATGAAGTAAAAAAGGTCTATTCAGACATATAAAATTCTCCCCCTCTAAAATAGAAAAACAATCACGTCGAACCCCACTCAACTTCACTACTAGTGATGCAGCTGAATAGGAATGGAGGGGGGAGGACATGGTTTACCAGTTCTTTCCAATAGTGTTTTAAGTGGGTGCAACACAAGAGTGTGTTATGCCTATAGGAGCTGAGAGCATCAGAGGCTGTTGTAACTTGCTTATTTTGAGTGTGGTTGATGAGGTGCATAGGCGCAGCTCGCTTTCTCATTATTCATGTGGGACTGCAGGACAAGGGGACACCAAATGCTTTTCTGGTGCTCTAGGATAAGCAGAACTGGTGATTGTTTTTTCAGTAGGGTGTGAGGGAGAAGGTGCACAGTCTTTTTGATTGACAGCAGGTGAGCAGTCTTTCAATGTTTGAGTTATATAAATAGATGTTTTGAACACATGCGGATCTGAGTGTCCATAAATTAGCAGTTTCGCAACATAATCCAGGAAAGCCTCATTTTTGGAAGACTATCACCGCTCCATCACTTACCCTTCCGAGGCTGGTTATGAATACTGATGGCCTGCGTTTGGTAATGTCCATCGTCATTCTGCACACATACTAGATGAGAGTCTGCTTTCTCGTTAAAGCATGCTCCACCTGCAAGAACGTGCTCGTTGGACTTGTTCATGGCTTTCATCATCTGAAATGCACCAAAAAGAAACCTTAGCAACCAAGGACACTCTTTGACTCTTCATTTTGCTCAATGGACTCTGGATGAAGCTACAGAATGAAAATAATGCAGCCATACACAGCCTTCTAAAAATAAGTGCTGTAAGTGATGGACTACTTTTGATTGTTCAGTACACATAGTAATGCTTAAGAGTTACCACTCCTTTTAAATATTCTCCTCAATTAAATATTTCCAAAGTCTTTAGAGGATTTATTTTTTGCAAATGTGAGGTTGACAAATGCAACTTGCCAAGTTCACATTAAGCTGTAGATAAGAAATTCAACATGTGCATCTCATGATAATGGGGATGGGCCAGGCGCACCTCCCTTTTAAAGAAGAAGGCTAAACAGCATGCTATGTCATATTGAATACTGTACCCATCCGGTTTCCAGCACCTCATGCTGATGCCAACACCTGCACCACCATCAAAGGCTCATGCCAGTCCCACATCTGTCTCCTTCCTCCACCCAAGCCCCAACAAAGCCCTCAGAATATGTCATGAGCAGCCAAGACCATCACCATCAAAGTTCCCCCAACATGTTCCATTGAGCAATCAGTGGACACCATCCAACTTTGCACTGGCGGCAGACCACGAGAAAGACCTAAAGCACAAGAGAAAAATTCTCTGAAGCCACTGCAGCACTATGATGCCTGAAAGGCCAGCAACAGGCATTTATTCAGGGTTTTAGAGCAGGGGTTCGGGCAAAAGAAGTACGTTTGAAACCCTAATCCCAGGCCAGGGCGCATTGTGTTTTGCCCACTAACTGGCAGGTGGGGAAGTCTGGGAAGAGGCCATAAGGGAAGTCTATTATATAAACTGTCTTTCCACAACCGACTATGCTGATATGGGAAAGAAGGCACGTGCAGGGCTCAGATAAGCTTAGAAGCCCATGCAGCACATTTTACACTGTAGTTCATCAGGGTAGGATGCATGGTGAACACATCATATTAACTGAGTCTGACACATCAGTATGACACCTTACAGGGACTACCTTATCTGCAAGCCAAAGGTGTGGTCAGGGGTTTAGAATGGGGACTAGGACAAGACTCCCACAGGGTCCCAAACTCAGGTTTTCCTCCCTCCCTGGAAGCTTGAACCATTGACTCTCCCTGGAAGCTTGAACCATTGACTCTCATAGGCAAGTTTCACCTACTTTGCACCTGCAGATATCAACTGGCTATCTGGGATAGTCAAGTTTCCACTGTGAACCACTGAATCATACCATCATGCACTTGAGGTTCTGTTGTACTTGCTATTATGGTCAATTACTGTTTGCATCTGGTACGCCTCATTTCTGTTAAGCAACACGTGAGTTTCCCCAGGTTCACTAGAATATTCCACGCTTCCACATGGGACACGTGCCCTTCTGGAACACTCTTGGCTTCCTGTAGAAATGACCCCCCACCTCGGAACTTGCATCAGTGTTTAGCCTCGATCCTGTTCCTCGCATGCATAAGCGGCGTTCCTGCACTCACCTCCTGAGTTGCCTGGGGTTTCCAGCGTTCTAGTCTTCCAAGCTTTTCTGATGATTTCGTGATATGGTGTCTGTGACATTTAAAGTGTCTTCCTTCACGAGCTACGAATCCGCCTCTTCTTGAGCTTCTAGCATAGAGTTTCCTGTCACCTTTGGATTCCAGGTAAGTACAGCCGAGGCTAAGTACTTACTCTCAGGTTAGTGCGCACTAATCGGTAAACTAGCAATATTTCAAGGCTGATTCCTCAAAGGCGTGAGCACATTTTGGATTTTGAACATTGATGGGAGTACTGAATCCTCCCCTTGAGGCTTAGTGCTCTGGACACTTTCGTTGTAGCAATCTGAACTCCATATACACAAACTGAAAGTGTGTCATTGTGTTTAGTGACATGTTGCATCTAGTACTTAGGGACAAGTTCCTTAACACTGAAGTTGTATTTTTGTAGAATTGTAATAACGTATGTTCCAGAGTTCCAGAAGTTCACCAGTTATTCTTGGACCGATTTCTGCTCTTTTTCATGCAATATTTATGGTAATGAAGTTAAGTGCAAGCTGGGTAAACTATTGCTAGAAATTCTAAGTAGGGAACTTATGAGTACCATTGTCTTTTGTCGTTCTTAGTGCATTGCATCTGCATTGAGGATATCAAGGTCCAGAGAGTCCCGACCTTTCCAGGCAGTGCACAAAGCAGTCCCTGCAGTGACATGAGTTCATCTTTTTGTTGTTCTATCCCAACCCCTTTCCCCCTCTGGGGGCAGTCAGGGGAGCTAGGCAGCCATTACTTGTAACACTGAGCTGCCCTAACTGGGACTGGAGGGCCAGAATGGCCCCCACGGCTTGAACCAGGTGAGTGCATAACACAAGGTCATGAGCACAGTCACTTGATCGATCTCTTAAAATTATGGCAAGAATGGAAATATGACTATTTCTATCCCCCCTCGTTCCTTCTCCGCTTAAAAATGATTCCAAGTTGTGCTTATCATTGTTTTCGAATTCCCAATCTCCTCTCTCAAATGTTACCTCTTTCCTCTGATGCCAAAAGGCCTGCCCAAGAGACAATCTACCTACTGACAACGCCACCAGCATCGTGAATAGTCTTTTATTATTAGTCATTCCTCTTTTTTGAAATCCATTTGACTTGAGAGTTTGCGATGTGGAGTAATAGCACCTTACATAACTAGCTTAATTATAACAGCGGTTTGGACAAAAGGAAAAAAATATATATATATAATTTGTACAATAGGCAATTGTGAAATGATGTGACATTACCACTATTCTTTGCATACACAAAGTCCTTTTATGCTTTGTGTACATCAGCTGGTAAAGCATTCTGAGGCAGTCACTGGACACAATGAGTCTGAACAACAGAAAGTTAGGTTTTCAAATCACCAATCTAGGCCAGGGTAATTTTCTTCTTATACACCAATAACAATGGCAAGGTACGAAAGTCATGGGTCTCATGAATTTAAAGTTCAAATATGTGCCTTTATTTATGCACCTGCTTGCAACACATGCTCCTGCATCTCTTACAGTAATTAACAGAGTTTGATTGACATGCAGCCTGAAATCTTATCCAAGGAAGAAAATACAACTGCCTGCTAACAGCAACTGCAGAATATTGTCTGCAACACGTACCTCATTGTATCTGTTGCTGGGAATTTTGATGCAGGTTTTTCGGACTTCCATGTCAACCACCAAACCTTGCACCACTGTCAGCGTATACTGGAAATTTCTGAAGTCCTTGTTGTTGACAGGATAAAGAAAGTTTAGAAACAGTCTAGATTAGTGTCAATTGTCTGGTTATCATTAATCAATACACAAGCATACCCTGCAAAAATGTACAATTAAAAACAAGGTAACAGGACAAAGGGGGCATTAAGCATCATGGGAAATGGAGTCTAGAAAAATGTTAGAAATTTAAACATAAAAGGTAATCTATACTAAAGTAGATGGTTGGTATTATGACTATCTTTCATCATTGCTTTTTCGCAGCAGGAATACAAAAAATGTGGTAAAGTACTGGGCACAGTGCACAACGATGTAGTTCTTAGCAGCAAAACAATACATACCAACCCTGAACTTAACCACCACCTAATGTTCAAACTCTACTTCTTTCTTTGCACCTCTTATGGTGTGAGGGTGAAAAATTCTCTGATTATGTTACAGTTTTAGAAATTGGATACTGAGGACTGGATACGTGTATTCCAGCAAAGCATGTTGTAGAAAACCATGAGTCTGGATACTCCTTTCCTCCTCACAGTGGGCAGAGGGTGTTCTCAGATTCTGCTATAGAGAGAGTGGAATGCACATTCCCGCCCACTGGGCAACCTCAGTTCCCATAAACCTGTTCAAGCTCACTGATGATTAGGAAGCAAGCGAGCAAGAGTCTTGCCTGGAATTATTTGTAGGGAACTTTGAGGACTCCTCTACTGATGTAAAGGTAAAACGTTACTTAATCAGAAAATGCAGACTAAAGGGTCCAACTTTAAACCCTCCTTGAAATGCTCAGAACCGGGCATTTTAAAATGTTCTTCAAACAGGAAGGCAGATTATTGTATTTACCTCGAGGAGTGACCGGGCTTTGTTACTTCTATTGACGATCCTAAAGTTTAAACAGCCTCATGGTTTGTGCAAGGGATGCATCCTTTAAAAACCTTTGTTGCTCTTTTATGGTAGCTCCTTATCAGTATGTGGTAGCAAGCCAAGAACTTCAAAGCTTTTTTTTCTTGAAAGGCACCGTACTTGCTATTGTATGCATTTATTTACGCCAATTAACCCCAGCCATATTGCCCTCACATCCAAACAAGTTTTACTGAAACACTCTATATTTCATCTTTTCACTCCCCCACCTCTTGAACCTGCAAGCACTTCTACTTTCATTCCTTTTTACTTTTTTGCATTTTTATATAAAGGAAAGAAGGTATCAGAGTGTTTTACAAAGGCATTCGATTACAGAAATCTGCCCACAATCACAAGATGTAGAGCCTCCGGCCAAGACTCAAACCAGGTTCCCCAGCTTTAAAGTCCATGCACTAGCCATTACTCCACATAGTCTCCCGTGTCTTTTGTTTTCTTTTTGCCATTCTGTTGATCACTCTTTTTTGCTGGCGACTGCGAGAGACAAACAGTGAAAAGCAATGCTTCGTTTGTGTTGTTTTTAACAGCTACTCCGTGACCTGGCTTGCCTTTCACCTCGGCTATTGGCAGCAAGCACTGTGATATCAGAACTTGACTGTAATAACTTATTACAGTCGAGTTCGGATGTCTAATTTAAAATCGCCGTTTGGATGCGTTACAAGTCGCTGATTTTAAAGATATAGGGCTTTATACAAGGATTGCAGAATTCCATGAATTATAGCAGGACTACAGCAACCACAAGCATCGTTTCAGTTTCCCTGGAATCTTAACATATTGCCAGTTTGTAAGAAGCTGGCCTTGTGTGTGGTGGGTACGTATGGTACTTACACCTTATACCAGGTCCACGTATCCCCTCTCAGTGAAGTGTAGGCAGTATCTAGAAGACAGTATCTAGAAACCAGGACTCTCTAGAGGTAGCTGTGGATGAGCAGTCAAGGCTTATCTAGGAGATGTGCAAAGCTTATGCAATACCACTACAGTCACACAGTACTTACACACAAGAAAGAAAACACTTGGTTGTACAAAAATAAAGGTACTTTATATTTTGGAACCAGGGCCCTCCGAAGTGATAAGTCCAAGATGAATAAGCTTGCAGAGGAAAATTGAATCCTTAGTAATTAAAAATCGAATAAATATACAGAGATATTAAAGTCCATGTGTTACAACAGATATATGAAAATTCGGTAACAGCCAACACGTGTTTCGTCCTCACGGACTTCTTCAAGGCTCAAGGACAAACATTAGGGTAACCAAAATATTTCTGTTAGTACTCCAAAGGTAGATTCTATATCAGAGAAACCGATGAGTCCTCCATCAAAGTAAAAAAAGGGGGGGTCCCTTATCTTACAGGAAAAAAAATCGAACGCACACACACCGCTGATTCCCGGATCCTGGGGAAGTACGGACTGGGTCTACTCAGGCCGTTGCCATAGTGTATATCCTATACTACGGTTACACTCTACGGGATAGTCCCTCTGCTTTAGAAGGGCATTTTTGCCCTCAGGGCTACTATCCCCCCAGATCTAAACACACCCCTAAATTGAATATTTAGGGCCCCCCAGAACCTAGGAAGATAGATTCCTGCAACCTGAAGATGAAGAAGGACTGCACTCTTTGTGCCTCCTCCTGGTGGGGAGGGGGTCAAATCCCTAATCCTATTGGGAGAATCCTCCATCTGCAAGATACTTGTTTTTCTCATTATCTCCTCCAGCCTTGCCGCCAAAAGTGGGGGCAGTGGCCGGAGGAGCGGGCATCTCCACTAGCAGGGATGCCCTGTGGCGCTGTAACAAAGGGGGTGAGCCTTTGAGGCTCACCACCAGTTGTTACAGTTCCTGCAGGGGGAGGTGAGAAGCACCCCCACCCAGTACAGGTTTTGTTCCTGGCCACAGAGTGACAAAGGCATTCTCCCCATGTGGCCAGCAACATGTCTGGTGTGTGGCAGGCTGGCAAAAACTAGTCAGCCCACACCGGAAGTCGGGTATGTTTTCAGGGGGCATCTCTAAGATGCCCTCTGGGTGTATTTCACAATAAAATGTACACTGGCATCAGTGTGCATTTATTGTGATGAGAAGTTTGATACCTAACTTCCCAGTTTTCAGTGTAGCCATTATGGTGCTGTGGAGTTCGTGTTTGACAGACTCCCAGACCATATACTCTTATGGCTATCCTACACTTACAATGTCGAAGGTTTTGCTTAGACACTGTAGGGGCATAGTGCTCATGCACCTATGCCCTCACCTGTGGTATAGTGCACCCTGCCTTAGGGCTGTAAGGCCTGATAGAGGGGTGACTTATCTATGCCATAGGCAGTGTGAGGTTGGCATGACTCTCTGAGGGGAATGCCATGTCGACTTAGTCTTTTTCTCCCCACAAGCACACACAAGCTGTGAGGCAGTGTGCATGTGCTGAGTGAGGGGTCCCCAGGGTGGCATAAGACATGCTGCAGCCCTTAAAGACCTTCCCTGGCATCAGGGCCCTTGGTACCAGGGTTACCAGTTAAAAGGGACTAACCTTGATGACAGGTTGTTCCAATTGTGGAGACAAAGGTACAGTTTAGGGAAAGAACACTGGTGCCGGGGCCTGGTTAGCAGGCCTCACCACACTTTCAAATCATAACTTGGCATCAGCAAAGGCAAAAAGTCAGGGGGTAACCATGCCAAGGAGGCATTTCCTTACACCTGGATTTCCCCCAAACCACCCCATAGGATGAAAAGAAGAAAACAAAGACACCTAGTACAACCTGCAAGAAATCAGCAGTGGATTACCGAAGATGGAGATCTGTGGAGTCCAGGGGGAGAAAGAGGTACCTTTTGGAGTTGGTCGACGAAGAAGGAAGACAGGTCAGCACTGTAGGACAGAAGCTGAAGAAGAGTTCCTGATGCATGCAAAAGGTGTCTCGCGATGAAAGCTGGATTGCAGATGGGTGTCAGTGAAGGATTTCCACCAACAAGTCTTATCAATGGCAAATTTGCGGTTGGAGGAAAAGTGGTGTTGCCGGAGACCAGCAAGGTACAAGAGGACTCGATCCAAGAGGGTGAGTCACAGGGGGCCCACAGGAGCAGAGGCAGCACCCACAGGTGTCCCACAGGAGAGGGACACAAGTCGCTGAAGCAGCCCACGCAGCACCACAGAAGTTGCTCCCACGTTACCAGAGGACCACGCAGAGGCCCAGGAGTTGCAGGAGGGAGTGCTGGGGGCTGGAGTCACACGCTGCCTGAAGTTACCCTTGGAGGAGAGGCAAACAAGCCTTGGCAGCCGCAAAGGATGCAGTGCACAGGGTGCTGTCTTGCATGGAGTGGAAAGGACTTACTACCATCAAAGTGCGAGAGCTGGTAGAGAGGACCAAGGGGAACTCTCTGGACCACCACCCGTGATCCATGACCCATGCCACTCAGGCTGAGGGGAGATCCACGCATCTGGTCGTTGTTGCAGCCAGGTACCTGCAGATGCAGGGGAGTGATGTCTATCCCAAGGGAGATTCCTTCTTCTTCTTGAGCAGGCTGAAGAGTTTCAGTCCTCTGAGGATGCACGGCCAGAGGAATGTTGTAAAGCCGGGAGGAATTCTGGACACAATGTTGCAGAAGAGTCTTACTCGTGAATCTGCAGCTTGTAGGTTCCTGGAGGGTCCAGTTGCGGTTCCAGAGGCCAGAAGTCGAAGCAGACGTTGTAGAGGAGTCCGGCTGGAATTTTGCACGCCAAATCTGAGGACCCACCCCAAAGGAAGACCCTAAATAGCCAAAAGAGGGAGCTTGGTCACCTAACCAGGTAACTACCTATCAGAGGGTGCCTCTGATGTCCCCTGCCTGGCCACTCAGATGTTCTCAGAGTTCCCTGTCAACCTTGGAATCAAGATGGCAGAACCAAGGGACCCTCAGGAGGAGCTCTGGGCACCACCCCTCGGGTCGTGATGGACAGAAGAGTGGTCACTCTCCTTTTCATTGTCCAGTTTCGTGCCAGACCAGAGACAGGGGGTGTGTCCCTGAACCAGTGTGGACTGGTTTATGCACGGAAGACACCAAATGTGCCCTTCAAAGCAAACCAGTGGCTTGGGGAGGCTACCCCTCCCATGCCAGTCACACCTATTTCCAAGGGGAGTGGGAGTTACCTCTCTCTCCCAAAGGAAATCCTCTGTTCTGCCTTCCTGGGCTTGATCAGATCAATCAGCAGGAGGGCAGAAACCTATCTGAGGGGTGGCAGCAGCTGGGCTGCCTGGAAAACCATGCAAGACTGGTAGTAGCAATGCTGGGGGTCCTCTAAGGAGCCCCCAGAGTGCATGGAATCATACTTCGAATACTTGAAACAGTATTGGGGTATGATTCGAACATGTTTGATACCAAACATGCTCATGTCTGGAGTTACCATTATGTAGCTGGACGTAGGTAGTGACCTAGGTCTAGTACACATACAAAATGGTATCCCCGCATTCACGAAGTCCATTAAAAATGGGGCTGGAGGTCGTGGGGGCACCTTTGCTAGTGCAGGGGTGCCCTCACACAAAGGCTACCTGCACCATGCCCTCTGGCTGAGAGGGCCTACCATAGGGGAAGGAGTGACGTACAGTGACCTGTAGTAAAACCGGGTGCATGCACCCGGTTCACGCAGACTGCAATGGCAGGCCTGCAGAACCCTTTGCATGGGTTCCCTATGGGTGGCAGAATAACTGTTACAGCCCATAGGGATCCCCTGAAACCTCATCGCCCTGGGTACCTAGCCACCATGTACCAGGGACTTATATGGGGGGACCAGTATGCCAACTGTGGGGAGAAAAAATTAGTAGCAACCAAATTTAGAGGAGAGCATAATCACTGGCGTCCTGGTTAGCAGGACCCCAGAGAACACAGTCAAGCACACTGACAACAGGCAGAAAATGGGGGTAACCATGCCAAGAGGGCACTTTCCTTCACAGTTTCTCATTTGCTAACTTAAGCCACTTATAGTACCACTAATGCTCTCTTCCCAAGAGAAATGTTTCTTTTCATACAAAAAAGCCAATATGTCATTTTCACTAATTCACTTAAGGTCAATACACAGAGATACCAAATGATGAAGCATTGGCACCCAGAGGTTTGTAAAACCTTCATATGTCTTGATAAACAACACAACACAACTGCATAAAAGTCAAAGCATTTCTAGCTTCCTGTGCTGAGCCACCCCTAAACACTGAACACAGTCCTAGAGCACGCCTGAACTATGCTCACTTATAACAGTGGATGTTATTTGAATACACCACCAACACATTCACAGTCAGCATTAAAACTACTCAAAATAAAATCTAAAATATGAAAAATATAGTATTAAAAATGCTGTTGGTCTCACAGTTTACTTTCAGCTCACCAAACATTTGATGGAAATGTCCTGCGATTCCTAGACTTAGTCATTTTACCAATGGATGACCAGTGAAGTTGCTAGCAGCTACATAAGCACTGCATCTCTACCAACGAGAGTTGGCAGCCTGGCATACTTCTATTAGTACTTATAAAAGATGCCAACAAGCCAGCTCAGAATCATGTTCTCTAAGCACTATAAAAACAGGCCCAAACTATAAAAAATAATATTACATGTTTCTGGGATAAAAATAATAAATACCTTAAAAAAACACGCACATATCTATGTTTTAATTTTTGGACTTATCGAGGTTTCAGATGTGCAAGTCACATAGCTCAAATTAAAATTTCGAACAAAATAAAGTATGTATCTAAAAAATTGTCAGCCAAGAGATTAACCTATATTTTTATCATTTCTCAAATATATATTTGCTCATTTGGATAACGATGTATACTTGCTTTTTAACGCCGAAAAAAAGCGAATTTATTGTAGCAAATATGTGGCAGTAAAAGCGTTCTCAGGGAAAGATTCTTTTCCAAGCCCTTTCCTTTGGCTAGCAACAAGTTGTTTATGCCCAAACTGTCCTTGCAAAACCGGGAGATATGACCAGTCTCCTCACCCGGTCTGCTCTTGATGTGCGTTTACTGCACTGCACTTAAGAAGCAGCCATCTTGAGCAAATGGCGTTAAAACTTTCCATTATCGTTTCTTTTCATGTGTGAAGGAAAGAGTTGGTCAATTTAACACAATCTTGTCCACTGCAGGTGAGCCTCCAATTCTGCCTGTCTGAGTTTGCCTTAGGTGCGGTTGCACCGACTGCTCAATACGTTTGTACAGCTTGACAATGAAGGTGTCGGGCAAAGCAGCAAGTTATCTGATGTTGAGGTAAGCGACATCTTCAACTACGTCTTTCTGAATTAGTATTCACAGAGCCAAAGGGTTTCTGTCCCACACCTGTTACCAGTTACTCAAATATCCACACTTCCATATCTTGCACTATGAAGTCTCCCTTCTTGGAGAGGGGCTCATTGTTGAAGGTCTCATAATGTTTGCTGCGCTCATGATACAAATTAGCATCCAGCTAAAGGACAGATCCTCCACTTCCTTCAATTAATTTAAGGGAGCCCAGCCCCCCATTGATGAAATAAGAATTGTCCCCAGTCCATTTAAACACCTTGACATCAGGACTGAATGTGTAAAGAAAGGTTTCTTCTGTTCCGTAGCAGTGGTAACTGACCTTAAAAGTATGAGTTGCATATGCTCCGAACACTTGGTTATCCATACCTTTGCTGACCAAAGGGACCGGGCTGTCAACAGATGTTGTCTTCCTATAAAGAATTTTCAGGCTGGTGCATACTCCAGTGTACTATAAGCCAATCATCAGGGATACCCCTGAACTCGTGCTGGAAGGCATTGCACAAGCTTTTCAACTTGAACATCTTCTAAGAGCGCACTGCTATGCTTCAGGTCAATTCTTCAGTGCCCTCTTTGCCCAAGCTGCATACACTTTTCCGCCGCTTTGCCTCTTCAATTGTGATGATCTCCCACCTTTTGGTTTTTGGCTCACTGGAGAAGTTGTTTATCATATCAAGTTCATCATTCTCAACTACAACAAATCCTATGTCTTTGGCATATTTTCTGTATACCACTTGTAACACCTGAATAAAATGATCCACCCATTCTCTTGGAACTACAAACCAATACCCCAGCTGTTTCTTTTCCTGGCATACTGCTGCACCATAACTGTGGACTCTGTGCTAAATGATTTTCCCATCGGTTGTCCCACTACAATACACAGAAAGATTTGTGGGGTCTTCCTTTTCTCCTCTTTTGATGGTAGCATATCTTAGATTGGTCAATGCATCCTTTTAAAAAGGCACAGTTTGATCTGTCTTGCTCTCTTGTTGCTTCTCTGGAAAGGTTTTGCCTGATGAGCAGAAGAACGGGGAATCTCTGAAACTTTGCGACTCACTGCAGGTGAACCTTCTTTCAAAAATGCCTTCTCATTCCCTAAAGAGCATGTACCTGAGTCAGCATTTAAGTTTTGAGTGGTATTTTTTTTGTCCATCTGCAGGTTCAGATGGAGTTTCTGTGCCTGCTGCTAGAATGTTTTATGAGCATGGATATTACAGTTACTTAAACTGTGGGATGTGGAAACTTCTTGCTAGAGTCAATGACAAATTCATAATCGGTCTTCACTCAGGTCCTTCAAAGTTTTTAACAGAGTTTTCACCTTTTATGTTCTTCGCAGAGGAAAATCATTCTGTCAAGGAGGACAATTCAGACTCCTCGTTTAAACGTAAACATAAGTTCTCAGAAATCCCAATGTCAATTACCCCCTTCGTAGGACTGTGGATACCAACTGTTTCCCTATGGCAGAAATTGGAGGCTCTGCTTTAGCCCTTTGGGAGACCGCCGCCTCAGCAGCAATCACTTCAGCTATGAAAGTTTCTTTGCTCCCTGCTATACCCCTCTCAACTGGAGGAACAGCTTTTCCCTACAGAATATAACCATCTACTAAAAGAGAATGTTCTTTGGTTCTGGGTTCTAAAATTGTAATGGTACTACTAGGTTCTGCAATCTTTTCAGCACAGCTGTGAGGCAGATCATTCATCTTAGACACTGACATTGGAATGTCATTAAAGTGTTCCAAGGTTTTGCTATCCCCTTTGGCATTTACATTTTCTAGTTCTCTTGTGGCCATATCAACATCAGAGAGCTTTGAAATTGTGGCATCTAAATTTTCTTCAATTGTAGTTCCATTTTCCTGCTTTTTTCCTTCACTGAGAGATCCTTCTCAGAAGACAGATCATCCCACTCGCCAGGCGATGGTAGGGTGTCTTTGATCTTTTTATGGTCAATGTCAGCACAATAGACGCCACTTCATCCAAGGGGCAGACGAGACATACTTCAACGCCATTTTCAATAACAAGTAGATTGGACTGGTGCAGGTCAAATACAACATTGTTGTGTCTGACAATTATAACACCACCTATCTCACCCTTCCCATCAGTGATATATCTAAAGTTAATTAAAAAAAATTCACAATAACTGGTTCTTACTCTTCTGATGTGGATAACAGCACTCTTTCAATTGGCTTAGCCATTCGTGCCAAATCTGCATCTGGAAGTTTACCATATTCAGCATCAGATAATGAAGTAGAAACACCACCACCAGCAGTGGGAAAGGAGGTAGAAGGCATAGAATAAGATTGAGTATTGGACACATAAAGAACCTGCCCTGGCACAACTGTGTGTGTGAACAGCCTGCTGAGTTCCACAAGTTTATTTGACGTGACAGTGAACTTCCAAACTATCGTATTTAATGTGTCTGTGCCTATTGCTACATATTTGGAGGTTCCAGGTGGTTTTTGAATAACCATTTTCTTATCTTTCTTTTCATTGTTTTTGATTGGTGCGTCATCTTGCACTACGTCGGGTTGGTATCAGCAGTCAGTAGTCCTAAAGTAGCACTGTAGGGCAGAGGAGGAGCTCAGGAAGAGCCTCTGCCGCTGTAGATGGTGGCTGCACCGAGCGGGTTCCGAGAAAGGGCTCCAACCATTGGTGCACTCTGAGGCAGAACCGCTGGAACCCATAGTAAGGATCTCTTCATCATCAAGCCCTGGTTGGTCAGCCAGGGGCAATGGTGCCTCGGCTTTTGTTGGAGACCCAATGTACAATCGGCAGGACTGTGGACACACTCTAGGGCGAACATCTCAATTCTCTGAGCGGAAGTGATTTTATTTTCCCTATAGTAAGTTGTCGTGTCATTTGGCTCTGTATCTGTTGTTAGGGGTAATAAATCATGTAGTGTTCAAATTGTTGTGACTGTAAAACTTGTGCGTGGGGGAGGGAGCAAAAGAAGGGTAAAAATAAATAAACAAGGGTGTGATGAGGTAAGAAGAAAGGGACAGAAATGAAGTTTTATATGTACTTATACGTGATAATTGTATTTAGAAATGTGAAGTGCATGCTTATAATAGTGTGTATGTATGGAATATAGAAAGCAAACAGGTGTGAGTGAACATGGACCCTGTTTTGGGAGTGTTGCAAAACAGAGCAGAGTTTACAGTGTTGCGTTAAACTATGAAGTGTAATAAATATGATTTTTTTATTTGAAGGTAAATATTACAATGGTGAAAAAGTGTCCTTTTGGATGCACTTCGTAAAGCGTTTGAAAGTGAAGGAGCAAGGTAAAAATACTTGCAGATGAGAAGATGTGCTAATAAGTGAGATATGCAGGATGTTGGGGGCAAGCGGTAGTTGTAATCTTAAAGAGTGATATATGTTAATGTGAGCAGAAAAGGGTAGACGCTTGATGGTGCAAATCCAATTGTAGTGCCAAGGCTCACACAGAAAGTTAAAAAAGCCCTTCCAAGGCAACACATTTGTGGGGAACTGAAAGCAGCGTCATAAGCTGAGAGTGCACATGAATGACCTTTGAACACATTGGGTGTAAACGTGTAGACTGAGTGGCAGCAAGATCGAGAGGGGGTTGAGAGGGAGAGGATGTGGAATGCTTTGAAGCCTTGCAACATGTGTAGGATTTATAAAGGACAGTACTGCTGTTGAGTGAATTGTTCAATTTAGAAAAAAGTACATTTTAATACAGTGATAGTGCAGGAGTGTGCATCTGAGAAAGGGTAAGGTGGCAAGTGACAGAAACACTCACAGGAGAGTTAATGAAACAGAATGCATTGTTGTAGCGTAGTGATAAGGACACCAGTGAGGAAGCTGGAAAAGATATGGGAAGTTGTAGATGTGAACTTGTGTTAGGTAGGAGCAGTACAGGGTTGGCAGCAGTGGCCATGAAGGCTTTGATGGTGTCAGGGTAGTGTTTGTGACGGTGACTTTATACGGGAAAGAAATGAAAAGATGTGGTAAAGGCTAAAACAGTATTGCTGGAGAAGCAGGGAGGTTGGAAAGAAGGGAGACTTGATTTTTTATCTCTCCTTTTCTGTGCTTGGTGTATATAATTTCAAATGTAAAGGTTATTTTGCACACAGTGAACAGATTAGAAATAAAGAAAGGAATGAATGAATGTATCGAAATGGTGCTCATGATATGAAGAATTCTGAGGAGCATTGGGTTGATTGAACATAGTTGCATGAAAGCGTGCCTCTGAACCATAAACATAGCGTGGTTAGCATTCTGGGAGTGGTGAACAAAAGTGGCATAAGGGTATGAAAGTACAGTGCATTCAAATTTTGAACTGTGAAAGATTTGGCATGAAGAAAGAGTAAGGTGTGTGTATTTATGCTACGTTGTAGAATAAACTGTGTTTGGTTCATTATCCTGCTCTCATTTTAACCAAACGAATGGGCACGGAGGAGCGTGTAAACACAGCTCTGGTGGGCATAAAAATAAAAGAGCACTTAGGAGGCTAAAGGTTACTATATGGAAAGGTGAAAGATGTAGAGTTAGGTTTGTACTGTCCATGTGTAATAAATGGGTTCTAGTTTTGAATGAGTTGAAAGATGCTGGATGCAACAGTATATAACGTAACCTGGGCGGAAGTGCAGTTATAAGTGAGAAGCTGTATGAAAGTAAAAAAAACATGCTTGTGTGAGCATTTCACAGGGTGAATGTGTTAAAAAAAACAAATCCACAAATGTTATACTGAAAATAAATGTACAGGGAGAATCAAACAAACACCAAAAAAGTGTGGAATAGCTGCAGATAAAATAGTTGGAAGATGAAGGTGTTTAAAATAGAAATATGTAAAGGATACAAACAAATATATTCAACAATGAAATAATAGAATACCAGATTCAGGGAAAAGCCCCCAAAACAGAGAAGTGTTAAATGGTGTACACTGACAGGACAGGAAATGCGAGGTTGATGTTTTTTGACACAGAAGTTTATGTTCACAGAAGGGTGAAAACACAGAGAACGATGGAAACACATGCTCTCTTGTGCAGTGTGTTAGCAAAAAAACAAGCATTTGCAATGCAATAGGTCTCGCATTTGTGAGAGTTAGAGCTACTGGTGTTGTAAATGACAATGTCTTTTACCTATGTGTTTTGGTTTGGAGTGTAGTGGATGTATGCCAAGTGCCACAGCAACAGTCCCAGGCCTGTCGCTGCAGGACAGAGGACACAACAAAGCCACCATCTTGGGAGTGTTTTTGCCTCATTCCTACAGACTGGCTGTGGTACCCTAGAGATGCAACCCTTTCTAGTGTGTTTATCTAAACTTTTATAGCACCAAACAAGCCACAAAAAGGACCTAAGTGGCATTTAACCCGGAGAATTGGGGGGGGTATAAAGAGTTAGGAGCAAAGAAAAAGGGGCAGTAGTATATTTCACTAAGTTAAACTTTTAAAGAAAGTGTTCCTTTACATTGGCAATACTGGCCTAACTTAAAAACATTGACTGTATACAAAGAGAATAACAGAAGAGGCAGCTTAACTGCAAATTAATTATAGCGGTTTTGTTAAGAATGGCACCTGCTTTGCAGAGCTATGAAATGGCAGAACCTGTATTACCAAGCGCTATATAAAACTAGTGTTAAGCTCTACTCACGTCAGCTGGTAATGCACCCACTGCAGAGGTCTTGACATAACGATAATGTCACAGATTACAATCCTGACATCCTTTTTCACCTCTTCATCTCTGCAAGGTCGATGCAAATGAATTATAGAATGGCACCTGCTTTGCAATTCTATGAAATGGCAGAACCTGTATTACCAAGCGGTATATTAAAATAAACGAGTTATTCACAGACTGCCCCAACACGCACCAGACGAAGAACCCTAGGGGAGAGGATGTGGCATAAGGGCCAGAGCAGCAGACTTTGCAGCAGGGAACACAGTTCGAGATTTGGCGCAGGCTCAACATCCTGTGATTCTGGGCAAATCACTAAGAGGGTCATTAGGAGTTTGGTGAACGGAAACATCCGTCCACCAAACTCCCGATGTGGAGACCACTGCGGTATTGGTTGTCTCCCTACTGGCCCCATTACAACTTTCCCACTGGGCTGAATTGTGAAAACCAAGGTGCTGGGCAGGGGAAACCCTGCAGTGCCCGTGCCATGGGCATGGACAGTGCAGGGGTCCCCCCTGTGGCCTCCTGCACTTGTTCTCCACCAGCCTTTTCATGGTGGTGAAACAGACATGGAAAGGCTGATGGAGAACAAGGTTGTAATCAGCAGGGTGGCGCTGAACAGGCTGATTTCAACTAGGACCGCCGTCAGACTGTTGGGATCTTGGATTCTGGCGGGGACAGCGGTAGGTTGGCAGGTCTGCCCACTAACCTTGTAATATGGTGGTAGGACTGCCACAGACGTGGCGGTCTGACTGCCTCTGCGAGTCTGGAGGTCTTGTGACTGCCAGCCTCGTGATCAACCCCTTAATCTCCTCTTGCTACCAAAAATGAATGTGTTCTTCTGTAATGCAACCAGTGCTCACTTAACGTGCTGTAATACCTTTGTATCGAGTTTGGCCTATATAAATCTGCAAAAAATAAATAAATAAATAAATAAAAAACCACAGAAAACATCGCAAGGGAACAGCAAGACGTCCAAAACCAAGGAAGATGAAGAAATAACATACCGCCACGAGTGAAGCGGCGAGGCAAAAGAAAAAGTTGTGCGCCACATTAAGGTACCTTCCCGATCGTGCAATAATCCATGCAACAGGGTCAGTCTCCAAGACAGTAACAAAACTGCCTTAGGGTGGGACAAAAAAAAAGCATTTACCAACGACATCAAGGGATTTCTGAAAGGCAGGCCCAGGAACGAATGAAAGTGATGGGAGTGAGATGGGAATGGTTAAAGCCCACAGAATAGATTACAACATGTCAATAAGAGCAGCGCTTGTGCGCCGCTATGCTCTACCTAAAAGGGTTCAGAAAGGCAGACATTTGTGATAAGACAAAAGGAGACAATCAAAACAGATAAAGCCATCAAATTGAAAGCAACAAAATGAAGCAACAAAACAAAAAGCCTATGGAATGTGTTTTTTTTCCCAGGTCAGCTAGCAACATTCCCAGTAAAATTCTTTCTGAGCTGTTTGGCAGGTTTCGACCCAAAAAAGGAGAATCATGGCAAGACCAAATCGGAACTAGCTACAGAGCATGCTACAGGACTACGAAAAAGGCAATCAATGAGGATATAGTAAGTCTCAATTTTTGGGAGCTAAGAATTCTTGGAAGATAAAAGCAAATAAAGGGTGGGGAAGGTTCATGTTATCAGAGGAGCGTAGACAGACTGATATGCTTCACCAGGAATCACTGAAATACACTGTGTATGATGGTGAAATGAAGCCTTTCAATTCACAAATGGCTTTATTTTTTATTTTATAGAGGAAAAAGAGGAATTGAAGACGGTGTGCGGGTGTTTGTGCAATAACAGAGTGATTAGAAACTACGTGCATATACACACAAAATGCAATATTTCTCACTTGTAGGTAGTTTGTAAATATATAAAACAAACTGTCCCTGATGTAAGCATAATCTACACAGGCCTATGCTTGCAGGTTGTGGAGCGAGCATATTGCAAAACATATAACAGTTTCTACAATTTAGATAATTTCCTCTACTCTTCCTGTCACAAATTTCCCTCGCCACATGCTTGCATTACTATCAACCATCTCTTGCTAATTTTTATTACACTCTCGAGCCTCACCCTTTTTACCTATTCTTTCTCTCTCCGTATCCCTGTGATTACCTCTAGCTACTCTCAAATTCTTTACTCAAACGATATAAAATTTGAAAATGACAAATATTTTTTGAATAATAATATATGATTTTATAACCATTCAATCTTTTGGAACTTTTCACTTTCAAAGAAAGCCAAAATTGAGAACAGAAGAGACTGTTCTCAATCAGTGTGAAGGAAGTGAAAAACTAAACTAGTTACGTACTGTTGTGGCGTAAACACTACACTGGAGGGACATGTCCAGTGAAAGAGAAGGAGTGGGTGAAATGATGGGTGTTGATCCTCCTTCTACCTGTCTTCCCGGGGTTTCCACAGACATGAGGAAACTGGAAAATAGCAGGTGCCCCTCTTCCCTTCCTCCCCAGGGCCTCTGGAAAGTGATGGGATTATGCGTGTTTTGCAGAGATGCTGCCAAGCACTGCGCCTGCTCTGCACTTCCTAAAAAAGCAACAGGGGGTCAAGTTTGTGTGCAATGAGGGAGAGAGTGACAAGAGATGGTAGTAGGACAGTAGATATTTAATTTTAATATATAAGGAAATTGAAAGCAGGTGGGATGCCCATGAGATAGGATGCACGGCCGGGAAACCAGGTTTCAATAGGATTTAAAGGGGTTAGTGAAGAAGTGGGAAGGATAGGTCGTCATATCATTTTGGTAAGTGACCTATTTTTGTGGGTTTCACATGACATCCCTCCATTTGCAGAGCTGGCCCATGGGGTTCGACAAATGAACACTAAGTGTTTACATCATAGTTTTCCAAGAGGCATTCTTGGCAACAAACTTCTCGTTCATTACCTATGTCACCAAGAACACCCTCTTGTGGAAAACAGCAGCTACATCTGATACCCACTAATCTACAAATGTTAACACAGCAATACTAGAACCGGTCAGAGTGGAGGGACCATGGAATTATTATTTAAAGAGGAAGTTTTCCTTAAACAGTGGTAGTGTATTCCAGTATGTCTACATCAGTCTACTGGCCCTCAATTGTCCTTTGAACCCTTTTGCCCTCTATGATCATCTTTCCACCTTTCACAATATGGTTTCTGCACCATCATTTTCTCAGTTCTTCTCTCTTCCTTGTTCTATTCACTTCCTATGTCTCTTTACTGTCATCTCTCTTTCGCCCTGTAGCCCTTGTTGCCCATCCTTTTTCATCCGTCAGTTTCCACCTTCTCCTCCTCTTGCTTTCTTCTCTAACTCTCTTCCCTTTCAACTCTATTCTCCAATTATTCACATATTCTCTCTCGTAGGCCCCTTGATCCCTAGTATGTTTTCTGTTTTATTTTCTCTCCTCATCTCTATACCTGGAGCTCTTCCTCTTTTCCCCAATTAAGTTGTCTGATTATCTTAATGTTTACCTGTAAAAGCTCTTTCTCCAGTTTCACTCTCCCTTTCACTACATCTATCCCTTTTTTACCTAATTTCTCATGCCCTCTGTCTCAATCTGAACACCCATCTGTCAGCCTTCAACAGTTAATTCACTGTTTGTTACTAAGTCTCACATCTATGTCACTATCTACAGCTCACTCTTCATGTGCTGCTCTTTCTCTGTTCCAGTCTCTCCAACTGCCTTCTGTATTTGCCTGTCTCTTTTGTTTCCTGCATCTCTTGCTCCTTCGCTCTTCTCACCTCTACCACCTTTCCACTTCATATTGGTCTGTCCAAGTCTCCCTCTCGGGCTCTGTCCCTCATCAGTGATGCAGTTTTTCTGTTTTCCTCCTTCATCAAGATGGCCTCTATTTCCAAATCCGCATCCCTTTCCATCTTTCTAGAATTCTCCTTCTTCGTCTCTCTGAGCCTTGTTGGGTCCTTTTAGCACTCTCTCTATCCACTTTAAATCTATCCAACAATCTTCTGTATCTTCTAATGTTTCACCTCCATGCTTTTCTCTTAACGTCCCATTTAAGTCCTCCTTTTTTTACCTCTCCACCGAACTATCTTACTCTGCCTCCTGGATCACTCTTCCAGACCCATCACAGAGTTTCCAATCTGGTCCCTTCACTCATTTGCAACCTGCAGGTGCCTCAATCTCTCTGCCCTGCTTCATATTTCTCCCTCAGGTTAATCTGTTATTGACTTTCCCTTCATTTACATGGTACTACCTGCCTTCTGGGCCCACACAGTCCCAACTGATGTTTATATTCCTTCAACTTTTTTCTTCAATTTCTTAATCCCTCCTCGTTGTATATCTACTTGGATTTAGTGTTCTGTTAAGATTTACCGGTCTCTTTTGTTCTTATCTTGATAAATGATGGTGATAACTGGTAATAGATAATGAAAGTGGGCACATGCAAATAGTACATAAAAGGACAGGGCTAAGTCAGTCTAAATGCAGCCATATGGAAAGCCAAGAGATCTGGGATAAATACTAGTAACAAGTGCCTCGAAATTGCATCCAGGACCCATACATAGGATCACAAAGTAAAAAAGTCAATCAGCCAAAGGTTTCCCAAAAGCAACCACAGTATCATCGAAATTTCATATTTTCAGCTGAGGTGATTTTTAAAGGTAGTTTTGTTGAGGTTCAAAATTCCTAATAAGCTCGGTCTAGACTACACTTAATTTGTTCATTTTTTTGAGAACCAAGAACGACAGAAGTATTGTGTCTTTCATTCTGTTTTCATTACATATGAAATTCCCTCAAAAAGTATTCAGAGTGTCACTTACTGCAAGGAGGTTCATTATCGTATGCCCAGTTTCTCCAAACAATGGCTTCCGAAATCTCACACTGAAGAGTGGACATGGATAAACTGCGAGAACAAGGTAGAGTACATCATTAGTTGAAATATTATATGTGATAAACAGGAAAACAAAGGATATCCACCTATGTTATGTGTTTTATGTTACATGCATGTATGTAGAACATTTCCACAAATAGGATGCTCAGTGCACCTGAAATCTGAGAGCCATTCATGATTCTGGGATTCTCATTGACCATAATCAAACTAGTTTTTGATGTTCCAATTAAATATGTGTTAGTGGTGAGTCATATTCGTTAGTGATTGGCAACGCTGGGCAGACTAATATATTGCATAGGCATGCTACCTATCATTCGTCTCGAGTGTCCCGTGTATGACACAATAGCAGCCAAACTTTCTGGGGCTATTATACTCAAAGCTGTATGCTGTAGTCAGTAGAGTTGGATGTGATGCTTGAGGTTCTAACATGTGCTTGTCACGTCAACGCAAACTTGACGCTGCTGGTATGTATGACAATGTTTATAAAGGTATCTGAGAGGACAAGATTATGCTTCCTGCAGGATTTATTAACCCACCTTTATAATCAAAAGCCTTCACCTAGAGAGTGTGCTATCACCTGATTTTCATTGGTGACTCTACAATAAACGTGCTTGCTACTCAAGGGGACGAGTTCCGATAGAAAAATTACATGTATAGATGTCAATGAATAATCCTGTGGAAAATTTGCAGTTAGATTTATGAAAATGAGGGATTGGGGGGTGAGGGAGATGTTAAACATATGAGCAGAAGTCATCAGGCCCTAAAGCCTACTTGGAGCAAACAGCAAAGTCGCTACAGAAAATCATCCTTAGCCTCCAGGTACTTTAGCTGGATGCCTGACCTGAACACCCTGAATGGTGGGGATACATAATGGAGTCTGGGGCTGGGTCACATGATCAATTGACAGGCTTCGAAACTAGGGTCTGAACTATAATAAAGAAACATCTCTATGTTCTTTACAGAGATTGGGTAGAGGCAGGGAGAGAGACAGGAAGAGTGCCAAACTGCAGTCTGCAGGAATATTGTCAGAAGACACCCAAGCTGGGGTGGAAAAAGAGGGGAGCATAGACAGACAGGAGATAATGCATGATGAACTATGCTAGACAGTAGCCAACTAGACCAGAGTGTAGATAATTATGTGTACTAATGAATGTGCCGAAGGACTTTAAGGCTTGTTTCGTTTTGCTCGAGTACATAGTTAGAATTAGCTCTATGGCAAAGTATTAAACGTATTTTACTGTGTGCTGAAAAAATCTCCACATGCAGATAGCACGGGCAGCCACACTGTTTATCCAAACAGTTACAAAAACATGTTCTTTAAATCCTCAGAGTCATTAAAATGAAAAGAAAGCATCAGCAGAATAAAGATAACAATTCTCTTCCTAACAATTCCACTACTTACGCCTGTATTCCGCTCCAAGTCGCAGCATCAGCCGGATAGGGAACACTTTTGCCCACGGAGTCTCCCATTTCTGAATTAGGATGCCAAACAGGTAGGGAGGAGTTGGGAGCACCAAGTCCTGCAGAGATTGATATGTTGATGTAACGTAGAGGAAACCACCATGCTCCTTGCTGCCCAAAAAACTCTGGCTGAGAAAAGAGTGTCCGAGGTTCCCTACAACTGTGCCTGCAAGTACAATATACTAGTCAGACACAGCTCGGAAGTGACAGGCACAATATCTATCACAGTAAAATAGAAACCACCTTTTAAAAAAAGTTAATGTAGCATGAACATTATAAACAGATCATCAGTGACAGGAGGAGTTATCACTATAAAATAGTTTCAATTTGTGGGAACATTACAGGCAATAAATAAGTATATTTTACAAGGATCAGTGCAATGATACTTAGCATCATTTCATTGAGCTGCCACCAACACAATCCCCTCTAGTACAAGAAAACAATTTACCGCTTGTAGTGGCATTCCGGCATCTCATTCTGTTGGTACTGTAAGTAGCAGCCTACAACTGTCTTGACTAGAATAGACCCCATTGACATTATGTCACAAATTACTATGGAAGATTTGGGTGACTTAAAGAAAAGTGGAACACTGGAGAAATTGAGCTTGATAACCCCTACTCTGCTCACTATCTTACTCACAGGGCTTTTCTCTATTAATAATTTGAATGACTTGGGGAAAAGAAGATGGAAGAGTAGTAACCTTCCATGCTCACAATTATTGTCCCAAAAGGTGAGGCTTATAGATTAAATTCCCTCTACTTCTCTCCTCACCACAAAGCCAAAGGCAAGAAGCAGCCAGTCTGGTTTCCAGTTGCTTCTTTCTACAAGGCAAAACTTATTCATCGGGTATCTGAAATAATGGTTTGCTTGAAGTAAATCTTGTGAAGGAAACGCTAAGAAGGTTTGTTTAGCTACATTTAACATAATTCAAACTAAATTCTTTAACAATGTGTCTTGGGTTGAGAAAATGCACTGGTCACAGAAAATTGACCTTGCATGACTGTTTCTGAGGAGTTGCCGTACCATCTTCACTGTGCAGAACTATAGGGTCTACCGCGGCTTAAGATCCAACTGTAGTGATGTATCTGTCTGAATGACACTAAGCATTTAGCATAGATTTTATTCTCCAATTTAACCTAGCGAGGTTGGCAGCAAATTAGTATCTATGACAAATGATATTCGGGAGAATTAATAGAAGGTAGTTATAAGCACCACACGCAGAGTATTTGATCACTAAATTCACTGTTCCAAGTACGGTATATGCCAGACAGAAAACCTCCTCTTAGTGCCTACCTGGCCACATATAAATTCAGTTATATGTGTACAATTGATCTTTACAGAGGTACTTTGCAGGTTGTATGGAATGATAAACCATTGCTCTGTAAAACCCCTTTGAAGGGTGGTCGAATCAGGAGACATACACATTTTATGTAAATGGGAACCTAATCAAACTAAGCTATAGGAGGAGGTGGAAACCCCACAAGAAAAATGCCCTCTTTGTGGTGCCATGGTTATTTTAACTATCACGTTCTGTAATCTTCAGGAATTCATCACAAGCTTGTTTTCAGTAATGCGATTTCTTTCTCAATAATGGTAACGTGGAATAGGCAGCTATCAGACTCCGTTCACTGGTAAAGCAAATACAAAGTCAATGAAAAGTTTAAAATTGTATTGTCTACAACAGGAAGGAAGGTGTGATTAGCACCCTCAGTTATTAGTATTTCCTCCTTGCTTCCATGTTCTGCCTGATCTTCATTTAAAGTGTTTATTGAATGGTGCTCCTGAAAACACATATTGAAGCTGCACAATGTTGGAATTTTTGTTTTGTGGTACCACGAGGAAGAAGACTATAGATATAATTGTTCTTTTTGCGCCAAAACATTATACAAAGGTTTTTGCTGTTTTTTTCTTCAATTACCTTTTTGAGTCAAGTGACTGAGAACCTATATTATATGTAACAATAAGGAGTTATGATCCCAGTACCTTTACCTTCAGAAGATAGCAGAAGATGAAGCTGTCAACAATGTAAGTTCTGATTTTTGTGGATATCAATGTAGGCATGAAAAACAAGTAACTTACCTTCGGAAGTGCGTTTTGTGGTGGATACTCTACCTAACCAGAGATTTTGCAAATCTGGAATATCCACAGGTGAGAGACAGGAACTGGAAAACGTCAACATCAGTGCTCCCATGTGCTGGCAGGTGGTGTCATGCAGCTCAATGTTGGCTCCGTAATGCAGTAGAATTGATAAAGAGGAGCCGCATGTCAGCACCACCCCTGAGAATTGACAACAGTTTCTTGTCTCATTTTCTGCGCCCTCAAACCAGGAACTTAGAACAATAGTTGGTGTCAGTGTGCCAGTCTCGAATTTGGTATCTTTTTAGATGTTAATCAGTTCAGGTTACTGAACAGAACTGGGAGACGGGAGGACAGTGAGGAATTTTTGTTAGAGTATACGCCAGATTTCTACAAAAGGTAAATAACTGCAAATCACCTTTTGAATAGATACCAAAGCAGTAACTTCCAAAGGTGGTGGGTCTGGGGATTGGACTCGGGCCAAAATGTCCTGCAGGTCTGGGTGAGCGAAGTGACCTTCTTGTTGGACTTACCTGCCAAGACTACAGTGCTTCATGAACGTATATACATTTGCCCGTGTCTCAGCCTGGCAGCTATCAGGAACAGGTACCGCCATAGCAGTATCTGAGTTGGTGGAATGGGCTGCCTATTGGCCAGTGCATTGCATCTCTTAACGCAGAGAGCTTTCTACCTAAATAGTATACTTTTTAACAAGGCCCTGCCCTTCTTTGCACCTGAGGAGCCAATTAAGAGTTGATTGTACACCGATAATCTTTTGTCTGGTTGATGTAAAAGTTCAATACCTTCTTTTGATCAAGGAGATGGAGCAACTTCACCTGCACCTCTCTCACATGGTGTGTGGATGTGACAGCAATAAGGAATTCTGTTTTCAGTACAAGAGCCTTAAAGATCAGCTGTGCATAGGCTCGACCGGCATGCACATAAAGAACGTCAAGAGCAGATTAAGGTCACACTGGGTCATTACAAATGGATTTTAAAGGAAACACGTGCATCAGACAGTTAATGGAACGTATCAGGCGACTTAAACAAGGACAATTGGTTTGGTAGACACAGAAAGGCCAAAAGGGCTGTTTAAAAACATCAAAGTTTGGCTTGTAATCGGTCTCAACAGTCAGAGTAGATGGAGTTTGTGGAAAGGAGTCTGGCGGCAAGGATAACATTCACCACCTCAGTTAGCAAATGCATTTTACTGCTGAGACATGAGATTCTGATGAAGCAGAAGACTGATTGCATGGCAAATGCTTAGGCTCAGAATCTAGAGTACCACATTTTGCTGGCCTAGTCCGGGAAATCAAGATTGTAAGAAGCTGGCTCTCTATTTAGTGCACTAAAATGAAGTACACTGTGCAGAGAGTCTAGTGAATCCCAATTGGTTTTGCAGAGGCAAAAGTAGATAGGATTAATGCTCTGTTTTTTGGTAGTGTGGTGTAGGAAACCAGCCTTTGTTGCAATTACCCCCCACGTTTTGCCTGATACTGATTTGACAGAGTGTGCTGGGACCCTGCTAACCAGGCCCCAGCACCAGTGTTCTTTCACTAAAAATGTACCATTGTTTCCACAATTGGCACACCCTTGGGACACAGATAAGTCCCTTGTGCAAGATACCAGTGGTACCAAGGGCCCTGTGACCAGGGAAGGTCCCTAATGGCTGCAGCACGTGTAGTGCCATCCTATGGGACCCCTCACCTAACACATGCAAACCAACATTGCAGATTGTGTGTGTTGGAGGGGAGAAAAAGGCAAAGTCGTCATGGTATCCCCCTCAGGGTGCCATGCACACAAAACACTGTCGGTGGCATAGGTAAGTCACCCCTCTAGCAGGCCTTAAAGCCATAAGGCAGGGTGCACTGTACCACAGGTGAGGGCATAGCTGCATGAGCAATATGCCCCTACACTGTCTAAGTCCATTCTTAGACACTGTAAGTACAGTGTGTCCATATTAAGTATATGGTCTGGGAGTTTGTCAAAACAAACTCCACAGTTCCATAATGGCTACATTGAATACTGGGAAGTTTGGTTATCAAACTTCTCAGAATAATAAACCCACACTGATGCCAGTGTTGGATTTTTAAAAATTGCACACATTGGGCATCTTAGCTATGCCCCCTGTATTTTACCCAATCCTTGCGTGCAGGACTGACTGGTCTGTGCCAGCCTGCCACTGAGAGACGAGTTTCTGACCTCCTGGGGCAAGAGCCTTTGTGCTCTGAGGCCAGAAACAAAGCCTGCACTGGGTGGAGGTGCTTCACACCTGCCCCCCTGCAGGAACTGCAACAAAGGCTCAGACTTCGTGTTACAATGTCCCAGGGCACTCCAGCTAGAGGAGATGCCCAGCCCCGGCCATCTTGGTTTGGAGGACAGGGACCAATGGGGACAGGAATGTGCTTCCCTCCCCAAATGGAGTGAGCACAATGAGTATGTAGCCACCCTCAGGGACAGTAGCCATTGGCTACTGCCCTCTAACCCTAAACCACCACCCCTAAATATTGTATTTAAGGGCTCGTTGAACCAAGCTAGTCAGATTCCTGACGACCTCAAGAAAAGAAGAAGGACTGCTTAGGTGAAACCCCAGCAGAGAAGGAAAGGAGACAACAAATGACTTGGCCCCAGCCCTACTGGCCTGTCTCCTGCTTCAAAGAACCTGCTGAAGAAAAGAGAAGCGTCCCTGCAGGACCAGCGACCTCTGAAAAACCTCCAGAGGACTGCCTGCATCACAGGGGATCAAGAACTCCAGTGGACAGCAGCACTTTCCAAAGAAGAACAGAAGAGGAAACCTCTTGAAGGACTCCCACCTCACTCCAGAAGCGTGAGTCCTAACCACTCTGCACCCGACGGCCACGGCCCGAATCCAGGTGGCCCAACCGACCAGAGAGGACCCCCAGGCGATGGCGACAAAGTGCCCATCCTGGGTTGACCTCTCCACCCCTCCACAACAACGCCTGCAGAGGGAATGCCGAGGACCTCCTTGCCCTGGACTAAGATAACCGACGCCAAAGGACCCACTGCACCCACAACCCCCAGGGCTTGGAGAAATCGACAGCCGGTGCAGCGACGATCAACAGGCGGCCCTCTTCCCTGTCTGACCGGTGGTGTGCTCGAGACACCTTCGGACCTCACATGCCGCGCCTGAGTGACCCCTGAGGTCCCCTCATAGAATTTCATTGGAAACCTGACGCCCTGTTTGCACCCTGCTGCCCCAGTGCCGCTGAGGGTGTGGGATTGGTGCCTACTTGGGGCCCCTCCAGTGCTCCTCTAATTCCCCCTGGTCTGCCCTCCGAGCCATGGGTACTTACCTGCTGGCAGACTGAATTCAGAGTACCCCCTGTCTCCACAGGAGCCCACATTAAAATTGCTCAACTTTGACCTCTGCACCCGGCCGGCCCAGTGCTGCTGGTGGTGGGTATTTGGTGGTTGACTTGAACCCCCAACAGTGGACTACCTATAACCTGGAGACTGGAACTGTAAGTTGTTTATTTACCTCTAAAACTGTACTTTATTTTCTTCCCCCAGGAACTGAAAATGCACTGTGTCCACCTTTAAAATAGATATTCTCTGTTTTCTTCAAAACTGTTTACTTGACTGAAGGGAACAAAGTTTCATTGATGTCTATGATAACTACCGACCTGCAACAGTATTTACTTCTGAACTAAGTCTTGTGGTTCCAGAAGTAAACTAACAAAAATATATCTTTCTATATAAAATCCTATTGGTCTGGAGTTAAGTCATTGAGTGTGTTTTTCTTCTATTGCTTGTGTGTGTACAACACATGCTTAACACTTCCCTCTGATAAGCCTACCTGCTCAATCACACTACCACAAATAAAGCATTATTATTATCTATTATTGCCTCTGTCAAGCCTGTTGGGGAACCCCTGGACTTTGCACACTATATTTCATTTTGATATGGTATATACAGAACCAGCTTCCTACATGTGGGCAATCAGTTAGGCTTATTAGAGGGTAGTGCTAAGCACTTGTTATATTCAGAGAGGCAATAAATGAGACACGCTCAAAGAATAAATCCGAGACCAATTTGGAAAAATAATTTTCTTTTTTTATATGTTTCAAACCCAAGAACTTCCAAATCAGGTAAGTAGATTTACAAGCATAAATACTTTGTTGTTTCAGAAATCAACACAGTGCAATTTTCAGAGTTCTCTCAAAGTTATCCTAAAGAAGAAAACAATGTTCAACAAACACAGGGTTAACAACACCTTACAAGGTCGAGCTCAGGGAGCAAACGTAAGTACTGGGCACTAATCAGAACCACACCAACAGGTCACACCGGGCAGCACTGGGTTGGCCGTGTGCAGTAATGCGTCAGGTGCTTAATGGTTGTCTATGAGAGTTGGACCTTGTGACAAACAGGCTGCAGGCTCTGGCTGGGAAGCCAGTCAGGGACAACGAGCAGGTAGGTAGTAGACTTGGGGTGCTCGTGAATGTAGGTGCACCTTTGGTCCTTTTCTCCTGTACCCATAGGGCGATGGATGCAGGGTTGTCTTTAGGCGTCCGGTTTTCTCATCTGAGAGCACTCGCGATCAGGGGGTCCTGAATGTTGAGGCTCTAGTTGTCTTTGTGGAGCCCCGCAAGGGTGGACCCAAGGTGGACTCAAGCTCAGGGGAGCCGGGAGGATGTTGTTGGCACCAGTGTCCCTCCTTAAATGGGGTCAGGTTTTCTCTCACCACAAGGCTGCAGGAGAGGGGGGGGTCTGTGTGTAGAGGCTGCAGGAAACTTAGGGGAGTCCAAGAGGAGTGAAAACTGAGTGGAACCAGACTCTAGACAGCTGGGGAACTGGACTGACACCGTTGGTTGGCTTCACCTCGGTTATAGTTGTCGGGTGTAGAGCTCACATCGGGTGTCGTCTCCTTGCTGTTCTAGGGGCTGCAGGGTCCTTTCTTGAAACTTTGTTGCAGAGCAGTTCTGCTGCTCATGGGAGTCTGAGTCTTTTTAGAAGGCAGGCAGTCCTTCTGGGTTTCTTGGAGGCTCAGCTGCAGGACGAGTCATCTTTTGGGCAGAATCCTTCGAGGTCAGCAGGCAGGCAGGCCTCAGGGGCTGGTTCCAAGTCAGCTGCTGCTTCTTTTCTTCTTCTGCAGGGCAACTCTTCTTTGTCGTTTGCTTCGTAGGTAGTCAGGATCTGAGTTCCAGGGTTCAAGGGTGCCACCTAAATACTCAATTTAGGGGCGTTACAGGGAGTGCCAGGCAGAAGTCAATAGGTTGCCCAACTTTAGGGTGACTACACCCCAGCTATGACCACTTCTGCTGGGCAGTGGGCATAACCCTAACCCTAGTGGCCTAATTCCTTCCAAACAAGATGGAGGAATCTGAAAAGTGGTGTCCACTTCAGCTAGTCCACCTTAGGAGTAGGACTGGCATGAAGTGGTCACACCTCCTAAGCTGCCTAATTTTCCCACCTGTGCTGCTGCCGAAAGTGGGGTCAGGACAGGGGGGAGGAGGTGGGGGTTTAGTCATCACTATCTGGAGAGACCTGGGTCACATTACAAAGAAGGCCAGGACTTTGACGCTTCCCGCCCTGGAATGTCCATCCTGTCTGGGTGAGGTGATAACACCCCCACTCAATGCAGGCTTTTGTCTCTGGTCCTCAAGACTGCTGGCTCTCACCTTGGGACACCAGAAATGCGTTTGTGGTGGCTGAACTGGTCAGGACCAGTCAGTCAACCCACTAGTATCTCACAGGTTTTCAGGGGGGGGGGGCACCTCTAAGGTGCTCTCTGGGTGCAGTTATTAAAAAATCCCTCACTGGATGCAGTGAGGGTTTATTAATCTGAGATGTTTGATACCAAACATCGCTATATTCAGGGAAGCTATCACATAGCTGGGAAACTCGCAGTGGCCAGTGTCCAGCACATGCATTTAGAATGGCTTCCCTGGTCACTTACTTTGTCTCAGAATCGACAATGACATAGCAGGGGCATATCTGCTCATGCAGAACTGGCCTCACAAGTACTATAATGCTCCCTGTTTTAGGGCTTTAAGGTCCTGCTAGAGGGATGACCTGCATATATTACATGCAGTGTTAGGGGACATGTCACACAGACTGTGCGCCATGTAATGTTTTTAGGGTCGAGGCTGCGTTGCATGCGTTTCGCTAAGCAAGACGCTTTAGTAATTAAAAAGGGCTCGGAGCCCTGTCCACGTCATGGTAGAGTCTGTCATTGGCTTGTGGGCTTGCCTGCTAGAATCTGCTTGATTTCATTAGTGGAAGGCATGCACATGTCATGCCTTTTCCGGTGAATAGCCCTCCTCGAGCGCATCAACCAAGTACAGAAAACATGCGAGGATCGCTGTTTTCTGTCCGTCTTGTGGACTACTTTTTCTTTATTTTCCCAGCGCGATTTCGCTTGGCAGAAGTCGAGCGCCTTACACAGTTAATGCCACTTTTTCGGGTTACGTACATAAATGCACTTTTGCCGATAGCATTGTAAACTCCTAACCCGACTTTTAACCTATCCGCTCTAGCACGAGAAAACGCGAGACCTGTTGCATTCCAAATGCTTGTTAATTTTGGAAGTACCTTGTAAGGCAGCCTGCAATGGCAGTCTGCATAAGGTTGGTGATGGGTTCTTCAGAGTGGTAGAAGATGAGCTGAAGCTCGACGGGGCCCTCTTCAGTACCCAGGCCTTGTTACCAGGGGTGTCATCTAATGGGGACTTATAGGGGGCTGAAGGGCCTGGTCACTTGAGGATCAAGTGACTAGGAGTCTTGTTTTAGGAAAGGGACACTGGCACTGGGGACCTGGTTAGCAGGAACCCAGTGCCTTCAGTCAAAGCTGCATCTAAAAACCAGGCAAAAAGTGGGAGGGGGTACTGCAACCAACACAGCTCTCTACAAAGATGAATGTGGCCAGTCTTTCCTGATCTTCTTCAGAACCCAAAGCAACAGAGGTATCAGTGAGAAGACGTACAAGAGTACCTCTTTCCATTCTAGCTGGAATGTGTTTCCTAAGAGTGCCTTGGAGGGAACTTCACTGCACAAAATTGTTGGCACTGCGCATTCCCTAAAGGGACAAACAGATCTAGCCACTTCCCCCTGTCCATGTGTTCATGGACGCTGGGATGGAAACGCCACTCGTGATCTGCCAAATGACACCTATTCAGTTCATATGCTCTGGCATTCAGGATGCCTGCCAGGTAGTTGTTGACCAGGAAGATGTTCTGCTGTTCGAACCACCTCCTGATGCAAACCCTCTTGCCACATAGCCCAGGACCTCACTTTGCACTGCTTATTGCAAGTCCACACGGCCATAGTGTTGTCCCTGAGAAACTGCACCAGCCTTTCTTTAAAGGACGATAGAAAGGCTTTGAGGGTGAAGTGGATGGTCCGAAGCACCAGCAGGCACTCTGCCAGAGACCAGAGGCCCACCTTTAGACCCAGTAGCGATTTGTCTGTTACAACTGCAAACCCTGCGTGGGGAAAGGGAGAGAGGCCTGCCGCAGTTCAAATTAGCACCTGACAGCCACCACCGCTGACCCAGAGCCATCTCCCTTGAAACCTGAATGGAGTCGGAGAGGCAGCGCTGATACAGAGCCCAGTGGAGTTGGAGGTTACATTACACGGCTTGCATGTGGTAGCTAGCATTCTGAAAGAGGAAGATACACAAGGCGAAGAAGCCTAAAATCCATTCTCACAGAGTTCTGGAATTGATACCAAAACCTCAAGATCATCCATGAATGACTCAGACTCACCGCTGTGGAGGGAGAGCCTTGAAAAGTGTCAAAAATTGCCCTACTTAATGGAAATCACAGTGTGGGGCTTAGGTGGGACTTAGACACATTAATGATGAAATCCAACAATGTCAAGGGTTAGTTTGCCGTCCTGATGTGGTTCATGACAGATCGTGGCAAGCCCACCTTCAGCGGCCAATCACTGAGATACAGCAATATATGTAGCCCCTCCTTTCAAAGATAAGCCACGACCACCATCATCACTTTTGTGAACATCTGGGGGGCTGTGGTAAGGCCGAAGGGAAGCACAGCAAATTGAAAGTGTTCCTGACCCATCTTGAACTGCAGATAATGCATGTGGGAATACAGGACGGGTACATGGAAATACGCATACTACAAATGACACAATCCAGTTTCCTGGGTCCAGGGCATATAGGATGTGAGCCAGTGTGAGCATTTTGAATTTATCTTTCTGCAGAAAGGAATTCAATGGGTGAAGGCCCAGATTAAGCCTGAGACTACAGTCCTATTTCGGCATGAGCAAGAAGCGCGAACAGCATCACTTGCCTTTCTCCTAGTCTGGTACCCATTAAATGACTCCCTTGGACAATAGAAGATGTATCTAAAGTATCAGGATTTTCAAGTGTTTCTCTGATATTCGTTCTCGCATGGAAGGAAGGTGGGTGGGAAGGAAGGTAGAAGGAAGGAAAGAAAGGGTTGGGCAAAGTCCCTTGGAACGATCTATATGACCAACTAACATAACTGATCTCCAGATGTCTAGGAAGGAAAATGTCACTTACCCAGTGTACATCTGTTCGTGGCAAGTAACACCGCCACCATCCCCACATCACTCTCCGCAACCATCACCGGTAGCCACTCCACCAATGATGCAATCCCCAACTCATACAGGAATGAGTCAAGATGACCCTGACGCATGGGACCTTTATGACGCACCAGTGTCAGATAATAGTCCAGAATGCTATCCAGCTAAACCATCGCCACCAGAGGATAGTACAGGCTACGCACAGGTGGTGTCAAGAGCAGCGGCATTTCATAATGTCAGGCTTCCTTCAGAGCCCATTGAAGGAGACTTTTTTTAATACACTGTCGTCCACACACAGCCAATATCAGAGTCTTCCTATGCTACCCGGAATGCTAAAACACTCCAAACAAGTGTTTGAGGAGCCTGTTAAAGGGAGAGCCATTACTCCAAGAGTAGATAAAAAATATAAACTGCCACCAACAGACCCAGTGTACATTACACAACAGCTAACACCAGACTCTGTTGTAGTGGGAGCAGCGCGCAAAAGAGCCAACTCTCATACTTCAGGAGATGCACCACCTCCAGATAAAGAAAGTCGAAAATTCGATACTGCAGGCAAAAGGGTGGCGGCACAGGCAGCAAACCAGTGGCGTATTGCAAATTCGCAAGCTTTGCTAGCCAGATATAATAGGGCCCATTGGGATGAGATGCAACACCTTATTGAACATTTACCCAAGGAGTTCCAAAAAAGAGCGCAGCAAGTAGTAGAAGAAGGACAGAGTATCTCCAATAGTCAGATACGGTCAGCAGTGGATGCTGCAGACACAGCTGCTAGAACTGTCAACACAGCAGTAACAATAAGGAGACATGCATGGCTGCGTACATCAGGGTTTAAACCAGAGATACAGCAAGCTGTGCTGAATATGCCATTCAACGGACAGCAGTTGTTTGGGCCGGAGGTGGACACTGCGATCAAAAAAAACTTAAGAAAGACACTGACACGGCCAAAGCCATGGGCGCACTCTACTCCCCACAGAGCAGAGGCACATTTCGAAAGACACAATTTCGAGGGGGGTTTCGAGGGCAAACCACAGAAGCCACAACCTCACAAACAAAGCCCACTTACCATAGCCAGTATCAGCGGGGAGGTTTTCGGGGACAATATAGAGGGGGACAATTTCAAAGGAATAGAGGAAAGTTCCAAAGTCCCAAAACTCCTCCAAACAAGCAGTGACTTCAAGGTCACAAATCCCCAACACATAACATCTGTGGGGGGGGGGTGTGGAGACTAACCAAGTTTTACAAACATTGGGAGGAAATAACAACAGACACTTGGGTCTTAGCAATTATCCAGCATGGTTATTGCATAGAATTTCTCAAATTCCCTCCAAACATCCCACCGAAAACACACAATATGTCAAAACAACATATAGATCTTCTAGGACTAGAAGTTCAAGCATTGCTACAAAAAGAAGTAATAGAATTTGTACCAAAACAACAATTAAACACAGGAGTTTACTCCCTGTACTTTCTGATACCCAAAAAAGACATGAGTCTGAGACCTATACTAGATCTCAGAACATTAAATACCTACATCAAATCAGATCGCTTTCACATGGTTACATTACAAGACGTAATCCCACTGCTCAAACAACAAGACTACATGACAACACTAGACCTAAAGGATGCATATTTCCATATACCAATACATCCTTCACACAGAAAGTACCTAAGGTTTGTATTCCAAGGGATACATTACCAATTCAAAGTGTTGCCATTCGGAATAACAACTGCACCAAGAGTTTTTACAAAATGCCTAGCAGTAGTAGCTGCACATATCAGAAGGCAGCAAATACATGTGTTCCCGTACCTAGACGATTGGTTAATCAAAACCAACACGCTAAGACGGTGTTCACAACACACAAAATATGTCATAGAAATCCTCCACAAACTAGGTTTCTCAATCAACTACACAAAGTCACACCTTCTGCCGTGTCAAACACAGCAATACCTAGGAGCAACAATCAACACAGCAAAAGGGATTGCCACTCCAAGTCCACAAAGAGTTCACACATTTCACAATGTAATACAGACCATGTATCCAAATCAAAAGATACAAGTCAAACTGGTGATGAAACTACTAGGCATGATGTCTTCATGCATAGCCATTGTCCCAAACGCAAGGTTGCACATGCGGCCCTTACAACAGTGCCTAGCATCACAATGGTCACAAGCACAGGGTCAGCTTCTAGATCTGGTGTTGATAGACCGCCAAACATACATCTCGCTTCAATGGTGGAACAGTATAAATTTAAACCAAGGGCGGCCTTTCCAAGACCCAGTGCCACAATACGTAATAACAGATGCTTCCATGATAGGGTGGGGAGCACACCTCAATCAACACAGCATCCAAGGACAGTGGGACATACAGCAAAAACAGTTTCACATAAATCACTTAGAACTGTTAGCGGTATTTCTAGCGCTCAAAGCATTTCAACCCATAATAAGCCACAAACACATTCTTGTCAAAACAGACAACATGACAACAATGTATTACCTAAACAAACAGGGAGGCACACACTCGACACAGTTGTGTCTCCTAACACAGAAAATATGGCATTGGGCGATTCACAACCACATTCGCCTAATAGCACAATTTATTCCAGGAATTCAGAACCAGTTAGCAGACAATCTCTCTCGGGATCACCAACAGATCCACGAATGGGAGATTCTCCCCAAATACTAAACACTTACTTCCAAATGTGGGGAACACCACAAATAGATCTATTTGCAACAAAGGAAAACTCAAAATGCCAAAACTTTGCATCCAGGTACCCACAAGATCAGTCTCAGGGCAATGCGTTATGGATGAGCTGGTCAGGGATATTTGCCTACGCTTTTCCCCCTCTCCCACTCCTTCCATATCTAGTAAACAAATTGAGTCAAAACAAACTCAAACTCATACTAATAGCACCGACATGGGCAAGACAACCTTGGTACACAACACTACTAGACCTCTCAGTAGTACCTCATGTCAAACTACCAAACAGACCAGATCTGTTAACACAACACCAACAACAGATCAGACATCCAAATCCAGCATCGCGGAATCTAGCAATTTGGCTCCTGAAATCCTAGAATTCGGACACTTAGACCTCACACAAGAATGTATGGAGGTCATAAGACAAGCTAGGAAACCTACCACTAGACACTGCTATGCAAATAAGTGGAAAAGATTTGTTTATTACTGCCATAATAATCAAATTCAACCCTTACACGCATCTGCCAAAGATATAGTAGGATACTTACTACAATTGCAAAAGTCAAAGCTAGCTTTCTCTTCAATAAAGATACATCTTACCGCAATTTCAGCCTACCTGCAAATTACGCACTCAACTTCATTATTTAGGATACCAGTCATAAAAGCATTTATGGAAGGCCTAAAGAGAATTATACCACCACGAACACCACCAGTTCCTTCATGGAACCTCAACATTGTCTTAACACGACTCATGGGTCCACCTTTTGAGCCCATGCACTCTTGTAAAATGCAATACTTAACATGGAAAGTTGCATTTTTGATTGCCATCACATCTCTAAGAAGAGTGAGTGAAATTCAAGCATTTACCATACAAGAACCATTTATTCAAATACACAAGCATAAAGTAGTTCTACGGATAAATCCAAAATTTTTACCAAAAGTGATCTCACCGTTCCACTTGAATCAAACGGTAGAATTACCAGTGTTCTTCTCACAGCCAGATTCTGTAGCTGAAAGAGCACTGCATACATTAGACATCAAAAGAGCGCTAATGTACTACATTGACAGAACAAAACTAATTCGAAAAACAAAACAACTATTTATTGCTTTCCAAAAACCTCATACAGGGAATCCAATTTCTAAACAAGGCATTGCTAGATGGATAGTTAAGTGTATTCAAACCGGCCATCTTAAAGCAAAGAGAGAGCTGCCTATTACACCAAAGGCACACTCAACCAGAAAAAAAGGTGCTACCATGGCCTTTCTACGAAATATGTAAGGCAGCAACATGGTCTACGCCTCATACATTTACCAAACACTACTGTGTAGATGTGTTAACTGCACAACAGGCCACAGTAGGTCAAGCTGTACTACGAACATTATTTCAAACAACTTCAACTCCTACAGGCTGAACCACAGCATGTGTATCTGCAGCTACACATGCCATCGAACGGAAAATGTCACTTACCCAGTGTACATCTGTTTGTGGCATTAGTCGCTGCAGATTCACATGCGCCCACCCGCCTCCCCGGGAGCCTGTAGCCGTTTAGAAGTTGATCTTGAACATTTGTAAATATATTTCTTTAAACTTCATTATGTACATACGTATTCACTCCATTGCATGGGCACTATTACTAGCATATACAACTCCTACCTCACCCTCTGCAGGGAAAACAATCTAAGATGGAGTCGACGCCCATGCGCAATGGAGTCGAAATGGGAGGAGTCCCTCGGTCTCGTGACTCGAAAAAAGACTTCTTCAAAGAAAAACAACTTGTAACACTCCGAGCCCAACACCAGATGGCGGGATGTGCACAGCATGTGTATCTGCAGCTACACATGCCATCAAACATATTGATTTCTGCCTTCCACTGAGATTACATGTGCCACTCTGGACGAATTAAACCGACCTGGGAGCCATTGCAGCATGAGGGGGGAGGACAGTTGGTGGTTTGAGGGAGTTACTAGAGGATGTCAGGTGCTTATAAAAAATGGTTGCACCTCTGTAATTGCACAGTGCGGCATCAGTCAAGGCAGATGTCAGCTTGGGGGCTTACACAGGTGTTGGCACTGGGTTTTCTATTGGAGCACATAGATTTGGTCTTGGTGCAGGCAGTGTGGAAATCTGTACCAGAGATATGGCTTTGAGGGGGGACCCACCAGCAGTAATTCAACTGCAGGCCTCTGCAGCTTCCAGGGACCTAAAGAAGCATGAGAGAGTTGGAGCTGTACAAAATATTTGCAGAATGGACTCCTTGATTGCTGCTATCTTCTGCACGGTCTATGACTGCCAGCGAAACTGGGTGTGCAGGCACTAGTTGAGGAATCCGCTCTGGAACCAGGGACTTCGAAGGGTTGCAATGTTCTTCAAGATACCCTTACCTTCCATTTTGCACTAATGTGGTCAGATGGGGTTGAGTCCTGCTTCTCCTTTCTGTGCTTGGGCTTAAACTTGGACTTACCTGAACACACTGAGTGGAAAGTGGATTGTTTGCAGGAGCAGCCACATGACTTGAGCCTGAGAACTCTTCTTGCATTAGGCAAGGTAGAGCATAGTCAGCTGGTCCCAGATTGTATTTGGGTGCACAATGGCACATTTGTCACATGACTTATGAGTCCTGACAGCTGCCTAAGTACAAAAAACACTTCTCGAACAGGTACACTACCAACATCTGCATCCTGTAGTCTCAAAATGGGTTGAGCCCTATCGTTTTTGGAATTAACATAATGTCGTAGAACAGTGGTTCCAAACCTTTTGACTTCTGTGGACCGCCACTTCATCAATACTGGAACCAGGGGACCCCCACTGAAACATTATTGGAATCTGGGGACCCCCACTTAGTCATTACCAAAAGATATGGACTCAATCTCTTAAAATTATTCAATTTTCTAAGCAGTCGCGGACCGACTGAGGAGGCTTTGCGGACCCCCAGGTTTCCAGGGACCACAGGTGGGGAACCACTGCCCTAGAACATAATCTACAATTTTTTTCGAAATCGACAAACATTAGAAGTGGACCTCTGGAAGTGCAGCAGAAGGCATGGAAATAAAGGAAGCGACATAAGCATGCAGGGGTGGTGCACAACACCATATGCTGGCACGCAGGAGCTCTGCTACTGAAGTTCTTTAGACCCAGTCTAAAGAACCCCATCTGTTCTTGGGGCTATCTTCAGTTGGAAGTATCCATCAGAACAAAAAGTGCATCAGGTATACCAAGTACACAGATGAACACTTTCCTTTTCTTCAAGAAGCCTGTGCAGACCCTCACATGGCCTAGGCCGAAATACATACAAAGTGGACACTTCTCAGATTCCAAACACTTTTATTCTAATCAACCATTGCCCAACGTATGCAGTCTAGAACTCTCACAAGCACTCTGGCCCAAAATTACAGCCACAATGTCCCCTATTCACGGCACTAATATCTTACAACATATTCTACCGGACACACTTAATACATTCATGTATGTCGAAAAAGTGTTTACATTGATAATACATTTTACCCAAACGCCTATGCATTCACATACACATGGCACTAGCAACTGTCACCACATAAATTGAATACACACAAAGATACACTGTAACCAATGTTCAGCTGCACAACCATTGCCCACTGATTTCCTCTGAGGAGTAATTTCATCGGGTGCACGGCCCAGATCAGAATTAATCAAGGAAGGCAATGATGTGCATCCACTTTTCTAAGTTAACTTATGCATCCATGTCTGAAGGCACCCCTGAATTTAGTTCATGTAATAAAACAGAAAGTCAATAGTTTAGCAGTCTGCTGACAAAACACAAAAACAAAGTTAACGAGTGGCCTAAAATACACATAAAAAAAATGCATCTTTACCCCAAATCAACCTAAAAGCTGCTTTATATCAATACATTCTGCATAATCTAGAATTCTGCATAATTTGTACTTTTGGTGCAAGTGCTACAACTTCTCTGCAAATTGTATCCCCTAGCTGCAAGAAAAAGATGCATCTTGTTTCCCCCCCATTTCAGGGTAACTTAATTAAAGTTACCGGGGAGGGAAGAACACAAGGCCTGTAATTAAATTACTTTCACATAAAGAAAATACAATCATCATTTCACTCTGTCTCCAGTAGACTTGTAAATCAAAATGGATGTCCTGTACAGTAAAACCTGGATGGATTTAATGTGCTTAAAAGGATACACAACACAGCAAAGAGTTAAAGTTCTCTTTGCACTTATATTTGGTTATTTTATGTTCTTATGCTATTTTTAGGAGCTTCGCAGAAAAACTGGCTATTTTGGAGCAGTAAATAATGTTATTTCCTGCAGGAAAGGGGTATTTCAATAACAGAATGAAATCGTACATTACGTTATGTCTGTATACACTGCAACAATTCAGAATTTAAGTTCTTATGGTTAGTAAAGTTAAACAGAAAAAAATAAAATGTATTTGCAATTCTACATGTGAGTGTTTGTGATATTTTGATAGAACAATACATCGAAATGTAATTAACTGACACCAATCACTTGTCTGGACTCCATGAACAGGCTTTTCAACTCTGCTCTTTGGGTAACCCAAAGAGAGGCCCTTAACTTACTGTTCAGGTAACTGCCTATCTGTATTCTGCTAACATCAATGCTGAGCTTTCAGCAAACAGACAGGGGAACCACACCAAGTTTTGGCATTCAGCTACCCTGCTTTGAAGTGCACTCAAAATGTTATATGTAAACACAACAGACCTGTTGAACAGGCTGCAACACTGCAAGGTGAAAGAGTCCCAATGGGAAAAGGGCCTGACTGGCTGGCAGGAAAAAAGGGGCCCTGCTCCAATGTCAGCTAATATTTGCCTGTGACAGGGAGGCCTCTTTGAAGAGCACGCAAAGTGTCAAATGAAAAACCCCAGCAGACCTGTCAAAGCAAGATGTAACATTCAAGGAGGACTTGAGAGGATGCTCACCGCCGCACCTTTGTAACTCTAAACCAGTTCTAGGGCAGCTCTTCCTTCCACAGGGGTTGGGGCTGACTGGCTAGTAGGACAAGGACAAAAGGGGAGGCAAGGCCCAGTGGTGAAGCACATCTGTTTGTGATGGGGGAAGTTTTGTGACAGGGGAAGACCCTTTGAAATGCATCAAGTCTGGACACAGCCCTCAGGCCCGCTTGTCAAAAGGGGGGGGGGGGGTTGGTTCAGGGGGGCGGTGGCAACCGCAGGGGAGAAATCATCAAGCTACCAGTTGAATATTTACAAAAAGGCTTTAAGCAGGCAAATGGTAACTTTTGTGAAGTAGCTTTTCTGTAATCGTTAGACAATATTCAACTTCACCATTAATTTAAATTATGTTTAACTATTAAGAAAAAAGTCATTGAAATATTTCTCTAGCTTTTTCCCAGTAAAATATAACATTTATTAAACTTAATATTGTATCCCAATGTTTTCCTATGGAACAGCCAACCACACTAGAGTGAAAATAGCTTTGAGGTACTACATGTTGAACAGTAACCTTAACATGTCTTACACTCTACCTTAATTGGCATTAAGTCTTACTTATGGGTAACTCATAACTAACTCAAATGGAGGGTTTTAGGACTATCAAAAGGGGTTATTTTGACAGGTCGATTTTGTAGTTTAAACCTACACAGCCAGGCTACTGGTAGCAAGCTTTCAGTCACGCCACCCACTGCAGTGGGTGGCTCAATGAGTGATGCAGCCCAGTGGTGACATTTAACTTACAGGCCATGCATACAGTATACTACAGACTTACAGGTAAATTAAACATGTTAATCAGGACTATACCAACTTTATAATGTTGAAAGGAGGAGCACAAGCACTTTACCACTAGTTAGCAAGGACAAAGTGAAGAGTTCCAGAGCCAGCAAAAATAGGATTCAGCAAAAAAGGCGACAAATATAATAAAAAGGGGTGACCCTGCAGAAAGGGCACATTTGAAATACAAAGCAAGACCGGTATAGAACAGTATTGTGATTAGTCAAAAAAACAAGAATTCTGGTAAATTACCATAGATGGAATGATGAATTATATAGACCGTTCTGAAAGAGACTCTGGCACAAATGGAAAGTCAGAGCAGATAACGGAGAATGGAAGATAACTTACTGAAGTAATGAGTCCTGGAGTTTGATTTTGCAAGATCTGCGGGAATAGAGTGAAGACCTCATCTCTAAGTAGATAGCAATGGAATAGCCAATGTGTTATCCTATAAAGGCTGCAACTGATGTGCACCATTCTCATTCACTAAAAAAATGGAAGAATGGCACAAATCTTTATCTGAAAAGTGCACAAAGCAGAGACGTGGGTAGAAATTTGTTCAGAAATGTCAATTTTAACTCCAAGGTTCTTGATCACCAATAAAGGTGATAGGCAGATCCAGGGTTCCAAAAGCCAAAGGGAGGAATTCCAGAGGTCCTACTCCCTCTGGCCACTTGCACCTATGTATTTTCAGCATTAATCCAATGCCTTACCACCATTACCTTATAACCAACAAACAGATCTAAAGACAAGTCTCATTAGCACAGACGTTGCTGAGCTGAAATAGAAGTTTAGTCATCAGTGTCAGAGTCAAAGCAATAGGAGCAAATGAGGGGGCGAGATCCAGAACCAAGGTTAAATAGGTTTAGGAAATGAACAGATCCCAATGAAACACCGAAAAAGATGCCAACATAAATAGGCCTAACTTAACTCTCGGAGTGCGGTCTAAAACAGAAGATGTAAACCAGCTGATTACAGCACCACTTCGTTTAACTTGGTTATCAAAGGGATGTGGTCAACAGTGTAAGATGCCACTTATAAACTTAACAGCAGCGGTGAGGCATAGATCGTTGAAGGCTGCAAGAAGCACAGTTACTGTGCTATGGCCAGAACGGAAACAGAAGCCTGAGGATCATGCAGAACTCCAATCGTTTCCAGAAAAGCTCAGAATTATTAGCCACATTGAGGTCCAATATTATGGCAACTGCATACAAGGAAATTGGCATGTAACTGGCCTAAGAATCAAGACCTGTTTTATTGTTTTTTTGTTTTGTTTTTTGTTTTTATCAGAAGCAGGGCAATATACCTATTTTGAAGGAAGTGGAACAGTGACTGTAGAGACTGACGTGCTTAGAAGAGAATGGAGGGGGTCTTAAAAATGTAATTTGTACACAAAATGGACTATATTAGGGTCCACAGGAGTGCCACATTTACAGAGTTGTCAACTAGAGGACCTGGTAAGAGGCAAAAACACGTTTCAGTACAGTGATAGGGAACATGTTTTTAGGTCAGCTTTCCCAGAGACATACTAGCATTAAAAAGGTGACCAACACAGGGGAGTAGGCTGTCCCTGGGTAGCACAGGTGGGCTAAGGCAGGTTTTTGGACACATACAAATGAACTGCATTGGCCCTCGATTCTGCTATCTTAGAAACCCCTAGAATGGTGCTTCCACAGGAGCAAGAAGTTCTGTAAAATATAGGCGAGATGTAATGGAAATTGTTATGGTAAAATGTTCTTAGGTCTCCACCAATTATGACCACTGAGGAATTAAAGTGGTGCTGGAATCTGGGACTGTGTACTCTGGTCACTTAAAGGAGGACAACTGGAAACTGGCTTTCTTTTAAATCTTCTGAAGACCATTCCCGGGTTCAGGGAAACTGCCCTCCTTGAAGTCCACAAAGAGAAGAGAACTCGTAGCATCTCTGCAGAAGATCTAGGAGGCTAGGGGACCAGACCTTTTGTTGGCACCCTCATTGACAACACAGGCTGAGAAGTCTGCAACTCAATTAAATCTGTGACCTGATACCCTATGAAGAATGCCTCAAGTTTGGAAAACATGTGAGTAACCAGGAAGATATTTAACTCTTTATGAAGTCTGGACTTTGAAATGTTTCAGCTTCGACAGACTGATCCAACTAAACAAATGGCCAACTTTAAGAGGAAAGATTTCCTCAAATCAACCTATGTTGAACTTTTTGATGCAAAGTTCAATGCTTCAGTCTGGAAAACCAGGTATTTGACCATAGAGTGCTGCCCCCAGCCTTGCCTCCTAGAATTGCCTTGCTCAAGAATTATGTCTCCTTGAAAAGAGAGCGAAAAGTCGTTAAAGCGTTCCAACTGCCAACACAATTTTGTGGTTATAAACCAAGTTCATCCCACCTGGAGCTTCTAATTCCAATTTTCAAGGCTTCAGCAGAACCACAAATACAGATCTATCAGACCTTGGGAAGCTCAGCTCAAGCATTGTTGTCCTCCCTTGCCCAGCTGGAAGATGATGATTAATAACAAAGACTGAGTCAGAAGGTGAAACTGTGGTTACGTTCAGCCTGAAAGGGTGCCTAAGAGTAAGTTAACAGTGTCACAAAGCACAGCACTTTTAGGTATAGATTATTTTCTATAGATGCGTTTTTTTTTATCATATCTTTAAAAATGTGTATTTCCTAAACCGCTTACTCAAAATGTGCTGTTTAGTCTTGTTTGATTCACCAAACTGTCTTCCTTTAAATTTTATAAAATTTTATTGTTTTGGTTCTGTAAAATACATTACATAATTCTTTTTCGGAGAGACTCTTACGTCTATGTGTCAAGGTACCAACCTTACTTTGTCTCTTAAACGCTAAATTGTTTAAGTTAGTAGGAGAGCAAGGTCGAAATGGTGGATGAGTTGGAGTAAGCTCCCTTTACTTCCTCAGAACATCCTTGGGGCTATTTCCTAACCCTGAAGCCTCCCGGGTATGGGGCTGATCAGTGGAGCCCCCTCTGGGATGACATCACTGCAGTGTGGTGGGGAACGGCACCACCACGTGGAGAAATGCAGGGTGTAGCAGTGGTCCAGGAGCCCTGCCTGACTGCTTGCCCGTATTCACCTTCCAGAGACCAGGTTCCTGGGGCCAGATAGAGATGGACGTGACTAGGCCCTGAGACTGCTGTGCTGGTTATGCCAGGGGTTGGAGAAGTGGACCGGGCCTTGAAGTAGAAAAGCTGGCCTGCAGGAGACTGTTGGTGGAAACACAGAGGATGGGTCCCCGTGAGAGAGGGAGCTCCCATCTTTTCCCCGTTCTGTCATCAACAGCCCCTTGGGGCATGGAGTGTGGGACTGCCCAGCCTGCGATAAGTGTGGGATCTGGGTTGGGCGGGCTGAGGGTGAGTTGCACAGGGCCCTTATTTCTCTGCGGGCTTCCCAGGACAAGGAGGACCGGAGACCTGGCCTGTGGGTTTGGGTGGGTATTTGGGTTGGCTTGCCATGCTGAGAGGCTATGGGACGAACCATGGACTGAGGCATGGAGTGCCCGATTCCTCCCTCTCCCTCAAGTCTTTTGGACCACCTGGGGTGCAAAGAATGCAAAGTGGGACCATGAGTGGTCACCAGGTTGACTAATCATGCTGCCCCACCCTAGCGCTGCTGAGTGGTGGCAAGGGGGTTGGATAATCCGTCTTGCCTTCTCTGTGCTGGGCCAGAGTATTTCCAACTGACTCCACCTTACACTATCGTACTAGACCCACTCTCACCAGTGGTGAACTAAGCTGACTTGCTAGCAGACAGATCTGGAGCCATGTGTAAAGAGAAAAGCCAGTCCTCCCAGTCCCCAACTGAGAAATTTACTACAGATTCTATGGCCACAGGAGGGGCACCCCCGGAGAAACCAATAGGACTCTCTTAGACGGAGTCAACCAATACTCACATCCTGCAAGCTATCTAGCCAGCAAGAAAGGCAGTTGAAAAGAGAATAAGTGAGGTGCAGAGGGATGTAACTTTGCTCATGCAAGACCTACAGAATGTGGTTAACTGAGTTGCAGAAGCGGAAGGTCGAGTCACCACATCAGAGGATGACGTTTCCACTATCAAGGGCACAGTAGCTAGGCTGACACTCTCGATGAAACAACTTGAGGCAAGACTGGAGGATGCTGAAAACAGATCAGGCAGAAATAATTTTCGATTTGTGCGGTTCACAGAGGGAGAAGAAGGAAGGGAACCTGAATCCTTCAAGGAGACTTGCCTTAAATCCTGGATCCCGGTAGATCTCCTTTCTAAATGGTTTGTCTTCAAACGGCCAAGGCCAAGTCTCTTCTAATCCACCTTTACTAGGCGGTCCGAGATGATTAGGTGGCAAACAACAATCCCTACTAAACAACAGCTTCTGTTACCTTGGCATACAGGTTTCAGTGGAATCGGCTATGACCTGGTCCCTCAACCTACCCCTTTCCAAACAAACTGAAACAAGACCTTAAATCATGGGTGAACCTGCCACTTCAGATCCTAGGCAGAGTGGCCTTAGTCAAAATGATCAGTTTACCCAGGTTCCTGTATCTCCTTCAAAATTACCGACTACACATTCCTGCACCTTGGTTCCAAGATCTCTCAATCACACTCCGAACCTGGCTGTCCCCCCTGCATAGAATGGGATAAATGCTGCCAATAAACATTCAATGGGTTATGGCGGGGGAGGGGGTCTGATTGGAGTATGGTGGACATCTGTGTCTATTATTGGCACTTCCAGCTACTGGTGATTAAAGACTGGCTGAATGGGGGATGAGGAGACCCAACCTATAAGCCTGGTCTAGACAGCATTCTTCACTTGGTATACGGGGGCCCTCTTTCCCGCATTATTCCAAAGCCCATTCTAGAGGTGATCTCTGATTGGCGCACTGTGCAATAAAGGCATGGCTGCGAGAAACTAATCACCCAACACACTCCACTCTGGAGGGGAAAACATCTCAGTCAAGTCTCTCACCTAGAAGGTTTCAGGAAATGGGATAAGAGTGGTGTTACCTGCCTTGAGGACGTGTAGTGCAGAACACCAATGAAATCCTTCCGGAAGTTGCAAGCACAGTTCTCACTCTCTATCACGCAGTTCCACAAATACTTAGAACTGAGACATGCACTTCTTTCCCACCAGAACGACCTACTCAACCTCCCTCAATCATCCACCAAAGCAGTAGAAGCCAAACTGCTCCAGGGTGCCCTGGGAAAGGGAGGGATTTCACAGGGATACAACAAAACCATTAATAATTAAATCCCCTGACACATTAGCACCCCCCAACAAAAAATGGGAGACCTGAGTGGACCCCCCGGACGAGGCCGACTGGAGGGACATGCGAACAGCCTCGCAGGAGTTATCCATCCTGTCCAGGCTGCGACTCATCCAACTTCACTATCTGCATGCGCCCTTATATGTCTACGGACAGCTGGCGGAAAAGTGACCATGGACGGCTTCCGCTGCTGCTCCACAGTCATAAAAAATTATTGGTTCGCCAAATGAAGTGAAATCGGAATTATAGGAGAGACAGTTGGAGCTATCCCCGAGATTAGCTCTCTTGGGGATTATGGAATCATGCAGATCGCTCATCAGTGGGCAAGGGTACGCTACTAGCGAAGCGAGACAAAGAGCTCCAGTGACACGCCACACACCCTCCAAAGCTCTTGGACTGCTATGCAGCAAGGGACTGGGGCTCCAAGCTGGAACAACCCATGAACCTAGATAGAGGCTGCCCAAGCAAGCACACCAAGATATGAGGACGTTGGTGAACCTGCTCAGGGATTTGCAATGACATTCACAACTGCTGCTGTTGTTGGTGTACCAGTATTATTGAAACAAAATTTGATCATAAAATAAACTGTTGAAGCTCAGCTCCAGCTCACATCAAAATGGAGGCCTCTTCCCCTTAATTATAATTTCACTTTCCTACACACACACATGAGGAATCTAACAAAGAAACAAGAGTCCCATTCTAAGACACAAGAGAGGTTACAGCAGTCACAAAGAAGACACTTTAATGTGCTGGAGATAGCATTTGATATCTATGCTAAACAACTGACGTTTAGGAAAATAATGCTTTTTCCATGATGTTCACATCGCAGAAGCACAGAGTCACGTTATTAGTGCAATATTCATGAAATGTCAATCATGGTTACCTGCAAGGGCATCCCTATAAAGTTGCACAAAGTGACTGAAGATATCCTTGGGAAGACACTTTTCATCTTGCAAACACTGCAAGAGAATAACAATTTCGGACTGGCCAACTGCATGCATTCCCTTTGTAGTGAAACACCAGCATTTCCTGTTGACATCTGTAGAGAAGAAAATAAATAAGTGAGGCCTGGTCCAGTATTTATCAGCAACATCCTGCACAAGACTACCAACACATCATTGCAAATACGCTGCAAACTACTTTTCACCACAAATTTAATAAAAGTATTTGAGATTTGAATTATTAAGAAATAACTTGAATGGTTATAAAACTAACTCAATGTTCTTTTGTAGCCTGAAAAAAGCTGAGATATATTTATCTCTAATTATTTTCTCCATTGTTGGTATGGTCATCATATTCAAGACCTTTGATTTATCAAAAACTGTATTTTAATTTTGCTGACACAAATATAGGTTACCACATTTAACACTTTTATAATAAAAAGAGTCTCGCAGGCAGCACAGATTAAAAAGTACAGATGTTCACTATTTTTCAATCTTCCATTTCGGTAAGGAACCACAAACATTGCTATTGTTAAGGTAAGTCACCTAGCAAACATATAGCAACCCCTTCTTCATTCGAGATTTTGGAGTAGTATCATCATCATATCTTGGGGAAGGCGTCCCAAACACCCTGCAAAAGAGCAATACATGAAACAGGACATCCCAGTCGCATCCCATTATCTGGGTTCCCTTCATATGAGCAACAAATAGAAGCTACACCCTCTCAAATTTGTAAACCACATCATGTACAAAAGCTTTTCCATTGCAAAAATAAACCACACCTTTCCCCTATCACATTAAGTTGGGGAGCTTTCAGCAGTGTCCACGACTGAGCAATGGAAAATCAGCCAGAGCAGCAAATGCGTGTTTAACCCCTTAGCTGCTGGGCCTTTTCCCCCCCAGTGCTGAGCCCTTTTTTGGCTATTTGGGGTAGTTCGCGCTTAGGGCTTCATAACTTTTTGTCCACATAAGCTAACCACGCCAAATGTGCGTCCTTTTTTTCCAACATCCTAGGGATTCTAATGGTACCCAGAGTTTGTGGTTTACCCTGGAGGAGACCAAGAAAATAGCCAAAATACAGTGAAAATTTAGTTTTTTCCAAAAAAATGGGAAAAAAGGGCCGCCGAAGAAGGCTTGAGTTTTTTTTCCCTGAAAATGCCATCAACAAAGGGTTTCTGGTGCTGAAATCACTATCTTCCCACCTTTCAGGAACGGGCAGACTTGAATCAGAAAACCACATTTTCCAACACAAATTTGGCATTTTACTGGGACATACCCCATTTTTACTATTTTTGGTGCTTTCAACCTCCTTCCAGTTAGTGACAGGAATGGGTGTGAAACCAATGCTGGATCCCGGAAAGCTAAACATTTCTGAAAACTAGACAAAATTCTGAATTCAGCAAGGGGTCATTTGTGTAGATCCTACAAGGTTTTCCTACAGAAAATAACAGCTGAAATAAAAAAATATTGAAATTGAGCTGAAAACAACAGCCATTTTTCTTTATGTTTTACTCTGTAACTTTTTCCTGCGATGTCAGATTTCTGAAAGCAATATACCGTTTTGTCTGCTGGACTCTTCTGGTTGCGGGGATATAAAGGGCTTATAGGTTCATCAAGAACCCTAGGTACCCAGAGCCAATAAATGAGGTGCACCCTGCAGTTGGTTTTCATTCTATACTGGGTATACAGCAATTAATTTGCTGAAATATGAGGAGTGAAAAAGAGGTATCAAGAAAACCTTTGCATTTCCAAAATGGGATCAAGATAAGGTTTTGAGGAGCAGTGGTTATTTGCACATCTTTGAATTCCGAGGTGCCCATACTAGCATGTGAATTGCAGGGCATTTCTCAAATAGACGTCTTTTTTACACACTCTCTTATATTTGGAAGGAAAAAATGTAGAGAAAGATAAGGGGCAATAACACTTGTTTTGCTATTCTATGTTCCCCCAAGTCTCCCGATAAAAATGATACCTCACTTGTGTGGGTAGGCCTAGCGCCCGCGACAGGAAATGCCCCAAAACACAACGTGGACACATCCCATTTTTTCACAAAATACAGAGCTGTTTTTTTGCAAAGTGCCTACCTAGCTCAGCCGGCACATAGGGAAACCTACCAAACCTGTACATTTTTGAAAACTAGAGACCTAGGGGAATCCAAGATGGGGTGACTCGCGGGGCTCTGACCAGGTTCTGTTACCCAGAATCCTTTGCAAACCTCAAAAAGTGGCTAAAAAAACAAGTTTTCCTCACATTTCGGTGACAGAAAGTTCTGGAATCTGAGAGGAGCCTCAAATTTCCTTCCACCCAGCATCCCCCCAAGTCTCCCGATAAAAATGATACCTCACTTGTGTGGGTAGGCCTAGCGCCCGCGACAGGAAATGCCCCAAAACACAACGTGGACACATCACAGAAAACAGAGCTGTTTTTTGCAAAGTGCCTACCTGTAGATTTTGGCCTCTAGCTCAGCCGGCACCTAGGGAAACCTACCAAACCTGTGCATTTCTGAAAACTAGAGACCTAGGGGAATCCAAGGAGGGGTGACTTGCGGGGCTCGGACCAGGTTCTGTTACCCAGAATCCTTTGCAAACCTCAAAAAGTGGCTAAAAAAACAAGTTTTCCTCACATTTCGGTGACAGAAAGTTCTGGAATCTGAGAGGAGCCACAAATTTCCTTCCACCCAGCGTTCTCCCGATAAAAATGATACCTCACTTGTGTGGTTAGGCCTGGTGCCTGCGACAGGAATAGATCACACAACGGTCAATGTTGGTCCTTACGTGAGGCAGCTGTTGACCCTGGGGTGATCCATTCCTGACACAGACACTAGGTGTAGGCACTCAAGTGGGGTAGTGTTTTTATCAGGACAGGTGAGGAGTCACTGGGTGGTAGGAATATTGTGGATCCCAGCATATTCCTGTAGTTTGTGTGACAGAAATGCGAGAAAAATTGAGTTTTTTTTCAACATTTCAGCTTTGCAGGGTATTCTGGGTAAGAAAACTTTGGGGAAGCCACACAAGTCACACCTCTGTGGACTCCCCCGAATGTCTAGTTTCCAGAAATGTTTGGGTTTAGTGTGTTTCTCTATATGGCCGCCGAATCCAGGACCAAAAACAGGTGCCTGCCTTACAAAACCAGTTTGTTTTGCCATGGATAATTTTGATGTCTCCACAATATGATTTGGGTGGTGGAATTTGGGGCTGAACTAAATTGGGGAGCTCCCAAGAGAGCACTCTCTCTCTGCTTGCCGCCGCATTCACCTGCTCTCTGGGTTGGCCTAACCCACTATTACCCAGTTGCACAAACAGCTTGCGAAGGGACAGCAGGACTGTCCTCATCACCTCCCTCATAATGTACTGGAAGAGGAGTTATCGAATGAGACTCCTCTGACTGAAAAATCACTCCCAGAGTCTGCGCCATTGTCCTATCCCTCAGATGCTGTCTCAGTATCTGATGTCTCAGTCTCTGATCCTATGTCAGAGCGGTCCTCTATAACCCGAGTGCAGGCAGCAGTCATCCATCAAGATGCCATCTCTGCTATTGGCTAAACTGTTGCTCTAAAACACTAGCCTACGTAGACAGTCACAAAATCGATGGTGTGTGAGATACGTGCAACAGTAGAGGCCACCTTACCTGCGTTTCTTCCCTCAATCAGCACGTACTTTCAAGACACTCAAAAAACACCTTGTCACATACCATTCGTCACAGTCTTTAGCACCTCCTGCGCCCAGTCCAACAATCATTATTGGTGCTCCCACTCCCTCCTCCTCGGATTCCCTCATTACCACCCAGCAAAAGTGCCCTTCATCTCTCCATAGACTTTGCTAATGTACTCGGCTATTTACATAAAATACAGATTTGCTCTTTGCAGTAGGCATATAAACCTTCAGCGCTTCTTTATGGCACTAAAACTGCCACTAGACAAGTCGGACCCTTTTCCCCCCAGGGAAACCACACACATATTGACAAAAGTGATATATATATATATATGACAGCCAATCACCTGAAACTCAACTCAAGCAAAACCGAAATAATCCTCTTTGGCCCACACAAAAACACCTGGGACCCCTCATGGTGGCCCACCACGCTAGGCCCTGCACCCACCCCCGCCAACCACGCACGCAACCTCAGCATCATCCTAGACTCCTCCCTCTCGATGACCCAACAAATCAACGCTCTCACCTCCTCATGCTTCAACACACTCCGTATACTGAAAAACATTCAAATGGATCCCCACAGAGACCAGAAAAACTGTCACTAACGCACACATCAGCAGCAGGCTTGATTACGGAAACGCCCTCTACGCCGGCACCACTCTAAAACTCAAGCGCAAACTACACGCATCTAGAACTCAGCAGCACGACTCATCCTCGACCTCCGCCGACACGAACACATCTCTCCACACCTCAAATCCCTCCACTGGCTCCCCATTGACAAAAGGATCACCTTCAAGATCCTCATCCTCGCACACAAATCACTCCACAACACAGGCCCTGCCTACCTCAACGAGAGTCACCTTCCACACCCCCACACGAAACGTCCGCTCAGCTGACCTCTCTCTCGCCTCTGTCCCCGCATCAAACACACCACCACAGGGGGCAGATCCTTCTCCTACCTTGCACCCAAAACCTGGAACGCCCTCACAACCCACCTTCGCAAGACCCAAAACCTACTTCTTTTCAGGAAGGGCCTCAAAACCTGCCTTTTCGAACAGTGAACCTCAAAGCCCCTTTCCCTCCCCCCGCCCCCCCCAAGCACCTTGAGACCCTCACAGGTGAGTAGCACACTTTATAAATCTCTTTGGTATATATAGATCTACCTCTATATATATATATATATATCTATGTACATAGATATATCTATAGATATATCCATGTACATAGATATATCTATCTACATAGATATATAAATATAGATCTATATATAGATCTATTTTTTTTTAGTTGTTGTATGGTTTCCTTGGGGGCCAAAATGGCCCCCAGGGAAACCCTACAACATCTAAAAACAAAATTGCCCCCACAGGGGGTCACCCTGCCCACGGGCGACCCCCTGTCATTTTATTTATTTTTTATTTTTAAGAAAAAAAAACAATCCCCTGGGGGGCACCTACCTTTTTTAAAAAAATTAATTATGCCCCCGGGGGGGGCGGCCCGTTTTCCGAGGGGGCCGCCCCCCCAAAGTGAAATCCCTGGCGTCTAGTGGTGTTTCCTGGCCCCCGATCGCAGCTGTGCTGCGATCGGGGGCCAGGAAACACTTTGAGAAGGCCTCGTAAGAAAGGGGAGAGTCTCCCCTTTCTTACGAGGCCTTTTCAAAGTGTTTCCTGGCCCCCCGATCGCAGCTGTGCTGGAAACACTTTGAGAAGGCCTCGTGGGAAAGGCCATTTTCCCCATCAAAGCAGGAAGCGGCCGCAAGGCTGCTTCCTGCTTTGATGGGGAAAACACCTTTGCAACGTCAGCGCACGTCAGGGGCGGGTGGGGGGGCGGGGGGAGACACGGAAGCTTCCGTGTCTCCGGGGGGGGGTTTAAAAAAAATAATAAATCCTCGGGTGCGACGCACCCGAGGATTTATTGATACCCTTCCTGGTGTCGGCCACTGGTCGTGACCTGCACCAGGGAGGGTGTGTGGGCGTCGGGCAGTGGCCGACCCCCGCAGCGAAGAGGTTAATTTCCTTATCGGTGAGGTTAAATGAAAGATATTGTTCTTTCCTGAGTCCACAACAAAATAAACCAGTGTTGAAGTGGTCACACCCGAATATTTGAATGTGACTGCAGGACCACCATGTATGAAACAGCATACCCTCCTCTGCAGACCCCTTCCAGCAAGTATCGGGTCTCTCAAACATGGGGGGTGTGGCCTAGCGTCCACCATGGCGGACGTTTAATTCCGCGGCTCCGGACCCGGGTCAAAAAAAAACGTCCAAGCACTGTCCCCAGCATCGTGTTGATGCCAAGCCACACACCGTATAGGGCAAGTAAAGACCAGAACAGTGCTGGACCTGAGGCAGCGCCCAGATCGAGGTGTGGTGGCGCCAGTGTGACAGCGGCGATGGGCGGCTGCGGTGAGCCCTCCCACTCGATACTATCCTCTCACCCCCTGCCGTGGGGCGGCACTGCGGGTGAACAACGACGGCTGGAGGAGACCCCCCCCCACAGGGACCGGCAGTGAGTGGACAGACCTTTTGGGGGCCGGACGCGGGGACCAGGTGGCGACAGAAGAGGGCGGAGGACGTGGGACTTGAAGACCAGGGATGGCAGGCCATGATGCTCGGGAGGCCAGCTGAGTGGAGCGGATCCCCATGTGTGCTGGGCTGCGGCTTGTCTGTGTCTCCTGTGGATTCCAGATGTCTGCCTGCCCTGCGAAGATAGCCTGGAAGGAGGCCTGGCGCCGACTGACCGTGAAAGGTACGCACTGTGGCCTAATGGAGGGCCTGCCGCCTGGCACAACTCACTGGAATCACGACTGGGGCTGCCAGGGGGCCTGAATGCGGACTGGAAGTGGAGAGACAGACTAGGCAGCAAACTAGACAAGAGCCGAAACCCAGCTAAGGAGCAGTGGGGGAGATCGTGTAACCCGCGCTGAGTGAGCAGAGGGGCAGCACTGCTATGGTGGGATACGCAGGGTTGCCCCCTGCATTGTGGGGGCCTGTGGAGCATCATGAGGTGCTTTCCTGTAGTGGGGCCCGTCGGCAGAGACCAGTAGCTACGACTGGAGGCAGGTGAGACAGGCCAGACTGGGGGATGGTCCACAGCCACTGAGAAGAGGCAGTGGACTGTGGCGGGAAGCAAGATCCTTAAGGCTATCTAATTCGGCTTGAGCTGGAGAGACCCGACCAAGCCGTGCACTGGCCGAATTGGTCTGACCATCCCCTGAAGAGATTAATGGTGCACTGGGATACCATACTACGAGACTGGGAGCCGGGTGATGGTGATCCGTCCCCCACGAATCCCTACGGAGTGAACATCTGGAACAGTGAGTGCGGCCCCCAACCTTCCAGTGACAATTCATCAATGAGATTGGGTGCAACAAAACCAAGCTTCCTAAGCTGGAGGAATATGCGTAGACGCCCTCCCCACCCTCTTAAAACTCAATTGCCTCCACACCTTCTGACTGCGTCCCCCCCATAAGAGCAGAGCTTTCAGGGTACAAGCTAGATCTCATTCTACAAGAAATCCGAGACTCCGGAGTAGTCATGGAACAGCGACTTGGTGCTATTACCACAGACCTTAATCTGTTGAAAGATGATCAGCACAAACTGGCGGACAGAGCCAAATCGACAGAGCAAGCACTAGCTACCTTACTGCCAGCGCAAGCAGTGCACAACTCTATGTTGATACAACTGCGCAAACAAGTGGAACAACTCCATAATCGAGCCGAGGATGCTGAAGGCAGAGCACGCAGAAATAACATCCATATAGTGGGCCTTCCGGAGGGCACCAAAGGAGATTACCCCACTAGGATCGTCAAGACCTGGCTGCAGTTGAAGATGGCGTCTGAGGGCTTGTCTGCCCTCTTCACGCTAGAAAGGGCACACCGCGTGCCTGTCAAGAGACCCGTTCCTAGGGCTCCGCTACCGCCAAAAGTGGGGAAAATACTGAACTATAGAGACACGTTACTCCGGACGGCGAGGGAACACGCGTCACTCACTGTTGTCGGCTCCAGAGTATCTCTATCCAGAATGTTAGTGCAACCCCCTGGGATTTCTTCCAAGAAGTGGAAAGACCCCTCAGAACACACAATCTTGTATATGCGTTGATCTTTCCAGCGAAGTTGAAAGTTATACATGAACAACGTTCTCATTTCTTTGATTCTCCAATGGTAGCCAGGGAATGGCTAGATCAAAATTTCCAGGGAACACAAAGTGACCAACAACATGAGTTTGTATCACAGAAATCGAGATGGTGGGCTCGGCGCACCTGCAGTAAACCAGACGCCAAGACTTGCGGGGAAGGAGGTCAGTCCCCACAACAGGCGCGTGAAAGTCAACTGGAAGCCATCCAACATGCTACTACTCTACTGGATCCCAGCCGTAAGTCCAGCACAGAGTAATCCCTGGCTGGAGACTCAGACTCCAAAACTGATGGCAGCATAGCCTTATACCAGACTATTACACCACAGACCACCAACGAACTCTGAAAGCCCAAAGGACTGCCCTTCTCGGTTGCTCGTCTCCAGCTAGGGGATCCTGTAAAAGACATTGGAGGGAACCTACATCCCACCATACTGTATCCTAAACCACTACACTGATTTATTTCTGATATCATGATGGTTGTCAACCATCACTACATTTGCACTTCACCATCTACGCGTAATATCCTTGTATTCTTAGCCTGAAGTTGGGAAATACGGTGTGTGTAAATTATTATAGATGAGACCTGGGTCCGGACCTTTATTATGTGATATGTTTGCCGGGCAGATACATAGTTTGGCACATGAACCACGGCATTCCACTAGCGTAAGCCTTGCTATCTCTATTTTCATACAGCTTTGGTTCACTGGTCTAGCACAGTTTTTCACGCTGGACCACGGAATTGGGTAGGGGCACTGTTTGTTATTGTTACTCTTCTGTCATCACTAGAACACTGGTAGAGCGCAGTAGTGCCATAGGGACGAAATTGCTCGACATTCACTACATTAATTGCAATTACCACAATCACTAAATCATACAATATAACTACTTGGAATATTACAGTACTGGGGTCACTCTATAAACGGCACAGGATACTGGCACAATTGCACAGACGCCACGCTCACCTTGCCTTCCTACAGGAAACTCACCTTACTACACCAGAAGCCCTAAAACTGCAACGCAGATGGAGGGGACAACTGTTCCATACATCCTTCTTGGCGTATGCGCGGGGAGCAGCCATATGGATAAGGGCGGGGATTCCGTTCTCAGTCCAAGATACAAAAATGGACACACAGCCAATATGTACTACTCAGGGAACTTCTGGGTGGGGAGCAGATAGTACTAGGTTGTTTTTATGCACTGAAACAAGAACAATATGTTTTCTATTCACGCCTATCGGCCGTATTATTGCATTGAGCTCACCTTCCATGGGTTCTTGGTGGGACTCTAATGCGGTACTTCCAAGTTCTCCTTGACTGTTCACACCCACCCACCTTCCGAGTGCCGCACCGGTTCACCAGCCAGAGCGTTGCGACAATGGGTTGAGGGTCAGGACCTGGTGGATGTATGGCAGAGCCCCAATGGAGACACAAAGGAATATTCCATTTACTCTTACCCGCATATGCTCCATTCCCGCCTAGACCGATTCATGTGCACTTCCAGCCTGCAATCCCACATAGCCCATCCTACATATAGCTAGCCTGGGGATGGGTATCCACTCTGATACCAACATGGCGCCTACAGCCCATGCTCTTAGAAGACACGGTCTATCGGGAAGCACTAGCTACTACTATCAACACATTCTTTTCAGAAAATATAGATACAGCCTCCTCCCCACTGATCGAGTGGGAGGCCTTTAAGTTGGCAAAACCGAGGTCCTCCATTTCTATGCGTGTGGGAGCATGGGCGGAAATACTGAAATACTGAAAGACCTCACACATCTAGAAAATAATCTGGGCGCTCTGGAACAAGAGGCAGCACTAGATGACACCAAGGCAGCGCAATTAAAAACAGCACGGATCCAATATGCGGAACTCCTAGAGCACCTACGGGTCATAGATTACAGACCTTACACTCAAAGGACACATGGTGCAGCGGACTCCTTGCCAAACCAATCAGTCCACAACAATCTTCTATGCCTGTATTAACTGTACAATCTCCACAGTTGGGAATAGTAAATAATCAAACTAGCATCAATGATGCCTTTCGTCAATACTATACTGACCTCTATGCCGCACCTCCGCCAGTAGATCCCAACACCATACACACATTTCTGCACCAACATCCACTTCTGCAGGTGATAGCAGTAGAGAGAGAGAGACGCTGTGAGCTCCAATCGTGATCACTAAAATTCGCGAAGCACTGAAGGAGATGGCTCGGAATAGTACCCCCGGGTCTGATGGATTACCGGTGGAATTTTATGCCACATACGCAAACCGCCTATTCCCCCACCTTTAGAAGTTATATCATAGGTCTCTCGAAGAAGGAATGCTTCAAACCACAACTCGAGAAGCTTCTTAAACCAGATAGGCCTCCTACACAGATGTCCTCCTTTAGACCCCTGTCATTTTTAAACACAGAATATAAGCTACTCAGTAAAGTATTAGCACGCAGACTCCTCCCACTTCTTCCGTGGCTACTACACACAGACCAATGTGGATTTGTTCCGCGCCACAGTACATCGATGATTATCCGCCGACTATTTCAGTTGATTGATGAGACGAAACACCACTATCCACATGCCAGCTGCATTTCCTTGGATATGCAGCAAGCATTTGATACTCTCAGCTGGAACTATATGTTTGCCTATCTGGCGGCCTATGGCATACTCCCAGATTTTATACGGTGGGTGAAGCTTTTCTACACAGCTCCTACTGCTAGGGCCAAGACGGGTGTGCATATCTCCACCTCTTACCCCATGTACCGTGGAACTAGGCAGGGCTGCCCCCTGTAACCCCTTTTACTTGTATTAGCAGTGGAACACCTTGCGCAACACCTTCGCCATAGTGCAAATGACTGGGGAATTGTGCTCAATCCCACTACACATTTGCTCATGATATGCAGATGATAGGATACTCTATCTGTGGCGGGGCACGGGAGGGCAGCTCAGATCTTTTCTCGATTTGCACTTATTTCAGGGCTTCAAATTAACCCTGATAAATCTTATGCATACTCCGTCCGGGGCACTTATTCGGAACCTTCGATTCGGACCCATGACCATTGCAATAGCTCCTGTATCCTTCTGTTATCTTGGTATTCATATATACCGGGACCCAACTGATTTGCTAGAGGGCAATTTATGCCAGATTATTACATCGCTCCGGTCCCAAGTCGGTCTGGATCACTCTGCCTCTTTCAGTAGCAGGGAGGGGGGCACTGGCAAAAATGGTGCTGCTGCCCCGTGTCTTATATCATTTTGTGAACCTGCCGCTAATGGTACCACCTCGTATATCTCAAATACTGAATTCCTTACTGATTGATTTAATAAGGGGGAGGGGACGCTGCATTGGCCTGACAAAACTACAGTTACCCCCCCAGACATGGGTGACCTGGGAGCTCCAGACTTTAAGGACTACTGTATAGTGGGCCAACTCCAATGGTTGGTCTACTGGCTAGCAGGCCATAATCTGGAAGAGATAAATTGTACAGCTGCATTGTGGAACAAAGGCTTCATTCATCGTTTACTCTGCCCTGGGTCCCCAAAATTACTCTCCAGGGCTATATTGCAACTGCGTACGGCATTGGCTTACTGGAAACTAGCTACACATTACACAGCCTCATTGACTCCCTATGTGCCCAATATACCACTGTGCAGACTCCCCACCTCCTCAGGAACTATCACGGCAGCTATGCTCCGAGTTTGGGAACAGCAAGGACTGCTTATACTAGGGTACTTGATTGAAGATGTCATGTTAATGCCACACGAGGACTTTGTGTAAGTACATGGTCTGTCTGAAACTCTTTTTAGCCCATGCTAAAATACTGACCTATGTACGCAATCATTGGGCACCACAGGGCACTGAACCAGCAACACACAAAGTGCTTCAGGCTCTTCACACAATGGGTCACGGCAGGCATCTTATTAGATGGCTATACGGAGGGATCCGATCACATCTCTGGATACGCTAAAAACGAAGTGAGCAACTGATATAGGAAGAGACATTCCTATTACAATATGCTAAAAAAGTGTCCCACAACATTAGATTCAAACTGATACAATTTTACCTTTTTCAACGAGAGTACCTAACTATGCACAGACTCAATATGATATACACAGGACAACAGCGCAATGTCCTCAATGTCATACTATTGACGCCGACCATCTCCATATGATCTGGACGTGTCCGTCTCTCACAGTACTGGGCCACAATAGGAGCCACTTTGATAGAGATCATAGGGGTGAGGGTGGAACTGACGCCCGCTTATTTCCTCCTGGGGCTACACCCTAAAGCACAAGGCTCTAAGGTAACTTCACGCTTTATGGACCTGGCTATGCTCTTGGCGAAACAGCAACTGACGAAGCGCTGGAAGTCTCCCCATGCCCCATCCGTTCTCTCATGGAGGGAGGAAGTACTGTGCTGGAGACAGGCTAATAGTTTGGCTCTCAGGGCAGAAGAATAAAGAGGAATGAGAAGAAAACCAGTATGCCTAGAGTGCAACACACTAGTGGAAACGTTAAGGGCACAGAATGAGACATTGGGGTTACTGTACTGAGACTAGCAGCGTCCCTAGATAGATGCTGTGGGCAGAGAGGTGGTAGAAATCCTGAGGTTTAGACAAATTCCGACCCGAGAAGTTCTCCTCTTCGCCTTACCCTCATTTCTTTTTGCTCCACATAAATACGCATGACTCATAAATGGTGGTATTGTTCTAAAGCAGATAACATACGTAGGCCCCCACCTTCTAGGGGATCTACTCCTGAGAGGCCCAATGGTACTTGCGACCCATATGGCTTTACTCACATACTTCATGACAGAAGCAGGTTGGGGAGTGGGGAGGCGGGGCAGATGGCTTTGTTGTTCTTCACCAATGTTAAATAACTTAAGAATGCTCAGCTACACCTAATGGTATGAAGATTGGGCCTCTTGCTTCCATTACTGTTATGTATGTTGAGCTAATTGATCTATACAACTCTCTTGTTGAAAAACAATCAAATATTGTTTAAAAAAAATATATATATATCAGGTCTCCCAAACATTGCATTCGACCTGGTGGGGGAGAGAGATACTATCTGATCATAGGCTTATAGGAGTTTGTTGTACGCATAAGGAAGTTTTGGCAGATCTCTTCCAGATAGCCAACCAGATTTCATCTGGGATTTCCTTCTTCAAATATCTTTCTCTATTCGTTACATATTTGTGGGTAGGCAACAGACAGAGGTCCTGGATGTATCAATAAAGTGATCTGATGCCCTTGCGCCTCACTCTTTTCACAAAAAGGTATTCGGCAAACACATTTTCTTTTAGTCCTCGTTTGTTAACCCAGTGCAACATCTAAGATAGACGATATTCGTCTTCTCTAGTCAAATCTAATCCGTCATATTACATCGAGAGACAAACAGCACCCATTTTCGAAACATTTCCCAAGCAATGGAGGGTTACTCTGGTTCCAACTACAGAAGCCGAAGTCAGATAGGCCTGGTGGAAGGTCCAGATTAAAAACGAATGGCATCCATGGCGAGGAGTAGGACGAAGAGCCTTTCCTCTTTATCACCTGCTGCCAGTAGTCTAGGAGGCTTGGAAGAGTGTTTTGGGTCTAGCTTTGGGGGAGAGCGCCCAAAGCAAGTGACAAAGAGGAGCTCTGGAGAATTCTTGTTCTACCTGGACCAATGGCTTTATTCTGAATTATAGTCGCAGTCACGGGCTTGGCGTATTTTGCGGCACCCTAATGTATGTTCACATTTGAGAAGCCTAAGCCTCCTTTCAATTTTGTGAAATATAGCATTGTTCTAGTTTAGGTGATCTATCTTCCCAAACGAAATCAAGTACCTTCTTTCTTATTTTGGTTATGGTTCATTTGGAGAACTGCAGTGTTTGGGCTACATATGGAAGGGGGGGGGTGGGGTCATAAGGTTCACTGTTAGGCTTGCTATGCTCCCTAACTAAGACATTTCTAATTTTCCCTAGCAGTACATGCCTTTTTATAGTGTCTGGAGAAGAGTAGGACTATTGCAGTTGTATTTGCCCTTTGTGGCGTGAAGTAAGATGATGTCCAGTATCGCTATGTTCTGGAAGGCAACAGTGAGGCCATTGATCAAGGACTGGCTGTTTGACATGGGAAGGTGGGCTCAGGCTGAGGTTGATGTTCTATCAGGCCCTTGGAGTACTAGAGGCAGGGGTGCACGATACAAGGAATAGAACACCTACCTTGAAAGGGCGGCAGACAAATCAGATACTTGTCTCCCGTGAATGGGAGGGCCTCTTGTGTGGCGAAAGGTTGGGAAAAGGGCAATTATTAGACACAAGGGTACCCAAGGATGACTAGGCAGTGTACTCCTCTCGATGGAGGACCTCACAGCCGAGAATGGCCTTCTGCCAGGGCACTTTTTATTGCACAACTTCATCATTCGATCACTGGGAGCACACTGGGGTGACATGTAGTGGGAACCAGACATACACCTAATAATGCAATACATTCATGTAATGGGGACGGGCCACCACCTGACACGCTGGTTGGCTGGTTCCTTGCTCACTCATGCCGCTGCACCTTTCACCACACTGGGAAAACCACTTATATTGCCCCTATATGGACAAGGAATGGAAGAACATACTCGCATACCCTGCGACGGTATCTCGCAACACCTGCTTCAGGCTGATACAGTATTATGTGCTGCACAGGGCTTACCTCACCCCTCACATAATCAACAGCAACACTAGTCGCACAGACTCTGACTGCCCCTGCTGTCATGCACTGACACCGACATCCTGCATATTTTTTGGGCATGCCCATCACTGTCCCAGTTTTGGCTAGGAATCCCGAATCATCCAACACGCTGCACAGGTTATAATGCATTAAATACCTGGGAGATGTGCATGCCGGGTCTGATACGCTGAAACAAGAAGAACAAGGCAGTGACAGGATTTATAGATTTGGCTCTCCTTCTAGGCAAGCGCCAGATCACCCGCAGATGAAAATCACCTAGTCTCCTTGCTCTTTCCACCAGAATGCTCTCCAAGGGTTCCTGGGCTCAGGCTGAGAGCTGGGCACTGCATGGCAAGGGCGCTAAGGACCTGTGCAAATAACCCATGGCATCCAACTGGGACGCCATCTTTTCAGAGCTGTGCACTGATCTGAATGATGCCGACTATCCCTCTCAATAAGTGACAGTGGCTACCTCCTGCTTACGAACCACGATGCTCGACAACCACATCCCACGAGGGGCAACATACTCTGCACAACCAGCCCTACAACTATCATCCTTTACACAATGGAGTTGCACAGTTAATTCTGGTCATCTAGGCTGGTGCGGCCTATTTCCATTAACTGTTAGAAAAGTTATTTTCAGTGTTCAGGTAATCATCCAAGCCATACTCACTCAAATGCATCAGCCTTGCTGTCGCTTGTAAACATACCCATTGTGGTATGAACAGTGCCATTGTTGTTTAAATTGTATGGTACTGTGAAGCAGTAATGCTTTAGATATGTCTTTGAATGGTAATATGAATTATACATTCTGATATGTATCTGTAAAATGCAAAGTATAGAGATATTTTTTTTAATGAAGGGCGCAGATATAGACCAAGGCTACAGGGGCATGACCAATTCTACCTCTGCTTCCCACTGATCTACCCTCTTTATCTGCGTCTTTAGCATTTATAGAAAGGTATACGCCCCTTTGACTGAGAATAGCCATTCACCTTGTCTTAGTTTTGCAGATGGCATTGAATTGAGAAGGGAATTAGTAGGACTATACCCTTTTAACATCTTCAGCAAGGAGGTGGGTCTCTTGAAGAAAAACTATATCCACTTGTTTGTATCTATGCCATTGGAGTATCACTCTGCATTTAATCGGGGAATTAAGACCTTATACATTGATTAAAACAACATCAGTGGGGCCATTGTTTACCTGTGTATAGTTTCGTGCTAAAAAGCTTCTGTTGTAGGCAGAATAGGTTTAGAATAATTTCCAGGACATGGGTTGTCTTGACTAACCCCTTCCTGTTACAGACCCTCCACCAGACAGATGTGTACTTATTTGCTTGCCCTGTAAGCGAGTAGTAAAGAAGAGCAGTATAACAAACGAAAACAGCAAGCAGTGAAATTAACTATTTAACAGTAAACAAATGGCTCTAAGACCCTCTGAGCCAACATTTTCTCCACAACCATCACACAGTGTTGAATGTGTAGCTTAGGGTGATATGTATAGCCATCTGCCCCTATGACTGAATTCCATATTCAAATAAAGTCTTGAATAGCCACCATCTTTAAAAGTGTTTCAAAAGAGCAGAGTATAACCATTCATTCAAAAGAGATGCTCTATGCTGCTTCTTCTGAGGAAAAAGGATGGCTTTCTTGCTCTTGTTGACGACAAAGTTGGCGGGTGTCTTTACGTACTGCATTTGATTTCAGAAGATGCCATCCCCCTCTGATATAGCCTGCTGCAGCTTGCTTAGCTTCTTGTTAAGTTTATGTTGTGATCAGTAGACCAAAAGCCTCCTATGCCTATCACACCTGTCTCACTGCTCGACAATTCCTGCCGATTGGGAAAAAGAGGCAGAAGGGATAAAATCATCTAATGGAATTTTCTACCTTTGTAGGTGGCAGGTGAAGTCCTTACATTTGCTGTGTTTGATCAACGTGTATCATCTGGGGGAAAATGTACTTATGTTGCCCTTAAAAAGCACTGGTTCTTGTTTGTGTGCCTTGAGAAGAATTTTCTCCTCCTTCTGGTAATAATGAATATGAGTCCAAACATCTTGCACCAAATTCTTCTTTTGTTGAAACACAGAGTACACCCTATGTGTTTGATCTAAATTATAATGTCTTCAGGTAGTTGAAGCAGCTGGAGAAAGAAGGCTTCAAAGTCAGTGTTAGCTAGTTCTTTGGCGATACCAGTGAGGTGTATATTATTGCACGTTGAGCAATTTTCAATGTTGTCAAGTTTTTCCAACATTACTTGGTGTTGCTGTTCTAAGGTATCAATCCAAAGGGTCTGTCCATCTTTTTCATGCACTTGTTCTGTCAGGGAATTCTCCACAATGCCCAGTCTCAATTCAGTTTTTGGGAGTGAGTGATCCATTTCTGATAGCACTTTGTTGAAATCTTGAAGCAATGAGGTAATATCGCTTCTAAATTCAGATAGGAGCGTATGTATGTTCACTTTTGTGGATGGGGCTGGAGATTATGCAGTATCCGACATTCTAGGCATCTAGGAATGCTGTCCACCACCTTGTAAAGTGCTGCAATTCTTGGGCATGATACACTTCAATAATGGATTTCGATGAGGAAATTTTAGCTCGATTTTGAGGACCTAATGAGCGAGTTGTGTGCTAGCAAACTTTGCTAAATGTGCTAGGTTTCAAGTTCCAATACTGTGCTCCAATGCAGCTCCGTCACAGTTTTTCGAAGCCCTCAGCACAATCCAGCTCATGTTCTTGCCTTAGACCTTCATCTGGGGCCCTTCTAATCAGACTGGCTTCTCACTTTCTGATAATTCGCAGTCGTATAAAGCAGTGCCTCTTCATGTGGTCACCAGACATGAGTCTCTTACTAGAAAACTAGCTGTTAAAATCTTTTGGGGCGCAAATCAGAATGTAACTGCAGATCATGACTAGTCATAGTGTAAGCTCTACACTCTGCTTACATAATGGATGGATCACTCACTGCCATCAAGCCAACTGCCAGGGCCCATTACCTTTGCCACACGCCGTCACCAACAGACAATAGTGCATATTGGCTGCCACTCACCTGAGTCTCCCCAGTATGTCGTAATTTGCCTGTCCTCTTTCCGGGCCATGTTCACTTTCTGCTATGGACGCAGTAGCTGCAGTTTTGTATTGTCCCCCTCCACTGCTTCTGTCTGCTCCAGCTGGGCTCCCTAATCCTCGGACTCCTCTGCTCAGATCCCCTGTCTCCACTTCTAAATTAATGGCAGTTTATGTAATTTGCAGCCAAATTGTCCATGTTGCTTGATGCCCAATCATGAGGCGACTGAGCCTTTATTCTTTCCTATGTTGGCAGACTTTCTGAGGCATTGTGGGCTTTAACAGTGGCCAGGATCATGTAGCTCAGTAGCTGTGCGTCTTGGCCACACCCCCACGAAATTCGATTTAGGTATAAAAGAACAAAACATTTTCAATAGTATCTAGAAGTGAAAGTGGCACCTATACTGTGGATGGCTGCCAGCAATTCTATGGTTCATGGAGGGGCTGCTAAAAACCTTGCTCTCTCGATTTGGCTTTTCTCCAGTCACAAAATATGCAACCAAGTTACAGTACACTTCTCGTGCAATGAGGGCAGGTATTTTGCTATTGATTTTGCCTTGTAACACCGTTCACAAGTACCCTTTCTCAGTAACACCATGTTCGTCAGTAGCCTCACCTAGTTCTATTTGGACCAAAGTGAGGGGTTATCAGCAGTTTCTACAAAAAAAAATAATCATGATAGATGAACTGATCACTAATATGATTCCCTAGATAAAGGACTTTGATCACAAGAAAGTAACCTTTACTTAGTTTCCTTTCATTTCCTTTGTATCATCATAATTCATAATATGTTAGAACTGAACTGCATGCAATTGCATATGAGGCAAGAGGACAACGATTGGCTCTGAATGGAAAAATAGATAACCTCAGAATGAAAATGTCACTTACCCAGTGTACATCTGTTCGTGGCATCAGTCGCTGAGATTCACATGGTATGCATTAGCTCGCCATCTGGTGTTGGGTCGGAGTGTTACAAGTTGTTTTTCTTCGAAGAAGTGTTTTCGAGTCACTGGACCGAGTGGCTCCTCCTTCTGTGCTCATTGCGCATGGGCGTCGACTCCATCTTCGATTGTTTTCCCCGCAGAGGGTGAGGTAGGAGTTGTACTATAGTAATAGTGCCCGCGCAATGAAGTGTGTAAGTATGTACCTATTAAAGGTTTAAATAATATATATACAAATGTACAAAATTGAAGGTAACTTCTGAACTGCTACAGGCTTCCGGGGAGGTGGGTGGGCCCATGTGAATCTCAGCGACTGATGCCACGAACAGATGTACACTGGGTAAGTGACATTTTCAGTTCGATGGCATCTGTCGCTGTAGATACACATGGTATGCATAGACTAGTAAGCAGTTATTTCCCCATAAGCGGTGGATTAGCCTTTAGGAGAAGAAGTTGTCTGAAATAGAGTTCTTAATACAGCTTGACCTACTGCGGCTTGTTGTGCGGATAGCACATCTATACAGTAGTGTTTGGTGAATGTGTGAGGCGTAGACCATGTGGCTGCCTTACATATTTCATGCATTGGGATGTTTCCTAAAAAGGCCATTGAAGCACCTTTTTTCCTGGTTGAATGTGCCCTGGGAGTAATGGGCAGTTGTCTTTTTGCTTTAAGGTAGCAGATTTGGATGCATTTAACAATCCATCTGGCTATACCTTGTTTTGATATTGGGTTACCTGCATGAGGTTTTTGGAATGCAATAAATAGCTGTTTAGTCTTTCTGATGTTCTTTGTTCTGTCAATGTAGTACATTAATGCTCTTTTGACATCTAATGTATGTAGTGCTCTTTCAGCCACAGAATCTGGCTGTGGGAAAAAAACAGGTAGTTCTACCGTTTGATTTAGATGGAACGGTGAAATAACTTTTGGTAAAAATTTTGGATTAGGTCGTAGGACGACCTTATTTTTATGTATTTGTATAAAAGGTTCCTGTGTTGTGAACGCTTGAATTTCACTTACTCTTCTCAGAGATGTAATGGCGATGAGAAAGGCAACTTTCCAGGTTAGGAATTGTATTCCGCAAGAGTGCATGGGTTTGAAAGGTGGGCCCATGAGTCTTGTTAGGACCACGTTTAGGTTCCATGAAGGAACAGGTGGTGTTCTTGGTGGTATAATTCTTTTAAGACCTTCTATGAATGCTTTGATGACTGGTATCCTATACAAGGAAGTTGAATAGGTAGTCTGCAGGTATGCAGATATTGCTGCAAGGTGTATTTTAATAGAAGAGAAGGCTAGCCTTGCTTTTTGTAAATGGAGCAAGTAATTTATTATATGTTTTGGAGTTGCGTCTAGTGGTTGTATGGCAGTAACAAACAAATCTTTTCCACTTACTTGCGTAGCAGTGTCTAGTGGATGGCCTTCTGGCCTGCTTTATGACCTCCATACACTCTTGGCTAAGTTGTAAGTGTCCGAATTCTAGGATTTCAGGAGCCAGATTGCTAGATTCAGCGATGCTGGATATGGGTGTCTGATCTGTTGGTTGTGTTGCGTTAACAGATCTGGTTTGTTCGGCAGTTTGATGTGGGGTACTACAGAAAGATCTAGCAGTGTTGTGTACCAGGGTTGTCTTGCCCACGTTGGTGCTATTAAAATGAGTTTGAGTTTGTTTTGACTCAATTTGTTCACTAGATAAGGGAGGAGAGGGAGAGGAGGAAAAGCGTAAGCAAATATTCCTGACCAGTTCATCCATAGGGCATTGCCTTGGGATTGCTTGTGTGGGTATCTGGACGCGAAGTTTTGGCATTTTGCGTTCTCTTTTGTTGCAAATAAGTCTATCTGAGGTGTTCCCCAGAGTGTGAAGTAGGTGTTCAGAATTTGTGGGTGGATTTCCCATTCGTGGACTTGTTGGTGATCTCGAGAGAGATTGTCTGCCAGTTGATTCTGGATCCCTGGAATAAACTGTGCTATGAGGCGAATTTGATGGTGGATTGCCCACTTCCATATGTTTTGAGCTAATAAGCTTAACTGCGTTGAATGTGTTCCTCCTTGTTTGTTTAGATAATACATCGTTGTCATGTTGTCTGTTTTGACAAGGATGTATTTGTGGGTTATGATTGGTTGGAAAGCTTTTAGTGCTTGAAAAACTGCTAATAATTCTAGATGATTTATATGCAGTTTTGTTTGATGTATGTTCCATTGTTCCAGTGTGTTGATTGAGATGTGCTCCCCACCCTGTCATGGAAGCATCTGTTGTTATTACGTACTGTGGCACTGGGTCTTGGAAAGGCCGCCCTTTGTTTAAATTTATACTGTTCCACCATAGAAGCGAGAGGTAAGTTTGGCGGTCTATTAACACCAGATCTAGAAGGTGACCCTGTGCTTGAGACCACTGTGAGGCTAGGCATTGTTGTAAGGGCCTCATGTGCAGTCTTGCGTTTGGGACAATGGCTATGCATGAGGACATCATGCCTAGGAGCTGTAGTATTGTTCTTGCTTGTATTGTTTGATTTGGAGACATGTGTTGAAGGACTCTGTTGAAATTGTGAATTCTTTGTGGAGTTGGCGTTGCTACTCCTTTTGTCGTGTCTATTATGGCCCCTAGATATTGCTGTACTTTGCTTGGCTGAATGTTGGATTTTGCAAAGTTGACGGTGAACCCTAGTTTGTAGAGGGTTTGTATAACTTGATTTGTGTGGTTTGAGCATTGTGTGAGCGAACTGGTTTTGATTAGCCAGTCGTCTAGATACGGGAATACATGTATTTGCTGCCTTCTGATGTGTGCAGCGACTACTGCTAGGCATTTTGTGAATACCCTTGGAGCGGTTGTTAAACCGAAAGGCAATACTTTGAATTGGTAATGTATTCCTTTGAATACAAACCTTAGATATTTTCTGTGTGATTGATGTATTGGTATATGGAAATATGCGTCTTTGAGGTCTAGGGTTGTCATGTAGTTGTGTTTTTTGAGCAATGGTAACACTTCTTGTAGTGTGACCATGTGAAAGTGGTCTGATTTGATGAATGTGTTTACTACTCTGAGGTCCAGAATTGGTCTCAGTGTTTTGTCCTTTTTTGGTATCAAGAAGTACAGTGAATAAACTCCTGTGTTTATTTGTGTGCTTGGTACTAATTCTATTGCATTTTTTTGCAGTAATGCTTGAACTTCTATCTCTAGAAGCTGTGAATGGTGTTTTGATAAATTTTGTGATTTTGGTGGTATGTCTGGAGGGAATTGCAGGAATTCTATGCAATAACCATGTTGGATAATTGCTAGGACCCATGTGTCTGTAGTTATTTCCTCCCATGCTTCGTAATATTGACCTATCCTTCCCCCCACTGGTGTTGTGTGGGGGGGGTGAGTGACGTGTGAGTCACTGCTTGTTGGTAGTGGTTTTGGGGCTTTGAAATCTTCCTCTATTCCTAGGGAATTGCCCTCCTCTATACTGGCCCCGAAAGCCTCCCCTGTACTGTCCCTGGTAGGTGGACGGTGCGGACTGTGAGGTACTGGCTTGTGTGGCCTGACCCCGAAACCCTCCTCTAAAAGGTGTTTTGCGGAAGGTGGTATAAGATCCTCTGCTCTGCGGGGAGTAGAGTGCGCCCATGGCCTTGGCAGTGTCAGTGTCCTTTTTGAGCTTTTCTATGGCTGTGTCGACCTCCGGACCGAACAGCATTTTTTCGTTTACTGGCATGTTAAGTACTGCCTGCTGAATTTCCGGCTTGAATCCAGACGTTCTGAGCCATGCGTGCCTACGGATGGTAACCGACGTATTAATGGTCCTTGCGGCTGTGTCTGCTGCATCCATAGAGGAGCGTATTTGATTGTTGGAAATGTTTTGACCTTCTTCAACAACCTGTTTTGCTCTTTTTTGTAAATCTTTTGGGAGATGTTCAATGAGATGCTGCATCTCATCCCAGTGGGCTCTGTCGTATCGCGCTAGCAGCGCTTGTGAGTTTGCGATGCGCCACTGGTTTGCTGCCTGGACAGCGACCCTCTTCCCGGCTGCATCAAACTTTCTGCTTTCTTTATCTGGGGGAGGTGCATCCCCAGAAGTGTGTGAATTTGCCCGTTTTCTGGCAGCCCCTACCACCACAGAATCTGGTGGCAGCTGAGAGGTGATGAATACAGGGTCCGTAGGAGGCGCCTTATATTTTTTGTCCACTCTAGGCGTTACTGCCCTGCTTTTTACTGGCTCTTTGAAGATCTCCTTTGCATGGCGAAGCATGCCTGGGAGCATAGGCAGGCTCTGGTAGGAGCTGTGGGTGGAGGAGAGGGTGTTAAATAAAAAGTCATCCTCTACTTGTTCAGAGTGTAGTTCCACATTATGGAACTGAGCTGCTCTAGCCACCACTTGTGAATAGGCTGTGCTGTCCTCAGGTGGTGATGGCCTAGTTGGGTATGTGTCTGGGCTGTTATCAGACACTGGTGCATCGTACAAGTCCCACGCGTCTTGATCTTGGTCGTCGTGGCTCATGGCGGTGTGAGCTGGCGAATGTGACGGGGTGTAAGTAGGTGAAGCCGGAGTTACAGGTGGAGGCGAGGGAGGTGTTACCGTCTTTGCTGTTTGTTGCTGAGGAGCCTCTCGTGCTACAAACTGAAGTGTTCTCTTTCTTTTGACAGGTGGAAGGGTACTGATTTTCCCTGTCCCCTGCTGAATAAAGATACGCTTTTGCGTGTGATCCACTTCAGTGGATTGCAGTTCCTGTTCGAATCTGTGTCTTTTAATTTGTGAAGACATAGAAAGTTCTTCAGTATAGGAGCCTGAAACTGGGTCTGTTGGTGCTTTTTTCGGCTCCGAAAACCCTGTTGTTTGCTTTTTCGGCTCCGAGGTAACCTTCCTCTTCTTTTGTGCCGAAAAATCTTGGCCTCTATGATCTTCGGCGCCACTGTCTCGGCGTCGATCCGTGTCGACACCGAACTCTCGGTGTCGATGCTTCTCTTTAGCACTCTCTCGGTCCCGAGGAGGCTGCGTGCCGGTGTCTCGACCGGAGTCGGACGATCTTGACACTGAATGGGCCTTTTTCGGTGCCGATTGTTGGTCACCGTGAATTTGGGTTGAGCCATGGCCGGTTGGCAGTGGCGTCCCCTGGGCCTTTTTGCCTTTTTTAATTTCTGATCTCGACGTCTTACTCACTGTTTTTGGATGGTCGAGTTCGTCGGAGTCTGAATCCTGGATGGAAAAGGATTCCTCCTGTTCCTCTTCTGTCTCGAACTGTCGATGCTCTTTTGGCGTGGACGCCATCTGCAGTCTTCTCGCTCGACGGTCGCGCAGAGTTTTTCGGGACCGGAACGCCCGACAGGCCTCACAGGATTCTTCGCTGTGCTCGGGTGACAGGCACAGGTTACAGACCGAGTGTTGGTCCGTATAAGGATATTTGTTGTGGCATTCAGGGCAGAATCGAAACGGGGTCCGTTCCATCGGCGTTGTTCTCCACGCGGTCGGGCCGACTAGGCCCCGACTGTAGGAGGCTGGACTGGCTTGTAGTGAGTACCAAGGGGTACTTGCACCTTGCACCAGGCCCAGTTATCCCTTATTAGTGTATAGGGTGTCTAGCAGCTTAGGCTGATAGATAATGGTAGCTTAGCAAAGCAGCTCAGGCTGAACTAGGAGACGTGTGAAGCTACTACAGTACCACTTAGTGTCATATGCACAATATCATAAGAAAACACAATACACAGTTATACTAAAAATAAAGGTACTTTATTTTTATGACAATATGCCAAAGTATCTTAGAGTGTACCCTCAGTGAGAGGATAGGAAATATACACAAGATATATATACACAATAGCAAAAATATGCAGTATAGTCTTAGAAAACAGTGCAAACAATGTATAGTTACAATAGGATGCAATGGGGAAACATAGGGATAGGGGCAACACAAACCATATACTCCAGAAGTGGAATGTGAACCACGAATGGACCCCAAACCTATGTGACCTTGTAGAGGGTCGCTGGGACTATTAGAAAATAGTGAGAGTTAGCAAAATAACCCACCCCAAGACCCTGAAAAGTGAGTGCAAAGTGCACCAAAGTTCCCCTAAGGACAAAATAGTCGTGTTAGAGGGAGAATGCAAGGAAAACACAAATCAGCAATGCAACAACGATGGATTCCTGTCTGAAGGTACCTGTGGAACAAGGGGACCAAGTCCAAAAGTCACAAGCAGCTCGGAGATGGGCAGATGCCCAAGAAATGCCAGCGGTTGGTGCAAAGAAGCTCTTACTAGGCTGAAGAACTGTGAATACTGCAGGAACGACAAGGGCTAGAGACTTCCCCTTTGGAGGATGGATCCCCCACGCCTTGGAGAGTCGTGCAGAAGTGTTTTCCCGCCGGATGGACGCCAACAAGCCTTGCTACCCGCAAATCGTGCGTTTGGCGTTTTTGGACGCTGCTGGGGCCCAGGAGGGACCAGGAGGTCGCAAATTGGACCTGCAGAGAGAGGGGACGTCGAGCAAGACAAGGAGCCCTCACTGAAGCAGGTAGCACCCGGAGAAGTGCCAGAAACAGGCACTATGAGGATGCGTGAAACGGTGCTCGCCGAAGTTGCACAAAGGAGTCCCACGTCGCCGGAGACCAACTTAGAAAGTCGTGCAATGCAGGTTAGAGTGCCGTGGACCCCGGCTTGGCTGTGCACGAAGGATTTCCGCCGGAAGTGCACAGGGGCCGGAGAAGCTTGCAAAGTCGCGGTTCCCAGCAATGCAGCCCAGCGAGGTGAGGCAAGGACTTACCTCCACCAAACTTGGGCTGAAGAGTCACTGGACTGTGGGGGTCACTTGGACGGTGTCGCTGGATTCGAGGGACCTCGCTCGTCGTGCTGAGAGGAGACCCAAGGGACCGGAGATGCAGCTTTTTGGTGCCTGCGGGTGCAGGGGGAAGATTCCGTCGACCCACGGGAGATTTCTTCGGATCTTCTGGTGCAGAGAGGAGGCAGACTACCCCCACAGCATGCACAAGCAGGAAAACAGTCGAGAAGGCGGCAGGATCAGCGTTACAGAGTTGCAGTAGTCGTCTTTGCTACTATGTTGCAGGTTTGCAGGCTTCCAGCGCGGTCAGCGGTCGATTCCTTATCAGAAGGTGAAGAGGGAGATGCAGAGGAACTCGGCTGAGCTCATGCATTCGTTATCTAACGTTTCCCCAGAGACAGAGACCCTAAATAGCCAGAAAAGAGGGTTTGGCTACCTAGGAGAGAGGAAAGGCTACTAACACCTGAAGGAGCCTATCACAAGGAGTCTCTGACGTCACCTGGTGGCACTGGCCACTCAGAGCAGTCCAGTGTGCCAGCAGCACCTCTGTTTCCAAGATGGCAGAGGTCTGGAGCACACTGGAGGAGCTCTGGACACCTCCCAGGGGAGGTGCAGGTCAGGGGAGTGGTCACTCCCCTTTCCTTTGTCCAGTTTCGCGCCAGAGCAGGGGCTAAGGGGTCCCTGAACCGGTGTAGACTGGCTTATGCAGAATTGGGCACACCTGTGCCCAACAAAGCATTTCCAGAGGCTGGGGGAGGCTACTCCTCCCCTGCCTTCACACCATTTTCCAAAGGGAGAGGGTGTCACACCCTCTCTCAGAGGAAGTTCTTTGTTCTGCCATCCTGGGCCAGGCCTGGCTGGACCCCAGGAGGGCAGCTGCCTGTCTGAGGGGTTGGCAGCAGCAGCAGCTGCAGAGAAACCCCAGGAAGGGCAGTCTGGCAGTACCAGGGTCTGTGCTACAGACCACTGGGATCATGGAATTGTACCAACAATGCCAGGATGGCATAGAGGGGGCAATTCCATGATCATAGACATGTTACATGGCCATATTCGGAGTTACCATGGTGAAGCTACATATAGGTAGTGACCTATATGTAGTGCACGCGTGTAATGGTGTCCCCGCACTCACAAAGTTCAGTGAATTGGCTCTGAACAATGTGGGGGCACCTTGGCTAGTGCCAGGGTGCCCTCACACTAAGTAACTTTGCACCTAACCTTTACCAGGTAAAGGTTAGACATATAGGTGACTTATAAGTTACTTAAGTGCAGTGTAAAATGGCTGTGAAATAACGTGGACGTTATTTCACTCAGGCTGCAGTGGCAGGCCTGTGTAAGAATTGTCAGAGCTCCCTATGGGTGGCAAAAGAAATGCTGCAGCCCATAGGGATCTCCTGGAACCCCAATACCCTGGGTACCTCAGTACCATATACTAGGGAATTATAAGGGTGTTCCAGTAAGCCAATGTAAATTGGTAAAAATGGTCACTAGCCTGTCAGTGACAATTTGGAAAGAAATGAGAGAGCATAACCACTGAGGTTCTGGTTAGCAGAGCCTCAGTGAGACAGTTAGGCACCACACAGGGAACATACACATGCACACCTATGAGCACTGGGGCCCTGTGTGACAGGGTCCCAGTGACACATACATATAGGCCACAAACCTATGAGCACTGGGGTCCTGACCAGCAGGATCCCAGTGACACATAACAACCATACTGAAACCATGGTGTTTTCACTATGAGCACTGAGGCCTGGCTATCAGGATCCCAGTGAGACAGTGAAAACAGTGACAAACACCCTGACATACACTCACAAACAGGCCAAAAGTGGGGGTAACAAGGCTAGAAAGAGGCTACCTTCTCACACAACCCCCCCCCAAACGAAGGACAATAAGGCTAACCTTGGCCAGTTGAGACTTTATTGTCTAAGTGGTGATAAGTAGAGAGTAGCTCTGCAATAGACTGGTTACTCCCTTTATCATCCACTATATGGTTACTTCCCTGTGGGGATGTAAACCACCCTGTTTGAAGTTTTTTAGCTAAGCAACAATGTGAAGATGTATTTTCAGAGTTTCTATCAGTAAGTTTTAGTTTAGAGCAGTGGGAATTGTCCACTGAACCTATTTGTAGTGATGGAAATGCCAGACAGGGATGCTGTCTCAGAAAAGCCATAGCTGGGCAAAAACTTTGTCCATCTGGCTGGAAGAGAGAACAGGGATGCTGTTTCTCTTGAGTTGGAGCAGGGCAGGGATGCTGTCCTATGAGCTCCACACTAGGGCAGGGATGCTGTCCTAAGTGTTGTGAGGTAGTGCAGGGTTTCTGCACTAAAGTTTCTCTGGAAGGGTTGGAGGGATGCTCCATGTTAACTAAAATGGTGCTGTTTTTCTCACCAATGTTAGTTATCCCACAGAGAGGTACTTCCACCTCAGGGAGTCCAGCTTTGCCAGCTGATGATTCCCTTAGAACAGGTGCCACCCCAGGAGAGGTTTCTCCCACCACAGGAATAGTATCCTGAATGGTAGGGTGGTTAGGGGATACTGTGATACCCTTTTTACCTGTTGATGGAGAGGGATCCTGAGTTTTCAGGCCTTCTCTCCTTTGCTTTTTCATTTCACTTGAAATGAGAGGGAACAATTCCTCAGGGATGCCCAGCATGGCTGCATGGTCATAAAACTCTACATCAGCCCAACCTGAGGCCTCTAGGTCATTACCTAAGAGACAGTCTACAGGTAAGCTAGGTGATACCACCACCTGCTTAGGGCCAGTAACTCCACCCCAACTAAACTGAATTATAGCTAAGGGAAGAAACTTAGTGGAGTTATGGACATCAATAATCTTATACTGTTGTCCAATGATGTGTTGTTCAGGAGGCACTAGGTTTTCAGTCACCAAAGTGAAACTGGCACCTGTGTCCCTGTAGGCCAAGGCCTCAACACCATTTATTGAAACTGTCTGCCTGTACTTATCCATTGTAAGGGGACAAGCAGCCAGTGTGGCAAGGCCAATGCCACTAGGTGTGACAGAAACTGTCTTGGGACTGATTACATCAGTTTCCACTATGGACCCATAAGTGAACCCAACTACACCCTTTGCTTGACTGTTGCCAGCAGTCCCACCACTAGTACCACTACTGCTAGGGGCACTAGAGCTTGATGTATTAGTGGTGGTAGGCTCAGGGGGTTTACCTGGACAGGACTTATCCCCTGGCCTATGGCCTCTGTTTTTACACACAAAGCACCAAGGCTTTTTAATGTGTGCAGGTTGGGAAGAAGAGGAAGAATTTGTTTTATCCCCACCCTCTGAAGAGTGTTTAAGATTTGAAGTGGGATCTTTGGTTTTACCCTTATCCCCATGCTTATCTTGAGATTTTTCCCCATCTTTCTTCTTATTGCCATCTTTGTCACCCCCTGTATGAACTTTTCTGTTCACCCTTGTTCTGACCCATTTGTCTGCCTTCTTTCCCAATTCTTGGGGAGAGGTCAGATCAGAGTCTACCAGGTACTGGTGCAACAAATCAGACACACAATTATTAAGTATATGCTCTCTCAGGATTGTGTTATACAGGCTTTCATAATCAGTAACTTTACTGCCATGTAACCACCCCTCCAAGGCCTTCACTGAATGGTCAATGAAATCAACCCAGTCTTGTGAAGACTCCTTTTTGGTCTCTCTGAACTTTATCCTGTACTGTTCAGTGGTTAAGCCATAACCATCCAGGAGTGCATTCTTAAGAACTGTAAAATTGTTAGCATCATTTTCTTTTACAGTAAGGAGCCTATCCCTACCTTTTCCAGTAAATGATAGCCATAGGATAGCAGCCCACTGCCTTTGAGGGACATCCTGTACAGCACAGGCCCTCTCAAGTGCAGCAAACCACTTGTTAATGTCATCCCCCTCCTTGTAAGGGGGAACTATCTTATGCAGATTCCTGGAATCATGCTCTTTTGCAGGATGACTATGGGGAATACTGCTGCTGCCACCATGGGTATCTAAACCCATTTTCTGTCTTTCCCTCTCTATTTCTAAAGACTGTCTATCCAAATCCAGCTGTTGCTTCTTGAGCTTCAGTCTGGTTTGCTCCACTCTCAATCTATTGAGCTCCCTTTCCAACAATCTGTCATCAGGGTGGGTGGGAGGGACATTTCTAGATACAGAGGTATGATGGGAATGAACAGAAGGAGACCTGTCCCTTACAGAGGGCACCCTAACAGCTTGGCTACCAGTATAATGTGAGAGCACATCATCAGTATGATGTGATTCAACCTCTGTACCAACTATGCTAGACTGTCTAGTAATGGGCAGGCTGAGAAGTTTCTTTCCTGAACCTTTTCCTGGGGGAGTCCCTGGATCAGATTGAGAACCATTAGCTACTTTTTCTACAGATTGGGCACTTATGGCCTTATCCTGTACTCTAAGCATATTAATTAACAGTTCTAAGGAAGGATTCTTCCCTACACTCAAACCTCTCTCTATGCAGAGACTCCTTGCTCCTTTCCAGCTAAGGTGATCATATGCAAGTTTGGACAGTTCAACTTTTTGGCCTGTGCCAGACATTTTTAGAGAGAGTTAAAGTGATAGACAAAGAGAAAAAAAAGTTTTCAGAACTTTTTGGAAAGACAGAAAAAACTTTTTTAAACTTTTAAGAACTTTTTGAAAGTTTAGAAGTACTTTTCAGCACTTAGAAAAGAGTGAAAAGAGGAAATGCAAAACTTTTTGGCTATGTGTATATACACTGACCTTGTTTTGTATATTTTTCTCTTATGAAAAGTACAATGACAAGAGTGGTAAGTAGTCTCAAGCACTTATCCCACCACTGCACAACCAATGTAGGAGGCTGGACTGGCTTGTAGTGAGTACCAAGGGGTACTTGCACCTTGCACCAGGCCCAGTTATCCCTTATTAGTGTATAGGGTGTCTAGCAGCTTAGGCTGATAGATAATGGTAGCTTAGCAAAGCAGCTCAGGCTGAACTAGGAGACGTGTGAAGCTACTACAGTACCACTTAGTGTCATATGCACAATATCATAAGAAAACACAATACACAGTTATACTAAAAATAAAGGTACTTTATTTTTATGACAATATGCCAAAGTATCTTAGAGTGTACCCTCAGTGAGAGGATAGGAAATATACACAAGATATATATACACAATAGCAAAAATATGCAGTATAGTCTTAGAAAACAGTGCAAACAATGTATAGTTACAATAGGATGCAATGGGGAAACATAGGGATAGGGGCAACACAAACCATATACTCCAGAAGTGGAATGTGAACCACGAATGGACCCCAAACCTATGTGACCTTGTAGAGGGTCGCTGGGACTATTAGAAAATAGTGAGAGTTAGCAAAATAACCCACCCCAAGACCCTGAAAAGTGAGTGCAAAGTGCACCAAAGTTCCCCTAAGGACAAAATAGTCGTGTTAGAGGGAGAATGCAAGGAAAACACAAATCAGCAATGCAACAACGATGGATTCCTGTCTGAAGGTACCTGTGGAACAAGGGGACCAAGTCCAAAAGTCACAAGCAGCTCGGAGATGGGCAGATGCCCAAGAAATGCCAGCGGTTGGTGCAAAGAAGCTCTTACTAGGCTGAAGAACTGTGAATACTGCAGGAACGACAAGGGCTAGAGACTTCCCCTTTGGAGGATGGATCCCCCACGCCTTGGAGAGTCATGCAGAAGTGTTTTCCCGCCGGATGGACGCCAACAAGCCTTGCTACCCGCAAATCGTGCGTTTGCGTTTTTGGACGCTGCTGGGGCCCAGGAGGGACCAGGAGGTCGCAAATTGGACCTGCAGAGAGAGGGGACGTCGAGCAAGACAAGGAGCCCTCACTGAAGCAGGTAGCACCCGGAGAAGTGCCAGAAACAGGCACTACGAGGATGCGTGAAACGGTGCTCGCCGAAGTTGCACAAAGGAGTCCCACGTCGCCGGAGACCAACTTAGAAAGTCGTGCAATGCAGGTTAGAGTGCCGTGGACCCCGGCTTGGCTGTGCACGAAGGATTTCCGCCGGAAGTGCACAGGGGCCGGAGAAGCTTGCAAAGTCGCGGTTCCCAGCAATGCAGCCCAGCGAGGTGAGGCAAGGACTTACCTCCATCAAACTTGGGCTGAAGAGTCACTGGACTGTGGGGGTCACTTGGACGGTGTCGCTGGATTCGAGGGACCTCGCTCGTCGTGCTGAGAGGAGACCCAAGGGACCGGAGATGCAGCTTTTTGGTGCCTGCGGTTGCAGGGGGAAGATTCCGTCGACCCACGGGAGATTTCTTCGGATCTTCTGGTGCAGAGAGGAGGCAGACTACCCCCACAGCATGCACAAGCAGGAAAACAGTCGAGAAGGCGGCAGGATCAGCGTTACAGAGTTGCAGTAGTCGTCTTTGCTACTATGTTGCAGGTTTGCAGGCTTCCAGCGCGGTCAGCGGTCGATTCCTTATCAGAAGGTGAAGAGGGAGATGCAGAGGAACTCGGCTGAGCTCATGCATTCGTTATCTAACGTTTCCCCAGAGACAGAGACCCTAAATAGCCAGAAAAGAGGGTTTGGCTACCTAGGAGAGAGGAAAGGCTACTAACACCTGAAGGAGCCTATCACAAGGAGTCTCTGACGTCACCTGGTGGCACTGGCCACTCAGAGCAGTCCAGTGTGCCAGCAGCACCTCTGTTTCCAAGATGGCAGAGGTCTGGAGCACACTGGAGGAGCTCTGGACACCTCCCAGGGGAGGTGCAGGTCAGGGGAGTGGTCACTCCCCTTTCCTTTGTCCAGTTTCGCGCCAGAGCAGGGGCTAAGGGGTCCCTGAACCGGTGTAGACTGGCTTATGCAGAATTGGGCACACCTGTGCCCAACAAAGCATTTCCAGAGGCTGGGGGAGGCTACTCCTCCCCTGCCTTCACACCATTTTCCAAAGGGAGAGGGTGTCACACCCTCTCTCAGAGGAAGTTCTTTGTTCTGCCATCCTGGGCCAGGCCTGGCTGGACCCCAGGAGGGCAGCTGCCTGTCTGAGGGGTTGGCAGCAGCAGCAGCTGCAGAGAAACCCCAGGAAGGGCAGTCTGGCAGTACCAGGGTCTGTGCTACAGACCACTGGGATCATGGAATTGTACCAACAATGCCAGGATGGCATAGAGGGGGCAATTCCATGATCATAGACATGTTACATGGCCATATTCGGAGTTACCATGGTGAAGCTACATATAGGTAGTGACCTATATGTAGTGCACGCGTGTAATGGTGTCCCCGCACTCACAAAGTTCAGTGAATTGGCTCTGAACAATGTGGGGGCACCTTGGCTAGTGCCAGGGTGCCCTCACACTAAGTAACTTTGCACCTAACCTTTACCAGGTAAAGGTTAGACATATAGGTGACTTATAAGTTACTTAAGTGCAGTGTAAAATGGCTGTGAAATAACGTGGACGTTATTTCACTCAGGCTGCAGTGGCAGGCCTGTGTAAGAATTGTCAGAGCTCCCTATGGGTGGCAAAAGAAATGCTGCAGCCCATAGGGATCTCCTGGAACCCCAATACCCTGGGTACCTCAGTACCATATACTAGGGAATTATAAGGGTGTTCCAGTAAGCCAATGTAAATTGGTAAAAATGGTCACTAGCCTGTCGGTGACAATTTGGAAAGAAATGAGAGAGCATAACCACTGAGGTTCTGGTTAGCAGAGCCTCAGTGAGACAGTTAGGCACCACACAGGGAACATACACATGCACACCTATGAGCACTGGGGCCCTGTGTGACAGGGTCCCAGTGACACATACATATAGGCCACAAACCTATGAGCACTGGGGTCCTGACCAGCAGGATCCCAGTGACACATAACAACCATACTGAAACCATGGTGTTTTCACTATGAGCACTGAGGCCTGGCTATCAGGATCCCAGTGAGACAGTGAAAACAGTGACAAACACCCTGACATACACTCACAAACAGGCCAAAAGTGGGGGTAACAAGGCTAGAAAGAGGCTACCTTCTCACACCGACGGTGTGCCGAAATCTACCCCGAAGGGCACCGAAGCGCTTCGATGTTCAATGCGTTGTCGTATGTGTTTATCTCGAACCGGATCGCAACGATACCGTCGAAAATCTTCCGTTTTCAGCTATCTTTCCGTTCCGAAACTCGGAGCGACAGGAACACGTCCGAACCCGATGGCGGAAAGAAAACAATCGAAGATGGAGTCAACGCCCATGCGCAATGAGCACAGAAGGAGGAGCCACTCAGTCCAGTGACTCGAAAACACTTCTTCGAAGAAAAACAACTTGTAACACTCCGACCCAACACCAGATGGCGAGCTAATGCATACCATGTGTATCTACAGCGACAGATGCCATCGAACATCTTAATACAGACACTAACCACAGCAGAAAATACAGATGGCTCCTCCAAAGAGCAGCATCACTTTCAACAATGAATATGTTATGTAGAACCTACATTCACTGCTTTGTCATAGCGAAGTGTGCATGACCTACTGAGCAGAGTAGCTTGCTTTCTCAGAAAATATTCTTATATGGACACAATCTGAAACAGTTTAGAGTATGTAAGAATTTGCTTTTTCAAAAGGTGAGAGCTTCAATGCATTTCATCGGCTGCCCCAATTTCATCTGTAGCACCAGTCACTGCTGCCTGCCCAGGTCCTCTTGCCATGCCAAAAAAGCAAGAAATCTCATACGATCCAGTAGCTGCCTGCCATGCAATGTCAGACCTGCATATGCACCTTCACAGAGTGCCTGTCCTTACTTGGGAGTTGGCTGTCTTGCCAAACTAGGAGGTGCCAGGGCAGGTGGGCAGTTACAGCCTAGCATGTTTAGCCTTCAGGATCTTACACAGTAACCCACACACAGGCTGGGCTATAAACACAACTCAGCCACCGGAGCCAGGGCATGCTGAGGAGACTAGAGAGACATTGCCAGATCCTTGTAACTTCAGCAGGCAGTCATTCAGTATCAAAAACTCAGAGCAGGCCAGGAGACCTGCTGAAAACCACCTTTCTGGGTCCTGGCCAGCACCAGCCTCTCATCACACCAGCCTTAATTCGCCACAGACAGGAATGTATTTATAAATTTAGGGGAACATATGAGAGATGGAGTCTTGCCTTCAGAAGTGTGTACTCTCTGACCCCTGAAGACCAGGTTTAGCCGGCTCGTGACAGGTCACAGAGACAACAGTTATGCCCCACAGTTATGTTTATTTGTAAAGCGTGCTATCACCTGTGCAGGTATCCTAGGGCTGAGCAGGTGTGAGTCTGGTCTCGCCTAGGGTGAGACGGGCTAATCAAAGAGCTAGACTTTCTACTTCTTGCAGCACTCAAGAAGCTAGGAAGAGGCTCTGATGTGTAGTGGTAGGTTGTTCCATGCTTTATGAACGATGTGGGAGAGGGTCCAAATGCCAGATCTGGGTCTGTGTATGCATCGGATGTGTGCAAGTAGGTGTCTGGCTAGTTTGTTAAAGGAGATGCAGCTAATGAGGTAGGCTGGGCCAATGTTTAGTGCTGTGCAGGTATGAGTCAAGAATCTGCACCGCGCACGCATGTGTACTGGGAGCCAGTGGAGCTCCTTGAGGTGCAGAAGGAAGTGTGATGTGTGTACTGTGGGAAAAATGATTCTGCCCACCCAAGTTCTGGATGGTTTGCAGTTGTTTGATGAGTCATTTGATTATCCCGGCATTGAGGGTGTTCCCACAGTCCAGCTTGCTAGGGATGAGGGTGAACATGACAGTTTTGCAAGTGCTGCTTGGGAGCCATGTAAAGATTGTCCTTAGACTCTGCAAAGTGTTACAGCAGAAAGCATTAACGGTGTTGATTTGGGCAACCGTATTGAGATTGCTGCTAATGACGATCCCAAGGTTCTTGGAGTGGGTGATGGGGTGGGAGCCAGCCACAAGGTCGAGTCCCATGGTGCAGTTTTCTTCCAGAATATCATGACTTCTGTTTTGTTGGTGTTGAGTTTGAAACAGTTGGCCTTTATCCAGTTGGCAACTTCGCCATGCAAGTGATGTATTGAGCAACACACAGCAGGGCCCATGCTTAGTACTATGATTAATAGAACCTCACAGCACAACAGGACATTTTACTGTGCGGCTGCTCCAGCTAATACAGTTTATGGCTTAAGGCCAGCTCCAGCCAGAGGCAGGCCTCTGGCAGCCCCTATGTTGTGTAACAGGAGAACTAAACTAGTTCTGACAAGAAGACAGTTGCGAGGTCACTAGTGGTTTCTGAGGCCAGGTGTTATGGATGACATCACAGGGGCAGTCCAGGGAGAGGATAGCCATTCACAGAAGTAAAGATAACATCCACTGCATTTTTTGCCTCCTTCGGTGATTGGTCATGTAGACATGACAGCCATCTTTGGGAACCTTCAGAATGGGCTTTGGGTCATTCCTGGAGGATATTTGGAGAGGGCCGACCTACCTTCAGGGTTTTTAGCTGTCACCTCCCAACACCCCCCCCCGCAAATCCCATCCATCCTCAGGCTACTGATGCACTGCTTGACAGTATATAGGAAGTGAAACACTCTTCTTAGCATACGGGTAGGCACCTGGTGAAACACAGATGAGTGAGCACTTTGCCGGGGGGGATTGGCCACTTGTATTTTTTGGATTCAGATAAGGATTAAGTATTCAGTTTGCTAAGCCTCTCACAAATAGTTACCAGGTTTAAATCCACCCACGCAGTTAATACTTACAATTCACAATTTTCACCATAGCCAGCAAGTTTGCATTTAAGACAAAAACAAGAGGGTCAGGGCCACCGTCTTCCAACTGTTGCATCACTGACATCTGGGATGGCCTCTCTTCTACTGCATAGTCTATATCAATACAAAAAGAAAATGAACTGCTTGCACAAGTGAGCTGAAATTGTAATTTCAATGCTTTATGCAAAACCAAGCAACATTTGATTTTTTTGTTTTTATTTTTCAAGAGTGAGCTGAACCTTCATTATCTAAAAGTGCTGACATAAACTTGCCTGTAAGGGTTCCAATCTTCAGAAGCTTATCAAATCAGTCACTCTAAGATATGTACCTGTGTGCTACCACGGGCCACCTGAGCTAAGGCGGCTCTGCACTTCCGAAATCACAAAGGTTAGCCACATGCAAACTATGTTGTCTCCACCTGTGTAGTTTTGCAGTGACACTTCCACATTGCACACCACTCCCAACTGATAAGAATTTACTTTCTCTACTTGTTCAAGAGCCTGCAGGTTCATCAGCTGCACCCACAGCTTATGGTTTGGCCTCAGTAAGACAAAACGCAGGGCCCTTGATTGAACTGTATTACCTCAATGTTGAGAAGGTGCCTAGTGTGTCTTTGTTTGAAAGACAGGTAGTCTTCATAAGATTGAAGCTGCACACTTCTAGTTCGAAGACCCAGACGTTAAAAAAGCTGCATAAATCTCATGAACATGCTTTAATCTTGTTATCTTTTAACAAAGATATCCTTGAAGAAAACACGTACCGTCCCATGATTAGAAATTTGGTAAAATTATGTTATTTAGTATATCTGTGTAAAGTTGAGGTTGGTTACATGCGTCACTCTTTGAATAACATGCATTACCATAAGCAATTGGTAGGTTTTAGAACTGTAATATTTTCCAGTGCCATACGTACAAGAGTGGAGACAGTGAACCCAGGAGTGATCCGTGGTGTATTTTGAAGAGTTGTAGGGAAATGTCTCCTTGGCATGGTTACCCCCTGACTTTTTGCCTTTTGTTGATGCCAGTTATGATTGAAAGTGTGCTGGGACCCTGTTAACCAGGCCCCAGCACCAGTGTTCATTCCCTAAACTGTACCTTTGTTCCCACAATTGGCACAGCCCTGGCACACAGATAAGTCCCTTGTAAATGGTACCCCTCGTACAAAGGGCCCTGATGCCAGGGAAGGCCTCTAAGGGCTGCAGCATGTCTTATGCCACCCTGGGGACCCCTCACTCAGCACACGCACACTGCCTCACAGCTGGTGTGAGCTGTTGGGGGGAAAATGACTAAGTCGACATGGCACTTCCCTCAGAGTGCCACGCCCACCTCTCACTGCCTGTGGCATAGGTAAGTCACCACTCTAGCAGGCCTTACAGCCCGAAGGCAGGGTGCACTATACCACAGGTATACAGTGCCCCTACAGTGTCTAAGCAAAACCTTAGACATTGTGAGTGCAGGGTAGCCATAAAGAGTATAAGGTTTGGGAGTTTGTCAAACACGAACTCCACAGTTCCATAATGGCTACACTGAAATCTGGGAATTTTCAAACTTCTCAGCAGAATAAATGCACACTGATGCCAGTGTGGAATGTATTGTAAAATGCACCCAGAGGGCATTTTAGAGATGATCCCTGGTTACCAGTCTGACTTCTAGTGCTAGGCTGACCAGTTTCTGCCAGCATGCCACAACCAGACGAGTTTCTGGCCACATGGGGAGAGTGCCTTTGTCACTCTGTGTCCAGGAACAAAGCCTGTACTGGGTGGAGGTGCTTCTCACCTTCCCCTGCAGGAACTGTAACACCTGGTGGTGAGCCTCAAAGGCTTATGCCTTTTGTTACAGCACCCCAGGGCATTCCAGCTAGTGGAGATGCCCGCCCCTCTGGCCACTGCCCCCACTTTTGGGGGCAAGGCTGGAGGAGATAATGAGAAAAACAAGGAGGAATCACCCACCAGTCAGGACAGCCCCTGAGGTGTCCTGAGCTGAGGTGACCCCTGCCTTTAGAAATCCTCCATTTTGAGATTGGAGGGTTCCCCCAATAAGATTAGGGATGTGCTCCCCTCCCCTCAGGGAGGAGGCACAAAGAGGGTGTAGCCACCCTCCAGGACAGTAGCCATTGGCTACTGCCGTCCTGACCTAAACACACCCCTAAATCTAGTATTTAGGGGCGACCCAGAACCCCGGAAATCAGATTCCTGCAACCTACACAAAGAATGACTGCTGACCTGAGAGCCACGCAGAGACGACAACTGACTTGGCCCCAGCCCTACTGGCCTGTCTCCAGACTCAAAGAACCTGCACAGCGACGCATCCGACAGGGACCAGCGACCTCTGAAACCTCAGAGGACTGCCCTGAACCGAAGGACCAAGAAACTCCAGAGAACAGCGGCACTGTTCAAAAACAGCAACAACTTTTTAACAACTTTTACAGAATTCACTCTTCCCGCCTGAAGCGTGAGACTTCACACTCTGCACCCGATGCCCCCGGCTCGAGCTCCAGAGAACCAACACTGAAGAGAGGACTTCCAGGCGACTGCGACCTCGTGAGTAACCTGAGACGACCCCCCTGCACCCCCGCAGCGACTCATGCAGAGAGGATCCAGAGGCTCCCCCTGACCGCGACTGCCTGGAACAAAGAAGCCGATGCCTGGACCAAGCACTGCACCCGCAGCCTCCAGGACCAAAAGGAACCAAACTCCAGTGCCCATCAGGCGACCCTCTGCCTAGCCCAGTCGGTGGCTGGCCCGAGAAGCCCCCCTGTGCCCTGCCTGTACCGCTAGAGTGACCCCCGGGTCCCTTCACTGATTTCTACAGAAAACCAGACGCCTGCTAAGCACACTGCACCAGGCCGCCCCTGTGCCGCTGAGGGTGTGCTTTGTGTGTCTGTTTGTGTCCCCCCAGTGCTCTACAAACCCCCCCCCAGTCTGCCCTCCGAAGACGCACAATTACCTGTTGGCAGACTGGAACTGTAGCCCCCCTGTTCTCCATAGGCGCCTATGTGTTTTGGGCCCTCCTTTGACCTCTGCACCTGACCGGCTCTGTGTTGCTGGTGCGGTGACTTTGGGGTTGCCTTGAACCCCCAACGGTGGGCTGCCTATGCCCAGGAAACTGAACTTGTAAGTGCCTTACCTACCTGAAAAACTAACCAAAACTTACCTCTTCCAGGAACTGTTGATTTTTGCACTGTATCCACTTTTAAAATAGCTCATTGCCATTTTAACCTATACTGTGTGCATGTTACTGCTCTAATTCAAAGTTCCTTATTTACCCGTGTGGAGTACCTTACATTTTATGTATTTACTTCAAATCTTGAATCTTGTAGTTCTAAAATAAATTAAGAAAATATATTTTTCTATATAAAAGCTATTGGCCTAGATTTAAGTCTGAGTGTGTGTTCATCATTTATTGCCTGTGTGTACAACAAATGCTTAACACTACCCTCTGATAAACCTACTGCTCGACCACACTGCCACAAAATAGAGCACTAGAATTTTATAATTTAGCCACCATCAACCTCTAAGGGGAACCCTTGGACTCACTTTGAGATAGTATATACAGAGACAACTTCCTACAAGGGTGGTCAAAGCTAAGTTCCTGAAGTGCCACTTTGGAATTGGAAAGGAAATTATTGGTAATGTGAGCAGGGGAACCGTGGAGAGAGACCGTGCTCAATCTGTGGAGAGGATAAGAATATAAAAAGGGGACATGCAGTAATGTAAGCCTAATCTGGGTAAGTGTTTTAATAGTGGTGGTCAAGTACACTGGCTGCAGGATTTAGAACATTTTCTTTATTCAGATACTTGATTTAGGGCTGGGAGGTGGGCTAGGAATCATTTCATCTCTTTTACATAACACATGACTTGCAACCACGTGAGAGCAATTTCCTACAGCTACTCGAATATTTAGTGAATTTGATAACTCATGGAATCGTCACAGGTGACTGGGAACGCCCATCACCATGTGCTAATGGATGGGTAGCTGTGTTATAACTCCATGTTTGAAGTCTAAATTAAAATTTGACGTGTGAAGTTGTGGATATTAACAAAGGGCGTGCTGACTAAAAATGGCACCTCAAAGGAGGTTAAGAATCCAGCAAGGATATAGTGTTAGTTCCTATGATGTGCTTTCATTCACTCTGCTGCACCGTATCAGATGTGAATTAAAAGGCTTATTTTAACTGTTTATTTTTCAGGAATCCTGTGACCACACAAGGTTTGTGATTAAAAAGTGGAAAGAGAGCCTTCCATAGTTTAGAGTTTAAACATGGAGTGAACTACACTCTTGCTTTGTTCATTTGATCTACTGCTAGTGAATTGACCTGGTTGATTGTAGGTTCCTGGTTGAGACACGGTGAGGAGCCAGTGTCTGCAGTTACCCTAGACAATTAAACAATCTTGTGTGTGACAAAGAGGACTTGATTTTACTGGCAGTCAGTTCTTATTAAGATGAATTTTGTGCACTTTTATTTTGATATTTACTCTGGCTGCCTGTAAATTATTTTTTTGGGGGGGTTGGGGGGGCTGGTATAAATGACATACTAGTAGTGGGGGCTTGTAATTTGTAGGTCAAGCGCTTGGAGGTGTATTGTGGGCTTTTAACCACCACATCACCTTCATTTGTTGCTGGGCTTGCCTTTCAAAAATCACTTGAAGTCATTGGTAAATGCTTTACATTTGTCCCACCTTGAGGCTATTTTTGTCGTGGCTTGCAAACCCCCCCATTACATGGATTGCTGCACGATTGCCAATATACTTCAGCATGGGCAAACTATTATTTTCTTTTACCTCTCCCCTTCATGCTGCATGCCGGCCATGGCGCTCACAGCGCGAACAGGCACAACAGCGTGAACTTGAGCGGCAGCACTGGAGAACTGGGCACACTCTTCACAGTTAACTAATCAGAGTAATTTCTTGTGGCTCTCCCCTTAAATCACTTGAAATTGGTAAATGCTTTACGTAGAACAGAAATCCTCAAAGTGAAAGCGGCTCTCCCAGTACAGCGGGAGAGCAGATATTACACTGCACTCTGGAAACTCGCCTCATAATGCTTTGCAGGGCATTACTTTAACACAACATTTGTGCTCGTAACTCAGCCTGTGGCGGGACCACCTACAAAACATTCAGCACAACGTGCTTTTTCTGTTCAGGTCATCTCTGGGTCCCCAAAATAATAACCTCTCCCACCATTCAGTGTCTTTTTAAGCACTCTCATAGCTGGAACGTTGGCTCTACAGCTGGGAGAAGTGTCTTGTTTGTAATATCAATGCAATAGGTCTGGTAGCCTTGAAATTTTTTACTGCAGTATGCCCTCCAAGAGATAAATATATGGTTACAGTGCATTACTTTATCCCATTCTTTTTTCATGTGGTTATGCTGTCTGTATGGTTACATGACCATGTTTCTTCCAAATGCTATTTTTGTGTTGTCCTCTAGGGGCTGTTCTGAGCATTGCAGTCAACATACTATAGTATTTGCGGCATGACATCTTGTCCCATAATGCTTTGCAGGGCATTATGTTTACAAAACATTTTTGCTCATAACTCAGCCTGTGGTGGTCCTAGGACAATGGGACCACCTGCAAAACGCTCTGTCTACATCATCTCTAGTTCCCAACACTAGGTTAGTGGGGACCCCACAATAATAATAATAACCCCTCTCACCATTCAGTGTCTTTTAAGCTTTCAATGGCTAGAACATTTGTGTATACCTGGAAGAGGTTTTGTTTTGAAGGCCTTGTTGTTAATATCATTGCAGTGGGCCTGCTAGCCCTAAAACACTCTCTAGGGGCTAAGTTTATGGTTAAACTGCATTACTTTCTCCTGTTTTTTTTTCATGGGGTTATATCCCCTAGAGGCTAACAATATGATTTTATGACCATGTTTCTTACACATTATGTTTTTGTTATGGTGCACTCTAGGGGCTGTTTTGAGCATTACAGTCTAATGACAAACGTTTATTTCTGATAAAGGTTTATAATTTTATATCTGTTAATAATCTCTCCTTACTACAATTATGATCATGATGCAGGCCAACTTAACATCTTTATGAAACTATGCCTGTTTGAACACATAAAGTTGGGTGACCCTTCTAGTTTATTTCTCCTCTGTGGCTGGCCTGTCGCTCTTTTGGGGGGGATTGTGTTAGCCAGCCAGCAAGTCTGATGGCGGGGCGGTGAAAGTGGTATTCTATTGGAATTAGCATGGCAGATTTAAATTAGGATGCTAAATGGCAATATTTTCATGTTTTGCTGAAGATAGCAGAAAAAAGTAAATGGAAGTGCTTTAGTTATAAGCAGGGCCACTGGAATTATACGGCAGGAAAAGGCGAAATTATGAGGTGGGGTTGACCAATTTATGTGTCAAGAAAAGTCCAGTTATTAATTTACAATGCCAATAGCTATAACTCAAGCAAATGCAAGATCTATTGCATTGCAAACGCTGGTTTATTTTATGCGCCAAGTACTGGGGTTGCCCAACTTATGGAATAGAATCACTTTGGACCCTAAGAGTGCATTACTTATGCTTTTGCATTATTAGACCACAGTAGTTTTCTTTGCAGCAGTAGTACAAATGGATCAAGGCACATTCACGATCATTCCTTTCAGTTAGATTTGTTGTATGCATTAACAAAGCCAGAATGTAGAGCACGTTCTTTTAATTCAGTCCCGAAAAATGCTTATATATAGTCTTTCTTTAATTACCATAATGGGATTGGCTGCCATTAGCCTTTGGGAGTCTATGCTGGGAGATGTGTTCAGTGGAGGAGCGGGTTATTCCATCTAATCTCTCTATGGTAATGTGCAGTGGGTGACACTCTGGCACATTTAAGGAGCGCCCAAGGAAAGCTCATCTATGCTGGGCCCAACCGAGGGCAGAGAGCTGCAGAATTTAAATCATAAAAGATATGTGTAATTTTCCTCTAAATCATGTGACATGTGGCTGCATTTCTATCTTACAAAGCACCTACAAGATACCACCCTTGCAGTTATTTGGGAATACCAAATCATATATACTGGAATCCATACCCCCAAAGTCCTACACCGTTATGTATTCAGAAAGCTCTTATGACTGCATAACCAAGAACATACATTCTAAGTATCATACTACCAAGGAATCAAAGGTAGTGTAGTTTTTGGTTAAGGCAAGTTCAGCATTTCATTGATGACTGTGTGGAGCTTCATATTAGTTTAGGTCAGGCAGATTAGAAAGTTAAATATTAGAACTTTTTGTATACAGACAGATTCACTGAAGTTACTATGTGATCAAACTTTGGTAGTATTGCGGCCACCACCATCTGATTCCACTTTAGCCAAGAAAATGACAATTGCCACATGTATTCCTTATGAGCTCGGACCTTCCCGTCTTCCTTTTTGTCTTGAGCCCTGTTCACTTGTGGCTTCAGGTTCTTTTACCACTGTGGAACTATGGGTCCTAACAGAGAGGAGCTTGTTACTGATGGACTACATAGAAGCCACCCTCTCGTGTCTCCCCTTTCTTTCTCAGTATTGATTTGATGGGTTGCACAAGAGTATGACATTTTTACTTTGGAAACAAATATGTAAAGTATGGTTTTCATATTTAAAAAAATAATTATTGGAGCTTTGATAAAGTCCGAAAAAACGAAACGTGTCAGCTGCCTGGTCGTTTTATGTAATCAACTGTTCTTCCAAAACAACTACATAAATGTGACCAACTGTGATGAAGAAAAAATAAACTGAAATTGGTGCACCAAACTACATGTATATCATAGACGTCATAATCACTTTTGTAACTGATTCTTTGTATGCTCCAACATTTTTTCTCACACTCAATTTCTGATTTGCCTTACTCAGCAACATCTTTGGAAGGAGTGGTTTAATATCTTTAATCATCATCTCCACCTTAAAGGACTAGTGATGAGAACTGCATGTCGCCATGTGTGAGACCCACAACCTGGTCCAATATCTTTGTCCCTTAGAGACACAGTCCACTAAAGCAATCTTATTGCACACTTTGGTAAAGTCCAGATGTGTAGAGGTATTCTTGGCCTGGATTAAATTATTGAGTTGTGATGGAGAACATTCCGTCTTGATGTCTTCATTGTATTCTCTCGCTGACCACTGCAGAATGCCACAAAGCTATGATTTATGTCCACTCTTATTAATGTCTATTTGGCCTTGATACTTTAGCTGAATTAGTCTTATCAGAAGCGCTTCTATAACTAGGCACTAACATTCAGTTACATTTTATTTGCTTGGGATGTACAGTATGAAGGTATGAAATCTGGCAAGCAGCAATTCTTTGTCCGTGCCTCCTCCCAGTACACATTCGCCGAGGTACACGCTAGCGCACAGTTCGCACAATGCATACACTGGTAACATCACAAATTGAGCTAAGGTGTGGTGGAAAAGCAATGCAAGTTCAGAAAATATTGTCATTATATGGACCAAGAATACTATATAAGTTGTGATTTGCTACCCCATAATAAATTCGACAGAAACAGATGAGTGAGCACAAGAGAACTACAAAGGCCATGGGGGGAAAATAAAATAAAAAAAATTAAATTTAAATCAGAGGAAGTTAAGTAGGTACATTGAACATTTAATTCAGGTGAAAAATTGCACGCATTTCTTGCTTGGATGGAGGCGAGTGGAACTGCTAGTCTCTCAATAGACTGAACACTTGCTCTTATGGCCTAAAATGCTATTTTTATGGGCTTCATTCTTCTGATCATGTTCTATTTATTGTTCTAGCGAATAATGTTAAAAGTGGAAAATGTGTTAAAAGTTGTCTGCCCATAGGGACCTTACACACAAGACTGAAGAAGCGCCGACTGTGCGTAATGTACTGGGCGATATAAAACTATAACTGTTTGTGAATTACGTTACTTTATTGGGAAGTCACTGAAAAAAATAATGCCTGAATGGAAAGTTAAAGCCATGAATACATTTCATGGTTGTCACAACTGCATTAACTGATGGTGACTCATGTCAAAGGTAGTGCAGTGGAGATCAATAGTAGCTATCATGTGCCTTATAGAGTTAATATTAAATAATCTTGGGGATGGTTATCAATGCACCAGTATTGAAACTTCAAAGAATTTGAGATACAAATTTTAGTTTACATTTTTTATGTGCGCTTCTAAGTGATCAAATGCAAAATATCCAAAGATATTCACCTATGCAAACCCTGAACCCTCTGATCATCACCTGCTTTGAAATTCTGAAGCAAAGGACAAGGAGCAGGTCCATTATAGCTCAGGAAGTAGCTCCACTCAACAATGCACACGTTGACATTAGAACTGCTACTGTTGAACATACTGTTTCAAAGCAGAAAAAAAACTTTCTCAGCACAGGATCCTACTGTATTGTGTGGTAGAACAACAAAGTGAAGAGGATGAAAACACATACAACATTTGCACTGCTACAATGGCTCTATTTTGTTTTCCAGGTTATTAGCACAGATCTGAAGCTGTACATAGTATTGTGCTACCACTTGACACAAAAGGATTTCACACAAAAAGATTAACACACTGCAGCACAAGGTATTAAATTGGTAGCTTGGACCAAAGCTGAGCATGCCAGTTAGTCTGCAGTATAGGTTAAGAAATACACCAGTCAAAGCCAGTAGGGGACACACTTAGTACCTGGCAGTCTCTAAAGACTACTGATAAAAATGCCAGAGATTGGGAGACATAAAAGGGCCTTACAGCTGCTGCTCGGCCGTTTTCAGACACTGGCAATCAGTATCAAATATTTGGGGTGCGGACAGAAGAATTCTAAAATGGGGATAGAAAAAAATGGCAGCACTTTGAAAAGGGTTTGAATCAATAATAAAACAAAAGCATTGATAAAGTGTGAGGAAATGAAAATAGGATGTGTACATGGCTGTCGTGGAAAGTCTTCCCAACCACCGCAATATGGAACATGGGCTACGGTGTAGCACTCTGGTTTTGACTGAGCAGACTACATATTTGGCAGTTGTACCAACATGTCAAACATTTCTTAAACCAAAATTATTCTAACGAGGCAAAAATACATATATTAACCAAGAAAGACACCTCACAGCATGTAGCAGATGAGCATCAAAATATGTTCTACAGTGTGGAAAGGGCAAAGGAGAAAAATGTTTCTCACGTTGTGTTCTGACATAATGTCAATTCAAATTAAAGGCAAAAGTCAATACAAAACCACAGTATTTCAAATAACATACCTATCAGTACTACCAACAGAATGTAATAGTAAACGAAGTACATTTGACTTCTAAGTTATAGAGAAATAAGAAAAATTAAAGTAACAGACGACCAAATGTGCCTCAGGACAGCCATTAAAATGTGAGATAAAATAACACTCTGTTTCTTCAACATCTTCCGCACATGCAGCCGAAAGCAACAATTCAGAGGATAATTCTTTATACTAACGAGTATATACAGTTTAACTCTAGCATATCCCACACCATGAGGTACCATAGGTTAAAAAAATATATGTTTACATTGTAATCTATGAGGGTTTCATTTACTTCATCGGACAACGATACTATTTTGGGAATGGCAAAATGAAGCCAACAACTATGTGCTTTCTATGGTGCCCCTACCAGCTTCCCTTCAGCGTTACTTAATCGAATGAAGATAAACAAGAGAGCTCATCAGTGATTAATACTCTGCTGAAGGCCTCACTCACCTCCCTTGACTCCGGTAGAGATGAGAATTGGAGGAAGACCATCTTCAGGAATAAGATTCATTGCACTTCCAACTGGACTTCCGACCTGAGTGATACTCCCAGAGAAACCAGACGTGTTCTCAGTCTAAGGAGGAAAGGATTAGCAGAAAATGATTGAAATAAGCAGGTAATGTAAATAAAAAAGCTTTTAGCTAAGTGATAAGGTTCTTAATTTTTTTTTTTTTTTTTAACTACAACAGAAATAGAGTTTACATTCAGCATTCACTATTTGAAAATGGACGAGGACATTTGTGGAATAACCACGTGGACCACCTAATGCATAACACAGACAAACAAGCCCACATTTAATCAAGGCTATCCTATCAGAACATGTCCAGGAAATGTGCCTGTTACCTGCTGGCACTATATTATATGCAGTCCACGCAAAGTATTCAACTGTGAAATTAAAACAAGAATGCTTGAATGTAGGTACTGGCATCAATTTCCAAAAATAATTTAGGATTGCTGTCTGCAAAATATATTTGTTCTACCTATTTAAGACATCCGAGTTCGTATGCCAACTACCAACAGTGGCAGATAGTTGTTTTATCAAATCAGTAGTTTGTGATGAAAATGAAAAATTATGTAGCACAGCAAATAGTAAATTATACATACAGAAAGTACTGCTAGCACTACAGATCTGAAGTTTTGAAACTTTCCCAACACTAAAATTAATTAGTCGCCACTGGAGGGAAATGAATCTCAGGTATAAATAAGTGACCTACTTTGCTCCTAAGAAAGTTATCACAGTCCTGAAGAATTTAAGTTTTTTTTTTTTTTAAAGCTATGATATTACAAAGTACACTATGCTGGTGAGGATTAAGTTACAGAAATTCCTAAATCAGTTTTAAAAATGTGCCTTGAAGATCTGACGCTCTATATGTATGAGTGAAAGAATTAACCCACGCTCTTCAGTGCCATACTTGAGCACACCTTCGTTAACAAGGTTATGGAAAGTGGCTAGAAATGCCAGCTTCCATTTTAGTGCAGCAAGCGATGTTACGCACACAAATAAAATGATGAGGTGTCCAAATAACTAGACCAGGGTGAAATTTAAATTACGCTGGTGTAATGACACATTTTGCACTAGAAAATAGTGCTAAATGATATTTGGCTTTTTGTGTAATTTAATTTGCTCAAATTTAGCTTACTTACGCAGACACAAATTATTTGAATTTCGCACACTCCTTCAAATAATTAGTAAGGTACTGTGTATGATGTAAATCTTAGTAGATTAGTCATATTTGTTTTTTAATTAAGACAGGACAAATGAAAGTAAATGATCCAAACTCAAAAATATTGTGCCACTCCTGACAGGTAGTATGATTGAACACAGAGGCAATGCTGATATTACATATTACATACCAAACAGAAACTGTAGAGTTTGCTTAAAGTTCTTAATAGCAGTACAAGTCAGGTAACAGTGAAAAATGTCTTAATGTGGAAGACAACATGTATAAGTAAGCAGCCAATATTGGAGAACAAGCATTGATAAAGCCAAAAGGTTCCGCCTATGTGAGATCTATTGTCTTTCTCAATGTATATATATATATTTTTTTAAATTGTGTGTATTTTACACAGCATCCCAGGCTTAAAGTAAATTAAAAAACTGCTATGACGCAGCCAGCGCTGACCACAACATTTGTGCTTCGTTTTCCTTACTTAAAGCAATGGTGTACGGCAGCGTGGACTGCTGTGCAACATGGCTTATTACGCTTTGAGGACTGATGCATCATAGCACTTTTTTCTCTTTAATTAAGGCTTGTTGCACAGCAGCCTGCATTGCTGTGCAATATGACAAAGAAAGTGAGAGGGCAAGCCACATGAGGATGGTGTGGGGAAATGAGGGAGCAACAACAACGAACAGCAGGAGGTGGAGGAAGCAACACAAGGGAGGTACTGGGAGGCAGCAGGAACAATGGACAGCAGGAGGAGGGTGGAGGAAAGCAACACAAAGGAAGTGCAGTGGAGGAGGGAACAACCACAACGGACAGGTAAAGGAGGTTGGGGGGACAAAACACAAAAGGAAGTGCAAGGGAGGCGTGGGGAGCAGCAGCACAACAGACAGCTGGGGCTGAGCGGGGAAACAAGAGACACAAGGAAAAGGCAACACTGAAGCTCCAGGAAGAAGCAGAAAGGAGCAGAAGGCACTGACCAATCATAAGCAAGGAAACAAGTGACATGCAGGTCAACCAATGGCAAGTAATGGGTGGGCTCCAAACTTGTTTTAGGCTTTTTTTGCAGAGGGGTGGATTTCACCAACAGCACATGCTTGCTTTCAAAGACAAAACCTAACAAGCATTTACAATGCAATTGGTCTCGCATTCTCCTCCTTCCTGCTTTCTGTGCCACATAATTCCAGTGGCCATGCACTTAACTAAAGGGCTAGCAGGCCTACTGGAATATTATTTTAAACAAGGCTCTTGAAACACAAACTCATAATAGATTACAACAGAAATGATTAAAACTGACAAAGTGAACCTGCTCTGCAAATTCAAGCCTTGTTCGTGGTAGTGTGTCTGGACGCTGTCAGTCTTTTTTAAAATTTGGGAATATTTCTGACAGTCGCTCACTTCATGAATTGAAACATGGCCAGAGAAGGAAACGGTACAGCGGAAACTGCATCGGACAGCAGTTAAGCAAGCCCTCAGGAAGCTGTGACAAACAGAATAAATACAGTGCGAACAAGCTGTGTTCCAGGCTTCATCAGTTATAACTATGGTCAGACTATGCTGAATAGAACGCGTGCATGTCAGCTGGGAGCACTGCACAATGGAGAGGGCACATTATAAACTCCTGTGAGCACGAGAGGAGTCCATAAAACAGCAGTCTGGCCCATTTGGATTCATGCAGCCACACTGCCTGGGCACAAACCACCAGAGGACACAGATGGGGGTGAGGGCGGACATAAGCGCTCCCTTTGTTAGGGTCCCGGACTTAATTTGTTAGTCACTCAAGCAAAAAATTGCTAAACCCTGTGTGCGAAGCAAACCATCTTTTTGCTTTTGGTGTCTGCCACCAAGTCACAGTGCCCTCAATGACAAAGTGGAACAATGCTTATATACTCTGCGTTGGCACTTTTATCAATGAAAAGAAATTAAAAAAACCAATGCGACAAGCGCTCCAATACTGCTGATCGAGTTTGCGCTGCGAGCGTCATTCCTGTCATGGAGCGTGAAGGGGAGAGACAAAAGAGAACAATGTGACGAGCACGCCAATACTGCTGATCGAGTGAGCGCTGTGAGTGCCATGCCTGCCACGGAGCACAAAGGGGAGACACAAAAGGAAAAATGAGTTCGCCAGCGCTGAAGTATATCAGCAATCATGCATTCAGCCATGTAACAGGGTCAGTCTGCAAGGCGTAACAAACCAGCCTCAAGGCGGGGCAAACGTAAAGCATTTACCAATGGCATCAAGGGGTTTTTAAAAGGCAAGCCCAGGAACGAATGAAAGTGATTGGCGTGAGGTGGACGTGGTTAAAGACCACAGAATAGATTACAGCAGGTCGAAAAACAGCGCGCAAGCTCGACCTAAAAATGAGGTTCCAAAATTTAAATGTGCACTGTGGTGATGAAGTTACCACAGTCTTAAATGAATACAAATTCTTGCCTTGAAAAAGCTGGTGAATTTTTTTTTTTTTATAAATAACGTGTTCTTAATGCTACAGACAGTGCATCTTTGTGATTATTTTAAGGGTTCAGAAATATTAGCAAAAGCATTAGATTATAAATAATGCCTGCTTCCAAGAAGAGTTTCCTAGATTTAAAAGCACTATCATTTAACAATTAATTTGCCTTCAGTTTTCTTTTACTTGATGTGTTACAACTCATAGTAAACACATTCAAGTAAAAAACATGCTATGCCATTTGTAAAAGGCAGAAACAAGCAGTATCTCTGAGGAAGGATTATCATCATGTGGTTTTAGGTTTCGGATTAGCCAAGACCTTTTGTTTTTACTAAAATTATATTTATAATAAACATACCTAAAGGAGCTTTCAGCCAGCTCTCTTCATCCACTGGTCTATTGTTATGTCATTCACATTTTCGTTCCACTCACTAAGGATTCAGCATGAGCAACGTTTAAGACTACTTCAGGCACTGCCTAACTTCATTTTGAGTTACTGAATTTTGCTATTTCATGAGGAGCACATGCGTACACGAGGTAGTTCCCGTCAGTGCCAGTGTTTTCATTTTTACTTTATTATTAGTTTAGTATTGCCTTTGTGTTAGAGACTGGTGTGCTACTAGGACACTTTCTACCAGCTCTTTCTCATGCACAGGGCACATTCCAGCGCTATCACTTCCAGTCTCTTGCTAATGCTGTAGCAAAATCCTTTGGGGATTCCTTTTTTCTCTGACTGCTTGTGTCCATTTTAAAATGTTCTTTATAAAGTTATACTCTTTTAATGTGCACAAAATAAGGTGTTTTTAAAGATGCATGCCTCTATGTCATACTGGTAGGCATTTTTGATTGAAGACTACTGTCATACTTTCAAACCATTTTAGTCTGTAGGTCCTGCTTGTATGGCTTTCTAGCTTACTTCCAGTACTCTTGTATGTCATTCTTAGCTTTTTAATTATTATAGTACTATTTGAAGCTGTGCCTTTACTTCTAATTCCATGTCCTATCTTGCTCTATCTTTTCATCTCCTACCTACCCAATATTTATCTAACTTTGCAACGCTATCAATATCCCCCCTATCTAGCCAACCCTATCTATCTCTATCTTTGCAACCCTATCTATCTCTGTTTTTGGATCCCAAGCTACCTATCTTTGCAACATTATTGCACCACTATCTACCTCTTTATATTTCTATCTCGGTAGCTCTCTCTATCCTTTTAGTTACCTCTAACTCCTTATCTCTCTATGTCTCTCCCATTTGTCTTTAAAACCCTATCTATGCAATTATCTCTTCATCGGTTTATGTACGCCGGTTTGTCTTTGCACAGCTCTTTATTCATTGGTGATAAAAAATTACAAAAAAGCATTAGCAAAGGCAAGGCCAGGGCCACTGTTTTACATCTGGTATTAGGCAGGACCTTTCGAGTTTAACATAATTATGTGTACAAGATAATTTTTCAACCAAACCTCATCCATTCACATTTGTTCATTCACATTTTTCTTCCACTCACTCTAGCATGAAACGTGGGGCAATGTGTGTCAGCCCACTTCAGCCACTGGCTGATTATGCTTTCAGACACAAGAGGCTTTTCATTTACAAGGAGCACATCCACACACAAAGGAGTTCCCTTCAGGGGCAGGTACCACTATCATACTTTGTGCTTTTTTGTGACCCAAAAACATTTTTGCCTTTTGCTTTCTTTTTTTTTTTTAAAAGACGGACGAGGACCTGCATCTTCCCCAACAAACTTTTGCAAAAACCATGACAGACCAAAACAAGAATTGATAAAGCCAAGAGGCTGGTGGCCAACACCAGACCTATTGGCTTAGCCAATGCTTGTTCAGATAAGTCACCACACTGGAACCCTGAGGTTGACCGCAACATGCCTGAACATGCTGTGAAATCTCATCCTCTGCAGCAATGTGTTTACAGCCCAGATAGACAATATTAAATAACACTTTTAAATTAGTTGTCTATTGACCTTAACCAGAAAACGGAACAGTGGAGGTCACATAACCGGAGACAGTTTTGCATGGCATGCAAATAAAGGCCCTATAATCCACTTTTTAAACATATTTGTAGTTGTTACCAGTGCTCCCTGATCTGCATTTTGCTGAGAGCTCCTGTTTAAGAGGCAGCTGCATTTCTCCTACTCAATGATGATCATGGCGCCACAAATGCAAAGATGAGCGTATTGTAACTGCATAGCTGTCAGCAAAAATGTTCAGCAAACAGAGAAAGAAAACAGAACTAGTACAAATGATAACTACAATATATCTCTCTATTGTGCCACGAAGCCCTCATATGTACCTTTGGTTTACAAATACCCATGTGCAAATAGAAATAAGAGGAGGGCAACTGGAGATATTAAGAATAGTTAGTGATATAGTATATTTAGTTATTACCTCTGCAGACGCAGGACTGTTGGGCACTGGTTTGACTGGTTCATTTGACAATGCTAGGGATCCTGCAGCAGAAGTCCCACTCACTGTCAACTTTGCTTCATCTGCAACTTCTCCATTGGGCAATATTCCATCAGCAAACCAGACCCGCCTCTGCTCTCGGGGTTGTGCCACTTTTGAGATTAAAAAAAAAGAGAAACCAAGAAAGAAAACATTTTAAAAGCTTGGCTTCCCATTTAGCTATATTCATTCTATTTACAGATTACTGCACAATAAAATAAAAGTTCCTAAACTGGAGGAACAGATGAATTAACAGGTAAGATGCATATGTAACTTACTTCATTGTGTACTGGCATTACAGCATCCTCTACCAGTACATTCTTATACCCAACACCCAGCGCCTAATTCATTTGGCAAAACACTGAAAGAAAGATGCAACAGCAATTACGAAGCCACCACTTAATACTGACCTTCAGTCCCCATTCCATCTCCAAGGGACCAACACTGAAAATGTTCAAGTCTCTCGAACCATCAGCAAGACTGCTGTAGCTGTGCTGCATAAACCACCCACCAATCCAAACAATTATTACAACACTCATGTTAATATGCTGGACCAAGGCCTCCATGTGACCAATGTGAAAAAATTTACTAAATGGAAATGTTATCTTCTAACTTTTGTGTAGTCATCCTATTGATGAGAGAATTTCAAACATCATGTAAGAGGTCGGCGAACCTCAAAGCTATTTTTACTGGCAATGCTTGAACTTTTGGGGCCCTATATGGTGAAATTAATATAATTTCAGTGGACACTGATTGCAAGAAACTAAAAATATTTTGTACTTATCTTGCCCAACTCCTCCCCTAGGCAGAAAACATTACCATTCCCTAATTACAGCTTTTTCAGTGAATATTAAACCATTGCTAAGCCTATCAATGCTATAATGCACGATTTTCCAAGTCATCGAGGAATTACAAGAACATAAAGAGGCACAAGACCACAGGCTGGCTGCTACTGTGAGTTCATGGAACTTCATGCTGACTTGTAATGTCATTTTGAAGCTAGTAAGGGGTACAATAATGCACACCAGTCCCCCCATGCCACAAAGTTTATTGGTCACCAGTATATGGCAGGAGTACTTCATCCAAACAGTTTTCCTTTGAATCTAGGAATTTGTCGTTTTACTAAGATCTATATGCAGCTCTTCCATATTCTTGAAGAGCTCCAAGAACAACAAGCAAAGTCAAGCATGGGCCATGACGGTTCTGCAAACAACAAACAAGAAGAGCATGTGGGACCTAGCTCTTGACAACTCTTCTTGCAGTGTTCTGCATGTTGAAACTACTTGCTTTCATATACCCTTACATCCTGCCTCAGTCTCTTTTCTCAGTGAGAGACAACAAGAATCTAAGTGGGAGCCAGAGGAGAAGGTTTAATCAAGCAAACAGGCTTTGTGGTGTGCTGTTGCCTCTGTTTTGTTACATGTACTATTGCTGCACAGTCTCACAATTCTGGGTCTGAAGGCCCGGGTGGAAAGACTAAGATTTAAAATTTCCAGGAAGGATGCAGCTATGTAAACAAAAGATGTGAAAATGCTTTCTACTGAAAAGCCCATGCTTCTTAGGACCAGTCTCTTAATCAGAAAGTGGGGTTTCAATAATTCGGGGTCTACAGGTTTAAAAGTAATCAGCGGACCGGGACATTTGGAAGACAGTTTCCAAGTTCAGCTCATATTGTAATATAATTCACTGCATTTGGCTCCAGTCTTGCTGACCCAATGTGCGGTGGCTCTTAAATTGCTGTCGGGAATCTTCCATCTGCCTGTTCACGTTCATGGATCTGACCACGTTCACATTGGAGATTGAGAGCATCACCGTTACAAGTCATATTACAAATGTAATTACTGTGTGAATCAGTGTAATTCTAAAAGTCATTTTGTTCATACAAAATTAATTTACCTGTTGCAACGACCAACAGCTCAATTAATTCTCCTACATTTGTTTTCATATTAGCCAAATAAAATTATAAACAAGAAAAGATAACATTTCAGATTTTTACACAGAGCTATTCCAAACTTAACACCAAATGGAGAAAGAACTGAATACAGGTTTAAAACATACAGCCTGTCAGTTTAAAAGAACATGAAAGGCCATAATGACTCATGCAAGTTTCCATCACAAAGACAGGAACAATTCTGCCTTACAGGAGTAGGGCTGTTCTTCCTTAATATGCATATTTATTCTGACAAATTGAAAATATCTTCAGCTTTTCGTACACTAAACAGACACTGCACTTTCTCACTCTTGATTCAAATGTGCTCAAAGCCCAAAAAGTTCAAATCCAGATGCGTCACTGAACAAGCCTGCACTATGGCATTATGGAGCACATGGAAGCCTACATTATGCTATGTAGCATGTATCGTTTTAAAGATTTAATTCCCTCTACACCAAGCACTGGTGTTGAAGACACTGCTTGGGCAGATAATGTTGTAGAAATTGATACTTTTTAATGAAATCCTTGCACATAATGGAGGACACTAAAAAGCTGATGATCTTGAAGGATAAAGCGCATGGATACAAGTCAGTGAAGTAGAGATCAAGGTGCTAAAACAATGCATGAAGTTCATTTTGTCTCACCACTTGACCCACAAGTACAATGCTGCTTAGATCCCACTAGTCCGATTATCGTCCCGTTCAATGGAATGACGTAATTCTTTCAAACGTGCACCAACATTTAATGAAGGAGAAAAGAACCTCAACGTCATGACTTACCTTCTGCCCCAGGGTGCTTCAAGACTCCCACGGGTACCATGACGGTGAGAGGGGGCGAGCTAAGTGCGCCTGATGCTTGAGCTTGCTGCAGCGGTGGGATTGTCGAACAGTATTCAGCAGGATTGTTGGGATTGGGGCTCTGGTTGCTTGAGGCACTCATCATGTTGTCCCATGCTTGAGCTGAAGTAAACAAAGAGGAGAATGCATCAAACACATTAACAATAATTAACTTGCACTAAATATTCTGCAATATCAGAAAGAAGCACAAACCTAGCTCTGCCCCCTTTTACTTACCAAGGTATTGTTCCTAATTCTGCAAATCAGGGCTAAGAATGATATGCTACGGAAACATCCCTGCAGTTTGTGTTTAACAAAACTGTGATGGTACCATAGGGACATGCAAGAGGCCAGTCCATTCATGGTGAAAAGAGATGCCCCTTCCGACTGCAAATTATCAAGTAAGATTCAGGTTGAGAATGTTTAAATAACAGTGAGGTTTAAGCACCGTGGATTATTGGTAAAATACATTTTAAGTGAAAGAAATATTAACTCTACTATATTTACTTTAGCACCAAGGAGTATTAAATAACATTAACTTCAGTTCCCTTAAACCACAGAATACCTCATATATTCGCCTGTGGTAACTTATCACGTTGCAGTGAGGATCCGACAGTGCACAATTTTACAATTATTCAGTGTATTTCCTGGCGTTATTTTGTAGACTTTTAATCTTTCCTCTTTTCTTGAAGCTCTCTGTTCCAGAAAATGTTGTCAGTTATTAAACCTGTGGCAAAGGCGTATCCGGAGAGAAGGGTATCTGCAATATGAAGGTATCAGACAGCACTGGAGTCACTTATCAGAAGCTCGCCTTTGCTGGGAATGTCCATATACTGCCCATGACTATGAGGTCCTCGAAGGCTTTCCTTTATATCCCACCCCTTTTTAGTATTCACTTAGCCCTCACGGTCTTGACACTATTCAGCTTCATTGCAGTAACAGTGCTTTGCAGCCAATACCCAAATCTATATCAAAATTACCAACAATGCCAGAGCATCTAATAGTTACAAAACTGCGTTTTGTTCACCCAATGTCAGAAGAACACCGACAGGCTCCAATACTCAATAAGGGAAAAACAAAGTCATTATCTTGGGACCTAAAAATAAACCACAATCCATGGGGAACCCTCCAAGTGCCCGCGAAGAATCTCTCCAATCAGCTGTTAACACAGGGGTGGGGTGTGATCATGCGCTAAAAAGAGCTTACCAAGAGACGTAAAGCTGCAATGCAGGATCTAAAGAAACAGGACCCGGAAATGAAGGACATGAAATCAAGGACTAGAAAGAACTGACCCCACTGGAGCACTCCACACACAGCGGCGAAGGCGTGGTGGCAGAGGTAAGCCACCCGTACACAAACATATAGTAAGCCAAGCTGAGGCATGTAATTAAGAGGGAGAAACAAACAAAGACCCTCCTAACAAAACCTCCAAAAAGGATTCCTCAAGGCCACTCTAACAGGAACTCACAAATCAACTCACAAGGGGGACCCCCCAAAGAACAGATGGGGGAAAAGCCACTAGTCTCCACTTTCAAAAGAAAAGAGAGTAAGAAAACAACCGTATAAAAGAATATTCAGAAAGAAGTCAAGGCACCCCTGGACAGATTATCAGGAACAACATGTGTGAAGGCAACTAAATGCTGAAAATCCAGAAACTGAAAACCCAAAAAACAGACTGGTGGGATTTTTTTCAAGTGCACATAAAGAAATAGACCGCGCCTGTAGACAAGTGGGTGAAAAAGCAGCATGACTTCTCACTGCGTATAGAACATGTATGATTCTACACAATAGTGCAAAGATTCAAAAACAGTGTCAAGAGTAAAAACACTAGAATGAGAAACATCCCAAAACAATCAGAAAGAACAGACCTACCAGACCATGTTCCCAAAATCTTCACACAAATTCTGGAACATAAAGATAGCGCAATAATAGAGAATGAGACGGTACACAGAATAGGCCCTAAGACACAACAAAGCAATGTCAGACCAAAAGATACAGGAGCAAAGTTGCTTCGTATCAACAGAAGGTGCGCCTTATAAAGAAAGCAAGGAAGAGAAGCATCACAAACAACAGAGGAGACAAAACAGTGCTACTCCTAATCCTAGTATCAATTACACTGACAAAAAGGACACCACTGCATTTAGTAGTTCAGTAAGTTACAAAAAGAGGGATCAGTTTCCATTTGACCTTCCCTTGGGGTATAAAATTTCAGCAGGAGGCGTCGAACTACCAATTCAAAAAGGAAAAGGAAGGGAGGAAGGCCCTGAAAATGAGGAGAGAATGAACACTTTAGAAGGAGCAACAACTACCAAAAAGACAGAAATGGCAGTACCAGAAGACAAAGTCGAACGGGAAATTGGAAGGGGGGGGGGAATGCGAGGGCAGTATTGATGTGCATGATAAACATCACACTGTGGACCTGAGAATGCAGACAATAGTGATAATGGACTAGATGACTATCGACTTAACTGTATGCCAATGTCAGAAAGGAGGATTGAGAGGGAATGAGTTAGGGAAAAAAAGATTTATTTGGACACAGAACCAACAGATTCATGCAAGTAAGTATAAGATTGCAAACAGAATACTTGTACTTAATGTTAAAGGTCTAAAATGTCCCACAAACTGATCGAGTGAACAGAAAATTAGAGCGAGCAAGAGCAGAAGTAATCTTGCTCCAAGAGACCAATCCAAAATAAAAGGGGAAACCAAAACATATTATTTCATTATTATTCAGCCCAAGGGGAATTAGTCTTGAACGATGAAGGGTCTTTGGGAGGACTGGCCACTGAATGGAAAAATGCAATAAAAGGAAGATAACTGAGCTGCAGACCATGAGAGGGGTAGCTCATGTGTAAAGCAGTAATTTGCAAAGCTATTAGCTCCAACTGTTTAAAGGAAGTAATCTGTATTTAATGTAGCATACAAGACTGTTCATGTTGTGTTTTTACTCAATGGAGTGGGAGGGGGGATTTAAGTACAAGTTGGAATAAAATTCAATAAACAGAAATTAAAAGAAGCTACATGTGGCCCTGTTAACACATGACACACAAGGCATTTAGCAGGACTGGCAGGGCGGCTCCGGCTCCCAGAAACTCGGAGAGGTGCAGAGCTGATCCAGAAACAGACTCTGGAGATGAAGGCCTAGAACGAGGATGTTTCTTCTCCTGTGTTGCGTAGTCCAACTGACAGGGTGCAGTTGAAGAACGCTTGTGCTTCTTCGATTTCTTCTTGTGCTTACCTGAGTGACCCAACTTTTTGGACAAGGAGGAGTGGTGATGGCTCCGCAAGGGGTCTCGGGACCTTCCTATCCACCAAGTGAGACAGATGCCAGGCCATGAGCAGCTTTAGGGACCACTCCCTCAAAGCCTTTGGGTTCATGGCACGGCAGTCGGAGCATGCAGATCCGTCATCAACATCATGTGGTGGCAGGAGTTGCAGGGCTTGAAGCCGGTCTTATGAGACGACATCTCAACGCACCATAAGTCTAAACAATTTGACAAAAAAGTTGTAAAAAGCGACTGTAAGGGTAGCTCTCTCTGGATCTGTGTGTAGGCTGGTGGGGAAAGAAAAGAACTGACATCAGCGCGCTAGTGAAGCGCCTATATATGACCCGCAGTGTCATATCCAGCAACCACGATGCCAACGACAGACGCAGTCGACCAATGCCACAAAGCCACGCAAGGGTACTGCTCGAAGAAAAATCTCTGGATCAAGACCGAGGTCTGGGGGAATTTCTAAGGTGAAGAATCTGCAACTAGAAGTCTCTATCTGATTATCACCTTGACTCAGTGGAACAAAGTCAATAGTTCAGTGGCACACTGGGTTAACTAATGCACCAAAGCCATGAAATGGCAATCAGAAGCTCTGTTTTCTGTGAAATCAGGAAAAATCAAGAAGCCACTGTTTTGAAGAATTTGTGCATCTTCAGATGTGCTGATCACATATGAAAGTAACAAAGTAATGGGAGCAATACTTTAATTAATCTCAGCCACTCCCAGTCAACTGAGAAGCATTCCCGTCTATTGTTTTTCGCCCACTGTGCCACTTTAGACAGAGAGCAGCATTATGCTATACTGGTCCAAGTCCTGCTCCAATAGGAATAGTCCAGCTCAAACAGCTAGGCCAAATCCCCTCTGAGAGGGAACACAAGCAATGCCTGTCCAATTTGGCCTACTAAGGCCTCGTCAGTGAAGTACAGCTGGAGTCTTAAGGCATAGTGAAAATGCTATTCCTATTGCAGCACGACCAAAGATGATTTTAGTATGACTGGTTCCGGTCTAAGGTGGCAATGTGGACAAAAAGCAATAGACTAAATTGCAGTCCAGTGCCTTAGATTAACTTAAGCAATCAACTCCATCAGCTTTTTATTTTTTCTCACATTTCAAAGGAAGCATTCTAACTGGAGGGATGTAATGGGCCAGTCAAATTACATGTAGTTCGCAGTGTCCATTTCCGTAAACTCACAGCTGTTAATTAGATCTTACAAGTATTCTCTTGCCAGTCTTTAAATTGGAGCATATGATGGGACTGACACCCTGGGAGTTTTTCAGGGGCAAGACTTACACCATTTACTTTTGTATAAATAACTTTTTGTATAAGTGACTGGTAGTCACAGGGTTATCAGAAAAGAGGCCAAGATAGGCACAGTTGAGCCCCTCAGAAACTGGTTGCTCAGCCTCAGCAATTTCATGAAGCAATGAATTGTCCTTCCATCCATGACTAGGTGGTCTCTACTGAAAAGATGCTAGATGTGCACGAGAAGGAGGTGCGGAACAGTCAGGGAGCAAGGCCCATTGGGGCACTAGCATAGCTGGGCATACTAGGCTGTCCAAGGTTTTTTAAAAGACTCTAGGGACTAGTGTTTTCAAAAGACTCAATGGACTACTAAGGTCAGAAAGGCATACACAAACATGGGAAATCCAGTGTAATACCATGGTGGCAAACAGATATAAGATGCATTGCAAACATGTTCTTGTAAAGTCATTCCTGGATCATAAAGATGGAGGTGAGAGGACCTGGTTGAGCTCCCACTCATTGCCTAAATGTGGGTACCTGCATAGGCTGTTATCCTTTGGTTGAGTTCTTCAGCAATTTGGAAGACCAACGTAAGCATCTTCTGAAATGTGTGATCAAGACAAGTATATGAGTAGGCAGACAGTGCTACCCAACGAAAGGTCAGAGCAGGAGGCCACCACCTCAAAGGTGTCAAAGATGAGTGGACCAGAACAGAAGAAAGATAGAACAAGCAGCAGGCTTTTTCCATATATGCACTGAGAATCTAGAACAATATCCTGTACACATCAGGAAAGCCCCAAAGCTTCTCCAATTTAGGAAAGCGTTGAAGAATCACTAATTTAATTTAAAGAACACTACATTACAATATCACAATGCATTAAACCTCCATGACAAAGCTACCTATCCTATTACTGGCTGCCTATATGCTGGTCTTTGACTCTGTACAGAGCTCCTCTGCCCTTTGGCTATGTTCGCAAAACAGAAATCTTGTATACAAACACATACATACATAGTTGGTGGTCAGAAACTGATCCAACTACTATGCAAGCTGAATCTCCCCACCTCCTCAGCAAGATCCTGGTACACCAAATGAGGCACAGATGACCTCAAAGCCGCTGCAGAGGGGGCCTCAACCCCCCACTCAACACACAGAAGCCACAGGGACCACTGCTCAAAGTGTTGCCAAAGCCTGTCCACAATGGAGTGAAAGCAGTTAAGCAGCAAGACGATATGGTCCATAGGGAAGCCATGAGGTTGACTGAACCTCAGTTGAGACCTGCCCGTCTGGCTTGGTTTCACCCTGAGAAGTCTAAAATTGGTCAACAAGGTTAAGCCAGTGGAATAATAGACACTGAGCAGAGGTAGTGAAATAAGCTTCTTGCACTCAAATGTCCTAGGTGACTGAAAGGCATACCAGGGTTTTCTGAGCAAGCCTTGGACAGCAGCCGATTCTGCTGAGCTACCCCTTTCCTGGGCTCAAAATAAACAGTTTTCCTGGAAATGACTGGGAAACAGTCAAGCACTGTGGTCAAATTTCTGCTGCATTTGCAAAGTATCTGTGATTGAAAGTAGCCTATGTGATAGACAACATAAACTGGTACATCTGGCCTCCTTGTCCTTGAGAGACAACAACCTTTTCTCCATCTGGGATTTTCCAGATGATAAACTGACAGCCACATTTCACATTTGATTTCTTTAAGATAGCTGCTTGAAAGCTTGCAGATGCAAAAGAGTGAATGTTTAACAGGAGAAACAAGGGTGTCACAAAAGTGTAAATGCTCCCACTGAATGGCAGAGGCCAGTGTTTCCCTGAACATTCGTCAAAGCACTTTGCCATGACTGAGAAATACTTACAGGATGCCGGTTCATCACAGCTGATGTTATTTGGTGTTCAGGACTTCCAAACTTGGTGTTTTGTTTGGAGCCAGGTTTCCATCCAGGTCAACTCGAGTGGTTCATATGATGGACAGCCTGGTAAAAATCCGCATTTCAAGGCTTGAAACGGGATCCGTGACAGGAGCACTGGCAGTGGGGCATGAAAGCCGACACCTGCAGAAGCACTATAACTTGAACCATCAGTGTTGTTACAAATATCAAGTCATTACAACATTGTTGGAATGACGTGGAAAGGAGCCATCTGCTGTACTGCCGTTGAGGTTATGACAAACTCTTGGCTATTTGCTCAACACTTGACGGCGCCCAAGAAGGGGATCAACACTGGAAGAGATGATAGCACGTTTTTAAAGTCGCTCCCTGGATTAGCATGAATACGGTACTCAGGACCAACCTTTTGTCAGTGTGATCTTGGCCTTTACTACGAACTGTCTTTCATGGAGCCACGCCTCCTTGACGAAGGAATGTTCATAGGATATTTCTGAATCAAAGGAGTCCTGTGAAGGTATACTGCTGGACTGCTGAAAAGCCCCTGGGTTTAGAGGTAAAACCCAAGAGCACGCCTCTTCCCCTTCAGGATCTTGTGAGGGAGACAGGAATGCTCCGTGAAAATGAGTCAGACTGGTGCCACCTCCCAACTGGAGGTATATGTGCAACAGGTCAGCAGAACGGCCTCAGTTATTGTCAGCGCCTTTTACCGCCTGTGCTGCTTCTGCATTCTGTGCAACTGCACTGTTATCCTTCACTCAAATCTTCATTCCCAGAGGGTCCTGGATTACTGCTTTTGTGGATTTCTCCCTCTCAGCTGTCTCATGCACCCAGCAGGAGTGAGACTAGACAGGAGGAAACAAGGAAGAGGATGAGCCTTGACAAGCTGTGACTGGCCCAATGTGTGACCCAAGCAAGCAAGGTTAAATCCCTGGTTTAACGTCTCAGAGCCATCCAAGGACGGTGTTACCAGATCACCAAAGATGCATCTATGAGGAGGGGAGCGCTTGACCTCTCTGTGCAACATGCCAGTGCTACGTTCAGAAGAAGCGATGAGCTCGAACGCACAGTCCAACACCATAATGAAATACGGGACCCAGACAGGAAAGTAAACGCGACCAGTCTAGTTACCAGCTGAAAGGTCGCTGCCCTAGTCAGTCATCAACTTCTTGGCTAGTTCATGATAAAAAAAACACTGGCTAGCACCAGGACTGAGGTGGCCATCCGACCATGTGCTATACCTTCAGAGCCTGCTGACATTCATATGGGGGAGTGTCCCTAAATAAGGCAGACTCCTCCTAACTGAACTGACAATGTGCTCAGAACTGCACCTGGTCTCCCGGCCCATCTAATCACCTCTCTACCCTTTTCTTAAAAATGAAAACAGACATGCATGCACTCCAAGCAACTCTTCAGAGACCTTGTCCTGACTGTCGTATGCACAGGCATTCAGGTGACTGTTCTCCAAACACGGGGCACAGAAGAAAATGCCACTCAACTGATGCAAACTGCTTGGAACAAGTACACTGCAGAACGGTTTGCACAAGGTAGCAGAAGAAAAGAGAATAAACAGCAATAAATCCAAACAAAAGAAAGGGCAAACTTCCATATTATGAATGATCCAGAATGGGAGAAGTAATTTATAGTTCCCACTGACAGGAATAAAAAACATGGAACTATGGAGGGATGTTGCACTCAAGTAGGGAAGCGGGCACGGCTGTGAATAGATGTTCACACAACATGTTCACTCAGGCACTCTACAGTTGTGCAACACTTCATGAAGAGCACTGAGATGCAGCCAACAGTACTGCCTCTAGAAGGCCTGGTACGCAAAGGTTTGGACTAGAAGAGTGACTTTAGATAATGCATGTTAGAATGCAATCAAATATATTCCTCTCCAATCAAGGATCACAGTTTCATGCAATATTGAATTAAAAACACAATTCTGGTAAATATATTCATTATGTCACACCAATATAGAGCTGTAGACACTGATTTCATTCTTCTTCAGTTTTCATTGCTTTATAAACTCCTAATCAGGCTGAGTACTTCCAGGCGTTAGTTAGAAGTAGGCAACCTGGGGGTGCACAGGCAACACGTGTTTCACCCCTCAGTGGCACTCAGGTCTGGGGCCTTTTCAAATGTTTTGGAAGGAGATCGATGTTCTCCAAATACTTTATAAAGAGGATTTAGGCTGTTTGTCTTCAGTATATGAGCCGTGCGAAATCATAAAAGTGAACAAATTATATGAAATATATGGCATTATACAAACTGATCAGGAGTATGGAAAGCAATGAAAACTGAGGAATTAAATAAACGTCTACAACTCTATATTGGTGCGTAATTATTATTATATGTATCACAATGGTGTTTAGAACCTATGGTCGCATGAATTCGATTAATGTTAAAGGTAGTGTAAAACAAAACTTAAAAATATACTTTTAGAATTAAGGTGACTGCCTTTCAAGTTGTAGTCCAAAAAATGACCAACTAGCTGGCCAGATGCCAAAGTTGTCTTTCCAAAACTTGCTCGTTTAGTTCCAAGTGTCTGAGTTCCTTTGCTCCTACTGTGTGTAGCACACTCTTCGGGAAATCACAACATTTTATGAAGAAGTAAAGCGAAGGAAAACATTAATTTCGTCATTTAAATTTGCTTATTCCTGATCAAGATTTTAGCAGCTATGGAGAGAGAATTACAACGCAGAATGATTTTAATTCCCTCAAGTGCAAAGGCGTTTTTGCCGGAGTGCAAATTCCATACAAGGTTTGAATGCACACAAGGGAAAACTGAATGAAAAACCATAAAGGTTGTAGAATGTCATCTTTTGCCATAGGGCTGTGTTTGCCATGCACCAATGGTGTGTGCTTTTCTGCTGAAAACTTAAAGTTCTTATGTATGCCGAAAAAAGGTTTGGTAATGTAGCATACCTCTGAAGCATGTTGATTGCTCTTTGCCCAAAAACCTGGACCAATTGGAGGAAAAATATAAGGAAATATAGGAACACTGAAAGCTACACAATTCTAAAACCAACTTTCTCAAAGGGATTTTACATATGCTCACCAAAATATTTACTATATATACTCCATAGGGTTACTCATTTTCCTCCTGAAAGGATTCTTATACATTAAATGTCCTATACACTACGGTTGTGGAGACCACGTTAAGCACACCTTTTGGAATTAAAATGAGTGACTGTCTCCCTAACTCTCCAGAAATCTGTTTAGGAAAACATAGGGGGCCCTATAGGTCCCAGATGTACAGCTGAGACGACTTCAAATGTCGTTCATTTAATGCTATCAACATTGGGGGAACATGCCTGAAGATCAGTTTAAAGACTAACACTAGAGACGATAGGAATCAATCACCAACTTAGTAGGAGGCTGATTCAAGCAACTTCTAAGACACATTCGTTTGTTGGCATCGCTGAATACTTTTTTTTAATTGCTGCTCTCAGTGTAAATGATGGTTTGGAAAATCATGCATGACCCAAGATGTCTACTTTTCAGAAATGTATTGTGTAGCTATCTGTGCTTTTATCAGGGTGCCAGAACAAGGCACCTTTCGTTGTTTCTCTCCAACTATCACTTTAAGAATGTTTAGAAGACCCCGAGTGTCCTGTGTACAGGGATCGGGAAATCATGGATTCTAAGGTTTGAAGGAAACCTAATATCTCGGTGTTTGGAAAGACACAAACCTTAGACGTGGTTACAACGCTGGTTTCAGTTAATAAGGCTGACCAAAATGGTGTTTAACAGCTTTCAGGGAAGGGCAGAGTGAGGTCTTTCGGTGTGCCAATATAACTATAGAAATGTTATTGTGGGACATGATCAGGTTTGGCCGTGAAACGTAATTGACACATTGCTAAACTGAAGTAAAGAAAAGAGATGAGGAGTGACAGGCTCTTGCTATCGAATATTAAAAGTTTGGTAGGCGTACCCTCCTCATGATATCTTCATACTATATTTCAGAACTAAACAACAGACTTACTATGGTCATTAGAAAATGTACAGTGTCACGTATAGAGGACAGCAGTCTGGTGGAATATCAAATGTTATAGCCATCTATAATCTCTGTAAATCTAATCACAACTGCTATTTAATATGTGGTTTGTTTTAGTAAATTTAAGATAAACCACTGCAATGATAATTGAAAAATTACGATGTATTTAAAAGAATGAGGAGATAACGAGAAAAGGGGTAAGTATACAATAAAATGAAATCACTGTTTATGTATGTTTATTGGTAAAGAATATGATATCCTATTTCAATATTTAGCATTTATGTCCAAATAATAATTTAAGGAAATTAATTTAAGACAGCATTAAGTGTACTGTCAACAAAAAAAGAAGAATTATTCTGTTTATTTTTTCTGGGTAGCTGCCAATGTAAGGAAGCAAGATGTTCGTTTAACACGCTGCAAAGATATGTGAAGAGAAATAATAACTTACAACCATTACGAATACGAACGCCATTCTTAAGCAACGAATAAAAGTATCAGAGATTCTGAAGTCATGAGGATTACTCTACTTCCCTAGCGTGCAAGTTAACTCTAAGGGTGAAAGTGATACTCTGTCCACTCCATCAAACTAAACGAAATGGGTGTAAGGGTGGGTTAACAGAATATAAATGGGGAGATCAGAGAGTAACAGGGTAGCAATTAAGAGCAAGATAGGTACATTAGCAGCCTTTATGGCTTTCTAGAATGAATTACACACAAAAGTCGTAAAGAACAAGGGTGATATCAGTAGTTACTTTCAAATCAGTGAACATCCCAAAATATCAGAAGAGGTACTAGAAGAACTTGATCACTCTCTGCAGGATGGGAAGGTCATAGAGAGGCACCTAAGGTGCTGAAACACAAGGAAGATCCAGGGCCTGATTAACAGTTAACTTTTACAAAGCTCATTGTTTTCTAGGCTTCAACTCTTTCTGAACTTTTCAATATATTTAGCATGGATTGTGGGAGGCTGAGTCATAGACAAATTACAACTGTAGGGACTGTTGTTGCCATAATCTTTATCTACAAACCAGACAACGAAACCAGGGAATACACATCACAACACTCTATTGTTCTGATCAATTCAAATACCAAAACCTTCACGACAATTCTGGTCAATAGACTTAACAGTGATCTTGAACTGCTGAGAGGTGTTCGAGCAAGCTTTCTCGTGGGCTGATAATCCAATGACAGTGTGAGAAATACAGCTCTTTGAGGAAATCTACTACACCAATGGTTCCTAATCTGTGGTCCAGGGTCCCATGGGGGTCCGCGGCTGCTTAGAAAATTAAATAATAACAACAGATTAGGTCCCCAGCTTTCAGTAATGACTCTGTGGGGGTCCCCTGATTACAATAAAGATTCAATGGCTGTCCCCGGGCTCCAGTAATGATAAAGTGGGGGTCCACAGAGGTCACAAGGTTGGGAACCACTGCACTACACCATACTGACCTTTAAGAAAGAGAAGGTGTTTGACAGTCAAAGCTAACTATAAATGTGATCGCTCAATAAAACCAAAAGTTACAGGTATGTTCTAGTTAGGTTCTGAATTTACACGGACAAAACCATAGAAATTTAGTTGTAGGAGTTATTTCAACTAACTACAACTCGTGCCCTAGGGTAACTATAACTCGTGCCCCCACCATGTACAGCTTTCTCATTAACACTTTTACTGCAAATTTTGCAATGATAACATCAATGACATCATAGAAAATGAAATAAACAATGTAATATATGTTGTAATTAGCTGTGATAATGCCAATGCTGTGCTAAGGTTTTTTAAATGCTAATTCCTAACTATAACGTCCCTGCAATCTGTTTTTTATGTGAATTTCTATGGTTTAACACAGCAGGGTATTGGCTGCAGCCCTGCGCCCATCCCCCCTACGTGCTGCCAACATCCCCATAATCCCTGTATGCATCAAGTCCCACCCTGCCTTTGGCTCTGGACAGAGAGGGATTGGCCAGAGGACCTGGCCCTGCATCCAACCCCCATGTGCTGCCAAACCCATGCCGAGCAAGGCCTTCTGCCATGTGCAGCGGGGGGCTGGCCGAAGGGCCTGCAGCCAACCCCCTGCGTTCATGCAGTTGAACGCTGCAAATGGCCTCTGGCCGTGAATGACAACAGTTAGGCTGCAGGGCCTGGCCTGCAGCCAGGCTATGCTGCCAACCCCCACACATGCATCCAGCCCCATGCTGTGCACAGCCTTTGGCTGTACGCAGAAAAGGGTTGACTGCAGGGCCTGGCCTACAGCGAGGACCTGCCCCAAATCCCCACATTTTGCCTACCACACGGTGGGTAAGTTGAGTGTTTTTTCCCCCCCACTGACCTCCGGCTCTGTTGATTCACACTGGGCGGTCACGCTGAGCCCTGCAGTGGATCTGTGGATCGGATTAAAAATGAATAAATAATGGGCCAATTTTTTGCCCATGTGGGGTCCCTCAGGGACCCCTCCATCTGTCCTATGGGGTCTGGATACCTCTTATCCTGACCCCTTATTTCACTTTTACTTGCAATAGCAACTGTACCTTTTGTGATAAGAATTTGCCAAAAGCCCCGGATCACATAGGTACCATTTGTGGTTACATGTTTAAAATTGGCCTATCCGCTAAAAAGGCCCTCTTTATGCTGTGGGAGGCAGATGTACCTCTTGCATCCCTCGTAGCTGGCCTGAAGTGGTCTAAAACCACCTTGGAGTTTAAAATAATCACAATAAGCCAAGAAAGATTTTACCTCTCGTTGGGCTGTGGAGAGGCAACCAAACTAAGAGAACTCACCCCTTCAAAGAGTGCAGAGACCAACTGAGTTTTGGGGAATTAAATAAACTACAACCTTAGACACCTCACTGGAAGCTTACTGGCGTGAAGTAAGACAATAAATTATGTCAGACTTGGGCAAGTGGATATCTTGATTCAGGTTGTTAAGGGATTACTGTAGTAAAATGTAATGTGCGGACTCAGTGACTTTTATAATATGTATTTTTACCAGTAATACAGAAATCAACTTCAATAACAAAAACAAGAAAACACACAGTGAGAATCCATAGAAGTTCGGACGTTCAGGGCTGGCATGCCAGCCGCTGTTCCGCTGTACATGTCATGCACATTCAGCATAATCGTTTATTTGCTACACAGCCACTCTTCCTCTCCCCGGGCACATCCTTTATCCATATACGTCTTACAAACACAGCATTACAGAAATAACCCAGCGCACGTTTCAACTTTATTTAATACCAGAATATAAACAATTCTTTACGTTATTTAAAAAAAATTCCTCTGAGTTTATCTAATTACGTTTGTCGTTGTCATTTGCATATAACAAGCAAAACTTCCGGGGGCTCCTTTGCTACCTATTTCTCTTGGCCCTTACTACCATTCCTCATTACGAACTGGAAGAACTTTGGGCCTTCTAGCATTCATGTCTGCCTAAACTATTTAGGGAAACCCTGGCAACTCACAAACATAGCGTGTCCCACCACACTGAAGCGCTATACAGCACTGCCACTTCTAGACAACGGCCTCCATGTGAAAGAAACATTAGCAAAGCCAACGTGACATGCTAGCTGCCAGCATTTGGGCTTTGTCAGTACTATTATCTTGTCATGGTTTATTAAAAATGTTATTGTAGGTGGAACTAGTGGGCCTTCACCAATTTAAAAAAAAAAAAAAAAAAAACACTGGCTAACAGAAAATTTATATTTTGGGGGTTTCAAAACTCAAAAGGCACACAGAGTCATAGTAGTCCCTAATACTACCTCGTGCGTGGATGTTCTCTTTGTGAAAAAGAAGAATGCTGTCACTCTCAATGAAGTCAGCCAATAGCTTAAGTGAGTAATTTTAATGGGACTACAACAGATCAATGTTTGAACATGGGGTATCTGAAAGCCCCTATAAATATGTATATTCTACATATTATTTCATAATTGTGTACCAGGGCATGCGGGGACCTCAGGTGTTATCGCCTCTTTGTATTGCATGGGGTCATTTCATAAGTGGAATTATCAGCACCAAGTGGAAACAGTTCTGGGAAGTCCTACTGGGCAGGATGAGTGGGTTGAGCTCTTGGGAAATATCCAACAAAGCTAAAAGGTGCCTCAATATACAGAGAAACGTTATAAGCGAATGTTTCATGGTACAGGATACACAACAGACTTCGGTGTATATTCTCTAATCACGTGAGCTCTTGCAGGTGACCTGGGTAAGGAAAGGTGAGAGTCCAGGTGGGTAGGGGGAGACTTTGTACAAGGGGAAGTTCCATCTGCAGCTCCGGTCCTTTTCTGATTGAGAGCCTGGAAAGATTGTGCCTGGCTTGCAGACTGGGTGCCACAGTCATATTACTGCAGAATCAAATGTTGGTAGCAGCTTAGATGTTTAGAGGTGGGGCATGGAAGAAGTCAGTTTCAATTATTCATAGGTACTATAAATGTTGGGAAATCTTGGCACTTGAGAAACTTACTTAGAAGAATTAATTTAAAAACAAATTCTGCAGGATTTGCAGCTCGCCACTGAACTATTTTGCCAGCACGGATACTGTACTCACTTGACTGCTAAAGTTAGTGTCCCAAAATAATTTCATTAAAACAGTGTATAGGGCCACTGGGATCAATCCCGGCAAATAAGTTTATTGGGGTGCGCAGTCCTTCAAAATGTCAGCGAGTAAGGAGGAAACGGGGGAGGCAATACTGTTTTCTTGGAAACATTTTAAAAAAAAAAATACAACTTCCTGCCTCTATACTGTAAAAGACGCAGCCTCAAAAGTGAGCGTACAGCCGTAATTGTTCAGCCACTGTCTTAATTGTCATTTATTGATCTGCTGTTGATGTCAATTTAAGGCCATTAGAGGTTGGGTGGTACTTGATAGCTTCTTTAGCAAAACACAGTAAAACCTCTCCATCTCAACCACTGCACCCCTAAAAGCAATTACGCATTCTTGCTTCAAATGTTTCTAGTTTCTTCAGTCTTAGGAGAAAAAACCTACACAATGAATTGCTCTCTGTACCCACTTAGTACAGAGCTAATTTTACTAACCCGATTAATCCAAAACATACATTTGATTCGAGATATGATGTCCAAAAAAACTACATGAAATCCACTACCTCACCACAAATAATAACAGAATTCCTCACCAGCAAAGTATAGCTAACATGTAATATCAACACCATCCCCATTGAATGCATTTCCTGGGTTACCATATAATACACAGAAAAAAACTAGTTAAGGAGGTGAAGGAGTAGCTGTGATCTTTGAAATCAAGATCATTGTTATGCTACCACCATTTAGTAGCCCTCTTGTACCATTTGTAATGTATCATAGCACGTTAAAATTTGCGGCACCAACGGTTCTGAGAATTTTAATTTAAATATGGTTATCTGGTATGCTTGCTTTTGGTCTTTGAAGATTTGTCTATTTAACATATCGTTTAGAAATTGTTTGCTTAATTTAATGGGAAAAATATGCTGGATTTGATTTGGACCCAAAAATAAACTATATAGGTGAGCGAACACCAGCAAACATTAGCTCCAGCTAAATATCCAATTTTTATTTTTCTAAAAGTCTTGCGGACATAAACGTAGCTACCCATCATCCAAGATTAGAACATAAAGGATAATCCTGACCTATGACCAAATCTTGAATTTACTAGCCAGGCCACCCCAGAGAAACAACCTTCATCAAAAATAAAAATCTCATCTTTAGGCATCCATAACATTGTTAAGCGCACCCACACTTCTAGTCATATTCCTATTAAATAAAATCCATGGCATTGGGATGCTTTTTTTGCTATACAGTGCTGATCAAGACATGTATGTCAGATCAATTCCCCAAATCTTGCTACTCAACTTTTTAAGACACACCACAAACCACCCTCGAAACATTTGTGATAGGCTCTCTGCTGCACTGAAAAACAAATACAATATGCATGAGATCAAAGAGGGATGGATTATTTCAATAATCCCATTTACTAAAATCAGTACTGGAAGGATTCAATTTTGCATTTGTGACCCAGGGCACTGTAAAATATTATATAAAACTAAGAGACCTAATATTACTTTTAAAGATCATGACCACTCAACTGCTTCAACATCCTTTTCTTTCCCATTATTCTTCTCTCTAATTGTTGTGCATTTATTATGCCAATATGGTCCCAAGCCTCACAAAGGTGCATTATTTATGCCATTATTGTAAATGATTTGACTCTACCCAGTGAATAACAACAACATCTATTCCATAGCCACCCTGACAACTTTACTGAAGATGTACTGATGTTTTCTGTGACAAAATCTGGAAAATCTTCACTCTCCAAAACATGGTTCCGGCAGTAAGGTTGACAATGCTGATGAATATGGCATCTCAGTGTTCAAGATACTGAACATAAACTTGCGGGGGTTCAACATCTGTGACCATGTCATTTCAGTGAAGCAGTTCCTCAAAAGCGGTCTAAATGGGTGCAAGTGTTCAATCTGAAGCTTTATATAGCTCAATTATTTCAAAATTAAACCTTTTCCAGGACACAGATCACAACCAAAGCAACCTTCAGAGCCACAATGATCTATAATATGCATATCAAAAATATCTAAAGGGTGATCCTAAAAGGTCACTTTGACGTCTATGTACTGGTCGTGGTCAAGTACCACAAATGTCACAGGACGCGTTGGACCAGCGTATAGGGCTATCAGACAGTGCCCAACGGGCTGGTCTGACAGGTCAGTGTGTGGGCCTTTTTTAGGATGTTTGTGGGCCTATTGTGTGGTCTGTTGTGACAGTTCTTTATTCTGGCTTGATAGCACAGCTGTCACCAGACACTTATGTGTGAATCACTACAAGAGGGGCCTTGGCCACGCCCACGTGGCGGGAGGCAATAGTACCCGTTTTTATTGAGCTTCCACCAAAAAAAAAAAAAAAAAGTTTGTCCTCCACACAGCTGTGATCATGTTGCTTATACAGCTGCTTGAGCATACACTGTCCTGGGCAGACATGGGACATTGTAATGCTATTAAAGTGTTTCAGATAACTGGATAATTCATGTTGTTTTACTCTGGTATTAGCACAGATGGGAGATGGACAGTCAACCTACATTAATTTTTAGATCCGGTATGACAGTGTAACTATCACCTGACCTTTTAACTAGTTCTCTGCTTCCACACAAATACATATTAATTCCCATGTCATTTACTTGTAATGCTTCACATTACCACACAACACTCATTTAAAGCCAGGCCTACTGGCATTGCCAATGCTTGCTACTGTTAGTTTCTGGGATATTAAACTAAATATTTCCTGCAACAGACTCAAATCCATTCATTCTTCCACACCTTGCAAAACACTTATACAATGTGTCTTTACATCAAAACTGCCACATTGGGCAAACCTGGGCCACTTTTTAGCTATCTAATTGACTAATGGTGACTTTTCTGTCTTTGCCCGACAATAGCCACAAGAGATGTTTCAGACCTGTTAGCTTAATGTAAGGGCAAGCTCTGGAAAAATGGTCTGGCACAGGAATATGGAAATAACAGGGACATAAGGATTTAATAAAAACTAATTATGTCATACATTGTTTGAATGAAACAACAGAAGTGTCAAAAGATAGCCCCAGCAAACCAGACAGTCCTTTCGTTTGATGTGCTAGGATATATGGCTAAACATTCCAACGGTGCGGGGACGTTTTATTAATGCAGTGCCTTAACTCAACGACACTAAGTAGGTTTCAACTCACTTGCATCCTTCCTAAATAAACAAGGCTTCAGTAGTGGACAGCCTGTCACAGATCAGACACCACACTACAGGTCACCTTCTGGCTGACTGAAGTCCCCAATCCCCCCACCCCCCACCGACTTCCAGCAGCCTGGGTACAAAGGTTGCTCCAGAGTCACCAGCAGCCAGTGCTTCTGGCAGTGAGGCCTTTATGACACATGGAGGAACTGGCCTACAGGGCAATCTGGCAGTGCCAGGGGGCTGATCTGGCAGGTCAGTGTGTGGGCGGGTTTGATTGGCTGTTTGTGTGCCTATATTATAGTCTGGAGGCCGGGTTTTACTGTTGATTTCTGGGATATGACCACAAACATTGCCTGCAACAAGCACAAATCCATACCTTGCAAAACATCTATTAACGTGTTTTTACAAGTTCCAAATGCCCTGATTCGCAAACGTATGCCACTTTTTTAGCTAATTCATTATGTGGGGGTAGGGTCACTTTTATTTTAGTGCCCAGGCCTATTTACGGTACTAGTCGAAACCTGAGGTCACACTGGCATGCAAAGTACAGACAACTGAGGCAAGTAGCCACCTCGAGGAGGCACTCAGTACTTTAGATCATACAGAGGGGCAATAACCCACTCCTTATTGGTAGCCAGATCAGTGGAGCAGGCTGAAAGATTTGTTGTAAATACCCATGATACCAACCTTAAAAGAAGAAACATTGAGCCAGCATGCCAAGGTTCAAACTGGTTACTTAAAGGCACAAACATTGCTCCACCAATGAGATTCGAGCATGGGGGAGGGGTTGGTGGGGAGGGACGTTGAGATCTCATATTTCCTAACTAAAAGCTGTTGCCAGCAGGGTGAATTGGCAAGATGACCAAAGCTTGGTATGGACTGTTCCCAAAAGGAACAACGTCCACACTGATCTGCACTAGGTGGGCCTCTGGGCTGATTTAGCGCTTGGTGGACAGGTACTCCATTGCAAATGGTGATGGAGTACCTGATCTGTCAAGCTCGAGATCCGCTCTCCTAGTTTTGAGGTGGGAGGACCGCAAGGTTTATGCCTACGGAGTAAGATTTACTCTGTTAGTGTAAAACTTCCTCTGACTGACTGACGGAGTAAGCCATCCGACTGTTGTCCTATTAAGAGTGGACGGGCGGATGGCTTTTTTTTTTATATATTTTTTTTTACTGTCCATCACCACCAGGTATTTTGTGGTGGTGAGAGAATAAAAAAAGGAAAATTGCCCTCACACCTTTGGAGAAACCTTACATAGCATGGGAGTCATCATCTGTTTTTTTTTTTTTTTTGAGGGGGGGGGGGTTGTTTTTGAAAAATAAAAAACAAAACTTTTGAAAAGTTTGACAGAAAGCAATCACATATGATAGGGCCATTCATCAAACTTTTCCAACTTGACAGGAACTGCGATGATGGCTGTTCCTGTCAATGTACAGAGATGTCCACAAGGTCGATAGACATCTTTAAATTTGGTGGGTGGAGCAAAGGCAGGGTGATGGATGTGAAGTCCTCTGCTACCCTGTCTGCTTTTTCTCGTCGACCAAACTGTAAATCCGGCACTCTAACTAGGATGGCACAGTGGGTGAAGAACGATGGTTTGGAACTCTACCCCAAGCGACTGCCAGTGGTTTCTCTATTTGCAAACATTCATCCCAATAATTTTTGGTGGTTAATTGCCAGTACAATTGCCTCAAAACCTGAAACTGGTGCAGCTTTCCAAGACTACTGTTGCCAATGTTTCTGAATTTTAAAAAGTAGCAATTTGCATCCATTCAAGGTCTATACTTCATTGGGTGCAGATCTGCTAATTTTTGGTACACTGGTCACTGTATGTACTTAAGGTCTTGATCCAAAAAATTAACAAGTTAGAACCTTTTAGTGAAATTTGGACAACAAAGACCAAAGCAGGGATAGCAGACCCGACTCAGGGCCCCAAAACCCAACTACCAAGCCAAGAATGAATTTACCCCCAAAACTACGCCCCTCATGAATGTGTAGCCATGAACATATCTATTCAGTTGAATGGCACATCTAGAAACAGATAACGGTAACGTCACACCACGGTGATTGGGGTAGGGTTGCATGTATTTACAGGTGTCTAAAGGCCATCATATGCTTTGTTGTACTCGCCATACAACACGGCCACCGCCTGCACAGAAAGCAGAAGAGACTCGGACAGTATGTTCAGCTATGGGAAATGTGGGTCTCAGAAAACAAATCCCCTCCGCCCACCCCTGTAAAACCCTGCAAAGGTAAGGGCGCGGCGAGATTTTCGTCACGTGTACCCGGAGACCCTGCTCACTTACCATGGCTTTGGTGCGGTGTGGTTATGATGTGTGCGCACAGTACCACTGACTGACAGCCTGGGTAAAAGCAGTGACTGCTCAAGCCTAGTCAAGGCACTCATATCCTCGCGCTCACTTACCATTCATGAGTACAGAATGGCAGATTACACACACACGGGCTTCCTTTTTGTCCATGTACAGAAGCTGGCATTTCAAGCTGCAACACGTTGCACAGAAGACCTGAAGCAAAAAAAGAGAAATAAAAAGACACACAACATACAAAATCTAGCGTTACCATATGATGACAAACTTCACTTCACAAAGTTGATTAGACAGAAGCAAATGAAGAACATTTAAGAACAACTTGAAAAAAAGAACAACCATTTCAAATCTGCAATGATAAACAAACAAAACAGACAACAAAGAATGTGTTCAGCTGCATGCAGGGGACCCTAAGACCCATACAGCGGATGAGCAACTACGTATAATCTATTAAAGCTTTCAGTACCTACCTAACAGCGTGCAAACCAGTTTATTTCTTGCAGTATAGCATGTGACGTCACTACGTACCGATGGTACGAAAATGACATCACTACTCTACTGGAAAAGCTCAGCTAAATTCTGACGTCACAATGCCTGCTGCAAGTGTCAGACCGAGTGAAAAGAAACCCACCCTAAAGCAACTTAAGAAATAAAAGACGTACTATCTTATAAGAACACATTTATAATCGTAGTAGTAGCAGAATGTTCAACACATACATAAATCAAGAATCTAGCTGGTTGTCGCAACACATTTCAATTGCCTGTTAAAAACAAAAAAGCATACAGGCAGCCTACTGGTATATTTATTTTCATAGTAGCGATTATACAATTATTCTGCACACCTGCACCCAAAAAACCCACTTGCACTAGAGGAATCCCGAGAGCAATTACTGGAGGGGGCAACGAAGGGGAACATCGAGATGCCCTTGGTTAGCCACATAAAAATGGGAATGCTGCACCCCGTACATATGTAAACTCTCTAAAAAATCGTTGCGCGAAGTGTTTCAGGCACTATCACGTCAACCCTTCTCCCGAAGGCCAGCTTCGTGTGATCTTGAACCTCTTTAGCGACTAATGGCATGCACCTCCACTGTGGAGCACCGACTGAAAACATACAATAAAGGGTTACTGTAAACATTTTCAGCTCACCGCCCTCATCCCGCGCTGCACGAAGGTGGTTCCCGATGGACCACTTCATATAACTCCGGAGCCAGGATTATGGAAATCACGACGTGAAATTCCCTCGGTAAGGAAGGTCTGAAATATTCCCACAATCCAACACAACAACCCCTGGGAACGCCTCAAGCCTGACCCGAGGCTCGAGTTAGTGCTAATTTTGAAAAACAAATAAATGCCAGAGCCCACAATTTGTATTTAGTAGGTCACATGAGGACCTCACACATCAACCACTTTAGAGATCTAGTGGAAGGGAGGGCCCAGACGAACGGATGGGAAATAGCAGAAGGTGGTTTCATGGTTTGCTAAAGTGTTTTAAAACACATTAAACATTTATATATCACAGTAACCACCACACGCGTTAGCTAGAGACTGGGAAAACTAAATGTCCACTGGTTTCAAACTGTGCGTACATTAAGACTCCGACAATACTGGTTACTGTAATAAAAGTATAAGCGTCGTTACAGGACAACGCCCGGGCATAACGCTGAGGTAGTAGGTAATGCAATCACCTTGGCTGTACTTATTACATTGAACCTCAGTTTGCTTTAGAAGTGGGGTCATGCCCGAATCGAATCCTGTTGGTTTCGCCTTTTGTTTTTTAGAAATGTTTTTATGAAAGTTTTGCTTTACAAGATAACATTACTGTAAAATCCGTCTGCAAGTATACACGGAACCAGATAAGAGTATGAGGCATCGAGGCCTATCGCATACACCGAGTAATAAAAACGGCAGCAAAGGGGCGGGCTCGGCGGCAGACACGATGCATGAGAATGGCGTAACGGGGCATAGGGAATGTGGCAGGACATTCACGGCACAGGAGGGCTGTAAGGCAGAGGAGGCAGTGCTTAATTTGTGCTTGCTGTTTCCGGTGCGGAGCACCGGCACTTATGTTTGAGGGACGGCGCTTATTCTTTTGCCTCAGGCATTTACTGTGAGCAAAAGACACGTATGGGAAAGGCGGAGGAAGAGAAAACCGAAAAAGCGTCACAGAGGGAGAAAGTAGAAAGACGCAAAAGTGAGCTGAAGGTGCAGGGAGAGTGTTGCGAAGACCCAAGAAGACGCTGCTTCAGTATTCAGTGTTGGCACTTTTAATTGCAGCAGCCGCGTGTTTAAGGAGGGCTGTGGGCACCGGCACCTTTTTATTTACAAATTAAACACTGAGAGGAGGGCCAGGAAATGGTGTGTGTGTGTGGGGGGGGGGGGGGGGGCAGAAGCAAGTGTATGGAACAAGAAGAGTAGTACGTGTAATGGATTCGCGGAGTGAAGTTGGTGGGGCGAGGAGTTCACGGAGGGAGAACATCTTGGGATATAAGGTGTGGGAACTGTGTCATTGGGGTGTCCCATTATGGGGCTATAGAATGGACGTGAATGTGGCGCGCCTCTTCATAGAGGAGGGCAGCCCTCTCGGCTGTTTGTGTACGGCATCCTGCCATGCTGTAAACGGTGGAGCAGAGGTGGGTTCCGGTGTAATGTATAAAAAAAAGCCAGGCCAGCAAAGCCTGTGCGAACGGTGCGCTTCTGCCTGCGTTTAGAAAAACAGGGGGTGCATGCTTCCCAAATGTAAATGCCCGTGAGCTCAGTGGCCTCGCGGAGAGTGGCATGGATTCCTTGCCAGCAGGTGATGAGGGCGAGGCAGGACCAAAGCGTGTGTGGGAGATCCGCCTCGCCCGAGTTACAGTGGGGACAGTGCAGGTCCGCGGTGGGGAATTATTGGCCGAGTTGTCCGGGAGTCCGGTGTGCGCGGGCGAGGGTATGGAATTGGATATTTTTTACCCTGGCATTCCTCAGGACAGTACAAGGAAACACCAGTGCCGGGGCCCATCCCGTATCGTTCAGCACCGTCCCCAGTTCATCTTCCATCTGACGCACAGAGCTCCACGGAGAGGCCAGTGTGGCTTCGGATCACCCATTAAGCCATGTCATCAAGTGTCCACCTTCTCCCAAGGCGAGAAGCACCTGCAGTACAGCGTGTGTAGGGGGTTCCGCATCTCTGGGCGACCACAGTATGTGGCAAGTAATGTGGAGTTGACCGGCCGGGAGGTCAGTCTGTTTGGAGCTGTTGAAAGATTAAATGGCTGTCTGAAGAGAGATCACCAGCCATAGTTAGAAAGCGATCCAGCCATCTCCGTAGAGAAGAGGCTGTGTACGTGCCTGGATAGCGTGGGAGGCCCCGCAAAGTAAACCCAGGGGCATAGAGGGAGCATGGGCCTACCCTGGTTACACGTACTTGCAGAGAGCACGGGGAGGGGTCCTGTGTTCTCCGTGAGAGCAGGAAGTCTCTAGCAGCGGTTGGAGAGAGGTGGGCAGTGGTTACAGGTTTCTTTGAGGTCGCAGTTGGCTATCCATCTAGACACCCATTGTAGTTGGGCCACTAGAAAATAGGGTTTCAAGGGAAGGGCACCTAGCCCGCCCTCTTCAGTAGGCAGCTGTGGCTTTCTCAAGGCTATTTGGCGACACCGTTTCCCCCTATAAGTTCAGTTAGCAGAGTTCGAGTTCTCAGAAGAAACTGTGTGAGGGTATCACTGGGAGGTTGGCAAAGCAATACAGGAGTCGTGGTAGGATCACCATCTTGGACAGTGCAATCCCTGTCGTTTTTCCAAAAGGATACCATGGATTTCAATGAGGCCAATACGGGCCACAGATTACCACCACAGAGGTCAGAGGGGGAGTGATATAAGCAGATGCACAAGTACCGAATTGCAGAGTTTTGCCAGGTAAGGGCAGCTCTAGGTGTTAGTTTTGCCTGTTATATTTTTGAACTTTAGCAAGGTCCTGTCAGTCCTTTGGTAGGCAGTCACTGCCTGAGCTCCAGCAACATCCAGCTGAATTGTTATGATTTGTGCGCTGCTTTGCATTGTATTAAAACATTAGGGCTGGACAATGCCTAGCAGGAGACATTAACCATCTCAATGGTAAGCCACAGCTATTGTTTATGCAATTACATTTGGTATTATTTGACTATAGTTTGGGCTGTGCTGACATCACAGATAGTGTGTGTGTTCTCTGGCAGCAGCAGCAGTGGCAGCAGCACCTCGTCGGCAGAGCATGTTTAGAAACGACCCTCCTGCACATCTCCCAGGGACTGTGCCAGAGTCAGTAGGGCAAGGGTAGCAATGGTTTAGGGGTTTTGGAAAAGCGCAGTCTGCTATGGCTGTATATCGCCTGCTTTGGTTACGCATGTGTTATGAAAGGCCAATCTTTATTTTGAGCGGACATACAATTTATGTTTTGAATAATTTCCACAATAGTTCAGTTCTAAGAAATAAAAAGTTCAGTGCCATTTCCTGTATTTGAAGTATCTGTGTCACACTGATGGATTATTTATATATTTAATGGTGGTAGTTTATGCTTTGTGACCTGTTACTAAGAACTGAAATAATTCTCTTACAAGCGGTTTTGTACTGCCAATTTATTCATAATTAATGATCAAAGTTCTTTTTTGACTGAGCATTTTACAGCGTTTTCTGCTGGGATCTGCCTCGTGTTAAACATGCTAATGCGGTATTTCTCAGCAGCATGCTGTGTACCACGCCCAGGAGCAATCCCACATCTCATGCATACCATGAGCAGTGAAAGCTGGAAGGAGTCCACCAGCCGCGCTCTCCCCGCCGTCCCGCGCATCCGCCGCTCCACAGCGGGTGGGAGGTCCTTCTCCTACCTGGCGGCCAAGACTTGGAACACCCTCCCCACCAGCCTCAGGACCACCCAGGACCACTCCGTATTCCGGAGACTCCTCAAGACCTGGCTCTTCGAGCAGCAGTAACTCCCCTCCCCCTAGCGCCTTGAGACCCGCACGGGTGAGTAGCGCGCTTTATAAATGTTAATGATTTGATTTGATGAGACTTACTGACTTCAAGTCAGTCTATGACACGCGGGTCATCTCTGAGGGGCTGTGGCATGCTCCTGCAACGTGATGGAGTAGGCAAAAGGGTACAAAGAACAGTTTGTAAATGCACTTGCCAGCATTTGTGCATAACAGAATACCACCAACCTGGTCATAAGTGCAGGGGTGCGAAAACAATTCCTGGCGGTTCAGCACCACCACCGGAAACAAAGTATTTGTCCTGGCAAATTTCTCAAGGAAAGTTGCAAAACAGAAAACTGAAATTAGCACAGGCAACTTTGACTGTGTCTGGCTGTGTTTTTTTCCAGTTAGATATGAGGTGCCCTTGAAGCAAAACACAAATCTTACTAGTTAGTAGGAATAACATTCATAAGTATTAGATCATTTGCAACGAGACAAAAGATAAAGAGCACTAAAATCTACAAAGAAACTATGAAGCAAAGTTTCACTCTTACTTCTTGTGTCCTGAATCTTATTAAACGAGACAGCATCAGGTTATTGTTCCAAACTGTTGGAAGAGAGCGAAACTTATTCTATTGCCGAAGAAACCTTTGGTGAACAAAACGGTTCTGGCTACTTACAGACCGATCTCTTTGCTGCCTGCTTTCTCAAAAATCCGAGACAAACTGATTAACACCCATTTCTCTAGTTATCTTACAGCCAACCAGCTGCTGAATCTATCGCAATCAGGTTTTCGCCCAGGCTTGTGTACGGATTGAGCTCTTGTTGAGGATTCTGATATTATCAAACTGGCGGTGGACAGTGGGAAGAAGGTGGCTCTACTGCCGCTGGACCTCTTAGCCTCTTAAACTGTCCAATTTCCATCAGCATCCATAGTCCTGTAGCGCCGGGACACTTTGTGTAGCCGTGCGCTCTATAAATGTTGGTGATTGATTGATTGGTGTAGCTAAGAGGCAACTTAAAAAGTCTGCCCGAGGAATGATGTCTCCAAACAAATGTCAATTAGACAGACATTATGATAATAATAAGTTTAAAAGAGTAGTAAAAATTAAATTACAGTAAGGAAACAGACAAGTAAAATCTGAGGCAAAAGTGAGCACTGTACATCTGATGTCTGCTCACAAATAAGACATTTGAGCCAGTGACAGTGTCCTAAATCATGGTGTTCACTGCAACACTCAAGTGGACCAGCAGGAGCTCATCTGAGCAGCTGCATATTCACTAAGCATCTTTCCTGTGCCTCTGCTCTCAGTCATCAATGTCTCTCCACAGTTTGCAGCGCAGACGGGTGCTCTCCCGATAAAGTCACACAGGTTAAGTGTCCTCACACCTGCCCAGACGGTTTGACAATTTCCTATTATTGAAGAACCGTCTTGATGCCCACCGGGAACTTGTGCAGTCATCAATTTAACTGTGATGCATACGCAATTGTGAAAAATAATTGTGAATTCACTGACTCTTTCACTGCGATATGCATATAACTTAGTTAGTGCTCACTTTGTCTAATCCTGAATTAGATCCATGAGCACACAACCAAAACAGGGCATCCTTTGTTGTATGTTGTTCTGTAAGAAGGACACAAAACCAAATACTATTCCACTTAGCGGAAAAAAAGCACACAGAATAGTGTGTTCTTTATTTATTTAGATCAATAAGGTTCTGTGGTAAGGATACATTAGCAGCCTCGCATGAAGTCTGGGTAATTCTTGATTCTTCTTGCATACCATGACGAGTATATATTGTTTCTACTTTTGCTTATATTTTTTTGCTCAGAAATGCAGATTGACTCTCCCGCGCAGTTCTTGAAATCCAAAGGTTTCAGGCAAGGACCAAATAGAAGAAATACTTGTTAACTTATTTATAGGTCATTCAAAGGGAAAAATGCCAGTAAACTGATGCAAACGCATTTTATTACACTGCTTGGACTCTGAGGCCAAAAGTGTCAGGACACTATCATACATTTCCCCACATGAAGGTAAAGGAAAAATAAAGTCAATAAAGCATTATTAGCTACTAGGTATGGAAACAAGATTTAAGCCCAACTCCAGCACTGCCTTGGAAATTCATACACTTTATACCCAAGCTTAAAGGGATAGAGACTCCTGTGATGGCTTCCTTCCAAGTCTTAGATCACTTTCCATGTTTTGTGATTTTGGGCCCATGGTGGAAAAAAGATATGTGATCTAATTATTGTTAATGTGAGAAGCAAGAAAATCAGGGAAGAGTTAACGGTATTGGGTGATCCTTCCTTGAAAGATGCCATTAAAACTGCAAAAGCAATCAGAGTTTTGGGTAAGATATATCACTGAAGAAGAGTGAGAAAGAAAGAACCCAAAGTATGCAGTGTTTCAAGCAAAGTGTCATAAATATATGGCAGATACATAACACATTTTTAAACCGTGTCATGCTAATGAAAAGGACTGCAGAAACTGTGGGTGATATAGCCACACTCAAAGAATGTGCAAGTAAATAGGAAAGGCGATTAAGGCTACTGTTGCCTGTATATTATTAAGTGCAGATGAACAGGTTCTCAAGAGTTCTAAAGAAGCATAGTAAGCACATGCTTGTTTCTTATAAGCAAATAAAAATGAAGATCACTTTAAAGATATATATAAAAGCACAAACCTTCTGTATGTGTTGTACAGATTTCAGAAAGGGAACTTAAATTAATGGCGAATTATGGTCCTCCTTGGGCAATCAAAAAAATATGGAGAAATTGAGTGACCCATTCAGTTTAAATTAATTTATTAATTCAGAAATGTTCAGGGGCACCCAACTGATACTGTTGGTTTCCGAAGGATTGAGATTACGTTTGAAGACTGAGCGGCAACCATTACATTTTATGTAGCTGTGAAAGGGTAGACATTTAGGTGGCAGCATCAGTTTGAGTTGGGAACCCTTTTAAACCCCTAGAATGAAGGAACAAGCATTTTGGGGTAGGAACATAGGAATGAAAATGGATAGGACATCCTTTCACTAAAGCTTAAACTGGTAATCTGGCCAGACTCAAAAAGTTACATACAATATTAAAATTAAAAAAGGTGGTAAGCCAGTCAAAGTATGAGAAGAGTACTTACCAATATAAAAACAAAGTTGAGAGATAAACCGATACAGGATAGTATAATAGAAGAAGTGGAGTCAATGGGATAGGTTTCACCCAAAAAAAGGAGACAACAACCTGAGATTGTGTTGATTTAAGAGCTCTCAAAGCAAATACAATGATTGATTGTCATCCCTGAAAAGGATCAATGATGTATTTACCACACTAGAAGGGGCACAAGTATTTTCCACATGAGATTGGCGTATCACGATAAATAGTAACAGCCCGAATCCAAATCCTTGACTGCATGCATTAATTTTTATGGATTGTTCCAGTACAAGAGAATGCTGTTGTCCCTAGCCTCTGTGGCTTCTGTATTTCATGGACTTTAAAAACTGTTTAATGTTTTTCGGTTGACATTCTGGTGTATTCCAAGGATGAGGTGCAGCATAAGTTACATCTTTGCAAAGTTTGTGAAAGACTACAACAGAATGGATTAATTCCAAAATATAATAAATGGAAATTTCAGGCACTGGCATTAAACTGAAACTTTGGTTAGCTGAAGTACACAAATCAAAAGATAAACAGTTGCCTTTTGTGGCACTTTGCGACTGCTACCGTCAATTCTTTGAACATTCTGCGTGACTGCTCATACAGCTTGGGTTCAAGGTTACAGAAGAATATCCTTAACATCATTTACATTCCTAGAAAGTGGAACACAACTGACTACTGTCTGTCATGTCTTCCCTTAGAAGAATCAGGTAATGGATTCCAAGTGAACAACTGTGAAGCAAATGTTTTTAGTGAAGTGATGTCTGGAATGTCTAGTGTCACAGATGAAAGAGACTGGAAGACCACAGAAGATAGAAATGAAGTTCTCAAGTGAGTGAATGAGTACATAAAGAAAGGATGACCGAATCAAAGTGTGTCAAGGGTAAATGCTTTGCTTTTCATCAAGAAGAACAAGAATTGGAGGTGGAAGAGATTAACTTTTTAAAGATGATACCTTCAGGAGGAATTTGACGCACTGTTTTCAATGTGATTCATTCCAGCCATCTTCCTTGAACAGATTGTTAGGTGGCCAGGTATTGATAGTATTGTGGATCAATAAGTAAGAGAATGTGAGGACTTCTCTTGCTGCGAAAGAATGTTAAAAGTTGGTTACACTTGGTTTCCTGTTATTTGGCCACTACATCCTTGGCAAAAGATTGCTTTTAATATATCGGGATCTTATAAGCAACTCGTCAATGAGAGTTAATTTGCTCTAGTGGCAATTGATTACCATTTCTAAAGGAAGATCAAGTTTGTAAGCCAGACTACTAATGGAGGATGCTACCAAGTTTTGTTTGTTGGGAAGGTTGTGAAACTATTGTCACCAATAGTAGACTGCAACTGGTATCTACGGAGATCAAAGGATTTTTTTTTTAAGCAGTGCAGAATCAAACAAGTTATCACTATGCCTTACGACCCCAAGTGTAATGGACAGATTCAACCACATTTCGATGTTTCAAAAAACAGATCTTATCCAAAGATGTGGGAAAATCTGATTGTACAGAATTACTCCTCAAAGAACGACTGAACCAAGTCCATCTAAACTTTTGAAAAGAAGGCAATAGCCTTCTGAGATCCGACCAATGTAGTTCAAACCGAGCGCTTTGGAAAACTATGACGACCTTAAAAAGCAAGTTACTTACCTTCAGTAATGCCTTATCTGCTAGAGACTATCCAGCTGTAGATTCCTTACCTTAAAATTATACTTGTGTCAGACTGGATCCAGAAATATTTCAAGAAGTACCTGTGCGGGTTGGAGGGTGGCATCATTTGGCTCAGCATCAGCTATATAGATGCCACCCCAGCGTGCTGACATCAGTTACTTTTCAGGCCCTTTTCACGCCAGAGGCACAAAGCCACAAAGGTTGCTGATGTACAAGTGTGCGAACACCAAGGACGCCAATAAGGATTAACCTAAATGGAGAAATCGATTTGGAGAGCGGGGAGGATGGGAAGGCTGGCAAGGAATCTGCGACTCAATACAGTTTCTACTAGATAAGGGTTTACAGAAGGTAAGTAACTTGTTCATCTGATAGAGACTTGTAGCCATAGATTCCCTTCCTTAGAATAGATACCCAAGCAACGCATCTCCGGATGTGGGTCCACAAACAGATGTAGACCAGGAAGTCCTGTAGGACTGAACGGGCAAAGCGCCAGTCACATCGGAGCTGACTGTCCAAGGAGTAGTGTTTGGTAAACGTGTGCAGACACCCACCTTGCAACCTGACAGATGTTCAGGACAGGGGCTCTGCAAGATAATGCAGTGGTCACAGCCTTGGCCCTGGTGGAATGAGCATGCAAGCCCTCAGGGGTGCTTTTTGGCTAATGGGTAGCAGATCTTAATGCAAAGAACTATTCATTGTTAGATGGGGCATTTCTACAGTCCTCACAAGTCTTGGAGTCATAGTCTGGCTCCAAGCACCAAAGGCAAACCAGATAGGTGTCTGTGACAGAAACCACATATTTTACACCCCATTGGTTTTTGTTGGGGGCAATCCCTGACACACGAGGACAAACTGTCTCGAAACAAATTTGCACCAAAACATTGAAAAAAGTCAGTCAAAAATGACTGGAGGTATCCCTCTCCGGATCTGCACGGAAAGAAAAGAAGTGACGTCAGCACGCTGGGGTGGCATCTATATAGGCACTGCGCGGGTGACACTAACACCACTGATGTGGAGCCGAACGACATTATCTACCAGTGCACACAAGTACTGCTCCAAAAGTTTCCAGATCCAGTCTGGTGCCTAGGATAATTTGAAGGTATGGAATGTGTTACTTGAAGTCTCTATCAGATAATCTCCCACACAGATCACTTCTCTGGGAGCTCCACTGGTGCCTCATCCAAAAGCATTGCCAGTTGAAACTTCTCACACATGCATTCAAGTCACTACACAACACGGGACCCACATACCTCAGTCACCAGCTTCACTACACTAACCCATCAGACATCACTCTCACTGCGCACACACCCTGCTTCCGAGGAAGCAGAACAGGAGGTTGATCATTCTCCTACCAAGCTGTCAAATGCTGGAACATTTCCCCCCATCACATCAGGGACTCCTTCTCCAATTCAGCAAGAAGCTAAAGACCTGGCTTTTCAATTAGTCCTCTTGTTGGACCAACGAGATTGCCTGTACTTAGGCTCAGCCTCACCACACGCCTACTCTCGCCTCCTCAGTGACAAGCAGCTCTCTACAAATCCACCTTACAGAAGTGAGGGGGGTGTATATAGATAATAAAAATACAGTGTAATTAGTGATTCTGTTTGCATACTGCAGTTAAGGTTTGTATGAAAGGTCGATTCCAAGTTTGGCAAACCCACTGCAGTTGTGAAAGTCAACAGGAACAGGGTGGTAATGAAACCCCTTCCAAACAGATCAAAGAACCTCATGTACAACTGGAGCTTGCAGGAAAGAATACCACAGATGTTACACTCCTGGAAATGAAAGAAGTGTGGCTGCCTGGGCCAAATATGTTATGCGAGACTAATCTAAACCTTCTAAATTGAGAGAATATACATATATATTAAGTCTGGTTATGTTTTATTATTACGTATAAATTCAACTTTGTACATTCCACACTGGTCAGTTGGTGCTATGCTGTGCCACTGTTACCATGCTTAATACAGTCTGCACAATCACACTTATTTTTTGCTTTTCAAAACCTAGTGCTGTTGCAGATAATCTGCAAATAGGCAGTTACTGCTGGAGGGAATTACAAATACTAAATAGAGCACTTGCTCAGAAACAAATTGTTTTTAGGTGCCGATAACTGTACTCATTTTAGCAGCACCCGTGGGAAGATGATCTAAGTAGATTTTAAAATATTCAAAACGGTGACTTCCACTGAGGTACCACGCTGCACACACTAATGTATCGGGAGCGAGGACAACCCTGGGTCCATGTGTGTGGAAGTGTGGCAGGGCTGCAATCTTATATTTACCCAAAATGAGGATCCAATTTAATTTTCAGTTCAGGAGTCACTGAACTTGTCTTTATCCTAAAACATGCTACTACATTTTCTAGCACATTTGGCTAGAAGAGGCAAAGTGTTGAAAATGTGATGTTAAAAAATTGTTGTTTAATTAACGCTTCAAGTTTTACCTCTAGTGACAAGGCAGAGATGGAGTTGGACAATAGAAGAAAAAACTGGGAAACAAATTCAAAATGTACAGCTGAAACACCACAGCTCTAGCCTGGAGAAAAAGACCTGCTTCGCCAAGCTGGGGTTATCACCCTTTCTGTTAGGAAGCCCACAGAACCTCGTTAATTCCAGCATTTGTATTGTTCAGAAGCTTGCACTTTAAGGAAGTCTTGCCATGCCACTGAGAAATATAAGAACAAGACTGTGGTCTCATAAGTGCAACGTGCTTTGAGAAAAGTCAAAATAACTTAAAGGCAGACAGATACGGGCTTCAATTCAAAATTGGTGAGAAAGTTAATAAACTGATTTCGAAACAGGGACAAGATAATTAAAAACAAAACCAGTGAAGATCTCAGGAGAAGTTTAATAATACTAGGAGGCAGGTTAACATTTCCTGTACCATAAATTTGAAATATACTAAGAATGTAAAGACAGAGGCGATTTTTGAAGGGCTTGCTGGCTATATTCCTGCCATGCAACACAAGCCCAATTTATGGGAGATTTCCACAGGACAATGTAACATAAATCGGTTACTGATGTCACCAATCACAATAGAGATTACATGATGCTCTGGGAAGTAATATAAAGAAGGCTGCAGTCTTTGGTGACCTTCTAGTCAAGTTTACAGAATTCACTGTATATTTAACAGAATAAGTGTACTCAAATAAATAAAGATTTTCCTCAGCAGACTTCACTTCATTAGGATTACAGTGCATCTGTGCTTGTGCTTTTTAGAGTAGAACTTAAGTATCAACATAACAGCTATTCTTTGCTTGTTTCAGACAAGAAGATAAACTAGCTTAGAAGATAGCATTGTCCAAATGTCTACGGTGTAAGCAGACCCACCCAGGACAGCTATCTTTGTGACAAGGAGTTGGAAAGAGGGGAACATTTGCAAAGTGTGTATGGACTTATTCAGTGAATCAACAAGAAAAAAGGTTTTTTTTTTTTTTACTTTAAGTCGAAAGTGTACACTCAGGTAGACTCAATGGTCAATATGAAAAAGCTATATACCTTCAGTAACAATCTTTTCGGTGGATACTCTATCTACCTGAAGATTCTTTACCTTCTGAACATCTCCAGATGCCAGATTGTAACAGTAAATCTTTCATGGCTGTCCTAGGTCAACAGGTGGGCTCCATTTCAGCACTGGAAATGGAGCAGGTGAGGAGCAATACAGCACCACTATGGCAGTTCCTCAACCATTTTTTCTGGGCTTGTAGAAGCTGAGACGAGGTTAGTGTCAGATTAATTGTGGAAGCGCAGTGCAACAAAAACATGGAACCTTATCAGTATTACCTATGACAATTTCTCTCAACAGGGAGGAATCTGCAGGTAGAGTATCCACCAGAAAGACGGCTACTGAAGGCAAGTAACTTTTCCTTCTAGTGGATACTTCTACTTGAATATTCGTCACTTTTTAGATATCAAAGCAGTAGATCCCCTCCCAGGTAGTGGGCCTGAATGACAAGCCAAGGGACTCCTGTAGCATGGAATGAGCAACACCAGTTAACCCATGTCATTTCTGAATCTAAGCAATAGTGCCTAGCGAAAGTGTGAAGCGATTTCCATGTTGCAGGGCTACAAATCCCAGTCCCAGGGACTCCCCCCTGGCGAGTGCTGAGAAGATTACTTTGCTCTGGTGGAATGAGGGCAGATCCCCTCAATTGGTTCCATTTTGGCAAGGGAATAACACTTTGATAGAATAATCTAGTGCAATAGGATCCCTTTCTGGACAACCCCTGCCCCTTTGCTGCCTATATACTCAGTGAATAGCTGATTATCAAGCCTAATTTCAGTCATCCATCAGTATAATAACTGACTGCTCTCCTTCCTCCTTGGTTGGATGCGGTGAAGGAAGATGGCGGGAAGAGTAACCGGTTACCCAAGATAGGAAACAACCACCATCTTAAGGAGAAAGAAGCTTTAGTCTTCAAGACCTAGTTAGAATTGCATGAAATGTGGGCGGCCACACAGCATCTGACACGCCTCACCGAAGTACTGGACACAACAAAAACAGTTTTACATTTTAGTATTAGTAACTGGCAACTATGAAGAGGTTCAAACAGACCCCCTATCAAAAAGGTCAAGACAACGTTTAGATCCCATTCGGGGATCACAAAGGTCGTATAGTGAAACATATCCAGTGCCCTTCAAAAAAACTGATCACAATTGGGGGCTCTGACAGTCGCAAACCGAAGGGCCTCCAACACGTGCTTTCAGAGGATCCACATCTTGCTCTGCATACCATGGGACAAAGTGATGCCAATTTCCAAAATAAACAGATTTTGTGGAGGGGCGATGAGCTGACAGTATTAAGTCTACCACCTCTGGCAGCAGCTGGAATGAGTTTAAGAATTCTTGCTCCTTCTCAAGACGTGAAGATGGAGGCTCTGGTGGTTGGGGTGCAGCACCTGCCCCTCCAATTGTGAATCAAGGACATCTTGAAGAAATAGAAGGGGCAGGGGATATAGGGAGCTATGTATGAGATCTGCACAGCACACCCACCTTAGCCAGTCTGGGATGATCAAAAAGGCTTCAGCCCACTCCTAGCAAAGCTTCCTCAAGATTCCACCTCAACCAAAAAGTGTCACCCAAGGCTCCCTGAAACGAGGTAATCGAGGACTCAGAACTGTAGTTGAAGAGTTCCACTGGATGGATACCCCTGATCTCCAGTTCCTCCAGATGTGCACATACCAAAGCACAAATTAGTCCTCACTACTGCGGCCACTGCTGGAGGGGGACAGAAGACTATCCCTTGTATAAAGTGCTCATCTACCGACCACCTGCCCAGGTCCACTTTAGTGTCCTGGGAGATGAGGATCTCATCTGACAGATCTCCCTGTGCAGGAACCACTGTAGACAAGCACTACTAGAGAACCCTCACATGCCAGCACACGTGTGACTAGTAAGATGCAGGAAACACGCAGACCTGGCACCCATCAGGATTGGAACATCAGCTAAGTCATGAAACATTGGAATCATATTCCAAATGTCCTGGAACCTCTGAGGAGGGATGACTCTAATAGATGTTGTGTCCAATACTGCCCCTATGAATAGGAGGACATGAAAGGGGTCTAGGCGAGTCCTGGGCACACTGACTCCAAGTTGAAAAATAAGAGATACTATCCAACACCAGCTGCTGAGAGTCTGCCTTCAGCAGCCGGTCGTCGAGGTATGGAAACAATGAGATCTCCAACTTTCAGAGATGTGCTGCAACCATCATGTTCGCGAAGACCCAGAGAGCTGATGTTAGTCTGAATGGTAGGACCACAAACTGGTTCGGATTACAACTGATCACAGACACCTCCTGTGCAACTGCAGGATCCACATGAGGAATTTGCATCCTGCAGGTAAAGAAAAACCATCCAAGCTTCTGCTTTGAGTGGCAGAAGAATTTGAGTTGGGGACAGCAATTTGAACTTTTCCTGGTGTAGGTAAATATTCTTGAACCCGAGGTCCAAGATCAGATGTGGATCATCCATCTAGGGGACCAGGAAGTAAAGGGAATGGCACCCCCACCCCAGTTCATGCTCTGGAATCAACTCACCACTCATTTCAGCAGTAGACCCGCTACCTTCTGCTGCAATATCCACAAATGATCCTCTGGGCTAAGAGGGCGGGATGTGGGGAGGAACCTGTTGGAAGGGAGGAGAATGCCATCTGTCTTCTGTACGACTCCCTGAAGTTATGGTCTTCCAGGCCTCCAGAAAGGAAGTCAACCTCCCTCCAACAGGCTACATATGCTCGTTTAAGGGTGCGCTAAAGCAGTTTTCCAGGAGGTGCTGGTTTACAACTAGAGGACGAGGCAGACTCCTTTTCTTTAACCCTATCCCTTTCACTACTGCAGATGATTCGGTTAGTGGTTTGGCTGAGAGGGCTGAGGCTGCCAAAATGAAAATCCCTTGGACTTGCCACAAAATTTTCATTATTGCCTGAAGCCCTGAGCAGAGGATTGAAGTCCCAAAGATGGAGCTATTTCTCTCTCCACCTTGAAGCTCTCTAAAGCTGAATAGACCTTTCTCTGAACAGGTGCGTCTCCAAAGGCTATAACCTTCAGTGTCATTTATATTTTAACGGAAAACCCATCACCCTTAAACATGCATGCCTTTGCAGAGCTACTGACGAAGCCATGGCTCTGACTACACAGTCATTTGCATCTGGGGATTCCCTTAAAATCTACCTGGAAGCATCTTGGCTGTTTAAAATACCTCAGGGAAATAATCTTGAGGTGGTGGAGCAGAGTCAGGACCACCATGGCCCCCATAGTACCCAAAGCATGACAATACCGGACAAGCAAGAAAGGGGGATTCATCAACCTAAGCTCTAAATTACCTGCTGAGAACAACGGCTTGCCTTCTGTTTACAATATTTTACACCCTATATCCAATGTGGATATTTAGAAAGCCCCAGGGTTTGTTTGATACATGAAAAGGCATGAACCTGCAAACCTTCTTGAGATGAGTGGACAGAGAGAAAGGAGGGGTCTGCATGGGTGGACCATACTCTCTCAAAATCATATGCTTCACTGCTGCGGCAGAGGTAGCCTTGTCCCAGGCCATGTTAAATGGAATGAGCAGTGCCTGGTTAAAAATAAGCAGACGGTTCTGAAGTCACCGAAGCAAGCTGTAGGGCCCCTGTCAATAAAGCAGACGTGGTTTCTACTTTTGGAAAAGGTAGAGACAACACTTCTATCCACCTCCACAATATGAGATTGAAAGTAAACACCTTCGGGGGTGGTGGCTGAGGTCAGGTTTGAGGGGGCTGAAAGCCGGGTCTAGGGGACACTCCATCTCGGGGGTGTGCCTAGTCCGCAAGCATTTTTTAATGCCAGGTAGTAATCAGTGTCTAAAGATGGGAGAGGCAGCAAGCTGGTTGGCTTACTCTGGTCATAGTCATCCCTTCTAGTACCTGCAAATGGTCCGACTCAGTCAACAATATCACCCTTGGTCTGCCACTATCAATAGTGTGATGAAGATTCAGGTTGAGGCTCATCTTTATGCTTGGCCACCTCAGCTATCTTCTGGGCCTCCCTGGTGGACCTCATCAGCATTGGTTTGGTCTTCAAAGGTTACATCTAGGGATGCAACAAAAATCAAGACACACTGTTCCAAAAGGAAAGCGACAGGAGAAAAAGTACAGAGAAGTCCTAATTCTAGGAGCAGGAATCCTCACACACCCGAATGGGTGTCATGCTTCATCATCAGAGTTGCTCCTCGTCAGACCGGCGCTGCAATGTCTGACGGGCACCCCCGTAGGGGGGCTCTTTGCCGGAGATCTTTTCTCGATGACGCCAAGACCCCAAGAGTGAGTTTTGAAAAGAAAAAAAAGGGGGGGTAGTGGGGGGCGGGAAGAGGAGAGACACACTAAAGGTTAAAATTGGCTCACGACCCTAATGCAGGGTCAAGATTAGTCCTGCATGGAGTAACAAAATTGTTACTCTGAGGTTAGGGTCGTGTACCAATTTTAACCGTTTGTGACTCTACAATTTTTTTTCCCCCCTTTTTTCCAAAACTCACTCTTGGGGTCTTGGCGTCATCGAGAAAAGATCTCCGGCAAAGAGCCCCCCTATGGGGGGGTGCCCGTCAGACATTGCAGCGCCGGTGTGACGAGGAGCAACTCCGATGATGAAGCATGACACCCATTCCGGTGTGTGAGGATTCCTGCTCCTAGAATTAGGACTTCTCTGTACTTTTTCTCCTGTCGCTTTCCTTTTGGAACAGTGTATCTTGATTTTTGTTGCATTGTATTAATAGAGGGAGGTCATACACTGGACCATTATTCCTCCCTATCCCCCTATCTTTATTTGATCTACATCTATGGAGGAACTGGCTCTGGTAGTGATTCTGATTCAAGAGACACTGGTGAGGGCCTTAGCGTAGTGATGGCTCTAGCAGGCACCAGAGATGTTCTGTGAGGGAGTTTGAGGTGGGGGGGTTAACTCCTGGGTCAAACAGTGCAGCGAGTGAACCAGACAGTAGACACAAATGTACCCATGGTTCCTAGAGGCTCACTAAAGGGGAACTTAACTTGGCATGGACAACTTAGCCAGGTTGGCCCCAGGTGCTAGAAATTCCAGATGGGCTGATGTTGGTGCTGGCACCACATGTGGCAGCAGCGGGCATGAACTACTCTGAAGTAGGCAACTCCACTAGAAGGGACTCCAAGGACCGAGTGAAATTGACAAGAAGGACTCCCCTGAAAGCAAAGTGCCACAAGAGTGACCTATGTTTAGCATCATGGAGGGGTGTTGCAGCCCTGTTTCCTCCTCTTCTTGCGTTTTCTCTTCCTCTCCATAAAGGATTTTAAAGACAGATAAGAATGAGCCTTCAAGGTTGATTTCAACTGACTTAGGGGCTCTTCATGCTTGTGGGCCATAGAAAGTTTGACTATGCATTCTTTAATGGTCTTGACGTTCATAAAGCTGCATTTGTTGTACTAACTTTAAACCGTTCTTCAGTCCTTGGCACCACAGACCGTCCTCAAGGGGGTGACATCTGTCCATTGCAGACACAGCAGGATCTGAATTTTGAATATTTAGGAGCGCACACAACTACAAACTGCACTTTAATTTTATAAAAATATTGATAAAAAACTCTGAGGCCTCTTGAAAATTCAGAGAGAAGCTCTGGATCTGTGTTTTGGTGAGTGTGGAAAAAAGTGAACTGACATTGGGGAGCCAGGAAGTCAGTATATAGCTCCAATGAAATCACATAAGCGCCATTGCTGGTGCAGAGATGGAGCAAGTGCCACCAGCCTGCATCGGAGGGAGCTACAAAAGGGTTTTGGATCCACTCTGGTGTCTGGGGATGTTCCTAAGGTGAATGGTCTGCAGGTAGAAACATCCATCAGAACTACTGATGCAAAACAGACCCTGGCTATCTCTAGTGCAGTAAATGCAGCTGTGATGGCCTGACTAATGTAATATACATGCAACCGGCAATGATAAAATAGACAGATCACCCTTTTGACTTTTATGAATGCGGTAGTATCAATTACCTCGACGGGTCACTAGAATTACAATGCTTGAGCCCCGAGAAGACCCACTGGCCATCCAGGGTTACCAGTGAAACAAGTGGCAACTGCAGATCACCAAAAACATGCTTATGTGTTCCTGAACAATCCACAAGCATGAAAACAATGACTGCGTCCCAAGCCGAGAACTGAAAAGGACTTCTAACACTAAAAAGAACAATGCAGATCATAAACAAATTAGCGGATTACGTATTGTTACACCACTAAAAGGGCCTCTACTGTTCACAATAGCTGCATAACTTCGATTATTTACTGCGCAGCAGTGGTAAACCTAAGCATGCAGAAACAGCACCTACAGAATAAAATCATGAAAGGCTGTTCTGGCTTCAAACCAAATACCTGCATTGACAAACATTGTACAATTGAAACTGAACTTTGCAGCACAACAGAAGGCAAAGAATAATTTCACAGAGGCACGAGGGTCTTTATAACTGGCATACCCCAGGCGGCAGTCCTGACCACAAGCGCTGCATAAGTCAAGTTACCCAAAATCAATTCCTTAAGCTTCAGATGCACACTCCTACGGTTGTGACAGCCCATAAACCAACCAATCCAAAAACGACTACCAATGAAGGAGGGAAAAATGTAAATATGTCAGTCCAAATTCATGATTCCAAACTCAGATTTAAATAACACCTCTTTAAATGTTATGTTGTGGACGATGGACATACGAGTTCGTATGCAAGACCATTGAAAGTCATGATTAAAGTCGTAAGGTTCGACCACTCGCCGGCGATTCTCAGTCATAAGCGTCATAAGAAGAACAGGTGTGCCTAATGCGCCATAGAGTGGGTCACCATAATGAAAGTCCGGGAATCTGAAAGGATACTAGAGCGACATATTTCCTGCCCAATGTAAAAATGATAACAAAAGTAAGAAAGGTTATATATAACTCGTAGGAAACATGGCATGATTGTTTAATGGATGACAGAGAGAGGTTGTGTGTGATACTGAATCCCTTAACTAGGAGGCTTTATAACAAACTCAAAAACCAGTGCAGGGGTTTTTGTAACAGGATTTAGACATGCATGTGAATAGGGCAGAGCATTAGGGCGCAGACCACAAATAAGTACAATCTTGTGCATGTTGTTGGTCTGGATGAGACGAATCATGTTATTTGAAACTTCAAAGAGATGTCATGGAGGACTTTAGACAGCGTCGACTCGGTAGTATACACGTGTTTAACAGTTTCAAAGTGCAACAAGCAAATGATACATATCGCTACGCATGGCAGTCAAGGAAATTTCAAGTAATGTAAGCATTTATATGTTGCTATATCTTCAATTACTCAGTTTGAACAATGATATGGGTTCCTTTGGTAAACGTACTTTCATGTAACAATGAAAGAAAAAAAAAAATCTGTGGAATTTCATACTTTACTAATTGTATGAAATATCGATATATGATGTGTTGGAAGTTGAGCTTTGTGTTATATCTAAGGAAATAGGCTGGCATGAGGAAGAACTGCCTCGAGTGAGGGTGTGAGGGGGCTAAAGATTTGGTGTTAAGGCGAATTGATTCAATTACATACTGGTTTTTAATCATCAAAACAATAGTACATCGTTTTATAAGAAATGTGTATAAGCTGTGTTTTGATGTTTTAAGTGAGGTTTATATGTATTTGTACATGTTTTTTTAGGCCCTGCTGAAGTTTCTGTGTTGGGAACGAAACACGTTGGCTGGGTCTATCTAAAGTGGAAATAAAGTATTTTTGTGAATAAAAAGATAAAAACCATTTTGGAGTGTAGGAGATTTTTGTGATCATGTCGCGTCTTCTATGCCATCACTGTGGAGGTTATTTAAATCTGAAACTGAAATCATGAGTTTGTACTGACATTTACACAATCTGCCTTCCTTCGTTGGTAGTCGTCTTTATAACTGGAATCCATGTGTGTGCCACAAGCACATCAGAGTTACAGAGAGGGGCAAAAAAACGTATTTTAACTGGTACAACAGGATGACAGACTGGTTACAGAATCTGCATGGCCACGCTTGCCTTAGGTCCCCAACGTCTGTGGGACAGTTCCCACGCTGGTACTTTAATGAAAGAATTATCATGGTAGAGGAACTTACCTTCCAAGTCTTCACCGTCTATCAAGGAGGAATTGACTTTAATAAGGAAAAACATGAAAGATGCTTCTTTCCAAAACTCCCAGAAACCACTAGTAGCTCATATTCATTTATACGCTGACCTTTTCAAAGGCTAAAGTAGACTTGTTGAGCTACCTGTTGGATTTCATATGGGAGGCCGATGATCACTTGTGCAAATAACTTAAACCAAGAGTGTAGCTCATTAGTTTGAAATGCGTTTTGCATCCTAAAAATTTTAATAAATGGTGAACACAACCTTTCCCCAGCCCAGAGTAGTACCCAACATGAGTGGCAGTCTTTGTAAGCAGAGAACTTTAGTGTCCTTAAAATTAAATGTTATGATGGAGCAAAAGGAGGACTAGGAGGCACAGATGCTTTAAAAATATATATAAACTCCATCCCTGGCTCAACATATTTCAGGCTACTACCCAAAACAATAAATTATTATGACAAGTTTTCAGATCTGTCAGAGGACCAGGACCTTTTAAGTATTCAAAATCTGAAACGTGAATACAAATAAGTGAAAATGAAACAGGTGGATTATGCTGAATTGAAGCAAGCATTGGCAAAGCAAATATGTCTGGCACTGGCTGTCAGCCTTTTAGCTTTTTCAGTGCTTGTTTTGTGAGGAGTCTTGCAGAAGGTTATTATTGAAAACACTGCTGGGACCTTGTCAATCTAAAATATAGTTGATAAAAGCAAAAATACTTATTTTGGTTTCAAAAAGCACAAATTACCACAGTAGGTCCTGGCACTGCCGATAACACCTTTATGTGACTGCACAGCCTTCTGGTGAAAGGGCAGAATGCACTCACTCACATGGAAGTCAGCTATGGCTGATGCAAGCTGACCCACTTCCCATGGCGAAGAGAGTATAGTAAAAATGTGAATGACACATGACTCTACTAATGGATGAAGAGGACTGGATGAAAGCCTGTATATCTAAGTATAGTATACATATAATGTTAATACAATTAAAAGATCTTGTCGAATGCCAAACCTGAAAATAGCAGCATTTTTTTTTTTTTTTTTTTTTTTTTACATTTTGCGGACAGAGCAAAATTGGGAGGAAAATCCACCCACCTTCACTTCGTGGGTGAACAAGAAAAATAAAAAAGGATTCTGTTTGGACTACCCACTCGTGTGCACTGTATATAGTGGTCCTAGGATGTGTGAGTTACCAAAAAGAATTTAGACTGGATGCCAACCAGACTGCCAATAACATATGAAACCTGTCAGGCAAACGGAATAGGGCCATGTGTTTGGTCAATTCAGATTAGCCATTAGCCACCTTATCAGAAGGACATATGGAGTATAGTGTCTGCAAAATACTGTCGGTCATTCCAATGTGGTGCATAGAGATCTGCTAAATTCTTACATGCAGGTTGCCCCCACTTTTCTGACCCTTGTAGCTGTATTTTGATGACATGCAATTTGCAAATCCAAATCCACATACCAGAGGCAAAAACAAAACAAAAATAAAACAATTTTCCCAACCACCCTCAACAAAAAAGTTCCAACGCATGGGGGCAATTCTCAACATTCCACTGGTGGTACCAGAGAAAGAATTAGCCAGTCCAGGTTCTAGGGATCTGGCTGGACACTTATCTATTATTAATTTGGAAATTTATTGAGATTGCTTCAGAGGGCTGAAGGTCTTTTCACAGACGTTTTCATTCGCCGGCTGAGAGGGGCACCAAAGTCTGATCAGACATGAGGAGCCTCATACCATGTTCCTTACATTTTGATACCCTTGCCTGCGTAGAATTCAGTTATTAGCAGACAATATATTTTGAGGGTTTGTTATCCCTTTATTTTCCACTTTTCCTAAGATACTGAGCTCTTCATATGCAAAGAGTAACATCTAAGAATAACTTAAAGAAAAGCTTCTTTATTTTATTTTATTTATTTCAAAGACTATCTGAAGTGGATGTTAGAGATATTGGAAGCGAGGGTCTGGGTGTGAGGAGAGGAGGTGAAGTTAATGACCACAAGCCTGGCGTTCACTATCCTTGGGCATTCAGATACAAGGCCAGAAAACCTCGCAGGAATGAGTCTTGTAATAACCAGATGGGTTCGCAAAAGCCACTGGTATAAAACAGGGGCTTTCATTTTGTGCTGGCACAAAGCTGAATTTTATTTTTGCAGCTAAATTGGAAATTTTCCCCGAGGCAAGGAAAGGAGCATGCGCAAGGCTGAAAAAAGCTTGATTTTGTGTCAATTAAAAGCGTTAAGAGGATTCGAATTATCACAGAAAACAGGATTTTTGCCTTCAACTGTTTCTGCTCAGAACATTTGAAGCATGAAGATGTGGAGCGGACAGCTGGTATAATACATAAGCCTCTTTGCTTAGAAATGACATCCATCTGCACCACTGCATGCATTATTGTAACTAGGTCAGAGTAAAGAGGGTAGTGGCTAGCTGGACAAGCATTGGCAAAGCCAATACATCTGGTTTTCATGTGTACTGCACGTAACCAGGCATTCACAAATGTCTTATAGAGCAATAAGACCAGCCCTTCTGGCTTTGTCAATTTTGGGAAAAACAGTTCAAACAAGGATTGATTTCTGTAAACAATGTGTAAAGGAGATACGGAGATGAGAGACCGTGTGGTGACAGACTGTACTTTTTAGGTGTAAAATAGTCCCTCCTGCCTCTTAGTGTAAGTACTTACTAATATGTGTAACAAGACACTAAACAGTTAAAAGTATGAGGAAGGAGAAAAATACCACAAGCCTGGCTTTCACTATCCTTGGGTATTCAGATACAAGGCAAGAAAACCTCGCAGGAATGAGTCTTGTAATAACCAGATGGGTTCCCAAAAGCCACTGGTATAAAAAATTGGGTGGAGCCAAAGCACACTATGTATGTTTGAAATAATTGACATCAGTGCTTAATTTGTGCTTGTTGTTTCCGGTGCTCAGCACCGGCACTTATTTGTGAGGGCCGGGGCTTATTCTTATGCCTCAAGCATCTGCTGCGAGCAAAAGACACAGATGTGAAAGACGGAAGAAGGAAAAACTAAAAAGCGTCACAAAGGGAGAAAGTAGAAGGCTGCAGGATGAGCTTAAGGGGCAGGGGTGGCCGTAAATGGATTCAAGAGGCCCGCGATGGCTTCAGGATTACGCTGCCTCAGTATTCAGTGCTGGCAGATTTAATTACAGCAGCCTCGTGCTTAAGAGAAGGGCACCTCTTAATTTACAAATAAAGCACTGAACGACATTAGTCGTGTTAGTAAAGCCGTGCTCAGGCAGAGGTCTGCGTCGCATGTACTGAACTCTGCAAAGGTGAGCGGGTGAAGGTGGGGGTGCACGCTGCCAGGCTTTCCTCCTGCATGCCAATGGTGGCGAATTACCTTCTGACGCAGCGCGGCCTCTGGGTGGGCAGGTCCAAGAGGCGGTCGGACAGAACAAGTGAGGGTTTAGTGGCAACGGCGGGCACCGCCTCCAGCCTCAGCAGGTTCAGAGCCCAGGGAAAAGGTGGGGGCCCAGGGTCATGTGGGTGAAAGATCACAATGAGTTTCTACTGCACGCTTCACACTTGCGCCTAGGCTACCCTGCGAGCACGCAAGCACCCAGGGGAAGGGAGAAGCAACAAATAAACTAAGACGTAAATAGGTTTTTAACGGTTTGTGAAAGCTGGGACAGTAACGGAGTGAAAACTGAGGGGGGTGGGGGAAGAGGCCCAGAGACATCAGAGGACACGGTGGAGAAAACAGCTGCCGAAGCGTGGCAAGTAAAGCCCAGAATGGCCAGAAGACTAGCAGAGATGGCACGAGAGGCTCCAATGAGCCTCGTGTTTAAAACAGGAAGAAATGTACATGGGGTGAGGGAGTTGCAAGGCATTTGATTTGAAAATGGGGTGGATGGGAACGCAGAGCAATGGCTATTCGGTCTCAGAACGAGAACAGCAGTATTCGTAATGTGTTGCAGTCTGGCCAGTACAGCGAGAACAGAAAGAGCTTTCTAATGGTCTAAGTGACATTAAATAAATGCTTGCATTATGGTTTTGCGTGTGTGCAATGGAAGAATGGAAATGGCCCTCTTGATTACCTTAGGTAAGTTTATCATTTGAAAGGTGACGAGGTATAGAGCATCATAAATGACACCTGTACTGTGGGTGGATGAAAAAGGATTAGCTGATGGGCTGCGATCTTCAGGCCACCAAACCCAGGGTCACACGGGGGAATTTCCAACGAGAAGGACTGTTCTGCCTGTGTAGAGTTAAGAGAATTATTGTTCAACCACTCAAAGACAGAAACACACACAATGTTTGAACTGGGACCGTAGATAATATATGCCACCATCACTTCAGAGGATTAACCGAGTGTTTTGTGGCTAGGCATAGAATTGCACATAAAGGAGGAAATGAGGAAAGCTAGTGGTGAGACATAAGTGCTGAACAAGGTCAGGTTTACTCCCTTGGGACGCCGCAATAGACCTCTCCAAAGAAAGAGTAATGGAGGGTGAGTACCTGCTTCACAACTGCCTTGGAGGAAAGAAAGATGAAAACCAGTGTAAGGGAAAGGCTTTCACAACAATACGTGCGAGCAGGAAGTCAAGTAGAATAGGAGACCACTTCAAATGCGGCTGAGAGGTCCAATAAACTCCGTGGTTTCGCCTCCTGTGTCAAGTAGCATATTGGTGTCAATGGCTGCGGAGACCAGAACAGTCTCTACCGAGCCAAGTGCTGGATCCAGACTGACTGGGGACAAGAAAAGTATTGGTTTCCACATACAAGAGACCCTGATTGACTACGTTTTTCGTGGGTTTAGTAGAAAGGGGGTGGATACAGGAATGCATCTGTAGATAGTCAGCACTGGGTTTTCCAATAAAGGTACAACAAATGCCTTTTTCCAAACCTCCTGTATATGACCTGTGGAAACGGTCACTGCGACAGGTGGGCATAGCGCCACTGGGATTACAAACTTGTGAGTATACCACTTGCAGAACAGTGGTACAGCAACTATCCGCGGTGCCATTTACCCCATCCCACTTAATGACGCAGCAGGGTACTAGACAGAGTCCTTGTTTAGATTATGTTTGGTGGATACATGTAATTGACTTGGTAACAATATTATTTTTTTTATAGGCGACTCAAAGCACTGCATGCTGTTATATTCACACTTTTCTATGCATTGCACCTGCACTGTGTAAGCACCTTTTCCAAAACTATTGTGTTTAATTAAAGACATTTCTTAGGAAAGGTCTCTGCATGGCAATAAGAGATTAATTGTTTGGTTGTAATATGTACACAATAATAAGTTCGAAAATAATATAACGCACATCAACGTACAATACACAATGTTGATCCTTATTTGCATTGACTGCCCCATGGGCTTGGTGTTTTAGTGGGCAGGCCCTGTTTTTGGTATATTATGTGGAAAACACAGCACGGTATAGAGCCATGCGGCAAGAACTTGGTCTGTTTTAAAAAGACAAAGGTCAAGGGTGATACGAGATTGATCTAGGATTCAATAACATCACAGTTTGAGGGTAGAGTGAAGGAAGATATAGCACAAGTATATTTATGCTTCTGAAAGCAATGCAGTGTAGAACTCGACAGGGAAAACGAAAGGGATTTGAGAATGTTGTCCATCTTAGAGTGAAAAACATTGGACAGGACTGAACAAAGTTGCTGATTGTGTTGATAACCACAACATACGCAAGGCTGTTCTAAATGGTAAAGACATCTCTTGTGAGACTGACTGCATTCTCAATGAGAGCCCTGTAGGAGCAGGTATGGGCATGTCATTGTAATGTTTTAGACTTGCCTGTCTTCTCTTTGCTCGTTTCCCTGTTTAAAGTGACGTAGGTGGCTTACTAGCATCTTTCAAAGCACTTACAGCATCGTTTGGAGGTTGCCACTTTCTACATGAGAGCCTGGGGGCAGAAGGCCGTAACAGGTTTAATGGGAACAGTGGAGGTGAGTGCCACTGTAATTCATTTAAGTAAAGTGATAGCACTGAGATTTATGCCAGTGTCTGAACTAAGAGGGAAGCTGTAAAGCCCAAATCGGTTGACGAGGAGACCAAGAGAGAAGATAAAGAATTAGCATTAGATATCGACCCGAGTCGTTTAGACAGGAGACATACATATGGCCAAACAAGGAGCAGTCAGGTAAGTGAGAAAATAGGACTGCCAGATGGTCTGAAGGTCTGCCCAGTACATAGGTTTAATGAACCTGAGCAATGCCCAGATGAGCAAACGGAAGATCGAGAGTGTGTCCTGCTCAGGGTGCAGGTCCTACTATCTGCTGATGTAAGTCATGTAATGTGACAGGCTAAACCAGGTGAGGTACAAGGAGATACTATCACCCAAGGAATGAACATTTCTGAGGAAGAGCATCTTGTCAATTTTGAGTTTGAATGCAGGAGTCAACTCTATAAAGGGCTGAAAAATGGATTTAGTAAACCGAGGGGGTAGTAGACTACTAGGGTTATGAAAATGACAGAGGGGCTGAGCAGGAGGTCAAACAAGAGGATCTCAGCTTGAGGGATAGTGGCAACTCAAAAAGAGCAGATAACAAAGATTTATTGACAACAGCTATTCAACTTTTTGATGAGAAGGCTGATCGGCACATATCTTGCACTGGGTGTAATCCCTGGAAAAACTGTGGACCACAATGATCTTTTTTACACACTTCCGTGACAAGAAGCATATCCCATTCAAGCCCATACATTAAATGATGTATTTCCACTGCATGGATAACCACAGAATAAGCGTTGAGTAAAATAACAGGAGTGGCGCTATCCTGTGTTATGGCATCAGCTACAGGAAGGGGAGGCGAATCAAGGGCATGAGGAGGAGCAAATTACCTTCTGACATACTTATAAGTAAAGAGTAGGTAGGTTAGACAATCAAGCGTAATTATATTTAGGGGCGTGAAAGCGAAGGGTGGCACTATTTATGTTAAACTTTGACTACTTGTTAATTTCTGAAATATTTACGTAGTCCTAAACGTCCGTCCAATCTTTAAAAAAAAAAAAAAAAAAAAAAAAAAAAAAAGACTATACCTACAAAATCAAGATGAGGCCATTGGTTTTGTATTTTCGGCTTCAATAACGTGTATCCATTTTAACATCATATGAAAGGACATTACTATCAGTTCTATTTTAATGGTGATTAAAAAAAAAAATACTTGCAAATATGCCTCCAACTTGTATAAAGCAGCTCATCACTGAAAGGAACTCAATAAGCAGGACAGCAATAGCAACAATGTCGGCTGGTATCAGCAATATGTAAATATGACCATGGTGGATTGAACTAGCACCAGAGAGCAATAGCAACAGCCCTGCGATAGAATGCCTACTTCGGTTCATGGAAACTATCATCGCTCCACGGAAACTGTGATAAAGCATGGGCATTAAGTGGGGTCCCTGAATGTTGCTTCTTCCAGATTGTGCCAGATTTTGCCAAGGTCAGCTCAATTACATTCTCCAAGCTGCAATACTCATCAGCTTGACACACTCAGGCTGCTCTAAGTGCAGGACCTCTCAACTGAAGACTGATTATGCAGTCACTTGATAGCATTACCAGCCGGTCGGCATGCCCAACTTCCCATCATATAAACTCCAACTATTGTGGATCCTGCAGCTCCTTGGCACCCAACCTTCATAAGAGATCACCCCACAAGCAAATGATTTTTGATGCCATTTCGGTGGCCCCCTAAATAGAAGAATCTACCAAAAATCTATCCTAACCCTCGAGCTAGTTTGCTATAAACTCTTAAACTGGATAAAAAAAATAAAATAAAATAAAAAAAACAGACCTCTCGATATGTGCCAGCAAGTGTGTTCAACAAGCTAGTGCATATGGGAGCTCAACAGAATAACACCTCAGTTACACCCAAACCAGTAAATCTGTATCAATTACAATACCCTTATTCTGGTTAACGTAAATGAGACAGTGATCACCTTTGATCGTCTAGCTATGATGATGATCAACCATATAAATGTATCTTTTCTGGTGTTAATGAGTCTACAGGTTGTCCTGGATTCCACTATTGAGGCTCAACATATTATCTAGAAGCCACTTCCAAGGCTGCATTACATACTTATGCTAGATGTTAATATTGAGAATCGGCTTTATTATTCCAGGCAGCATGAGAGTCAGCAATCCCACCTAAAAGAAAACAAGCATTGGGAAAGCCAATAGGTCTCACCTTTCAGACTATTAGCTCTGCCATTGCCTTTCGTTCATGGTGTACAGCATGGCCATTGCTGACTTTCAAAATGATTTGTAGCCACGCTGTATAAATGTGGCTGGTGTGCAGCATGGCTAAAAATAATTTAAAGAGACTGATGCATTCATTGCAAATGCACTTTTAAAAAAAGTGCATTAGCCCTGCCTGCTTCATAGGGCTTTCTTAAATGAGTTTTAGCCACACTGCAAATTATGTGTGCTGCTGTACGGCATGGCTACAACTCTTTGGCATTTGTTCTGACAAGTGAGACCTACTGGCTTTACCAATGCTTGTTTTTTTGTTTGGGGGGGGGGGGTATGCTTGCTATTACAAAAAAAAGCAGTAGCAAAAAGCCATCACATCAGCTCACCAAGTTCAATGGTTTTACTAATGCGGTCTTCACTCAACAAATGGATGTTTTACAAATGAGGAAACTGCCCTACAGGCTTTTAAACTAAAGTGGCTTCATTCTTCTACAAAAATATCAGCAAATACAATGAGTGGGAATGGAGAGGAAACAATATGCTTTCCTTCCCTGCGGCAAGGATGCTTGCGAAGGATGACTCCCTCTGCTTCTGTGCATTTATATTTTTTTGCAGTTTTACATAGCGCGAACTCGACCGAAAGGTATTAGAGCGATTTACGTGAGCGCCAGTTACATTACTTTAGGACACATTAATATTTTTAGGTACAGGGAGATTAAGTGATTTGCCCAGAATCACATGATGTGTTGAGTGCATGTCGAGACTCCACTTGGGTTTTCCAGTTCCAAAATCGGCACCTCTGGCCATGACCCGATGTGGCCTTGGTGGCCAAAAGAAGAACCTTTGTTTGGGCTTCATGGCCGCTTTAAGGCCACGTCCCAGCTCCAGAGGTTCTTAAAAGCATCCTTCAGGAGAGATTATGTCTCGGTTCAGCTCTTCCTGGTAGGTAACCAGGCTTCCTAAATCCATCCCTACGGTTAGGACATAAATGGAGGAACAGATAACGCAGCAATAAAACAGGGCAGAGGGAAGGCGGGTAAGGGATCTCAGTGACACAGGACAACACAATGCTGGGGGAGAGAAGAAATGTGAAGTTTGTATTAACAAGCCGTACAATACACATGCCATCACATCAGAGACTAGTGTATTCCGTCTACACCGCATAAAAACGCCAAACATAACAAAACTGGTTTACACTCAAACATTACACATTCCTAACGTGTTAAAGTGCGATATACAATGAATACAAAAAACTAGGTAACACTAAACAAAATCACACCAAGTTTGTTTACACTGGCCTGAAGCACAATAAGGCAGAATACACAAGCCACAGCTCGCACCTGGAAGCATACAAATCCCGTTTACGAAGGATGAGGCAAAGTTCTCGAGTTTCAGGTTCAGGAGTGATTCGTTAATTCCATCCTGTGTTCAGCTTTTCATTCTGGGACTTGTAGTCCTCATTTGGAAATCGGATCAACGGGGCTGTACACCCCAGGACGCAAAGCAAAAACATTAGATCAGGTTAGGCTGTTATGCTTGAACCCAGGAAGCATCAGAACTCTAATGCATCAAAAGAAAAAGCTAAGCTGTGTGTTGCCAAACGAGAAGTTTTCGGAGTGGTGCGTTATGGCGGCAGTAACTCCAATGCCTCATTTTCATCCCGCGGGAAGGCTACAAACGGGGTACAGGAATCGGGATGTGCGGCGAATCCGTGGCCCAGCAGTGTGTGGAAGCGACTGTCTTGCCTGCCGAGTACCCGGTCCCAGAAAAATTGACTGGATTGTTAGCACAAAGGAAATCCAGGGACGGATGGCAGAGTGCAATGTGCGGATGGTGTCACTGGGAAACCGGACTGCCCATCACAAAAGAAAATGGAGCAAATACACCCCTACTATAATTTCGTGCCAGTGCTGGGGCACTTCAATGTAACCAGGCCCCTCGCGTTTGGGCACAGCTGTAGTTATGAACGTGCTAGGGGAAGAGATCTGCAACTCTCCCAAAAGGGAATTCATGTTGTTCATAATGGCTTGCAGAATTCTGTTTCTACTGCAGCTTTATAGAGCACCAGTCCGACCTGAAGATGTTGAAGTGCTTTGCACGAGCACCACTTACATCGCACAAGGACACATACATTTTTAGGCGAGGGAAGATTACGAGATTTGCCCAGAATCACAGGATGTTGAGCAGACGCCCAGACTCGAACCTGGTATCCTAGTTCCAAAGTTGGCATTTCTGTTACGCCACATCCTCTCCCCCTACTACTGGGCCATGGACCCCGCGAGCTCTCTCACTAGCAAGGAGTGAGGAAAGGGATGCAGCAGGTGCCGCAGGCTTCCTGTTTTACTGACATGGACGATCTCAGTCTCTACATACACACTGATCTCTACGGCAGGGTCATGCACCTCCTGGGGTCTCTTACTAGTACTGAATGAGATACAGGATGATGTAAAGTGGTCCGTGGCAGGTGCTGACAGGCTGCAGGCAGGGGCCGCACTCAGTCACTGCACTGTACACACAGATAGCTGCAGCAGGAACATGGACCCCCTGAGCTCTCCGACTAGCAATCAATGAGGTAGAAGATGCTGTAAAGCTGTGCGCAGCAGGTGCTGCAGTGTTCTTTGGTTACAAGGACCAGTGAGGAGCCACCCTCAGTCACTGCACTGCCTACACACCGATCTCTGCAGCAGGAGCACTCACCCCCTGAGCTCTCTCACCAGTAATGAACGAGGGATGCTGCAAAACCGTGCACAGCAGGTGCTGCAGTGTTATTGTTTTGCTGATGGGGTCCAATGAGGAGCCACCCTCAGTCACTGCACTGCCTACACACCGATCTCTGCAGCAGGAGCACTCACCCCCTGAGCTCTCTCACCAGTAATGAACGAGGGATGCTGCAAAACCGTGCACAGCAGGTGCTGCAGTGTTATTGTTTTGCTGATGGGGTCCAATGAGGAGCCACCCTCAGTCACTGCACTGCCTACACACCGATCTCTGCAGCAGGAGCACTCACCCCCTGAGCTCTCTCACCAGTAATGAACGAGGGATGCTGCAAAACCGTGCACAGCAGGTGCTGCAGTGTTATTGTTTTGCTGATGGGGTCCAATGAGGAGCCACCCTCAGTCACTGCACTGCCTACACACCGATCTCTGCAGCAGGAGCACTCACCCCCTGAGCTCTCTCACCAGTAATGAACGAGGGATGCTGCAAAACCGTGCACAGCAGGTGCTGCAGTGTTATTGTTTTGCTGATGGGGTCCAATGAGGAGCCACCCTCAGTCACTGCACTGCCTACACACCGATCTCTGCAGCAGGAGCACTCACCCCCTGAGCTCTCTCACCAGTAATGAACGAGGGATGCTGCAAAACCGTACACAGCAGGTGCTGCAGTGTTATTGTTTTGCTGACAAGGACCAATGAGGAGCCACCCCCCTTCACTGCACTACCTACGCACAATCTCGGCAGCAGGAGCACTCACCCCCTGAGCTCTCAGACTAGAAACGAATAAGGGAGAAGGTGCTGCAAAGATGTGAGCAGCAGGTGCTGCAGTGTTTTGCTGACAGTGTCTAGGGAGGAGCTGCCCTTCGTCACTGCACTGCATAAACACAGGTCTCTGCAGCATGATCATAGACCCCCTGAGCTCTCTCACTAGTAATAGATGAGGCAACCGATGAAACGGTGCAGCAGTCTGTGTTTTGCTGACAGGGTCTGGCGAGGAGCTGTCACAGCACAAGCTGTGTGTCATTGTGTTCTGACAAGTGCTGTGGAGGTTTCTCAGCCACAGAGCCTGTTATTCAGCCTGTGAGACAGAAACTGCTTCAAAGAGATGCTAGCAATAATAATAATCCACTCAGCCACGTGGTACTTTCATGGTCATTACCTCTGTGCGAGATTCCTTACTTCAGAGACCAATTGTGCTCCTGGCAGTCCCCCTTTTGGGTCACTGGCACAAGATGCCAGCTAAAACAGAGAAAAACGTTAAAAGAATGGGGTACACCTCAGTAAGCAGAATGTTAATTGGGTGCAAGCAACAAAACGTGTGAGGAGTAAGCAATGAACAATGCAAACTAGAGGAGTGGGCAAGCAACAAACCACGTGGGACAGGGGTTCAAGAAAAACGAGAGAGGGTGGGGAAAAGAAGCAACAACAGAGCAAGCTAAGGACAGAGGAAGCACCCACAAGGGAGGAGAAATAAAACAAGTGCCTCAATGTGAGCACAATAAGCGGAAGGGAGCCAATAAAGGGATTAATCAGTGCTTGTGCCATGCTCCACCAAAAGGAGAACACCACAAACAGGAAGTGAGGCTTGCATGTGCTGCCTAATGATGAGCAAGGAATTGTGAATAATGAGCAAGCCGACCAATCGCTTAAAGCTCCCCTCTGAGTTCTTTTTAGGTCGAGCCTAGGCATGCTGTAATCTACTTCTGTGGGCTTTCACCACGCCCATCACTTTCATTAGTTCCTGGGCTACCTTTCAAACTTCCTTTGGTTTCTTAGGTACGTGCTTTAGGTTTGTCTCGCTTTGAGGCTTGTTTGTTCCCACCTTGCAGATTGACCCCGTTAAATGGTTTATTGCAGGCCTGGCCATATACCAGAGTTTCTGCGTACTACTTTTTTCTTTTGCCTCTCTGCTTCGTGCTCATGGTATGTTGTTTCTGCCTCTGGCATCTTGCTGCATCTTTGTGGTGTCTGCACCTGACAAAGGCTGCAAGCTGGAGGGGGATTCTTTTTTATTTATTCATATAGTGCAAACTTCGCCGCAAGATTGGAGCACTTTATATGAACACTGGTTACATTGGCGGCCTCATTCCTAAATTCTTCTCGTTTAGTAGTTAAAAAATATGCACACAGCCACCTTGTAAATAGAAATAAACACAAGGGAAACCCTCAAAACAGCTCTCCCCAGCACAGGGGGAGAGCAGATACTACAATATTCATTGCAGTTGGGAAACTCACCCTATAATGCTTTGTAGGGCATTCCTTTTACATCACATTTTTGCCCATAGCTCAGCCTGTAGTGGTCCTAGGACAATGGGACCACCACCAAAAAATGCTCACCACAACACAGTCTATGTTCTAAGGGCCTTGTTTGAAATAATATTCTAGCAGGCCTGCTGGGCCTGAAAATGTGTAATGCACTATGCCCTCTAAGGGCTGAATATATGGTTACAATGCACTGGTATCTGCCTTTCTTTTTTCATGTGTTTAAGCCTCTAGGTGACTATATGGTTACACGACCACGTTTCTTCCAGATGCTATTTTTATTGTGGTGCACTCTAGGGGATGTTTTGACCATTCCAGTCTAATGTCAAGTGTATAGAGGAATGCACAAACACAGTTTACTTCTGATAAAGATTTAATGTGCTGCAAGGCTAAATGCTTAAAAGGGTCCCAGCAGCAAGACCTCGTGGCTATGCCAATGCTTGTTTATAAGATAAAAAAAAGGATCGTCACCTAGCAACAGCGCATGCGCGCTGCCTGCAGGCTCGACCTAAGAAAGACTTTCATGTATAAATTGATTTTTTTAATTACATTTTTTCTATTTTGCCGGTGAGCTACTGTGCAACCTATTGTACATTTTGAAGGTCTCGTTCCCACCCACACCATGAAAGCTGATATTGGCTCTAACTTTGATAGCAAACTGGATCAATAGGTGGGGGAATGTAGCAAAAGTCAAGCAAAGTTTACCATTTCCTGAGTTTTGTCACCACATATCAGCGCATGCCACCAATTCTAATTCAAGCATCAATACCAGTACACTGATAATCTACAACAAATTGATCAAGGTCGAGCATCTTATGTACTGTCAAAGACGAAGATTAAGCCCTCTAAGACCACCACTGTGGACCAGGCTTACTAATAAAAAATAAAAAAATAAAAAAAAACTTAGGCTCCAAAAGCAATCATCAGTGGTAGGGATAAGCAACTTTAATTGAAACTAGAGGTATTTGTGCCATCAAAGCGCTAGTAAGCCATGTGATGCATATGGCCTCCCAACCCTCTGAGCGAGCAGAAATGAGAAGCTCAGAACACAGTAACGGTTTCAGCATCTGTTGTCCTGTCACTCCCATGAGTAGTCTCTTCAAATAGATTGGTAGTTGGTTCTCAGTTTTTAACTTATATGTTTTGTGAGTCTAACCGTTTAGTAGACCCAGTCTGCAGTTTTAGAAGTGATCTCATTGTGGGAATGAGAGCAAATGTCTGGCATTTCTGTTATCAAAGCCACTAGGGATTTCCTGTGTATCATTTAGCTGCTGGAAAGGAGAAAACTCTTTAGGTTAGGTCATGTGGTATATAAGGTGCACTGCAGAGTCTATAAATGTGAAGCAGGATAGATCTGGCATGCTGTGTTGTGATATGGACAGTCACTATGATAACGAGACCTTCTTGAAGAGGCAAGGGCCGTGGGGCCATCGGTGGGGTCAGTGCGCAGGACAGCCAGCACAGCAGATTCTTATGGTGAGCGAAGTAAGAATGAAAATACTAGCACTAAAGATGGTTTTGCTATAGCACAATCACACCTTCTATTGTCACAATGTGAAGAACTTAGTGAGGATTGTTAGCCTAAAGTTAAGTCTTTGGGAAATGGTGAGCTGGAGTATAACCAACAGATCGGAGGTGTTGAGAAAAAGTGAAAGTGTTGCCTTGGAAAAGTATGAACAGAACAAAAATATCATTGGCATAAAGTAGGGAAAAATACCACACCATATTCACCTTTTCAGTGAAAACATTAGTTGATCACTGAGAAATTTATTATTTTTGAAAAATCACACTGTGATTATAAATTCATATTTTAAGCTCACTTTGTCTCACTCCTCTTCCTACAGAAAGACATATAAAGTGTGGACACAAAAAACACTAGAACAAATACATACATCTATCAATAATGTGTGTGTGTGTGTGTGTATATATATATATATATATATATATATATATATATATATATATATATATATATATATATATATATATATATAATCTGTATATCTATACACATACACAATACAGATCCCAAACAAAACAAGACAAAAGGCACTGAGTGCATAAGCACTCAACACTTCCAACATAATTCATAAAAACGGGCTGCCCAACACTTTTTTAGAGGCAGTCCTGTTGTGCGAGGTAGTGATGATTTTATTCCGACACTGGTAACAAGTTGTTCATACTGAGTATGTGCGGTATAATATTTGATCTCATTCTTTTCAGTTCTTAAATTTGTAGCGCTCCTCAGATTGTTGGTCTTACGCCTACTTAGCCCTAGTACATGTACAAAACCTCTTGTGGTTGTGTAATATCAACCTTAAGACATACTTTGCAAATATGACGTGATCAAGGCTGCTTGACAGCCGAAACGCGTTGTATTAATAAACACTTTATTTTTGTGATTGGCCTCCAGGAGCCCGATAGTGAGTGTATATATATATATATATATATATATATATATATATATATATATATATATATATATATATATAGTCACTTACCCAGTGTACATCTGTTCGTGGCATTAGTCGCTGCAGATTCACATGCTGTGCACAGTCCGCCATCTGGTGTTGGGCTCGGAGTGTTACAAGTTGTTTTTCTTCAAAGAAGTCTTTTCGAGTCACGAGACCGAGGGACTCCTCCCATTTCGACTCCATTGCGCATGGGCGTCGACTCCATCTTAGATTGTTTTCTCCGCAGAGGGTGAGGTAGGAGTTGTGTATGCTAGTAATAGTGCCCATGCAATGGAGTGAATACGTATGTACATAATGAAGCTTAAAGTAATATATTTACAAATGTTTAAGATCTACTTCTAAACGGCTACAGGCTGCCGGGGAGGCGGGTGGGAGCATGTGAATCTGCAGCGACTAATGCCACGAACAGATGTACACTGGGTAAGTGACATTTCCGTTCGATGGCATGTGTAGCTGCAGATACACATGCTGTGCATAGACTAGTAAGCAGTTATCTCCCCAAAAGCGGTGGTTCAGCCTGTAGGAGTTGAAGTTGTTTGAAATAATGTTCTTAGTACAGCTTGACCTACTGTGGCCTGTTGTGCAGTTAACACATCCACACAGTAGTGCTTGGTAAATGTATGAGGCGTAGACCATGTGGCTGCCTTACATATTTCGTTCATTGGAATATTTCCTAGAAAGGCCATGGTAGCACCTTTCTTTCTGGTTTAGTGTGCCTTTGGTGTAATAGGCAGCTCTCTCTTTGCTTTAATATAGCAGGTTTGAATGCATTTAACTATCCATCTAGCAATGCCTTGTTTTGAAATTGGATTTCCTGTATGAGGTTTTTGAAAAGCAATAAATAGTTGTTTTGTTTTTCGAATTAGTTTTGTTCTGTCAATGTAATACATTAGTGCTCTTTTGATGTCTAATGTATGTAGTGCTCTTTCAGCTATAGAATCTGGCTGTGGGAAGAACACTGGTAATTCTACCGTTTGATTCAAGTGGAACGGTGAGATTACCTTTGGTAAAAATTTTGGATTTGTTCGTAGGACTATTTTATTTTTGTGTATTTGAATAAATGGTTCTTGTATGGTAAAAGCTTGAATTTCACTCACTCTTCTTAGAGATGTGATGGCAATTAAAAACGCAACTTTCCACGTTAAGTATTGCATTTCACAAGAATGCATGGGTTCAAATGGTGGACCCATGAGTCGTGTCAAGACAATATTGAGGTTCCATGAAGGAACTGGTGGCGTTCTTGGTGGTATAATTCTCTTTAGGCCTTCCATAAACGCTTTTATGACTGGTATTCTAAATAATGAAGTTGAATGAGTAATTTGCAGGTAAGCTGATATTGCGGTAAAATGGAAGAGAAAGCTAGATTAGATTTTTGTAAATGTAGTAAATATCCTACTATATCTTTTGGAGATGCGTGTAATGGCTGGATTTGATTATTTTGGCAGTAATAAACAAATCTTTTCCACTTATTTGCGTAGCAGTGTCTAGTGGTAGGTTTCCTAGCTTGTCTTATGACCTCCATACATTCTTGTGTGAGGTCTAAGTGTCCGAATTCTAGGATTTCAGGAGCCAAATTGCTAGATTCAGAGATGCTGGATTTGGATGTCTGATCTGTTGTTTGTGTTGTGTTAACAGATCTGGTCTGTTGGGTAGTTTGACATGAGGTACTACCGAAAGGTCTAGTAGTGTTGTGTACCAAGGTTGCCTCACCCATGTTGGTGCTATTCGTATGAGTTTGAGTTTGTTTTGACTCAACCTGTTTACCAGATATGGAAGGAGCGGGAAAGGGGGAAAAGCGTACGCAAATATCCCTGACCAGTTCATCCATAGAGCATTGCCTTGGGATTGGTCTTGTGGGTACCTGGATGCGAAGTTTTGGCATTTTGAGTTTTCCTTTGTTGCAAATAGATCTATCTGAGGTGTTCCCCAAATTTGAAAGTAAGTTTTTATTATTTGGGGGTGAATCTCCCATTCGTGGATTTGTTGGTGATCCCGAGAGAGATTGTCCGCTAACTGGTTCTGAATTCCTGGAATAAATTGTGCTATTAGGCGAATGTGGTTGTGAATCGTCCAATGCCATATTTTTTGTGTAAGGAGACACAACTGTGTTGAGTGCGTCCCTCCCTGTTTGTTTAAGTAATACATTGTTGTCATGTTGTCTGTTTTGACTAGAATGTATTTTTGTGTTATTATGGGCTGAAATGCTTTCAGCGCTAGAAATACCGCTAACAGTTCTAAGTGATTTATGTGAAACTGTCTTTGATGTATGTCCCATTGTCCTTGGATGCTGTGTTGATTGAGGCGTGCTCCCCACCCTGTCATGGAAGCATCTGTTGTTATGACGTATTGTGGCACTGGGTCTTGGAAAGGCCGCCCTTGGTTTAAATTTATACTGTTCCACCATAGAAGCGAGATGTATGTTTGGCGGTCTATCAACACCAGATCTAGAAGCTGACCCTGTGCTTGTGACCATTGTGATGTTAGGCACTGTTGTAAGGGCCGCATGTGCAACCTTGTGTTTGGGACAATGGCTATGCATGAAGACATCATGCCTAGCAGTTTCATTACCATTTTGACTTGTACCCTTTGTTTTGGGTACATGGCCTGTATTACATTGTGAAATGTTTGAACCCTTTGTGGACTTGGAGTGGCAATCCCTTTTGCTGTGTTGATTGTCGCTCCTAAGTATTGCTGTGTTTGACACGGCATAAGGTGTGACTTTGTGTAGTTGATCGAGAAACCTAGTTTGTGGAGGATTTGTATGACATATTTTGTGTGCTGTGAACACTGTTTTAGCGTGTTGGTTTTGATTAACCAGTCGTCTAAGTACGGGAACACATGTATTTGCTGCCTTCTGATATGTGCAGCTACTACCACCAGGCATTTTGTAAAAACTCTTGGCGCAGTTGTTATTCCGAATGGCAACACTTTGAATTGGTAATGTATTCCTTGGAATACGAACCTTAGGTATTTTCTGTGTGAAGGATGTATTGGTATATGGAAATACGCATCCTTTTGGTCTAGTGTTGTCACGTAGTCTTGTTGTTTGAGCAGTGGGATTACGTCTTGTAATGTAACCATGTGAAAGTGGTCTGATTTGATGTAGGTATTTAGTGTTCTGAGATCTAGTATTGGTCTCAGACTGCCGTCCTTTTTGGGTATTAGAAAGTACAGTGAGTAAACTCCTGTGTTTCTTTGTAGATTGGGTACTAATTCTATTGCTTCTTTTTGTAACAATGCTTGAACTTCTAGTCCTAGAAGGTCTATATGTTGTTTTGACATACTGTGTGTTTTCGGTGGGATGTGTGGAGGGAATTTGAGAAATTCTATGCAATAACCATGCTGGATAATTGCTAAGACCCAAGTGTCTGTTGTTATTTCCTCCCAATGTTTGTAAAATTGGCTTAGTCTCCCCCCCACAGGTGTTATGTGATGGGGTTGTGTGACTTGTAAGTCACTGTTTATTTTGAGGAGTTTTGGGGATTTGGAACTTTCCCCTATTCTTCTGGAATTGGCCTCCTCTATATTGCCCCCGAAAACCTCCCCGCTGATATTGGCTCTGGTAAGTGGGCCTTGCTTGTGATGTTGTGGTTTCTGTTGGTTGACCTCGAAACCCTCCCCTAAAAGGTGTTTTACGAAAAGTGCCTCTGCTCTGCGGGGAGTAGAGTGCGCCCATGGCTTTGGCTGTATCAGTGTCTTTCTTGAGTTTTTCAATAGCAGTGTCGACTTCCGGCCCAAACAACTGCTGTTCATTAAAGGGCATATTTAGCACGGCTTGTTGAATTTCCGGCTTGAACCCTGAAGTACGCAGCCATGCGTGCCTTCTTATTGTTATTGCAGTGTTTACTGTCCTTGCAGCCGTATCTGCTGCATCCATTGAAGACCGCACCTGATTATTTGAGATACTTTGTCCTTCTTCTACCACCTGTTGCGCCCTTTTCTGGAACTCTTTGGGTAAGTGTTCTATGAAATGCTGCATCTCATCCCAATGAGCTCTATCATATCTTGCCAAAAGTGCTTGTGAATTGGCAATGCGCCATTGGTTTGCTGTTTGTGCTGCCACCCTTTTGCCCGCCGCATCAAATTTGCGACTCTCCTTGTCTGGAGGTGGTGCGTCACCTGAGGTATGAGAGTTCGCTCTCTTACGAGCTGCCCCGACAACTACTGAGTCTGGTGTCAATTGCGTTGTAATATAAACGGGATCTGTTGGCGGTGGCTTGTATTTTTTCTCCACCCTTGGAGTTATGGCTCTGCCTTTAACTGGATCTTGAAAGATCTGTTTTGAATGTTTTAGCATTCCTGGGAGCATAGGTAGGCTTTGGTACTGGCTATGGGTGGATGATAGGGTGTTAAACAAAAAATCATCCTCAATTGGTTCGGAATGCAAGTTGACGTTGTGAAAAGCAGCTGCTCTTGCGACCACCTGTGTGTAAGATGTACTGTCCTCAGGTGGCGACGGTCTTGCAGGGTACGAGTCTGGGCTGTTGTCTGATACTGGGGCGTCGTAAAGGTCCCATGCATCGGGATCATCCTGACTCATTGTAGTATGAGCTGGGGAGTGAATCGGTGGTGGAGTTGTTACTGGTGATGCGTGTATTGATGGTGGTGGAGACGGTGGTGGAGTTGTTTTCCTTGCCACTTTTGCCTGTGGCTGCTTGTCCTTTTATTGAAAGGCAAGTTTTCTTTTTATTTTAATTGGGGGAAGAGTGGTTATCTTCCCTGTGACCTCATGAATGTGGAGCCTTCTTTGTGTATAGTCTGGTTCTACAGCTTCAAGTTCCTCTCCGAATCTATGCTTTTGCATTTGGGAGGTTAATCCTTGTTCCTCTGTGTAGGAACCTGTTTTCAGCTCCGAGGCTGGATGTTTCGGAACCAAAACTTTTTCGGATGTCTTTTTAGGCTCCGAAGAAACCTTTTTTATTTTCGGCGTGGTGTCTCGGTGCCGAACTTCTTCGGTGCCGCTGTCTCGGTGCCGAATTTTTTCGGAGCCGCTGTCTCGGGACCGAGGTTGCTGTGTGGCGGTATCTCGACCTGAGTCGGATGACTTCGCCACAAGCGTGCCCTTTTTCGGTGTCGATGATCGGTCACCTATTTTTCGGGTTAAGCCATGGCCTGTTGGCGGTGGCGTCCCCTGGGCTTTTGTTGACTTCTTGTGAGTCTTATGTTTCGACGTCTTACTCACGGTTTTTGGCGTTTCTTCGGCCTCGATCTCTTCCGAGTCCGACTCGTGGATGGAGAACGCTTCTTCTTCCTCCTCGAAACGCTCTTGTCCTGTCGGCGTCAACGCCATTTGCAATCTTCTGGCTCTTCGGTCTCTTAATGTCTTTCTCGACCGAAACGCTCGACAGGCTTCACAAGTATCTTCCTTGTGCTCGGGAGACAAGCACAAGTTACAGACCAGATGCTGATCCGTATACGGATACTTGTTATGGCATTTTGGGCAGAAGCAGAATGGGGTCCGTTCCATCAGCCTTGAAGTCACGTGTGGCCGGGCCGACCAGGCCCCGACGGGGGATCGAAAAAACCCCGAAGGGCCACCGGAGCGCTTCAGAATTCGGTGTCGATTTGTTCTAACTAACCCGATACCGAACGCAAACTGATACCGACGTTTTTTTCCGAGATTCTAACTAACTTTCCGACCCGAAACACGGAGCGAAAAGGAACACGTCCGAACCCGATGGCGGAAAAAAAACAATCTAAGATGGAGTCGACGCCCATGCGCAATGGAGTCGAAATGGGAGGAGTCCCTCGGTCTCGTGACTCGAAAAGACTTCTTCGAAGAAAAACAACTTGTAACACTCCGAGCCCAACACCAGATGGCGGACTGTGCACAGCATGTGTATCTGCAGCTACACATGCCATCGAACATATATATATATATATATATATATATACACACACACACACACACACACACACACACACACACTTTAACTTTATTGATAGATGTGTGTATATGTTCTAGTGTTTTTTGTGTCAACACTTTATATGTCTTTATAGGAAGAGGAGTGAGACAAAGTGAGCTTAAAATATTTATTTATAATCATTGAGTGTGATTTTTAAAAATAATACATTTCTCAGTGATCAAATAATGTTTTCACTGACAAGGTGAATATGTTGTCGTATTTTTCCCAATGATATTTGGAAAAGTATGAAAGCATAAGGAGAATGATAATGTGGGGGAGGAGCAGGGTACTATATGAGAGTGACCAATAAGGTCACACACGATGATGACAAACATGATGATTTTGGCTGGGTGAATAATCGTAGAGACTGAGCCAGCCATAAGGACCATGCAAAGTGGAAGTGACATTGGGGGGAGGTGGGTAATGGACTCTACGTTTGGTGGAAGACAAAAGCTTGAAAGACGGGCAGCAAATCTAACAGTGTGGGGATGGTTCTACTCGGAGGAAGAGCACATGTTTATGGCAAGGGATTGTGAATACTGAGGTACCAAAGTAACTCAAGCAACAGGGTACCTTAATTCAAAACTGAGATGAGCGAGTTCAACTTTGTGTGGCTGTTGGTTTTAGCAGAGTAAGGGCTTCCTTTTTATGAAGCTGGGGGAGCAAGAGATTCCATTACTATATGATTGTGCCTGTACATTAATTATGGCCAATACCAGGTTGGATCAAATCTTTATTACCGATTGGCTCCTAAATGCTTTTCCTCACGCTCTGAACCATGTTGCTATGAGACCTACCCATGCTTTTCTAGGGGGTATCTAGGCTGTGAATACGTTTTCTCGTCCCAACTACGCCCCCTGCTACCCAGAGCTGCTAATGTTATGCCAGTAGCAGACCAGCTCTTGCAAGTGTTTTGGCATGAGGAACTAGCTGGAAACTCACTGAAAGTGCAAGAGTTACATTGAGCTGGAAAAAATCTGACAAGGATTGGAAGGAGGACACTAACAGAATGCACCCTGGAAAGATTTCCAAAAGATTTGCCTTACTTGCGTTTACTTAAACATATGTTGTATTTATAACGAAGGGGCCAACAAACATGCTTTTGTGACAATAATATAGAGGGTTTGTGCAATCAAAATGACCATTTGTGTACAAAGAGGAAAGGTTGTTTGCACAATCTAAGAGAAAATATTTATGAAGATGTCGAAGTAGAGTATGTGAAAGTAGAATGATTTACGACAGGACAGAAGAATGGTACTAAACAGGGTAACTCCCCTCTCCTAGCTCCATGTAAACTAGTAATCCCAGCATATGTTTAACTGGAGAGAATACCACTTTAAATAATACACCAGTAACATGTTCTAAGAGGTAATAGGATGTTGTCAGCTAAAAGTGAGACTGAACGTCTCGTATCCTTAGGATTTAAATCAAGCAAGGGTATTTTGGTATTGTTACTTCATACCAACTGTCTCTGTAAATACATTTAATTGAAAGGCCCCAGCACAAGCTTCACAATTCGCACCTTCTGTTCCGTTTAGAAACCTAAATTTTAGTACAAAAAAGCGTTCAAGATGTGGTTGACAGATTTCAATTGTGGTTGATCTTTACGCATTTGCAGATGTCCCACTGATACTACTTCATTAGCATATGTGCAGATGCTGTTCCTCCCACCAGACTGCACTCACAGTGTGGAAGCACACCTTAGCAAGGCTCTTACATTTGTTTATGAATTATTATAGCTAGAAGTCTTCCCCTACATATTTCTGATAGAAAGCAGAAGCAGAGCAACTTGTGTGTATCCTCTTCTGCAACTGGTTTTCCATTGTAGTGGTGCCAGCTACCCCAGTTTTCAAGTTTACAAACTTGTCAGAACTGACTGATCTAGGCGCCCCCCTCTAAAAACACCAGAGTATGTTTCTGACTCCCCAACAGGAATGAGTTCCTACCCACAAAGGCCTGTAAGATCTTGTTTCACAAGGAAAATAGATATTCCTGATACACCACTCTCCATTTTCAAGAAAGGTTCTAAGACACTAAGTGTAGGGTAGGCCATCAAAGGACATAATTAACATATCATCAAAACAGAAGCCAGCATAGTCCCTTACAAAAAACACCTGTGCCAAGGAGAAACTAGGAAACCTAGATTCTGACATTGACCGCACGCTGACATTCTTACTCAAGTCTGCTTCTGAAGACCTGCTTACCTTCCCGCATGCTCTGCAGTGATGTCTTCTCTTTGTGAAAGTGAACTTGGCCTCACACTTCATGCAGTTTGATGCCTTTGAATCAGGGACCCATACCGGAGCCACCTCTCCCAGAGTGGTAAAAGGCTTTCGTGTGGGGACTCCATATTGATCAACTAAAAGGTCATTGTCTGGACTATCAGGTGCTGCAGCAATGCAAGGACTAGTGGTGATCCCAGTGTTAAACTCCCCAAAATGTTGTCCATTAGATTCAGGAGGTGGACTATTTACTGATTTCCTGTCATGACATTTATCAGCCGCAAGACTGTCCCCCAATTTTGTTTTACAAAATTCATTTTTATTTTTACTGGTAATACCACAGTTTGGGGGTACCAGGTCACTTTGCAATTGGTCGGACAAAGGCTTTGGAATTGGCAGTTTAAGAGTTGTGGGTTGTTTAGGTCGGGCACCACCAAAAGGAACACTTGTGGTGGGCAGATTATTTGATATTTTTGGTGATGTTGGGCCTTGTGCAGATGGCACCTGATTGCACATATTATGTACATAGTTTTTCTTCATTTGGTCACCACTGCTGTGCCCAAGCACTCCCCTCCCCTCTAAGGACTCATCACCTCTTTGTTGTTCATAAATAGTGATGTAACTTTCGGACTTGCTCTCCTCAATCTCCTTCTCCTCTGTTACTGAATCTTCTTTAGAGGGTAAAGTCTTTGGAATTGGAGACACCACTGAGTTTTGCATTCCATAGGAATTACAACCATTTGACAGGGAGCCTCCTGTTGATCTACCTAGAACAACAGAGAGAACAGATTCTTCCAGCTCACTCGCACATGTTCCTTCTACCGCCATCTCTAGACATGATTCCATTTCGCTGTACCCAGTCTCTCTCTGGGTGCCAGGTGGTTCTTCAAAGACTTGTTTCACCTCAAGCCCTTCAACATCTGCCTTTTTCTGGTCATCGCTCATTCCATTCAGTAATGACCCTTCCCCACTAGCCATCTTCTTAGGTTCAGAGAAGTGCTCTTCATGGCTTGATAACCCCAAAGTACATGGACGGTTCTGCCCTTTCACAACTTCAGTTTCCATTTCACTGACATTACAATCAGCAATTAACTCATTCCTGTCGTCATCCCTCTCAGACACACTAGAATGTATCATGTCACACAGCGGAGGCTCTCCCATTTTCAAAGGTGTCATAACTGTTGTTGCTTTGGTGCAACCTTTGCGGCCTGAGCTCGCATTATTTGAATGCAGAGTTTGCTTTTTGACTTCGGCTTGTGTTACCAGAGAACTGGCTGCTCTAGAAGAATCTTCAACTAACGCACAACTCTCATGCATGTTAACAGCTTCATTAATGGTTTTCTGTGACAAAGTCACTGCATTCATGCCTGTAGTTTTAATTTCGCGATACAGAGAATCTTTACCTCTATTATTTTCACAATTTGACTCCAAGTCAGGACTAGTATGGGCTACACTATCAACTTGTTTAATCCACGAATTGCTAACTAAATCATTTTTAACAAGTTGCTCATTCAGCAATATTTGCTGGCCTTCTATATTGGCTTCTTCAAAAGTGGGTCCATTTGCAGTTACACTCAGCTGATTACACTGTTTATTTTTAAAGTCCGGTGCAAGACCAACAGAATCCACAAGAGAACCACTGTTGGAATTGTTACAACCCAACAAATCCCGACTTGGTAGATTCCTGTTGTCACAGTTGTGTGTTACTGCTACTAAAAGTACATTTTTCTCTTCTGGAAAGCAGGTTACGTCTGCACACACTTTCTCGGTTGACTCGGTAGAGCTGTTGCAAAGGGCATCAAGTCTACTGCTTTTGTTATTTAATGGATCCTCGGCCATCATCTGCTTGCCAATCAACATTGTGGGATCTTCTGACCTGCCTTTGCCATTAGCAAAATGTCCTGTGCTCTCCATAGACGAAGGTGCCAGGGTGATCGATTTGATGACCTGGTGCTGTGTCTCAACAGGTACTTGACTCAAACTGGTCAGGGCAGGATTGCAAGACAGACGGTGAGAGGGAGGGTCCAGAATTTGACTCCACTTTGAATTCGATAAGCGGGATGCAATGTTCTCATCTGGAAAACAAATATTTTAATGTTAAGCACATAGGAAATACCCTGGCTAAGAAATCAGTCATATTTGCAAGTTTTAAAGCCAAGCATTTTTTACCATTTGGCCAACTAAAAAGTTGCAAAGCATTATTGACATAGTTGAAAGGCAGTGAGAATGCCACTGTCCCTTATTGTTACAGAATCTTCTTCGTGAAAGCAAGCCTGTGGCAGGATTGGAGATAAGTATGAGGAAAGGTAACAATGGTGAGTCATAACTGCATTTAAGGGCACAGAAAATACACGTTCAGCTTGACTTTATTTAATTTATTTTTTTGCCTCAAGTTATAGACCTTAGCAATTTGAAACGCACGGCTGAAGCGCCATTGCTCACCTGCTTGCCCAAATGAGAATAGATTTGTGAAGTTGCGTGAAAGGATTAAAAAAATAAAATAAAAAAAAAGGTTCAGACTGACTTTGACCACTCCACTATTTACCTGGATAAGAAAAACAGCTTCAACAGCCCACAATAATGTTTTTAATGTTGAAGTCAAATTGAGCACAGGTGTTTTCTGGTGTGATAAATGGTAATAATTAAAAAAAAATAAAAAAAAACAGCTCAAAATCCTGTACTCAGCACATGCGCATGAAATAGTTTGCTTTAATACGAACTTTAGGTATCACGGATTTGCCAAATAAGAGGAATCAGTTCCAGGAGGTATGTGAATGTGGGCCAGAGTGTGTGAAAAATACAGTCAGGCAAAGGACCACTTGGTGGTGCCTCACATTGTCATTGTGAAATTCATGCAGTAGACACTGATGAGTCCTGTAGGAAGCTCCACACGTGTGCCACATTGGAGTATTCCCCTGAAGAGAATGAGTATGCCTATGTATGTGTAACAGTGTGCCGAGGGGAGCTTATCTGTGTGTGGGAGACACATGCTAAGCCCCTGCCAAACACACACGTGAGGCTGGTGTGCCTGGGACTGCCATGTAATGAATTCATTTCTCTAGGGTTATGATACTGAACACATGATCAGCCACAAAAACAAGGCAAAAATGTATTTGAACTCCTATTTTAATTTTTGTCTTGTTTTAGTGCGCATTGCAAGATCCTGGATCACAAAAGACAAAGATATGTTGATACGTAAACTGCTCCAAGCCCAGTTCAAAATCATCCTTGCCAATTATGCATCTGGGGGAGTATTTCAAACTGTTTTGTAAGTCGGGGATAATTACATTAGAATTTGTAGAATACAGTATTACATATATTATGTACATGAGTAGTTAAGTAAGTAGCCAATATGTTTGTATATACATATATAACTAAGAAGAAAACTGTAAAAAGATGATGACTTGGTGAAAATTATTTGTGCTTTGTTCTTTGCAATAGTAACAGAGTAGACCAAAGCAGAACAGCAAACACGTGTTTCGCCCCATTGAGGTGAGCAGGCCTGGGACCTTTCAAGGCTTTAGTGTCATTTAGCTTAGATAATGTTTCAAAGTAACTCTTTTGAGAAGATATGGCCCCGAAATGTCTTTAGGAAATCTGTAACAGTAGACTGTAATTAGTAGTTCTGTCTGGAGAAGCAAAAGTAGCAGTCAACATCTCGGTCCAGGAAATGTGGTCACATGAGTTCTGTGTATCAAGCCACTCCATACACAGACCGTATGTGACCGACTTACAAAACAATTTGGAATAAACTGATTTCATGGGGGATGTCATGCCCTCAAAGGGGAAAAATTACAGAGGAGTAAAAACTGCAATATTAGAATACTAGTGCCCCGAGACTTCTGCCTCACAATAACATGAATGGGCTAGGTTTGAAATGTATCTATTCAGAGTGTTTCCAGACTAGCGATATCCCTAATTTTAACATCACTGGATGTGAAGCTGCCTTTATCCAAGGAATTCTGAATTAGACTTTCTTATTAATTATGGATCATGATCTAGAGTTTTTTTTAAACTTGGTAGACAGAATTGCTGACATTTTGTTCAAATTTTATAATTTTGGAAAAGTGTTTTTTGACCTGTCTCACAAACCTTGACACTTTAAACTTTGTACATCTTATTAAAGACAAACATCATAGTGACAACACTATTCATCATTTTCAACCCAGACCATCTTATCCTTGCAAAGGCACTTATCTCTGCATCCAGAACTAACCCTCAGGCTATCCACTTTGAAATTTCCTAATCAGATCTCGGACTCAGACCATGACTCTGGCCAAGACAAAGTTTATAAAAGATGGTGAAAATATTTGGATTTGACAACAGTGGTACCAGTGTCACTGAGGCCCAAACACAGACATTCTTCCCCGCAAGCTTTGAGAAACTTATTAAAGAAATAATACTGGCACTTCCTAACTTCACCTAAAATAAGATAGTAAAAACGTGCTCTCTTAAAAAATACTCGCAATAGTTTGCCCTGATCTTCAATAAGCTAAATCTAAAAAGGAGCCACAGAACATAAATGGTGAACTGAGCAAATGAATAAAACAGAGATACTTTGTGCAATGTATCGAAAAGTTAATGGTAAAAATGCTAAAAATATGCTATTTAATTGGGGACAATTTTTATTGAAGGACATCTTTAGAATTGCAAATATATTTTGTAAAGCCGCCGCCTTAAAATCCCTGTTAAATTTTCAAAATAGATACTTTATAACCTTTACGTCATCTTTATGGATAAAATCCAAATACTCAACGAAAAATATTGAACACCGCCAACGGCTATTATACTTCTGCTTATCACAAAACATTTTTTAGGAGCACTTCATCTGATTATAATACACGCCAGCTTTATTTGAACCTTTAAGTAATGAACACAAATTGCCTCTTTTAATCCTAAGTAAAGGTTTCGTTTTTCCTAATGACCTCTTGAATTGATATATTTACTGAACTAAATCATGCAGAAGGAATGTGCAGAATCGTTAATTTTAAACTGGAACAATGTTTTGCTCTACCAGAGAGAAAAAAGAGCTTTAGTCACATCTCTGAAAAAGAGTTTGGTCAACCAAACAGAAGTTGAGAGCTATAGAACAAAATCAACCTTGCCTATTCTGTCGTAGCTCCTGGTAGGAACAGTAATCACTCAAACCCATGTGGACCTTTCACAGGTTCTACAGGTAGTAGAGACAAAGGCTTGCATTTATCACCGCAAATCAATTTAGAAGATACCTACCTCGATCAAGCCAAAAGAAATTCAGGCAACTGCTGCATTGGTCATAATGAACTTGCATCATATTTACAGAAACGTACTTTATTTCGTAATAATGCAAGTCTGGCCCTATGGTTTTCCCTAGCAACAGCCTGATTCCCCAAAAAGAGCTAACTTTTCAGATATGGAAAAAGTCTTCTCTCTATTCTTTTTATACAGCCTCCGCTTAGGGTGCCTCCCTAAGGGTCAGCCATCAGGAAAAGATCACTGCAGGTAGGACACAGGACACTGGACCGTCTTGACACATTTACTGCCAACACATGTCTCCAGAATCAAGGCGTCATTCCCCTTGAATGCACACAGCTGTGTTCTGGCAGGCAGTCTCAAATGTGAGGGAAGCCTCAAGGCTTCCAGCAGTAATATATATCAATCAGATTAAGCCCCTAAGCAGTTAAAAAAGAACTATACTTGTGATTTAGTCTTTTCAGGACAAACTACATATCAAACCCTAGTTTAATACCATTTGCTTTTATCAACGCATGGATGGGAACTAAACCTAAATTATATGTTTATATACAGAAGCCAGGTTGAGCACACAAGCTAATAGGCAGTGTAGAGCTGCCATTCTGCATGTCACCGTTTTTTAATCTCTTTTTTGCCTCCAGGCTAGACCAGGTGCCAGGGATCAGCGAGTGCTAGCCTAGTGCCAAGGCCTACAAGCAGGCAGCAACTGGCAAACATACAAGTAGTCCAGAGGCCCTAGTTCAAACAATCCAGGTCACCATATTAAGCATTTGAAAGAAAGTGTAACAAGCAATCTAATGTACGGGCTTAGATGAACCTTCCACTGGAGAACAATATTTTAGAGCATGGTTCGATGAGAAGGATATCACACAAGAATATAAACATTGCCAGTTAAGTTGGAAACGATGTTAAAAAGCAAAATCAAATCCTTATAATTCTGTAAAAGAAGTATGCTGTTGAAATAAAGTAGAGTGCTATAGAATTAAAATGAGATATTGGTGATGCCATTCTTGGCAGTACATCAGCTCATGCATCAAATGATCACTAGGGGCCAGATGTACCAAAGGATTTTACCCATTCTGTGTCTATGGGAAAAAGCTTTCGTACATATGGCCCCAGATCTTCAATTACAGACAGTTCATTTATCTTGAATATCACATCGTCTATTGTCTAATGCATGGAGCGGGGGGTGGGGGGCTGGAGTGTGGAGGTCCAGCCAGTGATGCTAATGTAGAAGAAAATGGGCAATGAAGGGGTCTTAGCGGCAGAGAGGGAGGATTTAGCCGTGTGCGGGTCCAATGTGTGATTTTGATGTTGGGTAGATAATGCACTGGACCTGTTGGTGTTGATCTTCTGTTGTGTCTCCAGCATTCTGATGGTAAGTAGCACTAAAATATTAAAACTGATACATGGAAAGAAAAAAATGTTTAAGTGTGTGAGTATGAAATGTTTAACTGATTTGTCGTTGCATGTCTACAAATAATCAGTTGTTTTAAAACTATGTGGAAGAACAGCAAATCGACGGACAAATTTACATAAACATAGAACAGTAATTTAATTACAGTATCTACAAGGTGACAGCATCCAAAAACATCTTATTTAAAACGAAGACATTAGCAACCCTAAGCAGGTCCAAACACACTTACTTGGAAGTGTGCCTCAGAGTAATGGATACATTAATGTGAGCTTTCCTGATGACAGCAATACCAGCTTTCCAAGTAAGGGAACTATTAGAGGTTAATTTCTACAAATGAGTTATTAATTCTCCTCTGATTTCCAATTCACTGATCTTCCTCCTTACGATTAGAAATGTTAATTAATTTGGTTTAGTCATAGCTCGTAAAAATCCGTTCTGTTCGACCATACACATCAGTGGATACATTTCCTTCTAGTAGTCTAGCAGTCCCAAAACAAAATTCTGTGGTGAAACACATACGAAAATAAATTGACAGTGGCAAGTGCATTATGTACTTTTCAAACAGAAAACCAACTTCCGATCGTGTTTACATCCACAGTTATCTGAAGATACAGGTCCGAATCATAGGCATTCCTTTCTCCCAAGGTCGGAAAATACACTACCATTAAATAGGATAATAGTTAAGTGTGATATTTACAGCACTTAAAACCGGCCCAAGTGATATAAATAGCTATATCAGACACATTGTTGCCGTTAATAAGTAGCACCCAATACTAGTGCAACAGAATTTCATGAACGGTGTTTTTGCCTTAAGGGGTAACATCCTGAAGTCATCTCTTCCCAATGCCCAAACGCCATACAAAACCTTACAATAAAGCAAATCTGCTGCATGGGGGAAACCAAAAACCTGAAAGGGTTTTCAAACAATGGAACCCAGCTTTTAAAATGTCTGAAACCAAAGCAGACTCCATCTCTAAGGGACTGCAGGACGTTAAGCGTTCAAATTGTCATAAGGTCATGGGCAATCTAACGTTACTACAAGATTTCAATGTGTGGTGGATTTTATCCATTTTCGACTCCTATGAAAACTGGGATGCACACCTTTTCAATTTTAATTCAAAATCAAATTTTTTCATATAAGAGATTTCAGCAGACTTGAAAGTAATAGAATTTGGGTTTAAGTAGACTAACTGAAGCAAGTTGAATAAGGTTCCTGTTGTAACATTCCACCTCCCTAACAACAAACCATAAGCCTGACTGAGGAGCGTCAACCCTACGCGGTACAAATGACCGTGGGATATAATTTAGGAGCTCACATGTTCAAGTGTTGCACATTTTGGTTCTGTAAGTTATCTTCTCTTTTGTCACACAAATCTAAATCCCCCATTACTGGCATTCACTATTAGACAAACCTGATTTTTCCACAACTTGATGACTGCAGTCTCGCAGTGACCAACATATCTGAGCAATAAGTCTTTTTTTTGGGCGGTGTTGCCTATATTCCCACTCTTCCCAACAAAACTAAAATAATCAAAAATAAAACAAACAAAACCAAAACTCTCAATCATGTGGCAGGTCGACCCCGTTTATTAGCTTAATATTCTGGAAAAACCTCTCTACACAAGAGTTTGATTTTATCACATTTTTGTGACAGGTAAAATAATGACCTAATTTCTGCATAGATCCTTCGTCGGCCATCAGAGGTGCCTAAGAAAGCAGGGCAATGTCTGCTCGGGGCACATCACATCTATCCTTAATTCTATGAGCAGATTCTATAAACAGCCTGCAGAGTGAGAAATAGGTAACCTTTCCCCCACTGTCCGCCAGTCTGGCACTGAAGGATAAATACAACGAACCCTTTCTCAGTGCACCATGTATGGTATCTTGCCAGAGATTGGCTGCCTATTTTCACGTACGTTAGTGATGACTTTCGTGAAAATGTTGCTCTCCCTCAAGAAAGGATTTGAGTTGTTTGGATTTTGTTTAGTTTCTTTAAAGAGCAGTGACAGAACTCCCAATGCCTAAACCTATGCAGATACAAGTATTAAATAAATTAGCTGCAAACAAAACCTCATGCTTACCTTCGTTTTGCTCAAATTCATCTAACACCTTGTCCAGATTATACGACTCTGTTTGAAAGTAGTTCTCCATTTGTCAAAAACACACCATCCAGTTTTGTACCTAAACCTAACAAGAGACAAACAGTACTCAATAGTTGTATTTCGCAAACAATTAACATTATTCAAACAAATACAAAACTTAAATGTTAAGGGAATCGGTACACTTCACAAATTCCACAATACATAAAAACAAAAAAAATTGACAGCAGATAAAGCTAGTCAGACCTATCAGGTTTCCATTTCAAATACTACACATGATTTCCAGATCACGGTTTGTAGCCGGCTTTCCACTTACTAACTCAGTAAAACTGATTTTCAGTTCTCCTTCCTGTTACTACTCCCTGAAGAAGAAAATGCACAAGCAGAGAAGTGCTGGTCTAGCTGTAGGTCTAGAGATACCCCATTTTCTGAAGCTGACTCACTCCCTATGCTGTTCAGCTCTGACCTACTAGACTTTTTCTGCCTTGTCCTGCATTCAATTTTATATGGGAAATTAAACTATACTTTAGGTTAGTGGTTTTTCTTCATTCTTATTTCTTTAGTGGGGCTATATTCAATTTAGGCCACTTCAAATTTAGGCCACTTCAAATGTTTACCTGAAAATATTTTTTCTCTGATGCCATAATCTATACTTCTAGGAGTTCTATTTTCTGGAATACTAGTAGTCTCTTGCACCAATAAATCCCTTTAATATCTATTTTAACCCTCCCAGTCATGATTTTCTCCAATGTATTCATGCTGAGATTCTTGTCCCTCAAGTACCACAATTTATGGAATACATTTTTATTTTGGTATTCTGGTTCTAAAGTACCATAAAACTATCTTTAACTATTTGGCAATACACTCTCCAGATGAACAAGTTACTTACCTTCGGTAACGGCTTATCTGGTAGAGACAATATCTAATTGCAGATTCCTTACCGCCGAGTTTCCCCGAGGCGTCAGACTGGATCCGGAGAATTTTCTGAGCAGTACCCCTGCACGCCGCTAAGTGGCACCGATCTGCACAGCGTCGTCTGCACCAGAGACGACGCTGTGGATCCTATATAGGCACCGTCCTGGTGCGCTGACGCCAGGTTCTTTTCACGACTTTCCACACCAAAGGCACAGAGCCATAAAGAACACTGACTACTGGTATGTCAAAGCTAAGGCCCTGAAAGGGGAGTCCCTGCTCCAAGAAATCAGTTCGCAGAGGGGGGAGAATCGATAAGGAATCTGCAACTAGATACTGTCTCTACCAGATAAGGCGTTACAGAAGTTAAGTAACTTGTTCATCTGATAGAGACTTCTAGTCGCAGATTCCTCACCCTTGAATAGATACCCAAGCAATACCATCCACGGAGATGAGTCTGCAAACCATGATCATACTAGAAAGTCCTGCAGGACCAAACAGGCAAAGCACCCATCCCTACGGACCTGACTGTCCAGGCAGTAGTGTTCAGTAAACATGTGCAGAGAAGTCCACGTTGCTGCCTGACAGATGTCAAGGACTGGAACTCCACGTGCTAATGTAGTGGTCGCAGTTGTAGCTCGGGTAGAATGAGCATGCAACCCTTCAGATGATGGTTTTTGAACAGCACGCAGCAGATCTTAATGCAGAGTATGACCAGTTTAGAGATGGTCCTCTTCTGTACTGCCCAACCTTTCTTCACACCCACATAACCGACAAAGAGTTGATCATCCACCAGGAACTCTTTTGTATGATCAAGGTAGAACAGCAACGCTCTTTTGGAGTCCAGGCGGTAGAGGATCTCCTCTTCCTTAGAAGGATGTGGGGGTGTCTAAAAAGTAGGCAAGGTAATAGATTAGCCTACATGAAAGGACATAACTACATTTGGCAGAAAAGAAGTCCTAGTGTGAAGCACCACTTTGTCAGGATACATGGAAAGGTAGGGCGGCTTAGATGACAATGCCTACAGCTCCCTCACATTGCGGCCAGATGTGATTGCCACAAGGATGGCAGTTTTCAAAGTGAGAACCCGGAGCGGTCAACTGTGGAGAGGCTCACCAGAAATGTCAAAACCAAATTCAGATCCCATTGGGGCATAATGAATGGGGATGAAGGAAAAAGATGTGTGAGACCTTTGAGGAACGTATGGACAATAGGGGACTACAAGAAAGAAGGGTGATCAGGAAACCTTAAAAAAGCAGAAATAACAGACAAATAATCTTTAAGGGTGCCCAGAAAAGAGCCCTGCAGAGCCAAGGAAAGGATAAACAACAGAACCTCAGACAGGGGGCCCCCGGAGGGGGGTCAACAGACTTGTCTGTGCACCATGTCGCAAGTTTCTTCAAATGACAGGCTTATCCCTTTTTGTTGGGGGGTGGCTGGCTGCCAAAATTACGCTACAGGCTTTGGGAGGGAGGTGAAAAGCTGTCAACTGTTGCCACCCAGCCTCTACGCAAAAAAAACAGAGAATGGACAGGTTTGGATGCAGAATCCTCCACTGCTACTGCAACAGAAGATCCTCCCAAAGGGGCAGTCGGATCAGAGGATCGATGGACATGATCAACAGCTTGTGATACTAGACTCTCCGTGCCCAGTCCAGAGCCACAAGGATCACTTGTGCCTGATCATTCTTGATCTCCTTGAGAACTCAGACGAAAAGTGTCTCCGAACGATTGCCACCTTGGAGACTCCAATGTGCAAAACTGCTGATATTGCGTGTTCTCTGCAGGCTCTCCCCACTGACAACAGAGTCCTTGCGCCACCTCCGGATGGAGACACCACTTGTGATATGCTAGGCATTTTCGGCTGAGTTGGTCTGTTCTGGCATTCAGAGAGTTTGCAAGATGTTGAGCCACCAGGGATATGCCCTGCTGTTTCAACCATGTCCAGAGGTGCAGAGCTTCTTGACAAAGGGTTCACGACCCCACTCCACCCTGCTTATTGCAGTAACACCTGGTAGTGGTGTTGTCCGTGAACACCTGCACCATCTTCCCCTTGACAGAGGGAAGAAATGCCGTCAATGCTAGCCAGATCGCACAGAGCTCTGATAGTTGAGGAGTCCGGGTTCCACCGGAGACCAGATGTCTCCGATTTCCACCTTCCCCAGGTGGTCGCCCCATCCCAGGAGTTCCACATCTGTGACTATTGTCAGATCTGTTTGGGGAAGGGGGAGGGTTTACCCCTCTCACCCAATCACTGTTTGTTAACCACTGCAGATCTTGTGCAGTTCCCACCAAGATCTGGACCTTGTTGAAGAGATTCCACTGATGCTGCGCCCACTGGAACTTCAGGTCCCACTTCATAGCCTGCATATGCCATCTGGCATGTGTCACCAGCAGGATGCAGTAGGCCATAAGGCCCAGCAGCCTCAGAGTCATTATCACCGAAATCCAGGCTAGAGGCTGAAACATCAATATTATAGCCTGAATATCCTGACTCGCTGCTCTGGAGGATAAGCCGGAATTTGCACTGTGTCCATAACAGCTCCAATGAAAGGGGGCATCTGAGAGGGAATCAGGTGCGACTTCTTTATGTTTATAGTGACCCTTGTGCATGCAGGAGGTTCATCGTAGTCTGGAGGTGGGAGATGACAGCCTAAGACGAGCCTGCCTTCAACAGCCAATCGTCGAGATAGGGGGAAGACTGAAACCCCTGATCCGCACAAGTGAGCTGCTACCACCACCATCACCTTTGTGAACACCCGAGGGGCGCTGGTAAGGCCAAAGAGAGCACGGTGAACTGAAAGTGCTCATGGCCAATCGTGAACCATAAGTAACTTCTGTGGGTCAGTAGAACAGGAATATGGAAATAAGCATCCTGCAAACCCAACGGTACCATCCAGTTTCCTTGGTTCAGGGCAGATAGAACCTAAGCTAGAGTGAGCCTCATGAACAACTACTTGGGATATGATTGAGGGACCGAAGGCCTAAGATACGACAGAGGCCCTTGTTCTTTTTGGGTACCAGAAAGTAGCGTGAATAGCAACCACAACCTACTTCTGGCAGGGGAACACTCTCTATGGCTCCCTTGGCCAAGGGAGCTGTAACATCCTCAAGGAAAAGGGATAAGTTACCCTCCATCATCCAATCATAGGATGGTGGCATGGATGGAGAGGTTGTCTTGAAGGGGAGAGAGTAGCCCTTCATACTATCTGCAAAACCCACCTGTCTGATGAGATGGATTGCCAACAGAACAGGTGATGGAGGGTCCTGTCTCCGAATGGCCTTAGGTGGGGAGTCAGCCTAGGAAGGCTTAGAGGCTGCTGCAGGGGGTTGATGGGGGAGTGGCGAACTGGCCTGACTGTTGGCTCCCTGAGCCACGAATCAGGTGGATCCTAAGCACTCGGCCACGCAGAGGCTGGGCAGCATACACGGAATGGTGGCTGTCCGGTAATGGAAGCAGTTGGAGGCCCCTTCCGTAGCTACAAAAGGGATACTGAGGGGGACGAGGGGCTGCTGTGAAGCCCAAGGACCTGTCCGTAGCTCGAGAATCCTTGAAGCGCTCGGTCTGCCTGGTCTCCAAAGAGATGGGTGCCACCAAAGGGCAAATCGATCAAAGTAACCTGGACATCCCCAGAAAAGCCAGATTCCCTCAGCCTGGCATGGAGCCTCAGGGCCACTGTCTACGAAACCGCTCCGCCTAGTGAGTCATTCATGTCCAGTCCGCAACAGATGGTGAACTTTGCTGCATCTCTCCCATCGGCAACTGCCTGAGAGGACAGCCCAGTACTCCTCCGGGACCTGTGGCAGCACTGTTGCAATCATATCCCACAGCATATGGGAGTAACAGCCCAAAAGGCATTTGGAAGAAAATCTACTTCCCAAGTGTATACAGGTTTTTGGATTCCCTATCCAGGGTTGTGGAAGGAAATGCCCTGCGAAGTGGAGACTTAGATAACCAAGCTCTCAAAGGGGGGGGGGCTTCACGTCAGAAAACTTGAATCCCCTGGAGCAGGGCGATGGGCAACTGTCCTGTTAGCAGGTGCCCCTGTGCTGGGTTTGGACCAAGTACCCAGTAGGACATCTGTGAGGGCCTCAAACGAGAGCATGGGTTCAGAGGAGGAAGCTCCAGGTTGAAGCATCTCTGTCAGGAGGTTAGTCCTGACTGCAACCAAAGGCAACTCAAGGTCCAGGGCCTCAGCTGCTCTTCTCACCACCATAGAATGGGAATCCCCTTCTTCCATAGCTATGGTACGGGGAGAAAGCATGCGAGTATCTGGAGAAGTATCTTGTCCGTTGGCTTCACCCAAGTCTGAACGTCTCTCCAGAGCTTCCTGGAGCTGGTAATCTAGAGGGCCCAGCAACCCCTTTCATTCCTCACAGTAATCTAGCTCATAAGAAAACGGCACATTGTCCGAAATAGGAGACAAGGCTCCTGCCAGCATCAGAGTCGTACAACTTCCATCTGGCTCCGTGTCAGAGTCTGGGATAAGAATGGGCACAAATGGCGATCAGAGGTGCATGGCTTCATAAAACTCTTAATTGGGTAAGTGTCGCTCCTGCTCCCGGCAACTCGGGGAAGCACGGAGTTGGCTCAGGCTCAGCAGAGTGAGGCCTAGAATGTCGACGTTCCCTCATCTCGTCGGCCAACGGACGAGGAGAAGTAGAAGAACGCCTTGACTTCTTAGACTTTTTCTTGTGCCTCGATTTACCCGATTGCCTCGACGACTGAGTGGGATGATGGCGATGGAGCACTCCACGACCGATCCAGAGACCTTCCTCTATTCTATAACGAGATCGCAACTTGCAGAGTCGAGTGCCGGGCCGCCATTAGCTTCAGGGATCGTTCCCTCAAAGCCTCCTGATACATGACCCAACAGTTGGAGCAGGACGTTGGGAGATGGCTCAAAAACAGCAACAACAACACACAAGGTGCGGATCTGTCACGGACTTCGCCTGATGAAAGGATCTGCTGGACTTTAACACAGTCTTTCTCCATTACATCCTCGACGCACCAGGAGCTAAAAACGCAAATAAATCTTCAACAAAGTCAAAAAATGCCAGTCAAAAAAGGACTATGGGGTAGCTCTCTTCCGATCAGCGATAGCTGGAGCAGAAAGAAAGGAACAGACATAATCGCTGTGGGGTGGCGTCTGTATAGGAACCACAAAGTCATATTTGTTGCGGACGATGCCAATGACAGATGCGGAGCCAATCAATGCCACCTAACAGCATGCAGAAGTACTGCTCAGAAAATTCCCCAGATCTAGTCTGACGTCTGGGGGAATCTCAAAGGTAAGGAATCTGCATCTGGAAGTACCTACTGGATGTGTACAAAACACTCCAGATAAAGCCACATTGAATATGTATGAAGCCACACTACCGTTCCCATAGAGACCGTCATTTGTCTTATTTCATGATCATGATTTCATTCAGTTGGCTACCCAAACTAATGTGTATGTATGCTAAATCTTTAGCACCTCAATTCGCCACTTGTTCATCTCCTTAAAATGTATGCATTCAAAACAGAAGCATGTGCTTGGCTGCAGTCCTGATAATATAAACAATGGGTTTTGCAACAGACATAAAAAGTATTTTTATGAATCTGGTACCCCAATACTAAAGCAGCTACTTATGTGCTTGGCTCTGCACGCTGGAAATTCATTATCTATCATGACACATGATCCACTTGAGTTATAACTGTACTTCACACTTCTAGTTCAAGTAGAACTGTAACTGAAAAAAGGACCAACTGCTTCCTCAGAGATGACATTACTAAGTCATTAAAGCTGATTTTTTTTTAGAGGTACAAACGTGCACACTCATGAGTGAAAAAAAAAACACAACAGCAGCAGAAAAAACATTTTAGCCTTGCAAAGGATGGAAACAGACTGACATTATGGAAAATAATTATGAATTGTGGAGTATGTCAGAAGATGACCATGACCTAATGGAGAAGAATCAGGTGTGAGATTTTTTTTTTTTAATATAAGTAACTTCCAGCAAAGTGAGCTTGAAATTACAAACCTGTGTCTGGATTAAAGCAAGAACTATCGCAATCTTCAGAAAAGGTAAAAAGAAACCGCACCTAACCATCCAGTTACAGAGATGCCTTGGTAAATTTATTTCAAAGAATAAAATTATCCCTACACTATATGAGTTTTATGATGAATTGTTGGACATCGCAGACCATTTAACAAAGTGGCAAAAGAGTTGCACAACAGGGCTCAGATATTCAACCACGAACATGCATGGAAGACAGCAGCTGCAAATGATGAATGATGAGGTCTATCTCAGATTTTGGAGAAGAAAGATTTTGGAGGTATCACACCGCCCTTAATAAGAGTTGCTTACTCTACAGATACTGTAAGTTACAATGCCTGTGCTGGGGGGTGGATATATGAGAGTTCTCACTTTTATGAGGCGTTATGGTAGAAGCCCTATGAAAACTTTGAACCAGCTACTTAATTCCTGTTGTGCCACGTTTCTGAACATCCTAGGAGTTTTGGTCAGCAATCTGCACATACATAAGGAGAGTGCCACGGTGATGATCCTACTTTTAGCAGTTGCGGCCCAAAAAATATTGTCTGCAGTGGATTCATAGTGGAATGCAGAAAACTAATCCTGATGTGGTTGAGTCTAGAGCTTGCTGCTATGGTGAATATGCAATCAGGACGAGATGCTCAAGTCTCCAATTAGACGATTCTTATGTTCAGGTAACACTGAACACAAGTAGAGCTTTTAAAGACTGATCCAAGCATGACTCCTCCAGCAACATTATCTGCTATTTTTACAGTTCAGTTTTGATTGATGCTTTAGACTTTCAGCATCAAGAGGCAACATTGTGACAAGGCAGTGTTTTTAAACAGTATTGTATCAATTGTTTTTCACAGTAAGAACAGCCTATTGGTTTAGTTGGTTGTATTTTGTAAAAGGATGGCTCTGAAAGATGTTGCCTCATCGTCCAATACAGCTGCTAGTCTCGCATCGGTATTTTTACTAGCAGTAGAATAAAAGGTCAGAATCCTGGAAACCTGATCAACGATTTGCCGCAGCCAGGAGACCGCAAGGGTTAACCTGGTTGTTTACAGACACAGGATGTACAACCTTCTGAGACAAGGCCTAATATTCTTCCTATGAGAAGGGTGATGGAAAGTGGAAAGCTAGTTTTCCAAACTGCTAATTTCCGGGTAGGCAGCGCATATTAAATGGGTCTAATTTAGAAACAGAGAAGCAGTTATGGGTAATTTGGACTAAGGGCTTGACTGTAGAAACTATTAGTATATTAAAGTACAGACCTTCGGAGGAAATTCCTGGATACTAAATCGAGAGACTGCAAGCACAATTTTGCCACAATAAATGGCTCAGATTACATTGATATATGTAGAAGGAACTGTGGAAGCATTGTGTGCAAAACAATAATGGGTTGGAATGCTACACTGAGAGACTCCCAGTAGTTAGACTTATTGCAAGAATCCTCCCATCACCTTTTGTGTGTTTGAAGAATGTGGATACCTTGACAACAAAACATTATTTACCCTCAGAGATGCAACATCATCTGTGGGAACAAACGTGTTGGGTAGGTCTTTATGTGGATCTCACCTTGGCGTAGGTTTTGAGACATTAATTTGCAACCTAATCCAAAATACAATTTTAACTTACAAATCCATGTGTCATAATCAGTGTACATGGAAAATACATCTTCTACTGTACCTTTTGAATAATGGGCCATAATAAGTCTATGGACAAAGTTTAATGGAGTTACTTAGCTGCCAGTACCAGATGAATATTGATGAACTGGGTTCAGTAGCTCTGCATGCAAGGAAGTTTGTTTTCACTGGTTTACCTGTTTGTCCCAGCAAAAAGGATGCTATGGGACGAAGTTGAAGATAAGTGCCACTGACAGTCTGGAAAACATTAAAGGTGGGCATATTTTACAATAGGTACTGCATTCCAATACGTTTCATTTAGTTTGATGCGCGTGGCAGCAGTTAACACAGTGACCATACTGTGCATTGTATAACCACTCATGACTGGCAGTAGGTAATAAATGACAATTTTAGAGTGCTTTTGGGCAATGATTACCCAATTCGGCCTATGAAATACAGAGAGCCCTATAAAACCTGAGGATTCCAGAGCCACCAGTCTGCACAGGGGAAGGAAGGGGTGGTTAAGGAGATTGTTCCCTTGCTGGGAATGGGTAACTGGGTATTTTGCTGCATTCAAAGTCAGCACTACCCAATACGGTTAAGCGCCTCAGAAGAGCTTTATTAAAAGGGCACCTTCAAAATGTCCTGAGACTATTGCAGTGAAAACTGAATTATACAAACTACTTGAATGTAAGAGGAGTACCACAATAAAACTGATCAGGAATGTAGTTTCAATATAAATACAAGTGCACAAATAGTATCTACCACAATGTTTTGGGGGCCTTAAAGATTAAAAACAGAAATACACACAAATACACACCAAGTGCAGCAACTATCTGAGCTTAGGACCTTCGAACTCCATACATGTGCATTACTATTTCAACCAAAGACTGGAGTCTTTCAGTCTATGACTAGGCACTTTCTCTGGCATCCACTGAAGTCTAAAATGGACTCTATGCTTCAGCCTACAGATCTTCACTTGGGTATCTTCTGAGATTCCCCCACAGTAGTGGAGATTTCTTGCCAACTATGCAGTATGCTAGAATGGATTGGCTGAAAGTGGTACACTGACTCGGGCTGTGGTTTTATACGTAAAATCGGTACTCTACATGATGGACACTGTCCTACAAACCTTAAGGAGCCCCGAGAGTTGCATGTTCCATAAAACGATGCAGTTTCTTGTTGTTGAACTAATGCTAAATTGTGAAGAGTTACAATCCAGTGATGTAATTAAGACTCTCCAGGCACTCTCAAAAGAAAATGAAACACAGAAGATAGAACTTTTCCACTCCCTGTATGGCAACTATGGAAAAGTGTCTCACTGTTATCAGAAATTCTTCTGATGCCACCTCCAGTAAAGAACAGTAAAACGTTTATCTTGATCCCAAACTGGAAGATGGAATCGCAGGCTCGTGTTGGCTAATATACACAAGAACATTCATAGATGTTCTAGATATCTAATCACTGAATGATGAATGAAAATATATTGGTACAGGCAAAATGCTATAGTACAACAGAAACTCTAAGATAGCGTCAACATTAAAAAGTCCCTGAATGTTCATACGTGAAAATGCTGACAGCACTAGACAATGCAATAATGTAATTGTTGGTTCAACAGAACAATGCAGCATACAGCATGCATAATGAATGTCACATGCAACTCAAGTAAGAACTTGCCAACAAGTTAGTGAATGGAAAGCATATGACATTGACCATATTTCCACAGTCCCTTAACAGGACACATTTTTGGAGCAAACAGATATTTGTGGAATATCAAAAAGGAGGATGCTTGTGTAGTTCCCTCAAGATCACACTGCTGGTTCTGTTGATATATACACTAAGTTGTAAAGAACAGAATAGAACACTTCCTTAATGTGGTAAAGTGTTTAACCAGCCTGACTGATTTGCAAATTTAGGAGCTCAAAGACCCTGGCGGTCAACACGCCTGCCTGCTGGGTTGTGGAGGTCCTATCCACTGTTCAACCATCAGAGGACTGCCCGCCCCATCTTGAGGTCCTGCCTGCACCAGCTGTGACACGCATGCTGATCCGAGAGGGGAAAATATAAATCAGGTAGACTACCCTAATTAGGAGGTCCATTAGACACGTCAAAGGCAAAATACCTGTGATGGATGGCTCCACTGACAGCCAATCTGTGGTCCCTCCACCTAAAAGGGGTGGAGCTCTGCCAATTTAAAGCAGAGCTCCTGCTCAGCCAAACTCTGAATGGGTGCCTTAGAATTTTAAACGTATGGATGGGGGAAGGTAAGTGAGCAAGGAATTTCAGCAAAAGCAGAAACTAGTGTGACTTGTTATAGTGGACATTAAGCCTGAAGATTATAAACACAGTTCTCCAATGTATGCCAGTGGTGAGTGCACAGAAGAGTACAAAGAGGAAAGAGAGCAAAAGAACAGTAAGCTAAATGCTGCCAATTGAGAACATAAGGGAGGGTAAGGAAAGGTGAAGAGAATTTTTTCAGGCCCGGATACCAAGTAAGGGATGACAACCACCAAAAAAAAAAACATGTACTGTCACTAAGTAGTCACACTTCTTAATTTCAGGCTGAATTCCTACTCCAAAAGACTTAACAATATTGAACCTATGGTTACGGAGCCTAAGTTGGAGTACATGTCATAAAGAAATGTGGCAACAGAGCAAAGTATAAGAGGGCTCAACCAACAAAGTAATTGTCTTGGATTTCAACCTGGTGAATTATTCAGTTGCACAATAATTGGGATCATGTCTAAAAAAGTCCAGCACATACATCTAATACAAGTATTGTGGGATTTCACTAACTGAAAGTGTCCGAAACAGATGGACACACCTATTTTCTTTAGTTTTGATTTTTATAGCACTGGCTAAACCCTCAGAGCTCTTTACAATAGAAGGGTAAAAGTTAAATTGAGTGAATGTTAGAGACAACAGAGAAGAATGAAATATAACATTAAATAATATAGGAGAGAAGGCAATCTTAAATAATCAAAGATAAGGGAAAAACAACAAAGATCATTTGTTCTCAAGTATATGAAATAATAGTTCAGAGGAGGAATATTTTTACACATTTGTTGAATAGGGAAAAGGAGGCCCCTTATTTGATCCAGGTAGATAGTGCTGTCTAGATTTTAGAAGCATTTCCAGAGAAAATCTGTGCAAGTTGATTACGTCTTGAAAGTTGGTAGGTACTTCTAGAAGCAGATGGATTTTTCTTCCAAGATATCCGGTGCCACCAAAGACCACGATTTTTTGTGTAAGATAGTTTGTGGTAGTGAGATGATGCTGCATTTGTATACTGTGAGATAACAGGAAAAATCCAATAGTTCTTTAAATAGGAAGCCATGCCTATGCACTTCTTCTCATGAGAGAATTGTATTGACGAGAAGGAATAAGTGGCGAGGTCTGGGGTCATAATCCGAACACCAACACCATATTCACTGTGATAAGCATTGCAACCAAAGAGTGCGGCCGACTGTTGCAGCTAAAACAGACGAAGTTCTTATAAGGGTAAAGGTGCTGATCTTTACAAATAAAAAACTATATCCCCAGGCAAAGACTGAAGGGTATTCAAAAAGAACTGCAACGAATAAAATCAGACACATCAGGTTTTCAAATTATGGCATAATGGTTCTAAAAAGAGGAAACACTAACATCAAAACATGTGAAAGCTTGCCAGGTGCTTCAGTGTAAAGGTGGGGGTCCTTGTTATCTATTTTATTACCCGGGAGCTGACCTCTGCAAAACCCTGAAGAATCTGAGCTCTAAAAGTAAGGAGAAGGGGGATGATGGACTGAAACTATCTAAAATGTTTATTTCCTGCTACAGCAGTGTGTTTTCTCTTTACTATTTCTCTATCGTTCTCAATCCCAGGCCCATTTGACACCTATTTTCTCCTCTTTGATTGATGGAGACCACATTGGCACATAAGAAATGTAATATGACTATGTACTTTTCAACCCTGAAAAACATGGTAACGAAGAAACAGATATGAACTTATCAAGTCTGGAAAACAGCCATGAGAGGTATGGATCTCAGACTGTTTGCTCAATACACATCACAGCATTTTAGTAGAAGAGATGTCTTTCAAGAAGTAACATTGACAGTGGAACCCTAATTCACGGTAAAAAAAAGATCCCGGCCCCAGGTTTACAGGACAGTCGGTGTTGCATGCTGTGATCTGAACTCCTCCTGTTGATATTCCGATGTATGGTTGTTTTGGAGGCGGGGCTGCAGCAGGCAGGTTTGTACAAAATTAGAAGTCCTTACAAAAGGTAAATTTCCTTTATCAAGAAGTTAAATTTTTTTTAAGGTAGTTTTTAGGAGAGGAAAATAGCGCCTTTGAGGTTAGGGCAAAAGTTTGCTGTCCACTCTAATTAGGCTGAGCTATAGAGGACCAGAACAAGTGAAAGCAGACAGTGCACAGCTGGGAGCAACATTAAAACAGGAATCAAGGCGCTGGACGAGGCAGCGCCCTGCTGTGATCAGAAACGAGAGCATCTGAATGAAGCAGACCGGAGAGGAGATGCTCGACTGACCGAAGGAGGCGAACTGTGCCAAGCGCATCGTCCGCCAGTTACTAGGTGTCCAGAATGATGAACTGAACCTGAATTAATATAATTAAGTCGGTTAACACAGCACCGATCCAAGCAAGACACTAGAACAACTGGACACGGAATACGGCAAACTGTCTCATTGCCTGCCTCTCTCCGGATTTTTTAATTGCTAATTACTTCTATTTAAAGTGCAACTCAAAAAAAACTTAGCTGGGCAATATCTTTGTAATCTTTGTAGCAAGCTAATCTTTTAGAATTATTTACACCTCGACATTAAGTGAGCAAACTAAAATTGTCATCACCATTATACTTTTACCAATAATTTAAAGGTCACCATTGATGATATGTCGGATATACACTGGCAACTCTCATGGTGGTTTTGGTCACGTGGTGGCCCTTGTATTTTGTGGTGAGAGGTGTCAAACTATGGCACCCCGTTTTGGTATCAATGAAGGAACAAGAAAAATAACACCCGACAACAGATGTGCAGCAGAAATCAAAGGGGTGACGGGGAGGTTGCCTGACAATTCTGCATATGTGCGATTAAGGGAAATAACACAGTCTAATGCAGAGAGCACAAAGCCTACCAGAGCACAACCTCCAAATACTTTCCGGGATAAGTCTCAGCGGGTTCATCCCTTAGGGGCGGTGACCCTTCGCTGACGGAATTAGAACAGAACAGAATATACCAACTGAATTTTACTTCAAAGGGAACGCATTCAAGGAAGGCGCTGCCATGAAACGCAAATAGAACTACATATGGTGTCAGTACAAATCATCCTCAAGTGCTAATCAAAGGGAATTTCATTTTTTCCTAGAACTTTTCCTAACATGAGTCTTTTGCCGCAAAAGCAGTTGCCAGTGGCATGAGAGAAGCGGCAGGCAGAGAAGGTTCAGATATAAACTTTACAAACATGGCACGTCCTTGTGAACATTAGTTATGTTAAACGGAGGGTGCCATGAAACAATTAAGGGATATTTCACTAAGTTTAATAATAGTCACTACGGAAAATGGGATCATTGGCAGTGTGAGGTGGGTGAGATGTAGGTATGAAATGTCACGCCTTATTCAATATATATCCGCCCCACCTGGAACACTGCGGCCTCGCAGTCACACTAGTAGAACCAGTAGAAAGCAGCCTTTCAACCCGAACTCTTCATTTCTGAAAGTGCTGTCACCAAGTGTGGGAGGACTGGATAAGGCATCGGAGCTGCCATTACACTCCTTCCAGGAATAGTTTAAGGACCGTGAGGCAACCTGATGCGCCTTTTCCCATCTAACAGGCCTGGTATGTTATGTATTCCTGAGCATGAGATCCATGCCACAAGTTTCTTGAGAAGTGCTGAACGGGATTTTGAAAGGCTGCTTAGCCACAAAGCGCTACACTGTGGTGGGCGACAGGGGTACCCTTAACGTAGGACTGTTTAACCTGGGGTAGCAAGGTCATTACGGTTGGCAGTAGCTGGTACTAGAGGACACAGGGATGTGGGACACTGCCTACTAAATCTTTACGGTAAACCCATGGAGTACTCATGACTAGTGTCCCAGAAACCACCAATCGTAAGTCGAGTGTTCGGGTACATAAGGGGTGACGTACTCTGCGAATGGTTCTAGCGCGTCACATCATTTAGAGATAGACAGTGCCGCCTTCTCTCCATCTACCTACATGCCACTTGCTACAGCCAGGTTACTCCTTCCCTTCAGAAGTCGCTGCAAAACGAGGCACCTGTGTACTTTTGAATTCACGACCTTTGAACGGAGCAGGAAGGACCTTCTTTGATGAATGATACTGGACCAATCCAGCGCCAGCAGGCTAACCTACGGTGGCCTGGTAAGAGCAACACCCGAAGAGGACCTCATGGTCCAGCACACAAGCCTCGAGTACCTCAGGACTGAGCCTGCCGACATCTGAAGGCCACGATCGCACCCAGCTGGACCACGGATTCCAAGAGGAGGACATCGGTCAGCAGTGTAGGAGTCCCTCGCCTTCGCCTGGTCACTGTGCCTGGGGAACATTTCTTTATCAGCACTGCTGGGCGAAGCCCATGAGCCTGCCCTCCCACAATGTGCGATACCTTCCTTCAGCCAGGCAGATGCCAGTGTGAAGCCCATTTGCCCGCATCCCCACACTGTCGTGTGCATCTTATTTACAACGTGAGGCCCGACTGCCACCCCCCCAGCACTGCAGTGAGCAGCCCCTTATCCGGTACCTGCCAGCACATGTCCCCCCCCGCCGCTACCACCTGCCTTTGAGCCCCCGAATTTGGATTTAACACAGCAGGAGGTCAAGAGGCTGTGCCTGCTGCCCGAGGGAGACTGTGCAACCCGTGTAGCCACCCGGTAGGGCCCAAGAGAAGCTGCTTGTGTCACAAATGCAGAAACCGAAGCAGGTGTGGGACTGTGCATTTCAGACCAATCTTAAGTACCCGCTGCACTTGGCTACAGACACGAGTAATCTTGTAACTGGATTGCTTGCTATAGAGTGTGCAGCCCATGGGAGGCAGAGGGAAGTTACAGAGTAACTAGATATGCTATCATGGTAAGAACTTATTATAATATATATTAGTATATGCTAATATATAAAGAGTCAGATAGTTTTCTTAGACAAATAAGATTCTTTGGTAACTGTATTTATCGTGAGTAACACAGGGGCTGCCTGAAGTAGATGCTCTATCCTAAGCCTCCTCCAGGTCTAACCCCTTTATGGTTAACTCAAAGGACAAAGGTAATCCTTCTGGCAAGTATGGCCAAACTGTTCTCAAGTCACAAAGCCCCAGAGAACTAGGTGGATGTTTCCGATTGCTGCTGCTGTCCAACCAAACCGATTACAAATCTAAATGAATGTTTCTCTGTGTTCCACTCTCGCTCCCACTCTTCTTAGGCCATTTTAATTATTCTTTCCTGTGGTTTTTCTTAGTCTTGATTATTTGCTATCCAATTTCAGTATTTTAGAGTTTTCACGAAGAGTACACAGTACCCAGGACTTGAAACAAGATTGTGTACTTTGTTGTGGGAAATGGGCAGAGACGGGAAGTAGGTGTGCTAGATGTACAAACTCATGTGCTCCAGGGTTTTAGGGGTTACTGCACTAGCAACAAATCTTGGCCGACAAGGCAGCTGGAGGGATGAGAAGGGTATGCTGCCAACCACTGCTCGATCCTAGAGAGCTGCCAGTGTGCTCGGGCCAGCCAGGAGGCACTCCTTTAAAGTAAAACACCAGTCACTATTTCCACCAGAGGAGGTATGTTCACAGAGAAAAACTTCCTACTACCTCAAAAGCCTTGAGAATTACCATAGAAGAAACTGATGGAAGCCAATCATGAAAATGGGATTGGAAACAGGGTGTAGTAACGGGAGGGAGGATTTAAAGAAAGGCGAGGGTGAATCATTTACTAGGGCACATTTTGCTTCCCTAGAAGAGACAAGTTTGATATAAAGATCCAACATGAAGCTTGTTAGTCATTGGTAGTGAGCCTCCTTCAATCAATCAATCCAAGGTGCATGAACAGAACTGTGCACTTTAATTGTAAGATGTTCCCTGTGTGTTGAGGGACATCTTATCAGAGAGCTAGAAACACAGAAAAACAAAATAACTAAAATAACTAAAGGGGGCGTGGCCAAGATGGCGCCGTGAGCGGACGTGTTTGTCTGTGCTCCGCCACCTAGGCCTCCGACACGGCTTTGCGGCCCCAGTTGGGGTGTGTAATCGGGCAACCTGAGGAGCGCGCAAGACGTCCCGGACGGTGGGGTGCCCCAGAGGGCCCCTGACGCCTGTGGAACCGCCGAGCGGGAGGACGGAGCCGCGGGACCGGTGCCGACGCCTGCAGGAGGCGGGCGCGGCTTGCGGCGGCTCAGGCCGCGTGACGGCCTTTGTGCCTTGTGGCCTTGAGGAGTGGTGCGGCGGTGGCCCAGGAGGGCGCCGCGCTGCTGGTGCTCTGTGGGGGCTGTGATGTGCTCCTGACGTGGCGCGAAGCGCCGGAGCTTAAGGGCAGCAGGGCCTAGACCCCTGGCTGGGGACACGAGTCAGCTGCTACTTTGATGGGCAGCTAGATCTGGGCGAAGAGCGGCCCTTGGTGAGGCGGGACCCTGGGCCCATTGATCGGCGGTGCAGGCGGCCCGCGGTGGACCATGTTGGCGCCGAGGCATAAGGAGCGGTGGAGAAGTGACGTGCATTGCCACTGAGAGAAGAGGTTAGTGGTGGTTGGTGACTACGCTGGGCCTAAGGTGACCCGACCCCCGGGCGTACTTTTGAGGAGGCTTCGACTGAGCTGGACGCCCGACGCGGTGAGGGAGCTGGAGTGATGGCGACCGCTAAAGGCAAGCGGGAACGGACTGTTAGAGATATGCTCACTGGGGCTCGCCCAGTGCCGGGCGGAGCTCTAGAGGGGCCACCTGCTGCAGGTCTCCGGAGGAGAGGGGCAAAGAGGATGAAGGGGCCCCAGTTACGAGGGGCTTTCTGGCCTCCCTGTTCGACTCGCTCCGGAGTGATCTCCAAGAGCTTCGAAGGGACATTTCCCATGAGGTAAAAGAGCTGAGAGCAGAGGTCACCTCCCTCGGTGAACGGGTGGCAGAGGTTGAGGATGGTGAAATTTCCCGGGGAGAGGAGGTGGCGGATCTCCAACAAGAAGGCATTCGCTTGCGGGAGCAACAGGATCTCCTTCAGCTTGCGGTGGAGGACCTAGAGAACCGCTCACGGTGGCATAATATCCGCATTAGAGAAGCACCGTCTGGGGGTGAGAAGGAGGACATCGGAGAGTTCGTGGTGGAGCTATTTCGTTCAGTTCTTGGCTTGGAGGAGTCCCGAGAGATTACGCTGGATAGAGTGCATCGGGTGGGTCGGGCTCGGGTGATGGAGATCGCCGCCCGGACATCCTGGCATGCGTTCACAACTATGGGCTTGAGGACAGTATATTGCAACGAGAACGCAATTTGCCGCAGATCCAATTTAGAGGGCTCCAGCTTCAATTATTTCAGGACCTTTCGGCACGGACTTTGCAGAGGCGACATGAATTTAAGCCTATTACGGAACATTTGCGAGCACAGGACGTGTCATACTCTTGGGGCCACCCGTTCCGCAACATCTTTCGCTGGGAGGCGCAGCTCCATCAAGTGAAGTCCATATCGGAGGCGAACCGGATCCTGGGCTTGGTGGAAGGTGGCCAAGACCCGGGTGCGAAGCCGGGCCAGAGCGGAGAGGACCGTCCGAGTTGGAGGAGAAAGAAGAGAAGGAGGAAGCGACTGCGACCTACTGCATCGGAGCAGTTATCGGAGCGGAAGTCGGCAGTGAGCAATGTGGCAGCTGGGACCAATATTTAAGTCTGGGGCGTCTGAGGGTGGCTGTTTAGCACTGGGTCGCTGATTTGTTCGCCTACGGGCTGTCAAGGAGGGGCCTGGGCGGCGGGGTGGATGGGCCTAGTTGGTGAACTTGAGGGGGTTTCACGGCCCATTCAAGACTTTTTCCTCTTTGGAGATGAGAGTGAGAGGACTTTATGGTTGTGAGCAGCGGTTGTGCGCAGTGGTTGTTTGTTGGTGTGCTTCCCTGGGAATCCGGTCCAGGAGTAGTGTTTGTGGAGCAGCCCCGTGCTCCTTTGCCCCTGGGTGACCCGCTCCCGGCATCGATATGACAGTTAAGTGTATAAGTTTGAATGTTTGGGGGCTTAACAACCCAACCAAGCGGCTAGCGATTCTGTCGGGTCTAGAGAAATCTGGCAGTTCCTTTTGCCTATTACAAGAGACCCACTTGTTACATAAAAATACGTTTCGCATGCGCCCACGATGGTTCCCTAGGCAGCTTTGGTCCTCAACTACTACGAAACATGCGGGGTGGCAATATTGCTCTTGAGGAAGTTTGCTGGGGAGATAGTTGGGAAGATACATGAAGTTCCAGGTAAGTTCCTGGCTATTAGAATGCGGCTTGGGGCGTTTTCTTGTACCGTTGTTTCCCTTTATGCCACGAACTCCCAGCAGGAGGCTTTCTTGAGACAGTCAATCTCCCCTGTACTTAGTTCGCCAGACAGCGCTATTTTAATAGGGAGTGATTTTAATCTAGTGATGGACAACGAGCTCGACCGCTCTGGCCAATGCTTTGGACAGACTGGGGCAGTGTCGGAGATGGGGCGTCAATGGTTGGTTGAGTGTGGGTTGGAGGATGTGTGGAGGAAGTCCCATCCTACACTCCGAGATTATTCCTTCTATTCTGCGGCGACCAAGACCTACGCCCGGCTTGATCTTTTCTTGGCCTCGCAGGAGTTCATGTCTCGGGTTAGAGAGGCTACGATTGAGCCCAGGGCCTTGACTGATCATGCCCCTATTACTGTTGAACTGGCCATGGACGTAGGTCGCGTCGGTACCCGGAGCTGGCGCTTTAAGGACGCCTTGCTTCAGAGTGAGTCAGCGGTGGAGTCGCTTCGACGTTCGATTGCGGACTATATTGTTTTTAATGATGACGGCAGCACCTCCATGGAGATTGTCTGGGAGGCGTGGAAGGCAGTAGTGAGGGGTGAGGTTATGGCATTGTCAGCGAGGGATAACAGAGCGAGGAGAGAGGTGAGAGAGAAGTTAGGGCAGAGAGTGGCTGTCCTGGAGCGTTCCCATAAATCAACTGGTGCGCCCAGAATTTGGCGAGAGTTAGAGCAGGCAAGGCAGCAGCTGAAGCGACTAGACTGGGATAGGGCGGAGTACGCAGTAGCACGTCTTAAGCACAAATATTATATTGGGAGCAATAGATGTGGAAAGCTATTAGCGCATCGGTTGCGAGCGCAACGTGCAGCGTCGACAGTTACATTGATTCATTCCCCTTCCGGTGAAGTGGCCTGCACGAGTGATCAGATTGCAGAGGCCTTTGCGGGGTTTTACCGGGGTTTATATGCGGCGGATGAGCAGGACGATGCGGCCCTGGACTCTTACTTAGAGGGCTTAGCAATCATTCCTCTTTGGGAGAGGGAGGCGATGTTATTAGACCAGAAGAAGTTATATCGGCGATTTCCCGCCTTAAGAATGGGAAGTCTCCCGGCCCAGATGGGTTCACGGCGTTGTTTTATAAGACTTTCTGTGTGGAACTCGCCCCGCTACTCACCCAGCTTTTTAATTCCTTTCGGACAACCGGGACCCTGGCGCCGAGCATGCTGGACGCTACTATTGCTGTTATACAGAAATCGGGTAAGAATCCGGAGGACTGTGCTTCGTATAGGCCGATCTCGCTTCTGAACATAGATGCTAAATTATTCACAGGGATACTTGCCTTCCGCCTTAATCCTTATATGCCGGGTCTTATTGATCCCGATCAGTCAGGTTTCATTCCAAATCGACAATGTGGCGATAATACGAAGCGGCTTTTGCATCTGCTAGATAAAATGTATAGATCTCGTAGAGAGGCGCTCTTCCGCTCAATTGACGCTGAAAAGGCGTTTGATAGGGTCCATTGGCCATACCTCTTCCGGGTCCGAAGCGCTTCGGTCTGGGTCCGGGCTTTAGATCTTGGTTCCAGGTCACGATCCCGAAGTTCCCATCGTACATCCTACTGGGGCTGCCCAATCCCCTTACTTTTCCTTTAAGATCTCTAAAAGGGAGGCAGATAGCCCAAGCACTCAATGCAGCGTTGCAACTGATTCTAGCTCTCTGGGGTACAGATAGGGTCCAGACTCGCGTTTCATGGCTCCAGAAGCTCTGGTTTATTCTTGCAATGGAGAAACTTACGTTAGCCTCCCAGCAGCGGGTAGAAGATTGGTGCGCATTGTGGAAGCCATTTATTCGGCTTCTTTCTGCAGAATTTACTGAGCTGACATGCCCGACCTACCTGAGAGTCTTGAGGCTGATTTGAATCATTGGTTGGAGTGCTGCGGGGGGTTGCTAGAGGGGAAGCGCGATGGATGATGGTGGGGAAAGATAGATGGATGACGCGGTCTCTCGGAGGGAAGCATTGTTGAAATGTTTCTTTTTTTTAAATATGTTTGTGGTCCTCATCTGCGGGGCTGACATTCTTGAGGACTATTGGTCATCGCCAGTGGACACATGGCTCAGCAAGGAGAAGATCCTTTGGGGGGTTCATATGAGCATGGTTTTAGGACTCATGAGAGAGACCTTTGTATGAGGATACGATATTGCTATTACGCTGATGTATCTCAATTCTGCCCTGCGATGAGTGGTGTTTTGTATGTTTATATTTTTTTTTATAAAACAATAAACAGATTTGATCTTAAAATAACTAAAGGGTCTTGTAAGTTCCTACAATGGAATGGAGATGCATGCTTGAGGAGGGCTAGATGGCAAGGTTCTTATCGGATTCCTGCCATACCTCAATGACAAATCCATAATAATGAGGATACGCAAACACATATTCCCAACTACCTCCTTCATTGCAAGATGGTGCACAGTGATCCATTCTGGCCCCTAGGCCCATTGCTTGAATAAATTACTTAACATATAATGGGTCCATAAAACACAGAAATGGGTATTTAAACATCACTCACCTCCACTCATCTAAAGAGTTTCTACGTATTTCCCTGAACTCCACCAGCCCGAAGCTGCATAACAAACCTCATACTCCTAAGCTAGATAACAAACCTCATCTCTTTTGCAACCCTCACCACACCCAGACTTGTTCACAAAGCTAAATTGCCGTGTTTCACCATGAATGACACACTCTCTAGGCAACTCATTTAAAATCACACATTGGCAATAACATTCTCTCAAAACCATGATGGATTTAGTAACCAAACCAGTCAAAGATTCCAATCTCTTCTCACACAGCTGAATAAATAATCTCCAACAGAAAACCACACATATCACCCCCTGTCCTCTAAACCGTAACTAACATCTTACAGAAAACTGCAGAAACTCAGTTTAGCCTGCTTCAGGTAGAAAGCAATCCATCCATAATAATATTCCTTAAAACTAATCACACAAATTAAAGATTCTGAGAGATAAAACAGTCTCCAGAAACAAAAAAAACCTCACACATGAAATACCAAAATTTGTTAAACACAAACACTAAGTAAATATTTTTTGGTGCAGCACCAAAAATCTGGAATGACACTGTTCCATAGCTCTGAAAATTCCTGTATTATCAGAGTCTTAAGAGGTGATGAAAAAACACCTGCTAAATAGAGAAAAAAACCTTCTGGAGTCATGATACAAAACTAGTACTCAGGGCAAACAAGGACCTATACACCTATGCAACATACAGGCCTGATTTTGGACACCAGACATTCCCTGCATGTTTGCAATGATCGGCCACCACTCAGGTGGTGTAGGAGAATGTTAATTGATAATAATTTGTTATTGCGATGCAAAATAAGCCATTACGGAAGAGTCATTCCTTTTAATTCATATGTTTTTATCCTGTGATTATGCGCAAATTTTGTGTGACACATTACTTTTAACCATAACTGAAAGATCCTGAATATCCTAGCAGAGCTGGCTTATGACGTGTTGGGCAATCACACAATCAATGCCTGTAGGTCTGCAATTTTCGCAGGGCATGCCCCTTTTAATGTGTCCTGGATGGAGGTCCCGCAGGCATTGATGGTATGATTGACCAACAAATCATAATCCAGCTCTGCTAAGGGATTTAGGATATGGACAGCATATGTCCCTGCATGATTCAAACTGTGTCTCAGAAAACAACATGTCCATTGTCGCCAAGTTGTACTGTTTAACAGTGGACTGTCGCAAGGAATTCCCCTTGAAGCTTGTTGCAGAAGACCTGGGGCTACCCAGTGTACCCTGCAATCCTTAGGGCTACAAACTGGAGGGAGCCTTCTAGCACCAGTAGGTTAGATCTGCCGTGAAGACCCTTCAGCATGTTCAGATGGAGAGGAAAAAGGATTACAGAATTTTAAGAAAGTTCAATAAGAACTGGAAACCAAACTTGAGACCCCTGAAAGGATGTCAGCAGTATGACATCCAATTTCTGTCTCCTTACCTGGGCAAACAATCATGTGATCATTATAAATGGTGGAAAGACATAATTCTGAGTTAGGGACCAGCCCTTAGTGAAAGTATAGACGGCTTTGACTGGGGGTCTGAACACCAACTGTAGAATCTCCAGCAATGAGTTCAGTAGATACAAGCTGCACGATCCCCATTTCTCCTTCAACCATTAGAAAATGTGGATTGATGTTCCACGTGATGACGTATTGGAGGAATATGGAGTTCCAGTATGTCACAAGAGTCTAGCTGTCTGGCAGATGTTCAATCACTACGGATATATTCTTGTAGAGACAAAAGTGCTAGAAGTCCTTGGCCAACTCCACTAGCACTCTGGGTTTCGTACCTCTGAGCCTCCTCATATAGAGGGCTGCTACTAAGTTGTTCATTTTTTTAAAGTTCTGCATTGTTTCCTTTGGCATTTCGATTTTGGCGGGCGGGATATCCGTCTTAATCAGGCCCTTAGCCTTTGGGTCTCTGGGGCAAGTGCTTGATGGTGGCATTAATAATATGTTGAAATCTATGTATGAAATATTTACTTCAGATAAGAGATTTGGGTAGTCTGTCACTTGCTGATTATTTGCTTTTATGTCTGAAGGTTGTGTGAAGCTTATCCATAGACTAAGCTTGAGGTCAGTAATTCTTAACATACCTTAGCAGAAGAGAAAGCAGTTTTGTTTTTCCAGAAGCTCACAAAGTCTTAAAGAAAAGTGGTCTGTAGGTCCTACTCACTGGGAGAAAGTAGCTCCCAGGTTCTCCCTTTGAAAGTGGATATTAAATAAAGCCTGAGTATTGAGGTGCGTTTGATGGGACAATTTTGGTTGCACCCTTTCAGTCTGTTGGCCAGATTTGTGAGAATGCCTTAGTGCATCTATGCCTGCAAAATACACAGTAGTTTGTAATGTGCCTCTGCATGCAGAATGTGCCATAGTACTCCAGAGCAGAAGGATGTACTGTGGCCGAATAGCTTAGCACTGGTTGCTATACTTGCCGCCGCACTAAGGGCTTCCCCGGCTGGGAGGATTGAGTGGAGGAAGTAAGGATTTAATATAGCCTGTGAGGAGGGAGAACATTTTATTAATTTAATTGCAGGGGGCTTTATGGCATCTACTACCCTTCTATAGTAGATGATCTCCATCCCAATTGCTGGGTGTTGGATCGTCACATGATGTCAATTTATAACTATGTATAAAAACTGTTTTACTAAAGTTTGATTTATGTGGGTCTCTGTCCCGCCAACAACTAATTCAGTCTTGAAAAGGTTTAACTTTAGGAAAGAAATGGTAACTCATTGCTCAAATGGAAATCTTAAGAGCTCCGTCTCAGAAATCAAGCAAACTTCGAAATACCGTTGGGTGTTAACCGTGCACTGGCTCGCGGAGATGGACACACTTGACCATTAATTCTGGTAAGATTTATGTGAACATTACAGATTGATGGTGGTGGTTGAGATGCTAATTGTCCTGTCTGAATGTAGGACTACTGCCCTAAAATAACAGGCCCAGCAGTGCGTGTCGTTTCCTTGCCACTTGTCTATTCTGCTTAAGGTGCACCCTCCATTTTAGTAAAAATACAGGCATATGGTGTAGCGAAAACAGATTAGCCAGAAGGGGGGTCATATGCTAACTAAAATGCCATGTCTGGTATATTTTCTGTTAAATGGTCAAATAGTTTTTTTTTATATACTTTCGGATGTTTAACATAGTTCTCATGTAGTATATTTCCTTTTCTGAGACTACAAAACCAAATGCAAATACACTTGATTATATTGTTAACAGCAAAGTTAGACTGGAAAGGCAGTGCGTTAAGCAAAACATTATTAATGACAACCTGTGTAGGTTCTTTCATGAATCTATTTGTGCTGTAGAGTTGTGTTTACTGATATTACATGGTTATGACCGAGTAAGAAAGTTTTCACAGCAGAAAAAGAGGACTAATCTTTGGCATCCACCTAGATGACTCTGACTTTTATCCTAAGTAGGGGCAATAGCTTAAAGTGAAAGTTGACACATGAAATACATGCATGCAAAGTTGTGGTAATCATAGGTCTCTCGTCTACAGAACTCTTCCTATTGAGAATTAATACCCTTCTTTTATTAGAGAACTGGGATTAGGGTCAGTCTATAACCTTTCATTGAGTTGGATCTAAAGACATTTTTGTATTGACTATTGCAGGTTTGATGTTTAACAATGCAGTCCAACACATCTCAGTCAGGGACCTTAAATTAGACTGGCAAATCGAGTTATGGATCCTATGCTTGGTCTGTCACAGGACTAGAAGTGTACCTCACGGATAAGGCCAAACAAAGCTGAAACATGTTTGGCTTTCTTTGTGTTCCTTGGGGAGGTGGGGGGAGGGGGGGAGGAAGCTAGAATCTCAGACGGAGTGTTTCTTTGAGTGGGGCCAACAGTGTTAAGAGTGATTTAAACATCATTGATCTTTGTGTGAAGTGACACGGTTAACCAACAAAATGACGAATAGGAATGAGGCTCAGATTAATGACGAGAAGATCAATTAAAGTATCCAAACCATCACGTTTTGTTCCACTAGGCATCTGATTCCATCATTTATTCCCAGGAGATTAGGGACTAACTGGCAAACCTGTCTGCCGTAATCTGGGGCACGATCAAGTTTTTTTTTTTTAGATGGGGAAGTCAGAATTTTGGCTTACTTAGAGAAAGTATACTCTTTTAATGCAAGGCATGATGCAGTCGGTACTTGATCGTACTAGTAGTGGCGCAACTAAGACATTTGGAATCAATACCATCTGACAAGCATCTCTATTACGCTCCTTTCAATTGATAAGTGTTGAAGCAGGCCATCTTCAGGCCTCTCTGAAGAAGCAAAACATAGATATACAGACATCCAGAAATGACTGGCGAGTTGTTGTTTGATCGTCTATGTTTAGCATGCAGTCAGAGTAAATTGGGGGTAGCCTTACAAGAGGGGAATAAACATGATCCACTGCAGGCAAAATATATTTTTTTTATCATATTGTAATAAGTACCAGTAATTGCCAACGCTTGGGGATAAAAATATATCTATTGTCAATTCTCAGCCCTCTGGACATTTGCATTGGTCATTTAGAAGTATTCCTTCTTGTACAGTTCAGCATAGCGGCTGACATTATGGTTCCTTTTTTAAGGGGGAATGACTGTATGCACATCCAACAACCTCAGTATGCAACTTCACATGTTTCATTATCCGTTCAATCATAAATTAACTGCCAAAGAAAGTAACTGCAAGTGTTATACCATTTTGAAAAATAAACATAATATGTCCTTATCCCTTTCCAGGGACAATAGGCCACCCTCTGGTCACTTTCATTTGCAAACATATACACGTCACTTCTTTACAATTATTTTTACACTTTTAATGTTTACTGCATAGGTTTTCAAAACTAAGAAATAAAAGCACTGCAGGATTGGCAAGACCAAACCTATGGACTGTGCCAATGCTTATTTTGTTATTTTCATAAAACCGCCCGGGTGCTTTGTATGGTTTATAAAGCTACAGGCTGCCTCTCCTGCCAAAAAACCTATTACACTGTGAGAAGGAAAGTACCTTCTTTTTAGCATGTAACCCTTAATTTCTGCCTGATGTCAGTGTGTTAGACTGTATCACTGGAGTCCTGTTAACCAGAACCCCAGTGCTTATGCTCTCTTGCTCTCAAATTTGTCACTGCATATTGGTAACTCAGTATTTCATCCCAAATTGGCATACTGGTGACCCCTTATAAGTCCCTAATATATGGTACTAAGGTACCCAGGGCACTGAGGTTCCAGGGGATCCCTATGGACTGCAGCATTACTTTTGCCACCCATAGAGAGCCCATGAAAAGGCTTCTGCAGGACTGCCATTGCAGCCTGTGTGAAATGGTGCACCAGGTCACTTATAAGTCACCTATATGTCAGGCCTTCCAACCCTGAAGGCTGGGTGCAAAGTACCTGTGTGTGAGGGCACCCCTGCACTAGCAGAGGTGCCCCAACGTCATCCAGGACCATTTTCCTGGACTTCGTGAGTGCAGGGACTCCATTTTATGCGTTAGGTCAATACCTATGTCTAGCTTCACAATAGTAACTCCGAATATGGACATGTAAGGTGTCTAACATCTGGGAATTGTACCCAAATACGGATTCTAGTATTGGTTTTACAATTCCATCCACTCTGGGGGCCCCAGCTGCTGCCACCTCAGAGACAGGTTTCTGCCCTCCTGTTGCGTGAGCAGCTTAAGCCCAGGTAGGCAGAACAAAGCATTTCCTTTGGGAGAGGGGAGTTACACTCTCTCCTTTTGGAAATAGGGGTTACAGGCATGGGAGGGGTAGCCTCCCAGAGCCCCTGGAAATGCTTTGAAGGGCACAGATGGTGCCCTCCTTGCATAATCCAGTCTACACTGGTTCAGGGACCACCAGTCCCAGCTCTGGCACACAACTGGACACAGGAAAGGGGGTTACCACTCCCCTATCCATCACCACCCCAGGAATGGTGCACAGAACTCCTCCAGAGTGTTCCTGGGTTTTGCCATCTTGGATTCCAAGGAGGTGGGGCACTCTGGGAGCATCGGAGTGCCCAATGCCAGCAGGTGACGTCAGAGCCCTCCCCTGATAGGTGCTTACTTGTAGCTGACCAACCCCACTTTCAGGGCTATTTAGGGTCTCTCCTCTGGGTGTTTCCTTAGATTTGGATTGCAAGACTCCAGCAGGAATCCTTTGCATCCTTCACTTCACCTTCTTACTGATGCAACTGCATCTGGACCCTCCAGGACCTCTACAAACTGCAACAAAGAAGCAAAGACAACTTCTGCAACATTGTATCTTCAGCTCCTGCCAGCAAACTTAACTGTTTCCAGGTTGTGCATCCTCCGAGGTCTGCCTGTCTTCAGCCTGCACCAGAAGAATGAAGGAACCTCCTTTGAAGTGAAGGAGTCAGTTCCCTGCTTCAGCAGGCACCCCTCTGCAATGTAGACCGGTGGCGTGGGTCCCCTCTCCCGACGAAGTGTGTTGGTCCAGCAACACGGGTCGTGGACTGAAGTTGTCCCGACCCGTGTTAAAGTCCAGCTATCCAACTTTGGTGGAGGTAAGCTTGCCTCCCCACGCAAGACAGTACCCCAATGCACCACGTAATTTGCAGTTGCCAAGGCTTGTGTGCGACCTTCCACAAAGATCTTCGTGAACAGCACAGCTCTGGCCCCCAGCACTCCTTCATGCGACGCACAGCTTCCTAAGTGGTTCCCCGGCGATGTGGGATCCCTTTTTGTCATGCTGCATGGGCCTTCATTTGCACCTTCTTCGTCCCCGTGCTGTGAGACTCCTCTGTGTGTTGCTTGGTCTTCTGGGGGCTCTCTGAGTTGCTGAGAGCCACCTCTGTTAACCCCTCCTTGGTAGAGGCCACCAGGTCCCTCCTGGTCCCAGGCAGCGCCATTTTCCGCTAACCGCAAGCTTTGCGTGTGCCAGGGCTTGTTGGCGGAATCCAGCAGCACAAACCAGACTGCAATCATCCATCTGGAGTGGGACATCTTTACCAACCAGGAACCCGCATCTGTCTTCTTGTGTGCATAACTGACACTGGTGTTCTAGGAGACTTACTGTGATTTACTCCTGTTTTCGTGGGCTCTCGGTGGGTTCTATTTCATGTTTTCTTACAATCCCAGCGCCCCTCTACACACTAAACAGGCCTAGGTGGGAAACCGACTTTTGCATTCCACTATTTTAGTATATGGTTTGTGTTCCCCCTAGGCCCATTGCAACCTATAGTGATTTTCACTATTTGCACTGTTTTCTAACTGTTTTTACAGCTATTTCTGCATTCTAGTGTATATACTGTGTATATTACTTACCTTCTAAGGGAGTATAGTCTCTATTTTTAGTGACACAGTGCCAAAAATACCTTAAAGTACCTTTATTTAACACAGAGTATTTTCTTTCATGTGTGTGAGTACTGTGTGACTACAGTGGTATTGCAAGAGCTTTGCATGTCTCCTAGATAAGCCTTCCCTCTAGACACAGACTACATTTCACTAATAAGGGATAACTGGACCTGAGTCAGTACCCTGGGTGCACACTGCAAACCGGGCCAGCCTCCTACAGTATGTGAAGCATGAAAAACAACTGTAAATAAAAACAATCACAGGACTCTCAGTTTGTAAGTGTGTGCTACACTGGCGAGCAGCTCGACGGTTTAGAGGGGATTTAGGCGGCAAGAGGATATTGATTGCTGGGGCTGGGCAAATCTTTTCATCCAAAGAGTGGACAAAAAGAACAATTATTTCTAAGCTTGTACTTTGCCTGAACCATGAAACACTCCCTATTTTCCAAAGAAGGCTTGGCCCAGAAATATGCAAAATAACAATACTGAAAAAGAACTTTAAAAATACAACTAAACATTAGAATGTTGTGAAAACACGCAACGTTTTCAATTGTCCCAAATATCTGTGGAATAAATTCACCATCAAATGAGCATTGTTAAAAGCACAACCTGGGCACAGTGGTTGCACTGAGCGCAGAAAACACAAAAATGTCTGCAGCCGTGCAAAACAATTAAAAAAGGATTGCTTTGAGTACACAATTCTATACAAAGAATTAGATTTGTAATGACAGTGCACATTTCATCTATACCTTGTTACACCCCCTTTTGCTCTCAATTGAGTGGGAAAGATACACACAAAGACCCAATAAAACAGTAAAACTGAAATATTAAAAGGGCTGATCAAATATGTGAATGAGCATGTCTCGGGCCAGAGCTTCAAGGTTTCTGGGCTAAAGGAGCAAATGACTAAAGGAAGCTGAAACAAAGCTCCTTATAGTACGTAGAGAGCAAAATATGTCCACCATGTATAGGGCAAGAAACGCAACACAGCAAATGTAAAAAGGAACATTTGACAGGTCCAACTAACAAAGAGGAGCAAGAGTACTGAGGTTGATAGATTAAACTCAGCTGGGTGGTTAAAAAAAACAAGAGGAAGCCAATAATTCAGATCGTTGAAGTTACACCCACAAAATATATAATTTCAACATTCAAATCTTGGATCCTTCCAAAATGTATAAAACGTGAAATTAAAAAGTAACATCTAAAAACAGAGAAAATATAGATGAAATACTTAGAGAGCGAATTATAATAGGGACCGCAGGCTGAGTTAGGTTAGACAGAAGCAAGATCAGGAATACAGGAAACATAACCTAAAAGATGATAGCAACTCTTCATCTTGCTTCTTCAAAACTGGTCGGGAATTCCAGCTACCACAAGCAGGGGTTAAACCGTGCTGCCCATCATTCTGCCACATTGTGAACCTGGGCGTGTCAATCCATGTGCCTGGGCCACCCTCCTATCAATGTGTCAGCAACCATGCTCATCCAGTTCTAAAATATTTGGATGGTGCAAATGATAAACAAGAGGTGAAAGGCTTAGCCTTACCTCTTATGTGAAACCCACCATCCTAACAGGGGGACGCCGAGAAAGAAAAAGGAAACAAATATGGGAAGACAGTGATGCAAGGAGACAGGTACACATGGGCACAGGAACTTATGGATACAGGGATACAAGGACGATACAGCCCACCAAAATAGATTAGAGACAGCAAATCAACGGAAAACGCACCATCTAGGATGCTGCAAAGTCAAAAAGCAGAAGCTCACTACATAAATACTAAATGACAGTGTATTAGATTTTTGCTTGAGGGATGCTGTGAGCCTTTCACAGGATGAGGTTATGTGATCTCTTAAGTTGTTGACAGGGTTCTCTTCCCCGGCTCACAGTGGCTGGATGACACTCGAGAACATATTGTACAACTAAGTAAAATAATTATCAACATTGAAGATAAATGTCCACACATACAAAGTGGGTGGTGCGTGCCATTTGTAGTGATTATTTGAAAATCTTAAGTACAAAACAAGAGAAAAAACATTACTCGAGGAAAAAAACAAGACAAACCATAACCATGAATTTTAAAATGGGGAAATAATATAAATAAAATAGCAAGGTATGTGGGACGTTTTGAGGTTGTGAAGTAAAGAGAAAATTTATTGACTACCACTTAAGATGTAAATGATTAAACCAACTAAATATGATGCATACAGATGTATAATAAACACCAATTACAATAACATTACGAAAATATCAAAATTAACACTGGGATTACAACATGTATTAAAATGAAATTAAGATTTAATACCTTAATGAAAAATAAATAAGGTAGTCAATATGAAGATAAGGATTATATGTTAATTAATATGAAATGTCAAATTTAACTAATTAGCCATAAATAAGGCGGAGGAGGGGGTTTCCGGCAATTTTTTCTCCTGGCCAAAGGAAAAAAAATGCTGCTTAAATCAGGGCCCCCCCAACCTATTTTGTAGTGAGAGCTACTTCTGGTCATTGAAAACAATCCTGAGCTGCCGTTTAATTACAGCGCCCCACAGCCCCGAAAAGACTACATTAGTTCTTTATGCTACAATTAAAAAAGGGGGGAAAATTTGGGGTCTTGGTAATTTTTTATTTTTTTTCCACTTTGGAATGTTATTTTCACGTAGGCCCCCACTTGTAGAGTCCACGGGAAGAGGAAACTTTTTTGTTTTTTTGTTCATGAAATAAAGAAGAAGTGAGCAATAGTCTCAAGCGGGTGGTTCAACTACATTTGGCAAGTTGCGCTAAAAGCCTGATGCTCCTCAGCGAATGAATCTGTGTGAGACTATCTGTGTTGGTTCCCCGAGGTTGTAGTCTGCCCAGGACACTGAATGGGTCTTTGGGCGTTATTAAAACTGCACAAAGTTGGCGCACGAGGACAGCATTACAATAATGCAGTACAGACAGAATATATGATTGTGTCATTGAAAAGAGCGTGGAGTGCAGAAAGGTACTACTTACTTTTGGTGTAAAGCCAATTGATAAATGATGGTGGTAGTTATCCCAATGTGTAACAAAAAAAAAAATCTAAGGCCCTTGGAGTCTCTTGCAATGTCTACCAGTCAATGAAAGAAAGGCAGGCATGTAATGAAAGCACCAAATCAGTAGACTGAAGGTTGATGTATACTAGCAGATTGTAAATGTACTATTACCTGGCTATTTGTCTCCCCTCTATTTCTCCCAGTGGCTCCACATACAGGTCAACACTGAGGAAGGACACCGAGAAAAGGGCAAACTGATAGGGGTTCTGGCTGTTTTTTCCAGCACCACAGCTTGGATCCTTATAAAGGGGCAATCGACTGATAATGTTGGTAAAGAAGAACAACAATGCAAATGTGGAAAGTAAATATGGTGTCTTCTTCTGTCTAAGCTCTGCACAGAGGTTGAGCACCATTAACTGTGTGCGCTTTCCAGACTAAGCAATTCATAATTTACATTACTGCTGTAACAGATCTGAACACTTCATTGTCTGAAATGCTGTTGTCACCTCTTGGGGATGAACGGAAATTCACTAAATGGAAAACAACCTTACTGGTACAAATAATGCTAACACGAAGTTTAGTTAAAAAAAAAAAAAAAAAAAACGACTAAAATATGTTGGTAGGAAACCCTGACAGCAGTTAATACATTAATAGTATGCATCATCATTTTTTTCATAACAAATTGCAAATGCCTTTTACCTTGCCACGTGAGCACAGTTCTCTAAATTGCACTGTCTCACACGTGGGCCAGAGACCGAGGTCCGCCTTTTTCACTACAACTAAACAAGGTAAGGTTTTATTTGTGCCTAAATGTCCACACATTCAATCCTGTTGCACTTCCATTTGACTTTCACATGCAGAACAAAATATGCACACATGCATTTCATCATCTCACGTCCTCCTCCACCATTTCCAAAAAAGTGCATGCATCTATACACCTAAATATGTCCCTTCCTATGCTCTCCGTAACCCACTGTTGTAGAAAAAAAATATCTATCTATCTATCTCCGGAAATAATTCTACTGTCCCGTTCATGTCACATCTGGGTGGCGCCTACTTACAAATTGCGTGACCGTGGTCTGATCCTAACATGCATTTGAGGACGTCTCACCGTTACATTTTGGTTCTGAGCACTACTGTAGCTGAATGGGTGTTACATGTGAATGTGGGATTTTGTTCTGCAGCTAAATCCACACTGCTTTAAGGTGGGCACATGGGAAATCTGGTTCCGATGACTCCTGCTTCAACCACAAAGTCCAGGAAAGGAGGGACATATGTGCAGCAGGCACTATAACCGGTGGTCATTCTCTTAACCTTAACTACATCGGGTGAACCTTCATAGCAGGGTAGACATCAAGATCTGCCAAGCGTCTTAAGAAGATCCGTCAAAGTCTGCTGTACTTGCCACCTTCTTATTTTATTACTTAGTCTCATGTCTTAAGCTTCCCTCCCTTTCCACCTGCTTTCCATTACTTACCGCTCTTCGTCTCGGACTTAATCTTTTACTACTGCTTCCTCTCACTCCCCTGAATCCCATCCCACTGATTTTACTTAATCACACAGCTCCGATCCAACTCTCCATTCCCTCTAAACCTGTAACCACTCCATTCCAACGCAACAACTTTTTTAGCCACTTCATCCTATCCCTTTCCGCTATGAATCCGATTCCTTTTTTGGTGGACATCAACCCTTCAAAGATGCTTTCTGATTTTTGAGCAATTAAATCAGAGAAATGGATTTGCAGCTGATAGACATGATCAATAGTAGCATCACTTTCTGCCCTTTCCCACTGCTCTCAGAGGTAGAGTTCGCTTTGTGAGGCCTTGCAGGAAGCAGAGTTTCCAAACGGGCCCTTGCACTCCTGAACATCATCCTACCTATCATAGCAGAAGCTGTTAGCATGACCATTATTAACTCCTCTCTTAAGATAGTCACACATCTTACTTAAGACGCCTCCTCAAAATCAAGGACTAGATTTTACTAACACAGGAAAACATCAACGCATTAAAATTTGTAGCTGAAAAAGCAAGGATGTGTTGAATTAATATGAATGGAACAATCGCTTGTCACACGCCCAAATTAGCTACTGCCTTTGAATTGGAATGGAGTTCACTTTGACAAAAGTCTACTGCAGCTGAAAATGGGACAGCTAGCCTCATTCTGCTAGTTTTCTCAAGCCTCCAACAATATGGTGCTTATTTGTGAAATGAATGGGCACCCAATGGAAAACTTCAAAATGAAAATGTTGGCTTTCCTTCGGGGAAGTTGGGATAGCGCCCTCCCGCTCTACTCTCCTCAGCCAATGCAAAGTCAGGTGTTACAGGTGTTCCACAAGGCTCCACCATAGCTCCTTTGATGTTTAGTGCTTACATCAATATTGCTTGTGATAAGACTGGAGAAAAACATCAATGACTGCACTATTAGCTGATGCTTGCTGGCACATGGAAAATGGATCTTCTGAAACATAAAATGCAATACTACTAAAAATGAAACCCCCACATGCAGGAGTTTTCCCCAAACCTGCCAGCTTTATTAACGCTGTACGTCTCAGCTTGGAAAGTCACCCTTATCTGCCAGCAGTGTCAGAAACCTCAAGGATACCCTAGATAACAACTGCTACTTGGTATGTCAGGTTGAATAAATGACATCCTCATAAGGATCTTCCCTTAACTCCGGAAGGTACAGGTAGCCACAGCACTTGTGTTGCCCAGGCAAAAAGGCAGCACTGGTTGTATGTGGGAGTCCAGTTGACCCCCTGTATATACAAAAGATGCAGAAGTCTGTTGCAAGAAAAGAGGGCATGGTGCTACATCACTTATGGTTTACAAGCTCTTTACTTACTTTTCTTTTCATTCTAGGCACCCAATTATCATAAGACCCTCAATGGCATCAGCCAGAATACAGAAAACAAACTGGCATCTACAGCCTTTACAAAACAATGATAAAAAACATGCTTCAAATTGTAAACGCATCTCTCTTCAAATCAAGAGGGACTTTTTCAAAAACAAACTAGCATTTTTCTAAACCAAAGGGCATTTTTCGAAGGAAACATGCATTTTCCTTAACAAGGAAGCTTATGAGAGTACGTGTTCGGAAAGTAACATACTCATAACAAAACATGCATGTGTCTTTCTCCAATACAGCAACTACGGCGCAATCATTGAAAGAGGCCTTGGACCCAAAAGGTTGGGGTGCTGGGTCAAAGGCCCAATACCCCCTTATGTCAGAGAGAATGCAGATGATCTCCCCCTCCCTCAAAGTAACATTATATTGGTGATAGAATCCAGTTTAGTAGTTGGCCACTCTTCAATATCTAACAGTTTTAACATATTGATAAAAAAACTTCTTAAACATTCTAAGACAATTAACTACATCATACTACACACTAAGAAGTGTTTTGGCTTTTGTGGAGTTTGAAGCTGGATGTGCTATGCTGCATGCGATTTGCTCTCAATATTTTATCATTAATTTAACTTTGAAATGTTTAGTTGTTCTAAGTTCTACTTATGGATGTGATATTTAAGAGCCTTTGCGCGGTCATAAAGAACTCGCAAGGGCTGACCCCTCTCAATATGTAGTTGTGCCTTCCACTAAAAGTAACAGGATGAGACTAAATATTAATGGATAAAGAATAGATTATGATGCATTACTATATGGCGCAGATATGTTATCGTGCATCAGGGAGGCATCTGTCAACGCTGAGATGATTTAATGGGATGAATCAGTCACATTTCCACTAATGGTTAGTAGAAAAGTGGGTTCCACCATCTTCTCAGTTTGGTTAAAAATGGGTACATTACAGCAGTGCTGCACAGGAAATCGTTATAAAATATAATTTTATGTGTAACTTGTCACAGAAAAGAAGAAGTGTGCACAGCTGCCTACTACCATGTGTTGCAGGCTATTGCTAATCAAGGTGATTATATTCTTGCAGTGCAACCTTTAGCATAGCCTGCTCATTCCACTCCTTCTGGCAGTTACTAGTGTAGTGAATCCTAGTTTGTTTTAATGGGATACCAGGAGTTAGCTTAGCCTTTGGCTTGCAGACTTGTGCCCCTGTCACCTAGTGACTTTTAACCTACTTAGCTTGCTCTGTCTTACACCATTTATTTAATTAATTCTTCTAAGATGGCTGCCTTGTTTATAGTTAGGCCATTTTGTTTAGATTTATGTTATCAGTGCCACCACGCTAAGGCGTCAACTCATGCAACAAAGACAAACAAACTGTAGGTGCTCACATTAGAAATTACCGTCCCAAGCATGTCTGTTATCTATTGTTTTGGAACAACCTACGTCAGGGGTCCAAGTAGATCTGTATAAATACATCACACTTTAGACAGATAATCAGAGGGATTCTGACCAGATACCATCGCTGCCATTGATGCTGCACGTCGCCTTGACACTGACCCAGACTTCGTGTTCCTTCGGAGTCTGAGCACAAGACTTCATTCCAAGGTAACAAGGGTTGGGGGCTACTTCCAGGGACATGGCATTGGCAGATTAGGTTTAACATACCCAGCACTCCTCTAGGTAGAAGGTTAGGCATATTATGGTAGGGTATTAGGACATATCAAACAATCAATGTCTTTCCATGTTATTGCAAGATGGTGGGGGTCTTTATAATCATGACCCTGGTCTTTACAATTCTATTTCTTGCACTGCTCATTATCCTAATCATTGCAGCCCATGCGATTTACCGCAGATTGCATTAAATAAAAACTATTGAAACATTACTGCATCTTTGTTATTGCCTGTGTTTGGTTGAGACATGATAGATCTCTGAGAAAGAGGTAATCTCCGTTTAACCACAACACTCCCTGAGATGTCATACTTCTGAGTCCATGAGTATAGGCTGCCACAAATCACCCTGAACGGTTTGGGTTTTTGGGGAGGTACTGCTAGTGAGCCGGAAGGGTTGGGACTACAGTTGCAACTTGTTGTAGGATAGGCACAGTCACCTACAAACATAAGTACTGTCATCCTTGACTCAGCAGTCTTGCCCAAAGCAAGAGTCCAAACTACAACACTAGCACTTAAATTTCTTCAAAGTTAAGATCATATTCACATTCATTCTCGGGGGCAGTGGACCATATACATTATGATTTCAGTCTCTGGTTAAGGCCCATGGCGATGCTGGACTGATAGCTTAGAACATTACTGTTTACTTTACAGCGACAGATTCAGCGGATGTCGGCTTACTTTGATCCATCCAATTATATGCTGCAAATCCAAAACAGAATCAATGTCCGTAGCTGCCTGGGACATTATGATACTCTTAGTGAACATTTTCCGTGACAGGCTACAAACACAAAAAACTATTGTAAGTGATCCTTTGAGTTTGAGACTCAACATACCAATACTGCTAAACCGCAAAGAGAAAATCAGTGAGGAAAAAAGCAGAATCCTGCATGCGACCATGAAACACGAAAAGGATCTGCAGGACTGCACTGAAACCAATGCATAACTATTGCACATGAAAGTCAGCAGAGACTGGTCGAGTGCACTTGATTACCTGATTCTACATGCAGCCTGGGGTGAATAACCAAAAAATCTGAACTAGATCTTTTGTTGAAATGGCCCTTTCACGAGATCCCGATCAAGTTAAATACACTGCTGATAATTCAGGAGATGAGTTTCAGTTTGTTTAATATAACAGGAGGAGAAGGGTGGGAGGGGAGGAAATTCAGGGATAAAGTAGACCACAACTTGAATATAGACAGGTCCAACACAGAGCATCATATTACACAAAGCAAGGCAATCTTTAGACTTCAATAACACATGACTGTAATGAATAATTATCTGTTAAATAAGCAGGGGACCCTTCACACACCTTTCCATGATAACAACTCGATCTCCAACCACTCAAAGTTAACATGAAACGCTAAATCTTCAACCCGCAAGAGCCAGAATGGCCGGCCCTTAGCAACAATAACTCCAATACACTCCTCCCCCTCACGGAAGGGAGCTTGAAGGCTGCACCTGCCACAGCAGCCTCCATAGAGCTTGCCTTAGTCTTGGATTTTAGCAAAGGATCAATCCTCACATTTGAGCATAAGGGAGGACTCAACCCACCGGGTCTCCGTTAGCCCCATGCCCCACCTCTTACAGAACTCTCTGATATGGATGTACTTGGAGTTTCTTTTGGGAAGGTGACCACCAATCCCCCAGAAACCCCCAAAAAGCAAGAGATGGAGCCCACAAACACCATAGTCTCTTTAAGCCCATTCCTGGACGGCTCACAAAATCCTCTGCAATATTCGGAGGTGCCTGCCAACACATGGGGCTCCCTCTTGTCGACACTTGACATCACGGCAGTGGCAATAAAGCATCAGGCGGACAATGAAAACATTCAAGTTGACCTACTCAACATCATGGCCAAATACATCGTGGGTATTAACTCTAAGTTGCAAGCACTTAATGATCTGATACTTCGAGCTCAAAAGCACAACTATGTCCAACAAGCGAGATGCAATTGCAGTGCCTCTGGGAACAAACCCCAGGTCATCGCTCCCATCCTTAATTAAATTCTCATGGAAGTCAGCGCCCAGGCCCTCAACACAAGGGAACAGCTTTGAGTCATAGGAGCATCTGCACAAGAAGTCAAGATTACGCCCATGGAACAGTCTCCAAGAGTGTCTTCAATGCCAAAAGCTCCACAACTCCCAGGACACACAGTCTCTGGTAGTCCACAGCCCAGGCCTCAATCCTGCTCACAGGAAGGAGTCCATCACTCAGTACATAACAGCGCCTCCCGCTGCCTCTCTCAGTGTGCAACACCACCATAATCAAAAAGGGAAAAGAAAAAGCAAAGGAAGGCACGGAAAAAAGAAAGATCGGACAAGCAGAAAAGCATTTGCCAACTTTTTAAGCAGCAGAAGCAGCCCAATTTCAGTACCATTCATGTAGACTGAACTTCTCCATCGGACCGTAATTAGTCTAGCACTATAAAAGATCGATACATCTTAGGCCCAAGCCCCCAAAAATCACCCACACCCACCGACGAGGGGGGTCATAGCAGCAAGACCCAAAGTGCCTCTTTCAGTCACCCAGCACCAAGGTTAATCAACAAAGATAAAGAGGCTGATAGAATCAGTAAGCCAGGTGAGAAAAAGCTAGTCAACATCGAACATACGCCAGTGTGCCTTCCCATAAGCCCCGTATCTAGCGGTGCAACAGTTTGGTAGCCCGTAACAACAGATTATCCTAAACAGAAGCTGTGGGAACAAAGAGGGAAAGAGGAGTCCACTCAGCATGAGTCTGCAGTTACATCGATTGCCTCAGCACAGCTCAATAGTGTCCTCCAACAATTTTCCATCGCTTTATAGCAGGGATCACCAACTGGTGGCCCCAACTCCTGTCATGTCCTCAGAGGAGTTTAAATTAGTCCTCATTCCAAATTTCAAGTCAGAGGAAAATTTCGAAATCCTCAATAGAGGAAACATCTTAAATTTTCTAGGGGAAATAAGTGACTTATCTCAGATTACCTCGGCCAGACCCTCTCTCTGTCTAATTCAAACCCCTTCCACAAAGGACCGACCAAGAGGGCACACTCACTTCATGGTCTTCGGCAGCCTTAGTAGACCAACTAGTTACTTTTTCTGACATTTTTCATTTATGGGGCATCGAACTGCGACAAGTGGATTACCCTCAATACCCGGGACCACCGCCGGCGTCAAAGCAGCGCAACAAATCATTATTAAGAGGGGCAATAGGAGCTGGCACACTCACGTTGGCCATGGACAAACTAATGGTAGTGAAGCACGTGGACGAACCAGGTTTTATTCCACATTCTTTGTGCTTCAAAAGAGCTTCCAACCCACCACCCCTCCCCTTCCCACCAGTTTACAATAATATCCCTGACCAGGATCAACAGCGAGGGGGCCGGGACCTCTTGGCTCACACATTAACATCTGCTCATGGAATGTCCACTGCATTGAATCAATATCTCAAGATCCAGAAGCCCAGGCCTTTCTACAGGAGTACAACATCATCCTACTTCAGGAAACCTGGAGTTTAGATTCGACTGCGGTGTTGGGGTACACCGTCTTCCACATCCCAGCCAAGAGTTCAAGCAAATATGGCCACGCAAAGGGAATGACAACCATGATCTCCTCGGCTCTCATAGACCACAAAGTCGCAATTGACACAGAGTCACACTAGATTCAGGCAGCCAAATTCACACTTAGCGGTCTGCAGAACAGTCAATTAGACCTAATTCTTATAAACTGTACATTCATCCAAAAAAAGGCTCAAAGGAGGGGAAAAGTGGAAAAATTGGGTGAATTAATGAAGCTCTTACAAAGGCAATACATCAAGTCCACATTCATCCTCAGGGGTGACTTCAATATCAACTTGCTCTCCTCAAAAGGAGGAAGCGCGAAGAACCGAATGGCAAGCATCCACAGGAAATACCTGGATCTTTCAGGTCTAACATTATGAAAGTGCAACAGCGAAAAGGACTCCCCAGCAACAGTAACTTTTGTAAGCGGAAAAACAAGCTCAACCATCGACTTCACCTTGATAAACAATTCTGCGATACCCCTGATGCGTTCCTTTCAAATAATATGCAGAGCTGAGAGTGATCATTTTCCACAATCATTGGAGCTGGCTTATAAACCTGAGAAATTACAGACATCGAATGATCTACTCTCAGCCCCAGCAATATTCGACCTCAAGAGATTGAAATGGCACCAAACAGGGATCACGGTTGTGATGGATGAGGTGTATCAAAAGGCTGGGTCTCTGGAGGAGAGAACAAAAATAGCAGACAAGCACCAAAAAGACCATGTTTCCAAAGGAATTTGGATTGACGCCTGGGCTGAGCTCAGTGGTGGGATTCTCTCAAAATTTATAACTGTTGGTAAAGCTCCTTCTTACCGCCTGGCCTTTGATTAAAAAAGGGTTTGAGACAGTCAATCCTGGTTCAATAAAGCTCTGTGCCTACAGAAAACACATATTGCGCAGCAGGCCAAGAAATTAGCAAATGCCACCAGATGGGGTGCGCAAGGCGACAAACCTCCCTGAGGTCCATGCAAAAAAAGTATCATACAGACTGTTGGGCTGCAAAGAAACACTTTTTAGAAGACTCATGGTCCAAGCTGGGTGAGCAAAATGAAAAACAGCAAAGCCTTCTGGGGCATGTGAATGACCTGGCCCTGGGAAAAAAACATCTTCTCAGTTACGTGATTAATCTGGCCATGTGGGAGAGTCATATCCGTAGCCTGTACGGGCCGACTAGTGGGAAAGGAATCATCCCACTGAATCGGATAGGGAAGCAACGGCCCTTGTGCCACAACATAGCAGGCCAGCAAGCAGAGGGCCCTCCAGCGACCACCACCGAGAAGGATCCCCAGGCCCAGTCTGGAAATCAGACCAAATACCCGGTCTGGTCAGGAAGATGAAATCTAAAGGGGGCTGCCAGTCCGAACGGGCTTCCAAACACAGTCTTTAAAATCCACCCAGAGTACAGGGCACAATATTTCTTGCCCCTTTTTACTACCACTGCTCTGGCCAGCCGCATTCCAGGTTCATGGAGAGGCAGCATTATACACACCATCTTCAACAGTGGAAACCCGGCTCTACCCACGAATTACAGGCTAATAGCGCTCACTGACGTGGAAGCCAAATGATATGGTTCCTGTCTGTTACAACACCTGCAAGCCTGGGCCGATGAGAATATGCTCCTCCCAAGATTTCAGACGGGCTTTAGGGCAGGCCTGGGAACATCAACAAATTTAATCGCCCTTTCTCTCATCGTGGAAAGGGCCAGCCACAGGAAATTGAGCCTTTATGCATGCTTTATTGATCTTAAATAGGCCTTTGACCGGGTCCCCAGGGAAAGACTTTGGTACAAGCTGGCTCAATGGGGTATTCCTCCCAACTTGCTAAGGGCCATTACAGGCACATACACGGACACCTGGGTTCAGGTTAAAATCAGCAACGGTACAAGACTTACAAAAAGAATTCCCACAAAGTCAGGCCTAAAGCAAGGTTGCGTCCTGGCCCCACTTCTTTTTAATTTATATCTGGCAGACCTCGCCGGTATAATGGCACAAGTAAAATGTCATCCCCCAGCCCTTGGCCCAGAGAAAAGCAGATGCCTCTACAATATGCCGATTACATTTTACTTTTGAGTCACACTCCACGAGGCCTGCAACAGAGCCTATCAGCACTCAAAACCTTCATGGACCAGCAAGGTCTAGAAATAAAAAAAAAAAGGGAAATGGAGCCCCCTGCTCACGCTCCAGCATACAGTCTGCCCAGTGCATCATGGTAAATGCAGTACAAGTTTGTTTTTAATCCATAAAGTAAACTAAGGTTTTTCACCTTAGTAGGTGCAGCAAGTGCTGTAAATCTCTGACCACATGTTTGTGGGTAATCCCTTCATCAGCAGAGAGCAGCTTTGTCTGTGGGTTGCTGAAAATGCTGCCTAAAGTCCTCTCAGTTGTGTACCACTCACTGGCACGCAGGTGCTTCAACCAGAGCTAGTCAGCTCGTTGGCTCAAGGGAGCCTTCTTAAACAGAAAAAACAGAAAGGGAGCACCCTGCTCACACTCCAGCATACAGACAGCCCCAGTGCATCATGGTACATGCAGTACACATGTCCAGAGATTTACAGCACTTGCTGCACCTACTAAGGTGAAAAACTTTACTTTATGGATAAAAAACGAACTTGTACTGGAGATTTCATCACTAAACAGTAGCCAAGTTAGAACCTAAAAGGCCGTATTCAATATACCAAAAAATGTCTCTCCCACTCAGGTAAGGCTGGAGAAGGGCCTAACCAATAAGATCTTTCAGCATCAAAGCATTCCTCAAAGCATCACGGAGGCTACAGCTGGCAAAGAATACCTCCATACTTTAATCCTGCTGGCAAGAAGTCCTGGGGAGGCTATTTAAATCAAGTAATTAACAGCCTGGGCATGGAAGAAGTTTGGAAAAGCGGCGTAGTGAAATCTGAATTTAAGAGAATAGTTAATCTCTCAGTTCGCTTGCTTTCTCTCATCACCGACAAAGCTTCCCTAGCCCTCGGGTCCTACTCGCTCCCATCTCCTCAACACTATCTAACTGAACATTTTCCAATCCGAATAAAACAACAATTTTTGCTGTATCATATGGGCCTTTTTGACACCAAAGACGCTTGCCCATCCTGGAAAGAGCAGTACCCAGACCAGAACTGCCACCTTTGTGGTTACCATCAGGAATCACTGCTGCGTGCCTTTTGCATCTGCCCGGCCCTGAAAGAAGGAAGCTACTAAAACCTGCCTTTTTAAGAAAACACATTCGCTCCTGCAGACCACCAGTCATTACCTGGCTTAAGGTTAACTCAATCCCATTTGGCTGCGGGGGGGGGGGGTAAAGCTTTTAAAACTATTTCAAAAGAAACTGACCAAGGTCGACCTGGGACATCAGCTATGATACATTGAGCTGTGACTCTTTCTTTCTTTCCGCATCTTAAGATCATCTAGACCCCAATGTTCGTCAGGTTTGATCCAGTAAACGTTTTAGGTATTTAATGCCTTTTCACAAAATGAGTTTTGTAAAGTCAGCCATCCTGAAACTAAAAAAATTAAAAAAAACACCAAGCATTGTAAGGGACAGTTCTGTATCGTTAGAATCTGAATTAGTCATTGCCCATGTTACTCACTCACATGGTTCCATGGCTTTATCTTATTCGCCCTGAATGAACGTTTGACTTTGTATCATATTGCAATGGTTTTTATTAATCAAGCAATAAAGATAATCTATCTCTCAACTCAATGTATAGTTTTCAAATCTCTTTAATACTTTGCTGTGAATGGCTCGATCACCCCCACCCATGCAAGAAGCAGATGTCACTCTTATCCTCAAAGCAGGCACAAGCCCATGCGATTGTGCCTCATTTTATCCTATAGCCCTTTGTAGGAAGTTGGCTCTGTATATACTATTTCAAAGTAAGAAATAGTGTGCACAGAGTCCAAGGGTTCCCCTTATAGGTAAGATAGTGGCAAAAAGAGATAATTCTAATGCTCTATTTTGTGGTAGTGTGGTCGAGCAGTAGGCTTATCAGAGGGTAGTGTTAAGCATTTGTTGTACACACACAGGCAATAAATGAGGAACACACACTCAAAGACAATTCCAGGCCAATAGGTTTTTATACAGAAAAATATATTTTCTTAGTTTATTTTAAGAACCACAGGTTCAAGATTTACAAACATACTTTAAATGAAAGGTATTTCACTCAGGTATCTTAGGAACTTTGAATCATCACAATAGCATGTACAGTTTTGGCAAAAATGGAAATAAGCTATTTTAAAATTGGACACAGTGCAAAATTCAACAGTTCCTGGGGAGGTAAGTATTGGTTAGTTTTTCAGGTAAGTAAAGCACTTACAGGGTTCAATGTTGGGTCCAAGGTAGCCCATCGTTGGGGGTTCAGGGCAACCCCAAAGTTACCACAACAGCAGCTCAGGGTCGGTCAGGTGCAGAGGTCAAAGTGGTGCCCAAAACGCATAGGCTTCAATGGAGAAGGGGTGCCCCGGTTCCAGTCTGCCAGCAGGTAAGTACCCACGACTTCGGAGGGCAGACCAGGGGGTTTTGTAGGGCACCGGGGGGGACACAAGTCAGCACAAAAAGTACACCCTCAGCGGCACAGGGGCGGCCGGGTTTGCAATAGGTTTCAATGGGAGACCCAGGGGTCTCTTCAGCGAAGCAGGCAGGCAAGTGGGGGGCTCCTCGGGGTAGCCACCACCTGGGCAAGGGAGAGGGCCACCTGGGCGTCACTCCTGCACTGTAGGTCGGATCCTTCAGGTCCCGGGGGCTTCGGGTTTCCCAGGCGTCGGGTTCTTTGAAGCAGGCAGTCGCGGTCATGGGGAGCCTCTGGATTCCCTCTGCAGGTGTCGCTGTGGGGGATCAGGGGGGTCAACTCTGGCTACTCACGGGCTCGCAGTCGCCATGGAGTCCTCCCTGTAGTGTTGTTTCTCCACAGGTCGAGCCGGGGGCGTCGGGTGCAGAGTGGAAAGTCTCACGCTTCCGGCGGGAAACGTGTAGTCCTTTAAAAGTTGTTTCTTTGTTGCAAGTTTCAGTCTTTGTGGAACAGGGCCGCTGTCCTCAGGAGTTCTTGGTCCTTTTAGATGCAGGGTAGTCCTCTGAGGCTTCAGAGGTTGCTGGACCCTGGGGGACGCGTCGCTGTTGCAGTTTTTCTTGAAGTGGAGAGACAGGCCGGTAGGGCTGGGGCCAAAGCAGTTGGTGTCTCCGTCTTCTCTGCAGGGCTTCAGGTCAGCAGTCCTTCTTCGTCTTCAGGTTGCAGGAATCTATCTTCAGGGGCCCCTAAATACTCAATTTAGGTCTGGGAGGTTAGTAGCCAATGGCTACTAGCCCTGAGGGTGGCTACACCCTCTTTGTGCCTCCTCCCTGTGGGGAGGGGGGCACATCCCTAATCCTATTGGGGGAATCCTCCATCTGCAAGGTGGAGGATTTCTAAAAGTCAGAGTCACCTCAGCTCAGGATACCTTAGGGGTTGTCCTGACTGGCCAGTGACTCCTCCTTGTTTTTCTCATTATCTCCTCCGGCCTTGCCGCCAAAAGTGGGGCCGTGTCCGGAGGGGGCGGGCATCTCCACTAGCTGGGATGCCCTGTGGTGCTGTAACAAAGGGGGTGAGCCTTTGAGGCTCACCGCCAGGTGTTACAGTTCCTGCAGGGGGAGGTGAGAAGCACCTCCACCCAGTACAGGCTTTGTTACTAGCCACAGAGTGACAAAGGCACTCTCCCCCTGTGGCCAGCAACATGTCTGGTGTGTGGCAGGCTGGCAAAACTAGTCAGCCCACACTGGAAGTCGGGTATGTTTTCAGGGGCCATCTCTAAGATGCCCTCTGGGTGTATTTTACAATAAAATGTACACTGGCATCAGTGTGCATTTATTGTGCTGAGAAGTTTGATACCAAACTTCCCAGTTTTCAGTGTAGCCATTATGATGCTGTGGAGTTCGTGTATGACAGACTCCCAGACCATATACTCTTATGGCTACCCTGCACTTACAATGTCTAGGGTTTTGCTTAGTCACTGTAGTGGCATAGTGCTCATGCACCCACCTATGCCCTCACCTGTGGTATAGTGAACCCTGCCTTAGGGCTGTAAGGCCTGCTAGAGGGGTGACTTATCTATGCCATAGGCAGTGTGAGGTTGGCATGGCACTCTGAGGGGAGTGCCATGTCGACTTAGTCATTTTCTCCCCACCAGCACACACAAGCTGGCAAGCAGTGTGTATGTGCTGAGGGAGGGGTCCCCAGGGTGGCATAAGACATGCTGCAGCCCTTAGAGACCTTCCCTGGCATCAGGGCCCTTTGTACCAGGGGTGCCAGTTACAAGGGACTTACCTGGATGCCAGGGTGTGCCAATTGTGGAGACAAAGGTACAGGTTAGGGAAAGAACACTGGTGCTGGGGCCTGGTTAGCAGGCCTCAGCACACTTTCAAATCATAACTTGGCATCAGCAAAGGCAAAAAGTCAGGGGGTAACCATGCCAAGGAGGCATTTCCTTACACCCTTCTTAAAACAGATTGACAAATCCTTACAAAAATGTTAGTAAATAGGCTAAACGACTGGCAGCCCTTCCTGGATGCTGACCAAGTTGGCTTTACAAAAGAAAGATAAGGAGCTGACAACCTCTGACAATTAATGCATCTAACTGAAAAAATAGCCAGGAAGCAGATTCCAGCGGTCCTTTTAAGTTTGGATACCAAAGGGGCATTTGACCATGTTAGCCTTTTCTTCAGGAAGTCTTGGCCCAAGCGGGAAGTGAATTTAACTGCTAAAACAGATCCCTTGAAGACAAGGTCAGAGTGAATGGCAAACGCTCAAAGCAATTTGCAGTGTAAAAGGGCACAAGACAAGAATGCCCTTTGTCCCTGCTCCTCTTTGCCTTACCTGTCGATCCTCTAGCGGCTGGAGTATGGCAAATCATGGCGATCATGGGTATCACATTCAGTTCTGAAGGAACACTGCCTCTTTGCAGATTACATCCTGCAGACACTGTCAAGGCCAATCACATTTTGGGAAACCGACTATCAACCATGGCTAAGAGTTGCCATGAAAAATTGGCTTGATTTGAGAAACAAAATCATGGAACACCTTACCTAAGAAAATGAGGCAACTTATTTCTCTTCTGGCTAGGGAGGATCAATAAAAAAATCCCCAACTACCTCCCTCCCTCTTCCTCGCACCAGGGGTGCTGATGGAGGGTCAGCTGACTCTACTTAGCACTTTTAAGGCATAACCTAAATGAGTAACTTGTAGATGGGAAGGGTGGGGTAGGCAGCTCTCAACGGCTGGGTCATGAGTTCCTGGCCAGGGCCTCTGAGCTGCACAGCTAAGCGGATTTGATTTTAATAGATTAAGAGAAGGCTTTTGATATAGTGCATTCCCCCCTATTCTTCCAAGTTTTGCAGGGGATGAATTTAGGTTGCATTTCCTACTTGCACTAGAGGTTTGTATGATAAACTGGAGGCTAAAATCAAGGATGGCCCCCAGTCTCCGCTCCTTTTCACTCTGGTCATGAATCCTTTAGCAGAATGGATTCAAAAGGAGGCCCAGTTAATAAAATAACATTGGCCAAACAGTCAAGAGGATAGAATTGTGTTGTATGCGGACTATTGTATGCTGACTACCTTTGGTTTTTCTCCAGCATCCACAGATCTCTGTTCCAAGAAGATCTGAGATACTCTGCATATTTGGAGAATCTTCTGAGCTAATGGTGAATTGGAACCAATTCACAAACGTGCCTACTGCGGGTCCCTTTCCACTACAGATCTCTCCGTCTCAACTTAGGGTGTCCACCTCCATTTTAAACATTTAGGGATGAAGGTCTTCCAAGATCAGCATGTGGCATGGCAACTGAACATTGCCTCCTTTGATTTGGCGCACCACGGCTGGATTTACAGGCATGTGGTCAATTATCACTTTCCATAATGGGTAGAGTTGCATGTTACAAGATGGTGGCACTTTCACTGTAGTTATACGAGCTGCAGAATTTCCCCTTCTCTCTTGCGTCATTCGTTCTATTTTTTTTCCCCCCAGATATACTCTCCATGCTCACAAGGTTTTAGTGGGCTGGGAAGCCTCCATGGGTTTCATACGCAAAGTGTACTCAGCATGTACATGAGGGTGGATTAGAGGCCAAATAGTGTATTGGATCTTTGGTGACTGCTTCAGCTTGACATTCAGGCTGGAATTCGAGGCTTTGATGCATCGTGTGATGTTGGCTCTTTTATGGGTCATATCTCCTCCCTCCGCAATTCCAGAGGTTATGAAACTCCTCTCATATATTTATTAGTTACACAGGCTCACAAGCCTGACAAAGTTGTGGGCAGCTTCTTAGTTGTGCCACGCCATCAAACAGGGATTTGGAGCCTGGGATCTGATCTGTATATGTCTGGGCTTCTGGTTATAATAAATACAGTCAGCAATTACATGAGGAATTCCAACTGCAGAAGTCTCAATTCGGTAGGTATCTGCAGCTCTGGGATGACCTTACGATACATGAGGAGTTGAAGGAGGTCCGGGAATTTAATCCTCGAGGCAAACTGGTGTTGGAACCTCGAGGTAATAAGGGGGATCTCCAAGTTATATTGATCATTGATGTTGAATGTGCCTGATCCTCTCACCGCTCTTGGAGCCACCTCCAGTAATGATGTAGGAGAGTTGGATGATAATGACTGGTGAAAGACCAAGATGGCAGCAAGAATTCTGGTGATACCCTCCAACCTTCGCCATATACAGTTTAAATGTTTCCACAGGGTGTGCGACAGCCATAGCATGCTGTGGAAGATGGGCAGTCTGCCAGTCCTGACTGTCCAGTCATTCAAAGCTATTGGAAGAGAATCTATACCACCCTGGTGAAGTGTGCAGGTACCCCAGTGGCACCAGACCTCAAGGTGATGATAGACGGTATTATGGGTGGACACCAGAGGATGCTGTCAGGCCTTCAGTTCTTGATTGCAAAAAGGGACAGACCATACATGGTGCTAGACCTCTACTCCGCTGTTGGCGGGCTGGGACCACGGCATGGACTACTGCACTGCAGCTGAGAAGGCAGTGTAAAAAGGGGAAGGCTGCCCGGCTAAACACAAGCTGTTGTGTGGTGCTTGGCTTGCCCATCACAGCGACATGTCATTCCCCAGTAGGCTTGAATGTTGGGGTTCTTTCCTTTCTTGATCTTATGGTTGCAATTGTGCAGCAGTGCTGATTACTATTGAATTCCCTCTGTGCAATATGTATGGCGTTGTTGGCTTTATTTGTTAGCAATAATAATAATTACAGAAACATTTGAATATTCTTCCAAGGCTACTATGCATTTTCCAGTCCATGCCGGTTCTGATACCACTCGGTTAATTGGAAAATCACAGACTGACGTTATTCACATTAACAAAAAGAGATCAATAGCACCCTGGAGAGAGGCCTGCCCTAACAATGTGCGATATTACTATGCTGCACCCCTAAGAATAATAGTTGAATGGACAGCCAGGGAATCAGATAAAAGATGGCTGTTCATGGACTGCTGTAGCAGAGCTTTACATACAAAACCTGGTCTGGTTGCCTGAAGATCAAGAATACTTAATTATCAGCCATACAAGGACAGTCCTAGACACTTGGGCAAAGGTCACTAGAAGGGGCAGGCTCACTCATCTCACCCATCACTCCGATTGACTACCCTCCACATCAGGCCTCCAGACCGAACACTTAAGGACTTGGATTGTAGGCGATTGTTGAGTATTGTCTGACCTATTTCATGATCAGCAGATCAAGACGTTTATGCAATATATAAGTTAGAATACAAACTCCAACAGTCCGACTACATACAGTACAGGGAGTGCAGAATTATTAGGCAAGTTGTATTTTTGAGGATTAATTTTATTATTGAACAACAACCATGTTCTCAATGAACCCAAAAAACTCATTAATATCAAAACTGAATATTTTTGGAAGTAGTTTTTAGTTTGTTTTTAGTTTTAGCTATGTTAGGGGGATATCTGTGTGTGCAGGTGACTATCACTGTGCATAATTATTAGGCAACTTAACAAAAAAATATATATACCCATTTCAATTATTTATCATTACCAGTGAAACCAATATAACATCTCAACATTCACAAATATACATTTCTGACATTCAAAAACAAAACAAAAACAAATCAGTGACCAATATAGCCACCTTTCTTTGCAAGGACACTCAAAAGCCTGCCATCCATGGATTCTGTCAGTGTTTTGATCTGTTCACCATCAACATTGCGTGCAGCAGCAACCACAGCCTCCTAGACACTGTTCAGAGAGGTGTACTGTTTTACCTCCTTGTAAATCTCACATTTGATGATGGACCACAGGTTCTCAATGGGGTTCAGATCAGGTGAACAAGGAGGCCATGTCATTAGATTTCCTTCTTTTATACCCTTTCTTGCCAGCCACGCTGTGGAGTACTTGGACGCGTGTGATGGAGCATTGTCCTGCATGAAAATCATGTTTTTCTTGAAGGATGCAGACTTCTTCCTGTACCACTGCTTGAAGAAGGTGTCTTCCAGGAACTGGCAGTAGGACTGGGAGTTGAGCTTGACTCCATCCTCAACCCGAAAAAGGCCCCACAAGCTCATCTTTGATGATACCAGCCCAAACCAGTACTCCACCTCCACCTTGCTGGCGTCTGAGTGGGACTGGAGCTCTCTGCCCTTTACCAATCCAGCCACGGGCCCATCCATCTGGCCCATCAAGACTCACTCTCATTTCATCAGTCCATAAAACCTTAGAAAAATCAGTCTTGAGATATTTCTTGGCCCAGTCTTGACGTTTCAGCTTGTGTGTCTTGTTCAGTGGTGGTCGTCTTTCAGCCTTTCTTACCTTGGCCATGTCTCTGAGTATTGCACACCTTGTGCTTTTGGGCACTCCAGTGATGTTGCAGCTCTGAAATATGGCCAAACTGGTGGCAAGTGGCATTGTGGCAGCTGCACGCTTGACTTTTCTCAGTTCATGGGCAGTTATTTTGCGCCTTGGTTTTTCCACACGCTTCTTGCGACCCTGTTGACTATTTTGAATGAAACGCTTGATTGTTCGATGATCACGCTTCAGAAGCTTTGCAATTTTAAGAGTGCTGCATCCCTCTGCAAGATATCTCACTATTTTTGACTTTTCTGAGCCTGTCAAGTCCTTCTTTTGACCCATTTTGCCAAAGGAAAGGAAGTTGCCTAATAATTATGCACACCTGATATAGGGTGTTGATGTCATTAGACCACACCCCTTCTCATTACAGAGATGCACATCACCTAATATGCTTAATTGGTAGTAGGCTTTCGAGCCTATACAGCTTGGAGTAAGACAACATGCATAAAGAGGATGATGTGGTCAAAATACTCATTTGCCTAATAATTCTGCACTCCCTGTATATTCAGATCTGTCGCTGGCCAATGTAAGCCCGTAATAAATTTGGCAGTCATTAGGGAATTTACCACTTGAGAAAAATATATAAGGTCAGACCATGGTAGGCCTTTCTAAGATTCTGGGGACTGGATACACCACACAGAACTGGATATACCAAACCAATTGGGAAAAGTGCTCTCAAGAGGGAGGTAGTTTTACAACCTATGGCATTGCCAAGTCCTAAAAAAAAAAGGCTTTTGAAAGGAAGAAAATGTGTTTTGGATAATGTGGTCCTTGTTTCTTGACTTTCTAAGGAGGACTGATCTGTTAAGGTATGTGCCAACAATACTACAAACACGCAATACAGTTGAAGATAAGAAACCAAAATGAAATATCTGGGAGTATTGACTGTAGAGATAGCTAGAGTGAAACTGACAGTCTGCCTTGGAATGTTTTCGTTTTATTGTGTCGTCCTTTAAATTGTGACTACAGGCACCTAGGATGGCTGGTGGATTTGGAGGGAATGCGGTTAGCTCTTCATTATACTATTCTTATCATGTTCTTTAAAAAGTACTTCTGGGGTACTATACATGTGTTCCTCTATCTATCCAAAAAGGGTAGTCTAAAAAAGATTTTTTTAAATGTGACTCCAGAAGTATGTCAAACAACAAAGCACATGCTCAATTCACCTGCCCCTGTCAAGAAGTCCTGTTCACTTAAAAAAAATATATATATATATTGACTTCATCAGCCAACACTAAATCTCACAAGATACATATAGCAGCTTTCAAGAAGAGCCAATCTCTATAACGTATTTAAAGCTGAAAACTAAAATGAGCCAACACAATCGGTGGATTTGTGTGGTTCTCTTCCCAAACCTGCTTGTTGGACTATGCTTGTCGCATTCTGACGACTGAACACAAATTTTCTAACTGTTATGCTCATTTGTAGAGAGTCCATCGACCATTAATAGTGCCAAATGCTGTGGGCTGACTGGGATCCATCCTCAGATTTCTTCATAAGACATTGGTCCAAGCTGCCACAGGATGGCAGCTTCTGTGGATTTTGTTCTCTTCTATACTCAATAAGAGACGTGAACGAAAAGAACACAGTTCAGCTGCAGAAGGATCATAAGGTCATGTTATATGCTTGTGTAGAAGTGGTTTAACATAAATAATTTATGTTCTCATCTATTTTTTTGGTTACACAACATATGAAACTCTTTGAAGTTACGATGAGCTGAAGGCCTTTGAATATAGTTTAGAGAAGTGGACTTGCCTGCAAAAGAAAGACATGGCTCAAAGCAAAACACACCACTACAGATAATGTCTAATGATTGATAGGTGAAGAAGAGAACAGAACCTGCTCTTCAGAACCATCACATGTCACCTGGCTAGGATATACATAATTTCCTTCCACGTCTTCTGGGCTATATTACTATGAAGATATTGAGTGATGTACTGTATTAAAATTACATTTGAATAGGACTTCATACCACCGAGGAGGCATCCCAACGCTTTTGTGGGACACGCAGAATGCACCTGCTTAGCTTGTTTAGGAGAGTGCAGGCCATGGTGCTGGAAGTATTTTGGTGTTGAGGGTGATGACTATAGGGTTGATCTCATTATGCTGCAGCAATCTGGTCGTGATGCTTGGCACGAGGAGGAACGGGAGATACCTTTCTATATGCTGGGGCCTAATACACGTAGGTTACTGTTTCTGCTTCTTGGGTGCTTAAGGTCTGCCCAAAGACTTTTCCAGAGAGGATTTTGCCAGAGAGGAGTTCAAAGCTAACTGGGCTGCTAAACCGTCTTCTGACTGCTTCATATACTGTTGTGTGCTCTCTTTCCAAGGGGTCAGATGCCCGCCAGCAACGAAGCTGGACTCCCACTTGCTAATGATCTCATGCCACTTTGAGCACTCAACATAAGAACCTGCTCCACAGCATGTCAGAACCTATGTCCATCAAGCATACATATACATTCTCCTACCTCTTCTATACATCTGCTCAGCGACACATGATTCTGCGCATCCACGTGGCAGCGTACAAAAAAAGGGCTTGTTCCTCTAAGCCACTATGTTCGACTTTGTACTATAAAGAAAAGGGGAAAACAAGAGGTCTGATAAACTTCACCTATATTACTCAAACGCATAAAACGTAATTCAAGGCTGGAGTATCATCACTTTCTGCATCAATACAAATACGTTCAGCAGCAACAGTGATTGCAATGTATAGAGAAGCTTTATAGCGGGTAGAGGCCATGAGGAGAACCACCTGGTGACAGGAGTAAATAATCAGGATAGGAAACTAATTGGGAGGCAGGACATAGCAAAGCCACATCTCCCCAACGACCTTGAGTGTCATCCATGACGCCAACGCAAGTAAAAAAGTTAATTATCTAAACTGACAATAGGCTTTGCAAGGATGCGCAGCAGATTGCCTTCACGAGAATGGCATCTGGTCTTAGCTTCGCTTTCTGAAAATGCAGATGTCTTTTGTTCGGTTCCTGCTCCCCGCGGAGAACTTTAAAAACAGAATAGCTGCCTGCTAGTGCCTTGTTTTACCACCATCAGATTAATCTGCTACTACAACCACCCTCTCTTGCAACAAGACAGAGTTGCAAGGCTCTGCTAAGTACCACATGCCACGGTCGTTTATTTTGTGAGTATACATTTGTGGAAAGCCTCCACTTCAAGTCACGAAAAGTCAGTACACGAAGACCAGTAAAACGAAAAAACTAAAGGGGGCGTCCCACATTTTGTAAACCGTTAGCAAGGATGGCAAAGAAAATGAAGCAAAAACGAGTCCCAACACTCAAGTTTTCATACCAAGACAAAAAACGCACGAACTAGACACCACTTGGGAGGTTTCGATTCAAAATTAGTTTTTGCTTTAGTGTTTCTACAACAAATGTTGAACCAGAGACATAACCACTGTTCCTTTCATGAGAGGGAAGTCACAGAAAGGGCTGCGTGGTGAATGTGGCATTGAGTTCCTCCGGTGGGTGGCACAGGCCAGGCTCTAAGTGGCACTGGATTGGCGATGTGGGCGTCGTGCCAGAGGCTTTAGAGGTAGTTAGGGCTGGAAGCGATCGTTAGTGATGCAGATGTGAAGCACTGTGGACCTGTAAGTACAGGTTTTTCATTTCCTATTGTTGGAGTAAAGTGAAAAATGCCTTTCACTGGGGAAGCGTAGTCTATTTAAGACCGCTGATTATGACTAAAGATAGCGAGGTGGTGAGGGAAGCTTCGAAGATACTTGTAAATGCAGTTCGAGACGACAAGGTTAAAATAGGAGTTTTGTCTCAGGCCTGGGGTGGCCTTACGAAGCCTCGAAGAGAAGCTGCGAGCCAGGTAGTGGCCTCAGTTTTAGCATGCCCACCTCCAACATCCAGCAAAAAAAAAAAAAAATCTGCCCAATATCTGTCAGTATATGAAACTTGGGCAAGCAATACATTATATAGTCCCTGCAGCAAGAAGGAAAAACCATGCAGTCCGAGCAGGAAGTTAGAGCAGACAGAATGCCTGAATGGTTCGAGGCAGGCAGTGTAAAGAAGGAAGCAGTTACAAACACAGGGGAGGATGCTGGTGAAGCGAACTATGGCAGTGAATTTGGGTACCTAGGTTAGCTGAGGTAACACTAGAGGGGCAAGGAAGGATGAAACTGGAATACAGTTCCCGCAGGTTGGAGCGACGAAGAGGGAGTCGTTAAGACAAATCAGGAAGCAGAGTCCAGGGCAGGTGAGCAGCATCCGGTCAGGTTTTTCATGACCTGTGAGCACCAAACCGAAGAGAGGGAGAGGTTAGGAGCAACAGCGCCGTCATTGTGGGAGGAGAAGAAACAACACGCTCCGCCTAAGGAGGTAAATATTAACTGGAGGAATTTTGATGGTGGTATGGGTGATGGCGAATGCCTGGATGTGAGCACGATTGAGTTGAAGGAACGTGAGTTGGATGATGTGGTTGAGTTGGACTATGATCATGAAGAGGGTGAATTAGAAGACAAGATACCGCACTAGCACTGTGTGGCTGCACTAGGGGGGCATTAGGGTTGCAAAAGCGGGTGTGGGGTTACTAAAATCTCCCAGCGCACTGATGTGCTGCAGATATTTCAACTTATAAAACATAGTGAGGTTAAAGAGGCGCTAATGGGGAAGCCTAGAAAAGATACGGGGATGCTGGTGAGGAGAGGTTTGGCAAGGCAACGAAGACTGACTCCAGGTAAGGACAGCTACTGGTGTCGCTGGGAGATTGGGTCAAAAGGCAAAGGATTATGTCTGGCTGAAAAAGCTGTGGGGACAGATACATTTGAAAAAGTGGTTGGCACTGATGTAGTTTTATAAAGTAAGACTTTAGGCATTGAAACAGAGGATTGTAAACAGACCAAGGACACGGATAAGCTAAATAAAGAGGCAAATACTAAGGAGTAGAAGGTACAAACTACAGACAGTGAATGTAAGAGTAAGGCCAAAGGGGCTTAGGAGGTTACCCTACATGGAGTGTCTAGGGTAACCTCCTAAGCCCTTCGACCTTACTCTTACTGCTGTCACAAAAGAAAGGTATGGAAATCAGAATTTATAGAAGTTTGCAAACTACTTCAGAGAATTACAATTAAAAGAGGGGTCCTAGAAGAAAGCACAGGAGTCTGCCAGGAGACTAAGTTTCAACAGCAATTGACACTTCGATTTCAATCTAGGTCTATGCAACTTTACACATAGCAAGTGGTTTGGCAATGCAATACCGACCCTTTCTTGGGCGACGCACCTTGGGAGGGGTGGGGACATAGGGTAGTAATCATGATGCTAACCCGGGAGCATGTTAGAGTTTTAACAGAGGCTTAAGTACCTGAGGAACTCTTGTAAGTACAAACATGAATGTGCCAAATGTGGGGGAAGCATGAAGTGCTGCATTGTTTTGGAGATCAAGGAGGTTTAGGAATCAAATGGCAAGGATAGGGGAGGAGGTGTGGGGGAGGGGGTACCTCCGCAATCTAGAGACAAGCTCTTTTACACCAATTAATTGGATGTGTTCATTTCATGGCTTGTTTTTTATCCCAACACAAAGGAGGCTTTGATGTTGGAGGGGTTTGTAGGAAGATTTTTGGCTGGGTTGCCAAGAAGAGAGGAGCACTGCCTTGTATTAATTATTTCTGCTCTTGATGGCAATTGCTTTATGGAGCAAAGATTTGGCCAATAGGACAGCAACTGTTAATATGGACAACAGCACAGTGGTGGCCTGGGTGAATGGTTAGAAGCAAAAGAGAGGAAGCTGTTGAAATTGTTACAGCGTTTCTTACTTGGTGTTTAATGTTTAACACTGTATTTAGAGCCAAAAATGAAAGTGTGGACAATAGCATTGCAGACGTATTGTCTTGTTTACAACGGCAGAGAGTCCATGTTTTGGAGCCTGGAGCAGATATGCAGAAGACCAAGGTACCAAAGGAGATCTGGGGATTGGGAGAGTGGGGATTCTAGAATTTGCTGGGAGATCGAAAGCACCAAGTATCAGAGCTGTGTACAGGTAGGTTTGACAAGAATTTGTGGCTAGTGGTGCAGGTAAGAGGGGTCAGGACACACTTGATTTACAGAATAGGAGGAATTACATGATATATTTCATCATGAATACAGTGACTGGCATTTCAGTCACGACTATTGCTGGGATACATTTCTATGGAAAATTCTTCTGGAGATATGCACCAACGGCTGGGAAAATGGAAAGGAGGCTTTTGCACGGGTGGACTAAGGAGAAGAAGAGAGTGAACAGCAAACAAGCTCCTCTAACAATGTTGAGGTTGATATGTTTAGCGAAGGGTCTTGTTGGGGGTTGTTCGTCTGCTTTTGAGATGCATTTATTTTATTTATGAATATTATGGTTGTTTTTTGGAGCATTCAGAAAGTCGGGACTTTAGGGAGGGGTAAAGAGGACAGTCTGAAGGTGGAGGATGTGGAGGTGAAGTCAGAACAATTGTATTTGTATCTGAAGTAACCTAAGATAGACCAAGTAAGGAAGGGAACGACAATTGTTTTGAACGGGTTTGGGAGTAATGTATGCCCAGTTGCAGCATGGCAGAGGTTTACAGTAGTGGTGGTGGTGGTGGTGGTGGTGGTGGTGGTGGTGGGGGGGGGGGGGGGGGGGGGAGGGGGGGGGGCACAAGTCTGGTTGAGTTTTTTTTTTTTTTTTTAACCACAAAACATGGCAGGAGGGTATTAGCATTGCAAGTGTTGGCAGTCATGAGGAAAGTGTTGGTACATATGGGGGAAAGAGGTTATGAGGGTGGGTAGATGGTCAACAACATGTTGTTTGTGTTACATTAGGCACCTATGGTTCTATTCTTTTCACAGTGAGTCCAAAATATCTTGCTTTCTTTCAATTGTAGGTTGTATTTCGGGTCCCTCTGTGGCAATATTTTCCTTAAGGACCATCGGCCACATTTGTCAACTGGGAAGCAAAACAAGCAGAAAGTCGTCCTTTCGGGAAGAATTTGGGACTTCGAATTCGAATTTGAATGTTAGGGAAGGGAGTTCAAGAAGTGGGGACAGCTGTGACCTTGGTTATCCAATTTTTAAGTGCATGAGTATGCCGTTATGTACTTATCATATATTTTGGGTGAGAATGATTTAGTGCAGTTATCAGGTTTTGACCTAATTAACAAGATGAAAAATGATTAGATAAGAGTGGGAGATGTGATCAAGAACATAAGTATTTTGGACCATGCTAGTGGCAAGAAGAGTTTGGTGTGGGGTGGTAAAATACAGTGCAGTAGAAAGGGAAATATGTAAAGTGAATAGAGAAATGTGGTAGTTGTCAAGACAGGAGGATAGGAGTGGCTGAGCACAGATATCAGAAAGGAAGACTATGTTTCATGAACAAGATGGGGTGCATTTGTCTTTTATGCGGAATATACTATACTTGCTGGAATTATAGAATTTTTTCACTAAGAAGCTGTGAGTTAGTCGATGGTGCCCTTAAACTTGTGGCTATTGGGGCGACAGCCTGTTGAAAGAAAAGTAGGCAATGGCGTTTGAGGTGACAGCCACACAAACAAAATGCTTAAAAGGGGTGGGGCAGGAAAAATGCTTGTTCATGTGTTTTTTCCTGGATGGCAGAAAAGCATGGGATGGATGCACTAAGACAGAAAGGGTGGGGCCCTGCATGTCACGTGTGAAAGGATGGTGAATGGAATCATATGGGATGCTGAGGAATGTCGGATGGTTTGCTAGGGGAGGTCATTCATGTTAGAGGGAGGCATAAGGGTGGTGGGTGAGCTAGTTTGAACAATTGTATTAGGGAGGTGGGCCTGTTATGAAATATATTGTAATGTGTATAGATCTCAGCTGCATACCTGTCTTAACAAGGCGGCCTACTGCTCTTAAATTGGCCTGGTTATTCTGCGCTATTGCACCCAGTGTGGGCTCCTGTGGGTGGCATTCATTTTGTTCCTCAGGTGAGTGGCGCAGTCCAGACACTAGATTGAATAGGTGGGTGCCAAGTGATGGGCTTTAGCAATATTTAGTGCTGGAATGATAGTAAGTGTCGCAGAGATGAAGCGCTGTGTTCTTGAAGGTAGGGGAATAGTGTTTTTTTTTTGGTTGAGCCTCCCTGCCCAAACTTTTTGAAATCTTTAGGTTTTTTTTGTCAGATTGAGCTCGCTTTATTGGGCATGTCAGGATAAGACACAGCAGAATGCAGAAAAGCATAAGGAACACACATTAAGATGGAAGGGGTGGGACCTTGCATGGCAGATGTTGACAGAGGGAGTACAAGGAGGCGATACTTGGGTTATGTGTGAAAGGACTGTGAATGGAATGGCAAGGGAATGCTGAGCAATATTTGGATGGTTTGTTGGTGGGTTCATTATGTTGGGAGAAGAGTATGGGTGGGAGGCATTAGATTGAACAATTGTATTAGCCAGGAGGGGAGGGAGAGAGAGAGAAATATATATATATATATATATATATATATATATATATATATATATATATATTTCAGCCGCAAACCTGTCCTTATAAAGTAGTCTTCTGCTCTTAAATTGGCCTGGTTATACTGCACCATCTCACCCAAAGAGTTTAAAAGGCTTAATGCACTAGGCAGTGGTGACACTGCTCAACTTATATCCGTTTTTGATTTTGATCGGCTTACAAGCATAAGTGGATCCATAAAATCCAAAGCAGATGACACCCTACCACAGTCAACATAGGACATCCGATTCAGAACATTAAAGAACAAGTACTGCCAAAGCCAATAGGTCGGGCACTGGTTGCCAGCTTTTTAGGTCTGCCAATGCTCGTTGTTTAGTCATTGTTTTAGTGAAATATGAGCAGCTGGGCACTTCACAATATTAAAAACTATGGCTAAAAGCAAAAAGTTTTTTGATCTCTTAAAGTACACATTGCCTTTGTAATCCCTTGTATTGAGGGAATTGTGCGGATGTACCTCTTGTGAAAGGACAGAATGCAATCACTCAGAGAGGTTAGCCAATGGCTGAAGCAGGCTGACCTGCTGCACTTCGCTGTAAACTGAATGTGGCCAAGGAAAAATACAAATGACACAACAAGTGACCAATGGATCAAAGGGGGAAGATGGGTGACTGAAAGCCCCTTTAAGTATATTATACATCTAACTTTACTAAATAGATCTTGATTAACGCCTGACCTGAAGAATGACCAAAACAAAGGGACACGCAGAAGAGATCAGAGCTTCCAGCATGCCATAAACTACAAAACAATAAAAGTGTGTCCATCTCTCACACTTTCATTTGCGTCACACCACTAACTGCTGGATTCCCATAACAATACAGCATGGTGCCCCTCACGCACGACACTAACACTCACAACTAGGCTAAAGGCAAGGAAAGCATGCTGCACTATTTGGTTGCACGGTTGGAAGTAAGTTATCAGTTTGGATAACCACTTCCGGGGGGGCCACACAAAGGGATACCAAGTGCAATACAAATTCAAAACTACATGTATGCGTCAGTGTTGGGATGTACTGTTAAATCATTGAATGTCCTTTAAATCCGTGCAGAGTGAACTATCACACTTCTACCTGGATGTATAGGAGCTAATCTCCTTTTTATTATTTATCCTCTTTGCTATTCAGTTCTCTCAGCGCCAGGACACCAGCATAGATATTTATAAGCTTTAGAAAATAAATATACAACATAACAAAAGTAACATAACTTTGTTGCATTACTATTAGGGTTTATTGCATAGTGACTGATGTTTTTAAGGTACACAGAACCATTGGGCTTTGGACTGATAAGTTACATTTTAGTAAGTATAGTTTAGGTTTTACACATCAACTAGCATAATGAAAGATAATTTCAATACAGATTTCCAGGGTGATGCAAAAAGACAGGTACTTTCAGGTACATTGAGAGCTTTAAACTCATTGCGAAACTCAAGAAGCATAAAAAAACTGGCTTTCATTAGCTTGTCTTGGCATTAAAGATTCCTTTCCCCAGAATGAGTCACACAAGTCACTCCTGGGCTTGCACATCTTGCCTGGAGGGATATTTGAGAGTGGAACACAGCCTTTTTTTATGTAAAGTGAGCAAGATGCTGAAACCCCTCCAGATATTGGCAGAGAAGCCAACAGAAACCAGAGTTAAATACAGATTGAAGACACAATAGTACTCATTTATTTTATCTGGATTCAAAACAGACTGCCTGGCAATAACCCCAGGTATGGTGAGACTGTAGCTGGATGGCAAACAATCAGCATACTATAACAAGCATTTGCAATGCAATGGGTCTTGCGTTTGCTCGAGGTAGAGCTATTAGCGTCGTAAATTCCTAACTGGACTTTTCTTGACACACAAACTGAAAATAAAAAGTAAAAGTAAAACAGCTGAGATAAATAAGCAAGCCGATTCAAAGCACTGCCGTGAGCATGAAAAGAGACGAAAGGAAAAATAAGTTCGCCCGCAGTCAAAGTTATCGGCAAGATTGCAATTATCCATGTAACAGGGTCAATAGCCAAGGCAATAACAAAACCGCCCTAAGGAGGGGCAAACGTAAAGCAGTTACCAATGAAAACAAAGGATTTTTGAAAGGCAAGCCCATGAAGAAGTGATAGTGATGGGCGTGCGGTGGGTGTGGTTAAAAGCCCAGATACAAACCAACACATCGGAAAAGCAGAGCTCACGTGATGCTATGCTCAACCTCAAAACAATATTTTGTAACATCTGCATCCAGCCTAGGGACAGCATAAGCGGTCTTGCTTGTGCCACGTAATCAGACAGAGGGGCTTTGGGCTAGCCCTTTTCATCCCTTGATCGGTGCACCTGTAATTTATATTTTTCCACCCACCACAGCTTAAAACAAATGGTCAGGTTACTTTCAGTTACAGGCTGATGGCATTTCATGTGGTCACATGCGCATATCTGCCTACAAAGAACAAAATTGTCACTGGGCCAATGCGTTACTTTGCAAAAGGATAACAAATGGAATTAAATAAACATTGGCAGTCACCCTTCTGATTGTAAACTAAGTCTTCGGGTTACAATAATTCAGAACAGTTTCTTTGCCTCAGTAACTGCAAGCGTGAGGTCACCATATTCCAACACTTACTTGTGTTTAAATGAAAGCCTATAGCTTGACGGGAATGCACATGCATGGGTCCCATGATCGCTGTGCCACTTGACTCAAGCAAAACCTCACTGACAAAGGCCTAATGAGTTAAACAAAAAACTTCTGGGTTTGCTTGTGTTCCCATCTTGAGAGGATATGGCCTGAAAATTCAGGCTAGTTTTTAGTGTACACCGCGCCTATAGGCTTTCAATTGGCTCACTCCATTGTCGCTCTAAAATCTTTTGCCCCAATTTGTCTATAGCATGAATGCGTAATGCCGCTCCTATGTTTGGCATTCCCCCAGAGCACAGACCAAGTGCTTGAAAACATCCACCTATATAATTTAGGAAATGCCTTTTCCTTTGTCTTGAAGGACTCCATTGAAAGTCCTGGTGTTTCCAGTTTATTCTCTCCATCCTTCATCGCCTGTTTGTATACAGCACAGTTGGTACTTTTACTTTTAAGTATTTACTTTCTTCCTTAACCAATAGTAAGTTAAGCCATAGCATTCCTTCCATAAAAACACCACAGCATGAAAATTGCATTTAAAGTGCTTACAACCCCTGACGAAGCGCTATAACACTGTCCCAGGATCACACAGCACAGAAAATCAATAACTTTAAACATTTTATAAATCATTGAAGGTGGCTTTTGTTAAAGGATAGCTTGCTGGAGGAGGGTGGCTCAGCCAGTGCGTTTCTTGGGGAAGGGATTGGATGTTGGCTTGCTCTTTTCTTTTGCCAGCTTGTACTGACTGGTGCTGGCATCGAAGCTCTGAAGAACACAATTTAACAGTCTTAGAACCTGTTCAAACTTTGGTATAAGACTTTTATGTACTGTTCACAATTGAGAACCCAGCACTGTAAATCTACATGACTAGAAATGTGGTAAAATAAATTGCTGCTGGCAATCCTATGCACCTTGCATTTGTTAGACATATCTCTAGCTGTCTGTCTGTTGATCAGCCTGTACATATCTATCTGTTGATCAACCAGTCTCTCATCTAGCAACCTATATCTGCTGATCAACCTGTCTCTATCCATCTACCTGTCTATTGATCTATCTGTTGATCAATCTGTCTCTAGCTATGTATCTATCTGCTAATCAACCCGTCTCTATCTACCGGTCTGTTGATCAACCTCTGTCTATCTATCTATATGTCTGTTGATCAACCTGTCTCTATCTATTGATTAACCTATCAAACTGTCTGTCTGTGTCTGTCTGTCGATCAACCGGTCTCTATCTCTCTATTTATGCATCTGCCTGTCGATCACTCGGTCTCTATCTACCTATCAGTTGAGCTAATCTATCTGTCGGCATGGTGGTGTGTAAGATGTAGGTAAAGTGATGATTGGCCAATATGAAAGTGTTACCACTTTTAGTAGGAAATAAGCCCTATTGCAAAGCACCACTGTCAGGATAGGTAGAAAAGTAGGGTGGCTTACATGACAAAGCCTGCAGATCACTCACCCTGCAGGCAGAGGTAATGGCCACAAGAAAGGCTGTTTTCCAAGAGAGAAGCCTGAGAGGACAATTGTGGAGAGGCTGAAAAAAAGATCACATATCAAAAATGTCAAAATCAGATTCAAATCCCACTAGGGCATAATGAATGGGGATGGAGGGAACATGTCTAAGACCCTTAAGGAACCTATGTGTAAAAGGGGATTTAAACAAAGAAGGTTAATCAGGCTACCTGAAAAAAGCACAAATTGCAGACAACATAATAAGTGCCTATAGTAGAGCCCTGCTGGGCCAAAGAAAGTATAAAAAGAACCTCAGAGAGAGGGGCAGAAAGGGGGTCAACAGACTTGTCTGTGCACTATGCAACAAATGTATTCCAAAGACAAGCATAAACCGTTTTGGTAGAGGGACGCCTGGCTGGCAAGATTGCATTTTAGACTTTGGGCGGAAGGTCAAAAGCTGTCAACTGCTGCCTCTTAATCTCCATGCAAGAATGCAGAGCGGACAGGTTTGGGTGAAGAACCCTCCCCTGCTGCTGCTACAGAAGATTCTCCCAAAGGGCCAATCGGATCGGACGATCGATGGCCATGCTCAAACAGCCCAGAATACCAGATTCTCCATGCCCAGTCCTGAGCCACAAGGATTACTAGGGCCCAGTCATTCTTGATATTCTTGAGAACTCCGGGTAGAAGGGGCGTACAGAGGGTCCGAATTCCACTTGAGACAACAAAATTGTCCCAGAGAAACTGCCACCTTGGAAACTCCAATGCACAAATCTGCTGACATTGCATGCTCTCTGTAGAATCAAACAGATCTAACCAAGGCACTCCCCACTGCTGAAAGGGCAATGGAGATGCCATTCGTGATCCGGTAGACTTTTTTGGCTGAGATAGTCTGCTCCAGCATTCAGGGAGCCTGCCAGATGTTAAACCACAAGGGATAGGCTCTGCTGTTCCCGCCATGTCCAGAGGCGCAGAGCCTCTTGACAAAGGGCCCACGACCCACTCTGCCCTGCTTGTTGCAGTACCACATGGCGGTAGTGTTGTCCGTGAAAACCTGCCCTATCTTCCCCTTGAAAGACGGAAGAAATGCCTTCAATGCTAACCAGATCGGAAGGAGCTCCAACAGGCTGATGTAGAGTCCAGACTCTGCCGGAGACTGGATGCCTCTGATTTCCACCTCTCCAAGAAGACCGCCCCATCCCAGGAGTGATATCTGTCACTACTGTCAGATTTGGATGGGGATCTGCCTTGGACCCAACTGAGGTTTGGTAACCACCACTGCAGATCTTGTGCAGTTCCCTACAAGATCCGGACCTTGTCAGAGAGGTTCCTCTGACGCTGCACCCATTGGAACTTGAGGTCACACTGCAGAGCCCACATATGCTACCTGGCATGTGACACCAGCAGGATGCAGGAGGCCATGAGGCCCAGCAGCATCAGTAATTCTCACCAAGATCAGGAAAGAGGCTGAAACATCAGTATCATAGCCTGACTATCCTGAACTCGCCGCTTGGGATGATAAGACCGAAGCTGCACTGTGTCCAGAACATCCCTAATGAAACAGAGAATCTGAGAGGGAGTCAGATGTGATTTTGGCACATTTACAGTGAACCCCAGCGAATACAGGATGTCCTCCATAGTCCGGAGGAGGGAGATGACAGCCTGGGGCAAACCCATCACTAACAGCTAGTCATCAAGCTAGAGGAAGACTGAAACCCCTGATATCCACAGATGAGCTACGACCACCGCCATCACCATGGTGGTCGCCCGAGAATACTGGTAAGACCAAAAGGTAGCACGGTGAACCAAAAGTGCTTGTGGTCTACTGTGAACCGCAAATAACTTCTGTGGGCAGGCAGGATGGGAATATAAAACTAAGCGTCCTGCAAGTCCAAAGCTACCATTCAATCTCTTGGGTCCAGGACAGATAAAACCTGAGCCAGAGTGAGCATTTTGAACTTCTCCTACTTGAGGACGAGATTGAGGGATCGAAGTTATAGTATAGGGTGGAGGCCCTAGTTCTTTTTCAGAATAGCAACCACAACCTACTTCTGACACGGGAACCCTCTCTATGGGTCCCTTGGCCTAGAGAGTCTAAACTTCCTCGTGGAGAAGGGACAGGTGATCCTCTGTCATCCTACTGTATGATGGTGGCATGGATGGAGAGGTAGTTTCGAAGGGGAGGGGGTAGGCACTTCAGACTATCTGCAAAACTCCTTTGACCTTTCTTGAAGCAGTTTAGGGATTTCTATACTGACACTCCACACACTCTCTGATTTTAGGGACTGTAGATAGCATACCACATTTTTTTTATTGAGGGTTGATTAGACATTACAACTAATCTTTCCCCTACACCACTGTTTTTAACCATGACAAGGGGCTGATCCTGATTAAATATGAGTTTTGAGGACCTTTAGTCATTTTTAACCTCACTTTCATACATTCTTCTGTACCAATCCCACATTCTAGCACTCAACAACCAGCATTTTCCATACTTAAAAGATCTCCGGCAAAGAGCCCCCTTGAGGGGCCCGTCAGGCTTTGCAGTGCCGGCCTGACGAGAAGCAAAAGCCCAATGATTAAGCATGTCACCAATTGGTGAGTGAGGGCTCTTGTTCTAACTAGAGTCGACTCATGGGCACCCTTCTTCACTCCCTTCTGTTTGGAACTGTGTACCTTCTTTTTTGTTATATCTGCAAAACTCACCTGTCTGATGTGATGGATTGCCAGTGGAGCAGGTGATGGTGAATCCTGCCTCCGACTGGCCCTTGGTGGGGGTGTCAGACTAGGGAAGCTTAGAGGCTGTTGGGGGAGGGGGGGGGAGGAGAGGTTCGGGGGGGGGAAATGGTGAACTGGCCAGACTGCTGGCTCCCTGATCCATGTTGTCAGTGGATCCCACACCTCAGCCACACAGAGGCTAGGCTTTATGAACACCAGGGTGGCTGGCCAGGAGTAGACGCAGTTGTAGGCCCCTTCTGTAGCCACAAAAGGGGCAAAAGGCAGACTAGTGGGGGTGGGGGGCAACCACGAGGCCCAAGGACCAGACCGTAGCAACAGAATAATTCCAGCCTGGACATTCCCTGAATAGCCTGACATCCTCAATCAGGTGTGGCACCTCAGGCCCACTGTCAATGAAACCACTCTGCCCAGTGAGTCGGTCATGTCCAGTCCACAATGGATAGTGAGCTTTGCTGCATCTTTCCCACCTGCAACTGCCGGAGAGAGTACAGCCCAGGCCTCCTCTGGGAACCGCTGCAGCACTTGTGCAACCGTATTGCACCACGTATGGGAATAATGGCCCAAAAGGCATGCAGTTTTCACAGATCGCAATGTTAGGCTGGAGGAAGAAAAAAAATCTTCTTACCAAGTGTATCGAAAGTTTTTAATTCCGTATCCAGGGGTGCGGAAGGGAACATGCCCTGGAATGTGGAAGCTTCAATGACCAAGCTTTCAAGGGTGGAGTGTTGCGTCAAAAGTTTGGGTCCCACAGAGCAGGCAAAGGTGGTCAATTGCCTGTACACAGGAGCCCCGCTGCTGGGTTTGGACCAGGTACCCAGTAGGACATCTGTAAGGGCTTCATTGAAGGGAAGCATAGGTTCAGATGAGGAAACCCCAGACTGAAGCACCTCTGTCAGGAGGTTAGTCCTGACTGCCACTGAAGGCAGCTCAATGTCCAGGACCTCAGCTGCTCTTCTCATCACAACTGAGTAGCCACAAAAGGAGGAGAAAGCATGCCAGTGTCTGGAGAAGTATCCAGTCTGCTGGCCTCACCCAAACCTGTACGCCAGTCCACAGGGTTTTGGAGCTGGTATTCTAAAGGGTCCAGCAACCCCTCCCATTCCTCACTGTAACCTACCTCATAACAAGGGGGGAGTCAGGATCCAATACAGGAGACAAAGCTCCTCCTGGCATCGGAGTTGGCATAGTACGACCCCATCTGGCTCTGTGTCGGAGTCAGTAATGAGAAAGGGGATAGCGTCGCCCGTGGGCAGGGGCAGCTCTAACAGCATCAGGGAAGGTTGGAGTGGTACAACCGACACTGGTCCGGATCTGGAATCAGATCCATGGTGCCCCTCAGCATCAAGACTGAAGCTGCTGGTGCAGAACCCAAAGGGGGCCCTTCCGACTCCTCGGGACCCAAAGGCGCTCCAGCGGAGTCAGGCTGCCGGAAAATGAAGCGCATGGCCTCAAAATTCACAAAGTTGGGCAAGGGTAGCTCCGGCTCCTGGAAACTCGGAGGGGTGCAGTCAACCCAGTAACAGGTTCTTAAGAGCGAGGCCTAGAGTGCCGCCGTTCGACTTCTAGCTCTTCTTCCTGTGCTTTTACTTACCCGATCGTTGGAGCAGGACGACGATGAACGAGGACTTCGTGACTGCTTCCAGTACCTTCCTCTTGACCAGGACCTTGACTTGTACAGAGGTTGCCATCAGCTTCAGGAACCACTCCCTCAAAGCCTTCGGATGCATGACCCTACACTTAGAGCACGACTTTGGGTCATGTCCACGCTTCTGGCTCCAAAGACACATGAGGTGCGGATCTGTCACCGACATCGCCCGATGACGGGGACCGCAGGGCTGGAACTCGGTCTTCCTCTATGACATCCTTGATGCACCATGAGTAGATAACTCGAAAAAAATCTTTGACAAAAGTTGAAACAAGGCCAATCAAAAAGTGACTGAGGGGTAGTTCTCTTCGGATCATCGCTAGCTGGTGCAGAAAGAAAAGAACTGACATCAGAGCACCAAGGTGGTGCCTATATAGGACGGGCAATGTCATTTCCAGCGCAAACAATGTTGATGATGGACGCAGAGCCAATCAAAGCTACATAAAGGCGTGCGGGGGTACAGCTCAGAAAATTTCCAGTATCAAGCTGAAACTGGGGGGAAATTCAAAAGGTAAGGAATCTGGAACTAGAAGTCTCTATCAGGTAACTGTATATAAAATTCAGGTGGGGGGGTGGGGGTGTTTGAGCCAGAAAACTCTATGATTCTACCAGGCATGCCGTCTGTTTTCTTACTGATTCTGCTGCTCACTTGGAATTTTTCTGATTGTGCACATTATTCTGCATTGCTCCATTTACTGGTAACCACAATGACTTCCTGCATTTACAATTTCTGCACCCCACCTTTTTAATTTTTGTAATGTCTTTAAAATTTCTATTCCTGCTCTAGCACTCAGCTACTGAGTCTGCCCTCACTTTATTGACTATTTCAAAATGCTCTGAGGTGCCTTGACTTGGGGATACATTTTCTCTTGAAATTGAAGTTTTACACCTGTGGGTGTGCTGTTGAGGTAATATTTTGGGGTCTACAATTGTGTGGCTTTCATGCATCTACACAGTAAATGTGGCTAATGTATGCTTAATGGTAACTCCAAAGAAGAACAAGAGGCAGGACACAGTACCTAATTCAAATCTATTCTCTAGTTTAAATGCACAGTTGATCTCCTCCTTGGCACATACTCTTGTAGACAAAAAAAACATTTTGAAAATCCAGAGGGTAAATAATGACCCCAGCTGTCATCCATAAAATAATAGATTCAAAGGAGATTTAATTTACTGGTAAACACTGTCCAATAATATACAAGCTCAAGATCCCCAACATCTTGCGGTCTAGGGGTAAAGTAACCTATTTGCAGAAACCTCGTTGAGAGGTTGCGCACCTGATATTGACATGCGCCCTTCATTCAAGATTGAACCATGGCTTAAAACACCCGTTCTACAAGACATGGTGGAGTAGCAAGGTCAGATAAAAAAATATAGATCATTCCTCCTGTACAAAGAGCTCCGCAACCTTTGAATCAATAATTTTGTGTTTCTGTACACCGCCTTCTTCCTCAGTGACAGAAGCAGAAATACACAGACTACAGGTTTACATAGTACATTTGTTGAGGATGTATGCAACTTATCACTTTCTTGAACTATCAAAGCCATTTGATCTAGTAACAGAAAGCAAATAATTTTGTGAATGACCGAAATGACCAAGTTACTTACCTTCGGTAACGCCTTTTCTGGTGGATACACTAGCCACCTGTGGATTCCTCACCTAAAGAATTTTTCCCCATGCGCCAGCATCCAACGGAAATTTTTCTTCTTCTAGGTCTGCACGTCGACGATGACGTCACAATTGCCAGACTCCCACGAGACGCCGTATGACGTCATCCAGGCAATAAAAGGTCCTCGTCAACGTGCAGACATCAGTTATCACCATGTTTCCAGCCGGTCTGTTTTGTTCAAATCAGGATCTTTCCTTTGTTCTATTAAGATCTCATGAGTCGGGCAGTAAATTAAAATATCTCTTCTGCAGATGCTGAACTGTAGGATAAGTTACCGATATACAAGGCAGACAAGCACTCAGAAAACTACAGAATATGATTTCCTTACGGATCAGGTTCCAAATCACTGCTGCACACTTTAGTAGGCTTTTTAGGTCTGGCTTTCGACTCCACATAGTATATTGGTAGCAATAGGTCATTATACAAAGAGTGTTTTAGGTCCACCCCTTTCACACATAGCATTTTCTCAAGTAGCCTCTTTCAGCCACTGGCTGGACCCTAACAATTTCTTCTTGGCTCAAGCCCCATCGTGTATTCATTTCTGACCAAAGAGTACTAGATGTTTGGGCGCATTCTTTTGCCTCCATTCAAGTGTTTGCACTGAACTTCATGAGGGACTGCGTTACATCTACAGCCCTCTCAGTCTGCTACTGCTGGCTCCCTTCCATTTGTCTCACTAAATGAGCTAATGCTGTGTAAATGCGAGCTATGACTCGCCCTTCAACAAGACACTGCATTATATTCATGATTAAACAGTTGCAAGCTGGTCAACAGATATGGTACACATCTTGAAGCCTCATGCACGATACACAACAAACTACATAAAGGCTACTGCACACTTAAGTAAGCTTTTTAGGTCTGAGCACTACAAACAATTTATAACAAAGTGGGCAGATTCTTATTTGATCTGCTCAAAAGCGTTTTGGGCCCTCAACAGGGGCATAAAGTGCTGCAGAAATGCTGCATTACAATACACCATTTTGACAAATATCCTTTGTTGAAGGAATCGCATTTTCATATTTAGGTCTCTTTAAGGTATCGTTTTCTACCTGCAAAACCGAGTACATAGAAACTGAAAAATTCAGACAGAAGGAACGGTAAGGCATTCAAACTTGAGGCCATTTTACAAAGAAGAGCAGTGCACGCAAGGGCGGCTCTTCCGCTAAGGCGTGGAGTGTCACCCCACTGGGTTTTCAAAAGAGGAAAAATAAAATGATAACGTACATTACATTATTATCATTTTATTTTTCCTGGAAGGGCGGGCTGTGCTGGAGGGAGGGGGGCCAAGGAGGGGAATTTGCATACAAAGTGTTCATGTCGGTTTGGCCGGCCGTGTTGGGCTGGCCAAAAAAAAATTGCGCACTTTGCATGTTCTCTACCTAGCTGTATAGCACAGCCAGGTAGAGAACATGCCCAGGCTCTCATTCCCAGTCTGAGCAACGAAGCAGGCCGCTCAGACCAATCAAGACACTGCTGTCAGCAGTGTTGTGATTGGCTGGGAGCCTGTGCAGCCAGGGAGAGGACGGAGGGGAGATGACCTCGAAGGTAAATATTTTTTTCAACTGTATTTACTTTTTTAAACACCACCCTTCCCCCGTCCCTTTGCGCCCTGTCACCCAGGTTTAGTGGCAGCAGCCACTATGTGCAAGCCACTGCAGACAATTTCACAGGATAATTTTAGCAAATTATTGTTTTGGTATTTATATAATGCTTCCCGTATTCCTTGGAGGCCTAAAATACATCACCAAGAAAGTAGTGAAGTAGTAATTCCAGGATAACAAAGCTTGGGGCATTTTGATTTCCCAGTTTGTACAACCTATTTACAAATATTCTATTTCAGTTTCCGCAAACTTGATTTTCAAGTGTAAAAATTCATAAGGGATAGACTAGAGTTTTTTCCTCTCGGTTATATCACAATAGCATGACATAGATCCGGGTATCTGATTCCAACCAACCAAGAAGAGCTTTCACTCAATGCTTGCCTAAGAATAACAGAAGCAGTTTTACTATTACGGACAAAACCAATTACATGTGGAAACTGAAGACATGCAGGGACTAGCAGAGTTTTTGTAGTGAAATCTTTGTAAGTGCTCAAACATCCACTAAAACATCCCTAAAACACTAATCAAGGCATATTATAAAGGAATGAACATGTTCAGAAACCAATTGGAGGAAGGTGGCTCTTTAAAACAAGCACTGGTAAAGCTAATATAATGCACAGCAGCTAACTGAGGAAGGAGATTCTTTAAAACAAGCATTGGAAAAGTCAATAGGTCTACCCTTTGGGACCTATGGGCTTTGCCAATGCTTTTTGGTGATGCTGTACAGTATGACTGAAAATAAACCCCCCCCCAAAAAAAAGAAAGTGCTATGACGCAGTTGCACCATTCTCTAGGAGCTTGGGCCACGCATGTACGTGCCTGCAAAATGCGTAGGTGTTTTTTTCTTTTTAATTTACGGATCCAAGTTGGTTCTAAAACATTTTGAAAAGAGTAAAAGTGTTTTTTTAAAACTTGAGTGGGCGGAAGCAACAAGCAGAGCAGACGTGGAAACAACACAAAGAATGAGTGAGTGGAAGCATAATGGAGGGTAGGGTCATAAGCAACACTGAGGGTGGCAGAAGAAGTACATAATGTTTAAGAAGGGGAGCCCAAGGTGGAGTGTTGGATTAAGAGAAGCACATTGAAGAGAGAGTGCAAAGTGGAACACGGGCTAAGTGAACGGGAAGAAGTATACAGAGGAGAAAGCAATTCAGGAGGAGAAGCAAACAAGGGCATGTATGACAAGGAGAGGCATAAGGGAGCAACACATGGGTGAGAGCAACACAGAACGCTGCAGAAGGGTCAAGAGAAGTGCATAAAGGAGACAACTGGAAACACATACATTTGTATGGAGTGCTTAGCCAAAAAGGAAACAAACCGGTTCATGTTAAAGTGCTGTAATACCTCAGTATTGAGTTTGTGCTAACAACTATATTTAAAGAGGTCGAATTTACATCCAAAGGCTAGATTTTTTTTTTGCTATTAAGCTGGAGGCTGTGAAGTGAATGGGTCTGGATTCAAGACTCTTTTTCCACCATTTGGAGACAACACCTTTCGCCATCTTATTGCCTAGAACTAACCTATGTGCTTGGTTGGTGACCCTCTGGAGGTTATAAGGAGCACGTGCTATCACCTAGTGTTACGCTCTACTCAAGTCAGTTGGTTAATGCACCTACTGCGGAGGTCTTGACAGAACGAGAATGTCACAGATTACAATCCTGACATAGCTTTTTCACCTCTTCATCTCTGCAAGGTCCCTGCAAATGAATTATAGAGATTTTGTGAAGAATGGCACCTGCTTTGCAACGCTATGAAATGACAGAACTTGTATTACTGTGTGCTATATTAAATAAAAAATTAAAAAATAAAAAATACACAGGTTATTCCCAGACTACCCAAACACGCACCAGACAAAGAACCCTATGGGACAGGATGTGGCGGAAGGGCCAGAACTGACAACTTTGGAGCTGGGTAACACGGTTTGATTGAGTCTTGTTGCCGGCTCAACATCCTATGATTCTGGGCAAATCGCTTAATCTACCCTTGCTACCAAAAATGAATGTGTTCTTGTGTAATGTAATCGCTGCTCATGTAAAGCACTGTAATACCTTTGTATCGAGTTTGCGCTACATATAACTGCAAAAAAAATATTAAAGCCCTCCAATACTTATATGTCGAACTTGACCTACATAAAACTACAAATAAGAAAAATACAAAAAGACCGCGCAAACATCGCTAAGAAATGGCAAGATAGCCGAAACAAAGGAAGATGAAGAAACACCATACTGCCATAAGCAAAGTAGCAAGCAAAAGAAAAAATAGTGCCCCAACAAAAAGCTATCTGGCTGATCGTGCAATAATCCATGTAACAGGTTCGGTCTCCATGGCGGTAACACACATAAAGCATTTACCGACGACATCAATGGATTTTTAAAAGGCAGGCCAAGGAACGAATGAAAGTGATGGGCTTGCTTAAGGACCACAGAATAAATTACAACAGGTCGAAAAGCAACACTTTGCGCACTGCTATGCCCAACCTAAAAAGGAGTGCCTGAAAAGTAAGCAGCCCAGGACATCCTCCAGAGGAGAGACAACAAAAGAAGAGGAAGGAAGCCCACACAACCAGTCTTTGAAACTGGATTGACTGCGTATGTAGCTGGCTTTAATAAACACATGAACACTTTTTTTTCTGATGCCCTTGCACAGCAATTAAAAATGTACAAGGCAATCAAGTATGAAGTTTATCCAAATGCCAATCAACCCAGCCAGCACTCACCCTAGGGTTCACTGCAACATCCTACTGTAGAGTTCCTTCTCAACGTTTACATATTGAATTATATAAAACAGACTGACAGGTCAGTAAATAACTATAGACAATCTAAATGTTTCTTAATCTTTGATATAACTTAGGTTTACCAGAAGCATAGCTTCAGCAGTGAAAAGGTTATTTGAGAGTAAACAAACGCAAATGTAGGCCACAACTTTTCATGAAAACAGCAATTAAAAGTAATGAATTGAGAAAGGTGATAAAAATGTAGAGCTTCTGCAGGAATTGAGAGCCATATTCAGTAAAAGGGTGGTGCTGGTTAGCGTAGAGTGATAGTGGTGGGGAGGGTGTTGGTGGCGAGGGAGACAGGGTGTTTAGGTTAGTAGTGGTAGGATGGTGGAAAGGGGGGTTATGGTGGTGTGTTGTGTGCAGGTGGGGTGGTGGTAATGGCAGAAGGGTGGCGATGGTGACAGAGTGGTGTGGTACGCTGTTAGGGATTTGACAAGGTGGTGCTAGTAGGGTTGTGGTAGAGTGGTGGTGGTTTGGAGTGTGTGTTGGTCTTAGCAGGTGTGAGATTTTTTTTTTTTTTTTAAAGAGGTTTTTGATCCCCTATTTCCCCAAACAAATATAATCCCAGCAATATTTTTCCAAAAGCCTACATGAAATATCATTTTAAACAGGCAAAAACTGAAAAAGGCAGCCTGAGAGACAGGATAATTTGTAGATGACTTAAGTCCCTCGTAAAATTTGAACAATGAGATATGTAGCACCATAAGACCCTGTTAATGAAAGATATGCCATATCTAAGAATAAATAATATAAGAACTAGTTATATTGAGATGGGTAAGTATTAAAGTGCCTTTTAAAGACAATTTGCCCTGCTCTTTATCCACTTCAGTGACACCAGGCAGTGTTTATCGTATACCACATTTGCCTTGCCAGCCCAATATCCAGCATGATGAGCCTGCTTACATTGTGCAGCGGCAGCACGTTGCATTGTGTGACTCGTAGTCTCGCTTGTACCTTTTCAAAGCTCAACTTTACATTTGGAGAGACAACATGCTGCTTTTTTAAAAGACAGTGCTGTCTTAAAGGTCCACACAAGGTATGTCTGCACTTGGCAACTACAAGCAGGGGTACAAGAATGCCTTGGGGGTTGTGAAATCGTACCACTGGGATAGTAGGTGGTGAGCAAGGGGGGGCTGCTTTAGGGTTCTCACGAGTGCCTCAGGGACACACATTCACAGTAAATGTTACACTGCTGTCTGATGCTAATAATGTTTAAGTTTGATTGCCATAAACCTCACATGATGTGCTTGTTTTATGTACAATGTGTTTTGCCTCTATAGGCCAACTCTGAGTTTTTCCCAAAACTCTTTTCGGAGAGGGATGGGAGGGTGAAAGGGGGCAAGCAACAACACGGAGCAGGACAGGAGAGTGGGAGACGGTCTGCAAATTCATGTACTCTTATGGAGTGCTACAAATAAAAGAAACAAGCATTGACAAAGCAAATAGGTTGCGTCAGCGCAAGAGCTATTGGCTTGGCCAATGTGTTTTAGCCATGTTGTACATCAGTGTTGCTGTTAAGCATGGCTAAAAGTTACTGATGTACCAAAATGTTTAGCAAGAGCTGGTGCTATTACTTCCCTCAAACAAGCACTGTATTCTTAAGCACGAACCAGATAGTTTTGATTAAAAATCTATGCTAATGAGAGAATCCAGATATCACTTCCTAAATCCTGGTTTGAAGGACTATGCTGTCACCATATTTATCATATGGCCGAGTTACTCAAGTCCCAATCCATGCTGGCAAATACCCAAGCAAAACATATTCCGCCTTTCAGCAGGGCTCAATCAAGGGCCAAGGGAATTATGTGTTATAGGAAGACCAAATTACAAGGAAGGTTATTGAAATTATGTGGTGATGAAAAGCAAATCAGGTGACATATTGTGTCACAATACCCTGCAGTATTACTTTCCTACGTTATCATTCTAACAACTATAAATACAATCTCGGCAAAGGTGCACCTTATTAGTACTGGTTTAACAGCTGAATACAGCCACCAGGAACCCCAAAATGGCCCATTAGCCTTTGCAAATTATGTGTTGTGGTGCAGAAATACCTTTGTCATTTTTGTTTATTAACTTTTGATGTGTTCAAACTAGAAATAACTTTCTGGTGACCACTGCAAATTATGCATCAAATCGCTGACCAGCGTGGCAAATCCATGATTATGTGGAAAATGTTGCAGACATATAATCTTAATCCCAGTGGCTTTGGACTCAATTTAAAGAGTAAAATAAGAACAATCTGCGGACACTACTCAATCCAAACAGCAGGGCATGACTTATCTCCATAAAGGTAATCTAGAAAAGGAAACAGTTGTGAGCACACTACCTCACAATTCAGCATGGAGTTTGCCCCATTGCACTATGGTAAATGTAGTACAAATGTATGTTTACTTCATTTGTAGTCTGTAGCTTGTCACCTTATTGAGTGCAGCTAGTGCATTTCTGGGTTTAGCCCTTCATCAGTAGAGAGAAGCAGGCTGTTTTTTTCTGGGAGTGCTGGAAATGCTGCCAAAGTCTTCTCACATCTCTGTACCACTCAATGGCACACAGGTGCATCAACCAAAGCTCGCCAGCTTGCTGGCTCAAGGAAGCCTTTTTAAACAGGAACTGATGAGGCAGTATGCTCCCTCCTCCCTTGTTTGTAATCTAGAAAAGGTCAGAATTTTCAAAAACTCATTAAGCTGCAGTTTAATGGGGTCAGGTTCAAAATACTGCTTCCCACCTTGGTTGGTCATGTAATATGCGAGGTCAACTGCATTTTTGCATGTAATACCATCAAGGATGTGTACTCTGATGTGTGAGGTCACGTGGAGGGGATAAGGTGAATATTATGTTGCCTTATAGCACAGCTACTAAAAGTGCGGCCCCCATGACCTTTACATGCGGCCCACTGTGCAACAGGAGTACAGGGCTGCTGTTCACTCTATTCAGCTCTAACAACAGAACAATCTTAAATAGAGAAGTAATCCTTTATTTCAAGGTTAACTTGTGTTAAGGAAAGGAAGTAACTAGGGAATCCCGAGCTACACTTCAGAATCACATTCATTTTTAAAGACATCTTGCAGCAAAAGTGTAAAAATATAACAGTTGCTTCAAAATGCAAAAAGTATATTACGTTTACATGCAGAACCTTTTCACCCAAGTAGAAAGTAGAATTTCTTATATAATTGTAATGAGAATTATTAATTTAAAAGTGATAGTTTTCCAACATGAATTTAGAAACATTCATTCTTACCCCAACCCTGACAAATACGCAAACATTGAATTAAAGAGGTAAGTCAGATGTTATGTGCACTTTTTTAGTGGCCTGGGTTCCTTTTATACATGAACAACATTATAGTTTATTAAATAAAATACTGGAGCAGATTTGTACAGTGCAGACCCTGAAATGTCACTGTCCTCATATGTGATAATGAATAAAAAGGAGGGAAAGTGAAATTAAGCTACTGCCTAGGATCACACAATTTGGAAAAGTGGGGAAGCCAAGAACAATCCCAGGTTTTCTAGCTTCATATTGCTCAAATCATTCACTATATGTATATCCTTCTCTTCACCTACTTGCACCTAACCACCAATCCTCATAATCCCCTCGCCCGACCGCCATTCCACTGGCATCATCGGGCACATCACAGACCAAACTTTTTGGCCCCTGAGAAAATGTTTGCGAGTACCCATCGCTGATAGTTATTGCTTGCGCAAACCTAACAGACTGGCACAAAGCGGTGATGCTATGATCACTAATAGTAAGTGTTATAAATTGGCTCTCTAGTTGGCAGAGGTATACACCCTTATCCAAGTAGGGACCACAACCCTAGTCATAGTAAGTCACTACACAAACTAAAATAACCCTGTGTTCACCCTCTGGTGGCTTGGCGCAGAGTAGGCAGGCTTAACTCAGAAGGCAATGTATAAAGTATTTGAGCAATAATTCACACAGTAACACAGTGAAAAGCACCAAAAGTACTCCACACAAGTTTAGGAAAATAGATAGTATTTATCTCAATCACATAAGACCAAAACGACAAAAATCCAATATGCACAAGTCAAGATATTACTTATGTAATTTTTAATGAGTCTCAATGCTTAAGAATCAGTAGTTATTTCCTTGTAACACACAGTAGCTGGGATGCGTCAAAAATAACGACACAAGGAGACCACATAGGAGAAGATGTGTAGAAAAACAAGGAGCTGCATCGGATTCTCTTACTTGGCACAGTCGATGCGCCGTTTCTTGCCATGCTGCAAGGTGATGTGTTGATTACAGGAGAGCAGCGTTGGTGCCTCACTACGATGCAGGAATATTTTGACGCGTTGATAATCCTTGACGCGCTGGTAAGAAGGAGCAGGCGCTGCATTGATCCAGTAGGCGATGCAGCAATTTTTCAGATGCAAGACAGGCACTGCGTCGATTTTTGCAGGCACTGTGTAGATTTTCCGACGCAAGGGGATTTTCTTCTCTTGATGAAGTCTTTGTGGTCCTGAGACTTCAGAACAGGAGGCAAGCTCAATCCAAGCCCTTGAAGAGCACTTGTGGAGGAAGACAGAGTCTGTCAGGGGCCAGCAGGCAGCAGGACAGCAGCCCTTCCAGCAAAACAGCCCAAATTAGTTATTTGGGCAACCAGTCAATCCTTCTGACAGAGTACAGTTGCAGATCCGGAAGTGTCTGATTTCGTGGGATCAGAGACACAGTATATATACACCCAAAAGTGCGCCTTTGAAGTAGGAGAAAATTCCAAGAGTTTTTTTTTTTTTTAAGTGCACAAGTTCCCCTTTCAACCCAGCCATGTCTGCCAGGAGCCCTGTGGGGGGTTATCAGTCCTTTGTGTGAGGGCAGGCCACTGGCCTTTGAAGAGTAAGTGAGAGCCCCTCCACACATCCTGTCCAGGAAAACCCATCGGTATGCAGATGAATGCAGATGCAGCTGAGTGTCCTGTGTTTATGGCTATCTGGGTGGAAGGAACAAGTCTACTTGACTCCGATCAGAATTTACCACTTAAAAGTATATAAGGGAATTTCCAATGCTGGCTTATGAGAGGAGCACAATTCACAGTAGTGAAAAACAACAGTTTTCTCCACTATCAGGACATGTAAAACTTATGAGTACCTGTCCTGTCCTTTACCTATATAGCATCCTGTCCTATGGGTTACGTAGGGCCTACCTTAGGGATGATGTGTAAGAAAAGAGAAATGTAAGGCTTGGCAAGTAGTTTTAAATGCCAAGTTGAAGTGGCAGTGAAACTGCACATACATGCCTTGCAATGGCAGGCCTGAGACATGGTCAAAGGGCTACTTATGTTGGGGGAATCAGTGCTACCGGCCCACTAGACGCATTTAAGTTAGAGGCCCTGGGCACATCTAGTGCACTTTACTAGGGACCTATAGGTAAATTAAATGTGCCAATTGGGAATGAGACAATGTTACCATGTTTAGAGGAAAGAGCACTAGCACTTTAGCACTGGTCAGCAGTGGTAAAGTGAAGCAGAGGCGTAAAACCGGCAAAAATGAGATCAGAAAAAAGGAGGGAGGTAGGCAAAAAGTTGGGGGAAGACCACCCTAAGACTGTGAGGTCTAACAGTAAGTGTATGGTGTGATCAGAGATTCAGCAATAAGTTGAGGTCCTGTAATTTCACTTCTATCTATTCATTCTTCAACTCATTTTTTTCCCTCATCTTGCGTACGGAGGCTATAACAATGCCCCCCCCACCCAAGCATTCCCAGGAATCAGAGTAGGACCATTACGTTTCAAGTTAGGTACACCAAAAATACAGATAAATGATTGAATTCTATGACTAATAACTAGGGGGGGGAGCCAAGGAGGGCAAGTGAAAAGGGTTCATAACTGATGTCCGGAGACACAGAGGGAGCCAAGGCAATACAGCCAGGCAAAGAAATTAAATTTAAATGATTGCTTGGAAAAGGCGGGAGGGTTTGGTATTACCTTGCACCATGCAAAAAAGTATAAATGTTTAAGGTGATATATATGTGTTTCTTTGTTGTTTCATGTCCAAGATCACACAGTGGGTCAACAGCAACATAAGCTTTAATGTATATGGCGTGAAAATATTGCCATGCCAGTTCAACACTAGAAATAGCAGGCCTGATGTGTAAAACCACTTAGCATTGCAGTCCACATATTAAAAAAGCCTTGCTGAGTGTCATATGAAAGGGGTGGCCCCCATATCCTACTGCTTGGAAAGGAATGCACAGTTGCTTGGGGCCTCGTCGGCAGTCACAAGCCTGGAGTGGTTAACCACTGCTGAAGACAGCGGTGAACATTTACAAACTGCAAACCGCTGGCAGCTTCCATTGTGCGTGTGCAGGCATTGGGAGGCGCAGACAGGTGTCCAACAAATCCATGCTTGTTCTTCCCAATTTCCCCATCAATGTGTCTCACTATATGTGTGGTTGTGACCCACGAGCTTTAGGATAAAAAAAAAAAAAAAAAAGGAATGTGAATGTGAGTACTCGGTCTCATTATTGCTGTTCGCATTAACGCACAAGCCCATGTCTGTCCCAGTAATATTAATAAGGAGGGAGGCCGCACGCCAGTTCTAGAGAATTGTGCCTCTTTGATTCATGTGTGGGCTCATGCAGCATGAAACTTTAGTGAACAAAGGGCAGGGAAGCTATATAAAAATAAAATGCTACAGAGGGTGCAGCGAGAGTGGGAGGTGGTAAGAAACAGTACCTCAATCACACTGGGAGCAGCGGATAGGCACTGGATAAGTTCAACCAATCTGTGCTTCATCCTTGCGCCTTAGAAAGCATTGTAAGTGATGTTTCACCTGGACTAGCCAATTAGGGATGCTGCAAAGAAGAGTAACGTTGCAGCACACAAATGGTAAGCAGTGGGAGGGCTCTAAGCCCTTTCTTTGGACAAAAGTGTCTCGCAAGTGAGACGCATGTGCTAGCTCATGCTCTTGCAGGCTTGACCCAAGAAAAGCAAAGTACCCCCGAAAGTGTGCAAGCAGCAGAAGTAGAATGGGCGCAGCAAGGGAGCAGTACTTGGGCTATTCTAGGGGTAAGGGGGAACTTTGGGTCATGCACACGAAGAGGAAGTGAAGCCGGCACACGCTGAACAAAGAGCAGCAGGGAAATGACAGCAACTATGAAGCCAACCAATGGTAAGCAATGGGTGGGCTCTGAGGTCCCTGTAAGTACACAAAAAGTCTTGCAAGAGTCTTAGGCGACACCTGAAGAAGTGTCATGGCGGCAGTGCAGCAAATGCAGCTGATTCATTGAGGATCGGCCCACGGCAAGAGAAAGGGTTAGAAAACACACTGGTAATACATCATACAGCTGAAGCATTGCTGGAGGCAGAGGATAACTGAAGGGCACGTTGTGGCAGTGCAAGGTCAGATTCAGCCAATTCGGATGGAAGTGTGTTGTCGGGACTGGAAGGGAACTGTAGGATGAACCGAAATGCCATAGTTTACAGGAGGATACTGCGCCGACAAGCTCAAATGACGGGGTGTTGTGGGTGGGGGATGGAATGGGCCCATCCGCACTCGAAGTACCTCGGACCGAATGCCAGCGAGGTTCGGTCTTTCAATTACTTTTTGATTCCTGCAAATTACAGAGTTAGAACTGTATGAAACTTGTGGACGGTGAATTAAGATTTTTTAAAAAAATCTCCAGGGACTATAGAAACAATTCCCCATACATCAATGCTTGAAATGGAAATAGAAAATCATGGGAACTCACTATACCAGATTAACTGTTAGTTACGTAGACGTTGTGGTATTTCCTTTCAAATTAAGGAAGTGCAGGTACTCGTAGCTGAGCGTACCTGCCCATTTAAAGCACAGCTGTGCATACGTCAGCTTAGGCTTTTGATATAACTGGTTTGTTTTTATAGCGCTTCATACCACCGTTTCAACGTTTCTAATTGCTATAAATCACGTGTTACTTTCAAATTTGCAATGCGATACCCGAAGTAAACATGTGTAGCTTCTGTTCCAAAAACTACAGGCAAAATGTAAATGTTAAAAAAACGTGCGACGTTGTTAACAGGATTACTTTAGACTTCGTCAAAAAGAAGCCAGTCCAGTGAAGTTGCGAGGGAATGGATTTTTGGAAATTAAGTTAATTTGTAACACTCGAGTGGTTTCTCTCTTGCATGCGTCCAGCACAGTGGCCACCCTCCAACTTCTCGAAGGTTTTTCAATAGAGCTCACTTAGTGTGGTGCAATAGTGTGTCAATATTCGCAGCAAGGTTATCTTTTCTGGCACAAGCTGGGCACGACGGATATTTAGATGCCAGGGCGGGCTGGGTTCGTGGGCTGCTGAGGAAGCAGCTGGTAAGAGTAAGGGCTGCACAGCTGATGGAGTGTTTCATTGATTCTCGGCGGGTTTGCACGGTGCATGGAGGTAGTAAGTGCTCACGACTAGCAATGCTGACGCAGGGATGGAATCCTACTCATTAGAGGAGTATGTAGATTAGATTCAATGCTAATTGGACGAATACATTGGTCAACTGACTGACTGGAAAATACTCTCAGATGGGAGGAATGGAAAACCGTCCCATAGAGACAAATAATCCCCAGAGAAAACTCGAGTCAACAAAGGACAGGATAGTCCATATAACAGTAACAGAGTTAGAGCCGCTGAGGCATTTAATTGTTGTGAAAGGTAAGGGAAATTAAGAAGCTAGGAGTGTAGGGGCCAGGTATGGTAGTTTCCTTCCCCAGGAAGAGTGTCCCTCTTTCCATTACTTTCACTGCAGATAGATGGGTTAATGGCAAAGGTCACCGGCCACCGCCCGCAGAAAAGTGGAAACAACGTAGAATACCGCCGGGGGAGATTAAGTAAGGGCCGGCCAGTCCCCACTATCCGGCTTTTGTACGGGAGCACAAAAACTCTATATGTGCAGCGTTATCTCTCGAGCATGCCTGTGCTGCATTCCTGGGGCGGCGGGAAAGGGCCGCAGTGACTGACAGAGGGGAAGTCGCGTGCTGAAAGGCTGAGGCCCGTGCGATGGCGCGCAGGAAGCACGGGGCCTCCTGCCGCTTCACGCGAGGTGCGAGGGGCGCCCCTCCCTGGCAGCCGACGCCCCGGCATGCTGGGCGTCTAGCCAGAGCTCGGCAGTCTCAGCAAGGTAATCAGCTGTTTCCAAATGTAAAGACCGGAGTCCCCCTGATATAACATCTACTAGAGCCGAAGTGGGACTTATTCCTGGGGTACAAACACTTCAGGAGTATGGGGGTGAACGGTTTCAGAGGAATGTATAGGACTGCTTTAGAAGTACAATTCCCTGGTCCCAGTAAAGCACCACACGGTCCCTTTTGCAAATGTTCTCAGTGGTTTTGTGACGATATACTGTGACCCTTCGGTCACGTCCTGAGCACAGTCCCCCAAACGCCACAGAGCCACTGCACCCAATGCCCGTAGCGCACACTGTCCACACTGGGTACTGGACACAGGGTGTGGCCTTTGGTAACGCCCAGACCCAGTGTCCCTAGAGTGTGCAGCACGCTGCCTCCGGCGATGTGTAATACGCTGTGCGCACCCCAGTCCATGGTCCATCCCCTCCACAGTCTACACATAGAATTATATATATTATATGCAGCAAGCTATAGCTGGAGGCCTTGGGCTTTGTTCAAAACGTGCCCCCTGAGGGCAATGTATAGTGCCTTGAGCTCTGCCCAGTGCAGTGCAACTTTTTTTTTATTCTAAAATTTACATAAACGAAAGGTTTGCTGTACTAGGGTTACCATCGTTCAGGACTAAGCAGAGTTGTATCAAAAACAATTTCTTTACCATAGTTTCTGCATTTTTCTAAAAGTCAATTTTTCCTATTGTTTGTGGCTCCAACCTACTTGCAAGTCTGTGGTAAAAACAGATGTGTGAATCCCACTGGTGGTCCCAGAAAGTTATACATTTCTGAAAAGTAAATCAAGTTCTCAACTCAGCAAAGGGTCATTTGTGTAGATCTCTCTAGGTTTTCTCAAAAGATACAAACTGTTAAAAATTAAAAAAATTGACTAGGAAAACCTTTTCATCTCGGTCACAGTGGCCGATTTACAAAAGCAATGTACTTTTATGTCTGATAGACTTATCTGGTTGCTGGGATACATAGGTTTTGTTTGTTTGCCAAAACATATCCAGAGCCAAGAAATGAGATCCACCTTACAATGATTTTGTTGTATTTTTTATTAACATTTTGCAATCATGCTAAGAAATAAACATCTGTAGTATTGTTACAGTAGTTCCTCCATTCTGTCAATAGCGACATGTGCAATAAACATGTATTATTAGGCAATGGGAGGTGAAGCAGCCACCCAAAGGGGGGTAGGGGATATGCAAAAAAAAGGGGAAAAACAAGAGGGCCCCAAATCTGGGAAACACAGTGGAGTCCCAATTGCTCAATCCCAGCACTCTTACTCATGGACATCATCCACCAGTCGCACGCCTTGGACTCACGTACTGCGTGAGGCTGTACTCTGCTAGGTGATCTGACCTGCCTAAACATCTTGTAAAGGGGGGTGTGAAGAAATTTGTGTGCATGATTACAATGGCTTACATTTGAAACTATAAATGCAGAGAAATCCAACTGGCGATCATACATGTTCTACTTTTCTATGTTCCAACACTTGTCACAATAGAATCAGTACCCTACTTGTGTGACTGTGCCTAGCACCTGCAACACACCACACCTCAAAACACAACCTGGAGACATCCCATTTCACCCAGCAAAAAAAAAAATTAAAAAAAATAACATAAATAAATAAATAAAAAAACATATACATACATATATATATATATATATATATATATATACATATATATATATATATATATATATATATATATATATATATTTTTTTTTTACAATGTGGGTAACCACCCAGGGAAACTTACCAAAACCAGACATTTCAACTCAAAGTATGAATTATGCAGCAATGGAGCATGGAAGTAGGAACACATTGAGAGTCTACAACTCTGCTAGACCTTTCCCCTGGAGGAGGCAGCAGATTGGGGGCAAACCTCCAAATATATCTCCCTTGAGGGGCCCAAAGAATGTATTGCCCCTTTTGTGGGTGGAGGTATGGCCCTATGCGAGGGTGTGCTATCCCCACTCCTCTGTTTCTATTCGTGTAAATAAATCCCTGGTGTGTTGTGGGCTTTATACCACTCCCTGCCCCCCCCCCCCGAGCAGATAGGTCTGAAACTCCAGTGTGTCTGCGGGCAGGGTGGGGTGGGGCGGGGCGAACAACTGTACTGCCCCCTTTTGCTGTGGGAGAATAGCCCTATGCCAGGGATGGCCACCCGCTTTGTTAGTTTCCCTGGTGCCCAGTGGACTTTCTGATCACCTGAAGGGGCAGACAAGGGGTAAACCTCTCAATCTGCTTCGCGGGGAGGCAGACGGGCTGCAATTCCCCCCTTTTGGGGTTAAGGGCATGGTCCGATATGAGGGTGGGAAGCCTTTCTTTTGTTTGTAGGACTTTCCCTGCTGCTTAGTGTGCTTCCCCCAGGGAAGGTGGCATACATATTGGGGAAATTCCCAGTCTCCGTCCTTGGGGGCTAAACAGGGAGGCAGGGGGAGTTCAGAAATATAATAATTTCCCCTTCTGGGATGGGGCATGGCCCTATGCCATTATGGGCCACCACACCCATTATTATTATTATTATTAGTTTTCCTGTGGATAGTGGGATTTCTGCCCTCAACCCCCGGGGGAGGGGGGGGGGGGGGAGCAGACAGGGGTTACGCACCCCCATCCACCCCTCTGAGGGAGACTGAAAATACTGGGATGGGGTGGGGGGCAAGGAGGGACAGGTTCTTTCCCAAGGGGTCACTCCTATAAATAAATCCTTGGTGTCTAGTGGAAGTGCCAGGCAATCACATCCCACTGTGCTTTGCTGGATAAAGAGGTATCACTAGAAAGCAGAGTTTCGCAGCTTTCCAGCACTACCTCAATTTTTGCTTAGTTCCGTGCGCGATAGAAGAACGGATCCCAAAATAACTTTCACCTCTTCAATAGGAACAAACAGGGCATATGGGAATACACTTCTCATACATAGTCCTATTCGGTCCATAACGATTTCTGAGTTTACTACCTGTCAATCACTAAATTGAACACTTGTACGAGTGAGAAAATGGCATTTTGCTTCAGCCGTTTCTCATCAATTCAGCGAGGTGAGCCTCTATTGCTCACTGTCCATTTTGTTCCTAGTAATTTCGGTATATTCCAATACAACTGCTTTTCACGGTTGTGGGTAGCATAATGTTGAAATACTGCAAATCTCCCTGCAAGACATCTCCCTAATCTTCCTTAAGTGCTCCGTCCATCTCCACCGCCTATAGGAATCATTTTCACATGCGTAAAGGGCGCCCCATAACTGTGTGGGATTTCTCAGATAATTGCTGATTAATCATTACACAAGACGCATAATAAAGAGAAGTCCCTACCTCGTGTCAACAAGTTATTCTTCACTAAGCAGATCAAGAAAGAGCCTGGCACTCTGGTGAACTGAGATAGAGGCTGCCCCCCAGGCAAGGAAGAAATCACTCGTTTATACACTACAAAAGAAGGGGTCCACCTACGTGTGTAGTATTCAGACTTACCTAGCTAATTAACGCATTTCGTCTAAACCCTCTTCCATCCTTTCTTTATAAATTTATGTCATATGTTCTGATCACAAAACCTGCCCGTAAGGTGCCCCACTACCCTCGTGGCTCGGTCTACGCTACAGACATACTGTAAATACATTTACACGCTTCGAGGTTATCTCCCAAGGCACAGTGTCTGTCAGATCACCTCTGCTCCTTTTCCCTCAATAACCAACCCACCTGCAGATCAGAAACAGTCTCTTCGGCTGCCTTCCTTTCTCGGGTCCTTTTCAGCCCTGTGATGAGAAGTGATCCATGTGTATCTGCTTTGAACAGTGAAACCTGCAGAGCACAGGGCAGACTTGCAACACACCTGAAAAGGCAACTGCAGCAAAGAGCCTTGTACAGGTGAACTCCGGCTGGGCACCTGCGATCTCGGATGGGCATGCAGGCATTCTGTACTGTTTAAAGGTAGACACACCCTTGCTCCAAGCACTCAGGTTGCTTGCCGCCCAAGAGGGCTCAAGCCTTAGTAACCATTCACACACTGTTATCACTGAATGAGTAATTGAGTAGTGTAAGGTGGGGGTTATGGAGAATTGCCTACCATCACTTTCGAATTTCAGTGGTTTTCTGTGTTTCGGTCTGGAGGGTAGTGCAAATGTTTGCAAGATGTCATATAATCTTCAAACAAAGATTCTAGTGTAGAGAACGGGCTTTAACTGTGTCCCTTTGTTGGTATTTTTCCTAATCGCATCTTAATTGGACAGCAGTTGAGCAGCCCGCCAAGCAAGTGGTTTAATAGCACATAACTGATGGAGACACAGTTAATGCAGTCTCAGTCGAAGGCTGAAAGAATGGGTTTTCATGGTGTAACTCTTTCACAAACACAGTAGGAAAGGTTGTTTATGTGGTGAGCTCTGAGAAAAAACGTAGAAAATGCATCAGGAAGGGATATTACATTAACCCAGTGCTTAATTTGCGCTTGTTGTTTCCGGTGTGGAGCACCGGCACTTATTTGTGAGGGCCGGGGCTTATTCTTCTGCCTCAAGCATTTGCTGGGAGCAAAAGACACATATGGGAAAGACGGAAGAAGGAAAAAATAAAAAGCGTCATAAAGGGAGAAAGTAGAAAGTTGCAGGATGAGTGGAAGGGGCAGGGGTGGCGGTAAATGGATTGAAGAGGCCCGAGATAGCTTCAGGATTACGCCGCCTCAGTATTCAGTGCTGGCAGATTTAATTACAGCAGTCTCGTGTTTAAGAGAAGGGCTTTGAGCACCGGCACCTCTTTATTTACAAATTAAGCACTACATAAACCCCTTGACAAATGACATAAGTAGCAGCTTTGTATTGTCTAATACCAAGACTTTCGTGTATAGGTTTCCTCTAGTACAAGAGGGGATGTGGAGATCTAGATTTCATTGTGTACATTTGTAATTTTTATGTTGCATATGTAGTTGGGTGCAAATTAAACTACTTTTTTTTTCAAGACACCAAACTAAGCCCCTTTATTTTTTAAACCAACTTTATGAAACAGTTATCTATTTCAGTTACAAGAGTAATCTATATAGCATCATCCAGATCCATTCAGCATATCTGGCGTTCATTCTTTAGAAAGGTTAGTAACATTTGAAACAGCATTTTATTGGTGAAAACAGGTGTAGTGAAGTAAGTGTTTTTGACCACTTTGCACCTGGATTAGCTGTCTAGTGTTCACCAGTTGCAGACTACATTTTGTATTCAGTTTAGCTGCCTATTGACTTTATGGTAGCATTATGCACTGCCATGTTAAATCTGTTCCTATTTTTCCCACAATGTAAACTGTGCTTGTTTTCGTGCTTTTTCTCACCAAAGAGCTAGGACATATCGTGTAAGAGCTAGTACATAATATGGAGGAGTTAGGCAATCAGCACAATAAAAATGTACCAGACTGATGTTTATAGTGCAAGCAGGGAACAGTTTGACTTTGGGAGGGGTTCCTTGGGATTCTGGCAAGGTCCCAAAGCATTTCTTTCAAAGCTTACCTAAACTAGCCAGCATTTTTTAATATTTTTTTTTTTGATGGGAGGGTTTTTTCTAGAAAGCCCTTCTCCGGTTATTTTAGATATAGAAAAGACCCAGTGAGAGAGTGGCCTCAATTAGGATTCTTGACGTCAGATGCCTGATATTTTTCCCGTGAGGTTGGTAATCGCTTTCTCGCAGGCGAAAGAGGTCATCGTCTTGCTGGCATGAGAAAGATGAAGCGCTTGGCAGGCCCTACGGTGATAAATTGTTACTTCATTATTTGCTTTGCATAATATAATATAACTACATATCTTTGCTGTGTACATTGCAGTTGAGAATCATTTTGGTATGTTTCCTTTCATTGCTGTGACTATTTTTTTAGATGTGTGTTTTCAACATGCTAACCTCCTTTTTAGGAACCTCGTGGTGAAATTATAATAAATGTCTTCTTTGAACTGAAAAGTGCATTCCAGAGATTTTTGTCAGCTCGGTCATTAGTGAAAGCAAAACAGGGAACTTTAGTTAGTTTTCAGAAAAAAATGACATTCTCATGCTGATGGGTTTCTATGTACAAGCTCTCTTGTGCATGAATAACACATTCTTGTTGTTAATGTCCAGTGTTAAAAAGTCATTTTGAACTGGTGCTCCATCTATTGCTAGGATTTGTCTAAATCTCATTTAATGATCCTTTCGTTCCCGCTGTGTTTATAGGGGTTGGTAGAGGGTAAAATTGCATTTGGGAAGATCGCTTTTTAATATTAGTCTGGAGGGATGTGCACACCTTAATTTAATCATTTTATTTCATATTGTCGCTCTCAGTCTTTTCATTGAGTAAAAGTTCTAAATTGTAGTCCACTATAAATTGATGGTTGGGGGTCTGTAGCTTTCCATTTTTCGCAATGGTTAAATTTGTCTGGCAGTAGAAGCAGATTGAGGAAAATTGCCTATTGGGGATGATACTGGAAAGAGACCTTCCTCTTCCATTCTCCTGAACAGAACTGTTAAGGGATAAGTTGTAGCTGCATATTTCTTATGCCCTCGAAAAGTAAGAGAATCTCTATTCAGAAGTTATGCATGCAATTACACTTCCATCACATAGGGAGACAGGCACCTTGTACCTCGCAACCTCTCCAACAAAGCAGAACCGACCATCATAACTTTCAGGTGAACGGATGTCATACCATCGGATCATTTAAAAAAAAAAAAAAAAAAAAACATTTTCCTTGTACTCAACACAGGACACAGTTGTGCAGCTCTCATCCATATCCACACCCACATGCTTTCTGGTATTTCCTCTCCCATCTCATCCGACCATTTTATTGCACATGATAGTGTTTGTATGGCCTGAGTGCGTTCTAATGCTTTCTGTAGGTGGGATATGGCTTTTTAGAGTCGCCATCTATCATCAAGTCCTTTATTTTAGTTGCATCTCTGCTACTCTCCCCCCTTCTATTTGCTAGTTGTCTTGTCCAGTGCAATAACTGGATAATTCAAAGAGTCTAATTCGGACACAGTTGAAAAATCAGTTGCCCACTGATCCCAATATTTAGTGTTCCCTCAATGAGCAATGTGCCCAATATGGTAAGAGGAAGATCCCCAGTTCAGCTGAGACACCCATGGTCATTCATGCCGCAGTTTAAATGTAGGGGTTCCCACAAAGGGTGTCACTGGTGACTGCTACATTGTCACCTGTTTAATTCTGACGCTTTATTCAAGCATTGTACTCTAGCGATCAATGACGTCAACAGGGAACCCAGAATTTTGTGTGCCCTTGGGGGAACACATAAGATGTTGTAGCAGTATGGTGCTGATTTGTTGTTGTACCTAGCACCACAGTTTAATGACATCTGGCTTTTGCTATTTGATGTGAATCACTATTTTGCAGACACTATCTGTGTGACTAGAATGCCTCTGTTTGGTTCTGGGGCATCTAACCCTCCCCTGTATGGTCTTAGATAAAGTATAGTATTTATCCCTGGAGTGGGATAGACTGTGTGGATTGCGGTAGGGTAAACTGGAGTGAAGTGGGGTGCTTTAAAGATAGATAGATCAGAGTACAGTAGTTTGGAGTAGGGTAGTCTGGGGTGGAGTTGGCTAAAGTGGTGTGGAGTAGATTGGAATGGAGTAAACTGGGTTAGGGTGGGATAGGTCGGAGTGGGGTAGACCGAGTGGGGAACATTGGAGTGGGACGTACTGGATGGGGCAGATTGGAGAAAGGTATTATGGGATGGAGAGAGATTGAGAAGGGTGGATTTGGAGTGAGGTGGGTTAGATTGGACTGAAGTGGGGTGGATCTGAGTGGCATGTGAAGTGAAATGGAGTGGGGTAGATTGGGAGGAGTGGAATGGAGTATGATAGCCTGAGGTAGAGTGGAATGGGATAGATTGGGTGGAATGGAGTGGGGGTAGACTGGGGAGAGTGGAGGTGGATAGATAGGAATGGAATCTCGAGTGCAGTGAGATAGATTGAGGACGAGTGGGGTAGATTGGAGTGGAATGTAGTGGGGTAGATTAAGGGGGGGTAGATTTGGTGGATTCAAGTGGGGTAGATTAGGATGGGGAAGACTGAAGAGGGATGAGTGGGGTCCTTTGGGGTAGGGTAGATTGGAGTAAATTTGGGTCGACGAGTGTGGTAGAGTGGAGTGGGGTAACTTTTGGTGGAGGGGAGTGGATTGGACTGGGGTGTCCTGGAGTGGAGATGACTGGATTGGGGTGGATTGGGTAGAATGGAATGGGGTGGACTTTGGTATACTGGAGCAGAGTGGGGGTAGATGTGAGTGGTGTAAGGGAGAATGGTGGGGAGTGGGATAGGTTGGAGTGGGGTGGGGTTGACTGGGTTAGATTGAGGGAAGCAGAGTGGAGTGAAAATGGCTAGATAGGAGAAGACTGGGGTAGAATGGGATCGAGTGGGGTAGACTTACTCATAGTGGAGTGGACTGGGGTAGATTGGAGTGAAGTAGACTGGGTTAGAGAGTGATAGATAGAAGTGAGGTAGACTGGAGTGGGGTAGATTTGGGTGGATAAATTGGGTTGGTAGGTTGGAGTGGAATGTGGCAGAGTGGTGTAGAGTTGAGTAGGGTAGAGTGCAGGAGCATGGAGTGGCACAGATTTGAGTGGAGTTGAGGAGTGCAGAGTGGAGTGGCATGTCGTGGAGTCTCGTGGAGTGGCATGGCAGAGTGAGAGCGTGGAGTGGCTAGGGTGGGGAATGCATGGTGTAGCAGCGCAATGCCATTATAGGCACAACTTTTTCAATTGAGATATCCATTATATTGCACTGAAACACGGTTTTACTGCACACAAACGATAATGTGTGCAAGTGTCATCACCTAGTGCATTAATATGTTTTGATCGTATTCACATATTTGTTTCCACCACACTTCAGAATTACAAAAAAAGTCCTTCATTTGCATTAATTCGGATATATTCTGAAACATCAGAAATGTTTTTTTGTGTGTGTACTAAGCGGAAAAACACATCTGACACCCTTTCCTCTTACATGGGTACTCAGCTGGATTGTCACATGAACACTCTCACTTTGAAGTCAGAGATAGAAAAATAAACACCAATTTCCCTGGAAAAGAGAGCCTGGCATTTGACCTTGGTCTTTGAACGCATTGCAAATGCGACAAGATAATAAGATTTAAAGGTCTGTTTAAAGAAAGCAAGTTAGTGGAAGGATACCGTAAGCAAAGTTTGGGCAACAGTGGGATGAATTCAAGCTGTAAATCATAAAGCAAATAAAGCCAGAAAATAGAATGCAAGCAAATGTGAGTTACAAACCTCAAAGCCAATGGTAAGCAACAGGCGGAAGGCATTCCTAGGCTGCGACCTAAAAATAAGACAACGCTTTCTTTTCGAAAATATATTTTAGGGAAAGGGTGTGCAATAGGTGATCACACTATTCACTTCCAAATGGGGAAAAAAAACTGCCCCATCTTTTGCATTAAGACACCGAGCCTGCCAAATCACTTGCTGTGACCAGTTGAGAAAAAAAAAACCTCAATAAAAACCGGTACTAAACCTCTTTTCTTTAGGCTAGATCACTGCAATCTTCAAAGTTAACCATTTCAGTTGCAATTTTGTCTATTTCTATGCCTCTTTGTGAACATCTTTAGTGCAGGTCATGAAATCCGGAGCAGAAAGTCATAGATTAGTCAAACATCTTTTTGCACCTCAAATATGCAAGCACTGGGATGGTGAGAAAGGGCATGGGTAATTAGGATGCGAACTGAAAAGCAAAGTCACAGAGGAACAATGACATACTGAAGAGCCTAATGTCCGATCGCAAATTACCAACCACCGGCTACAGACAAGAAGTACACCTCTCAATATCCATTAGAACCCAGAGAATACAGCACCCCCGTAGCAAGCACGGAAACACCAATGGTTTGCAATTTATGTGGGACTCCCGATTGTTGGGAACTTCTGGAGCAGCAGTATTGAAGAGACCTATTTCTTGCGCGAGACCCAGGTTACTCCCGATTCCAAGAGATGATCCCCTTCAGATTGCCAAGCTGACACCGCTAGGGTTGTAGAGACTGCACTGGTTCAACCCAAAAAGCGTATAATGTTGGCAGAAATGAGCCTGCCCTTCCTAAGGATGCATCTGGATGTAGGATTTCTTGTGAACAAGAATGAAAATCACTCTGCTTCACAAAACTCTGTTAAAGGAGTCATATCTGCAAAAGCGTCTGCTTTGTTGCTTTAGGGTGCAAATGCACCGATTCCTGTATGTAAAAAGTAACAGAAATTAAGAATGTACATAATGTAAACCTCTACGATCTACAGTGAGCTGCGTCACAGAGAGGGACCCCACCGCTCCTCACCATAGTCGGTGACTCTGGGCTCTTCTGCCCATATTGTAATGCACTTTTACACCATACAAGGTTGGTGTATTATGTGCCATAAAAAATAAAGCACCCACTTTTAAAGATAGGACTGATTAGGGAGAGCTGTTTGTGAGGACGAGAGTTGCCCACTCTTGTTCCTATGCCTTTCTGCATACAGTGTATCCAACAGCACCCAGCTCTTGGTGGCACAGTAGCAGAAAAAGTGGGGGTGCTTGTTATACATTTGTCCGCGTTAGCAGAGTGAGTGCGGATGCTCTTTCATATTGACTAGATACAGAGCTTCTTTGACACATACCGGGCTGGGAACGGCGATGAAGTGTTACCCCCAATCTTGTTTAAGGTTGGACTGAGGGACATGTGCTGGGAATAAGGAGCAGAGGCAAGTAGTACAAAACTGAACATAATCAGGGAGGAGGACCAAATACGTGATAGATATTGATGACTGCATCTCTCTGCTTCAGTGGAGAAAATATATAATATGCATGATTTACTGCCCTTTGAGCTGGTTTATTCACTGCCTAACCTAGCACGTATCAGTGCACAATGGGCCTTCTCCACCAGACAGCAAGTAAACCGTTTCTATGAAGGTAAGCCAGATCCACGAATGAAGCACGTGTTGCAGATGTCATGGGCCCAGTTGATGAGAATGAGGCTGTAGGGGCCGAGAAGAGCTGAAGGGGCATTCTATCCCAGCAGTGGTGGAAAGCTCACAGAGTCTACCGGTGGGCAGTGGTCTACACCGAGGCACAGTATCACACAGCAGGCGTAAATAACAGAGGGGAAGAACAACAAACACCTTGTGTTTAGGGTTTAGCTCTAGGCTACTACCAGTAAACCAAACTAAGACTTTCTGAAACTCGATGGTCCCGGTGTGATTGCCATGACATTTGCTTTCCAATTTACAATAGTATATAAATAGTGATTCCATATGCTAGGCTGTCAAGGGGGCGGAAAGTGGCGACTCGGCACAGGATTTGCTCTGTGCATTTATACAATCAGACCCTGAACAGTCACATTCCTCAAATGTGTTGGCAATATACCAAGAGCTTAAATCTGGAGGCCTCATCATCACAATCCTCTGAGTATTGTAAAACAACAATACACCCGGCCACCTTCTCGCTCCAGTTACACTGCATGCACTCTTAACTGTATGGATGAAGAAAGATCTTCCTGAAGCTTTTGTACCCTGTAAGGATAATGACTTCATTACAATTACAAAACAATTGACCTTGGAAAACTCATCTCTCAGCACAAGACCCACGCATGTACACATTTCTAAAACTGTACCGAAAAGCGAGTTTCACAACAGGAATGGCTCACTGCAGCATCCTCGTGTGTGGGACCTCACAGGTAAACAATAAACCTGCGTGGGCTACTAGTACCTTTAGAATGCAGCATAACAAAATAAAATGATGGACGGAGTGTTGAAACTTTTCAAACACTCATCCCCAGTCACTGATTTGGGTTTAATCCATCGTTATTTTGCTCGCCACGTCACCCCAGTTTGGACCCAGCCATATGTAAATCAGTCTTGACCCTGTTCCCCATGGGAACAGTCCAACCCGAACCGCCAGGCCAGGTCCTCCCTGGACAGGAAATAAGCATCCTGGAACTGGTTTCAGGGTATCACCCTTTATCAGCCAGGCTAGCTTGAATCCAATGGAGTAGTGAGCAAGGGACCCACATCTGGGCATACCCTAGCCACCTAGGCCACAGACGGAAACGTCACAAAACAAAATAACATGACGGGCAGTGTTGAAACTTTTCACTCTCCCCTAGACACAGAGCTGGTTTAATCCATCGTTCTTTTGCTCGCCATGTCACCCCAGTTTGGACCCAGCCATTTGCAAATCAGTCTTAATCCTGTAACCCAAAGGAACAGTCCAGCCAAACTGCCAGGCCAGGTCCTCCCTGGACAGAAAACAAGCATCCTGGGATTAGTTTAAGGGCACCACCCTTCACCAGCCAGAATAGTTTAAGTCCAGTGGCACAATGAACAAGGGACCCACGTCTGGGCATACCTCAGCCCTTCAGAATGGCAGTCAAGGAGATTCACAGACCAGTAACTGAACTGACATCAGCAAAATGCACTTCAAAACGGTCTTAAGTGTAGCCCAGAGAGCAATGAAGTGCTAACTTCCAGAAAAGGAAGGCTATTGCTGAACTTCCAAAGAGTGGGGCTGTCACCCACAGAGGGGCCTCAACAAAAAAGGGGACAGGAACAGCTTTAAAAAGTGCAAAGGAAGTCATCAGAGGCATTGAAGGATGGATTACAAAAACAAATCATCCTACCTTTTGTAAGGTTTCTGCGAGGATATTTGGTGTTTCTAAGAAGTTAGAAACTATTAAAATATAGAAATTGAATCATTTAAAACCCATTTAAACAAATGCCTCCAACTTTATAAAAATATCTAAAAACTATTTGCAAACTAATTTAAACGTAAAAAATCATAAACATGTCAATTAACCGGAACACCGAAAAATATAGTTTTCAACATAGTTAACAATTCCAACTTTTTACAAAAACCTCTGCAACGATTTAGAATCGTCAAGCACGTCATCTATTAGTAGGGGCTGTTATCCAGTTGTTGCAGAGTTGCATTAATAAGGGGCATGGGATGTCGCCCCTGCTTCAGAATTTGACCGACAGTCAAGTGATGCAGGGCACTCATTACCTGCCCCTGTGCCTCCCTTCATAAAACATCAACATGCACCGAATACTACCATGTTACTGGCAGTTTCTGCTGTTTATTCCAGCCATGCGAGCAGGGCTTTGGGGCTGCATAACTGAACCCACGCACTCTGCCAGTGAGCAGCTTGTTCCAGCAGCAAGCACTCCCGCATGTGCTAGACTGCTGCAGTCTCTCTGCCTTCCTGGCTCCCCCTAACCCCACCACAAATACCAAACCCCACGGCTCACCTTGGGCTACAACAGGAGGTAACAGAAAACACTGCAGGTTCCAAGTTAGATTATGCCCCTGGCCGTAAAAGGGTGGCACAGAAAATCACCCTTGCCACCTTCTGCATCAACAGTCCAGTGCACTAACCCGGAAGGACTGGGAGCTGGGTGAAGCGGCCTGCCATCCCAACAGATCTGCACCAGCTGCAACACACGGTGGTGAAAGGAGGAAGAGTCTTGTACGCTCCTGCCCAGTAGGTTGGTCCCAAACGCAGGGTTTTCTTACCCTGTCTAACAGGAGAGAAACCGATGCTATGCTATTTACTTATGCCATATTTGTTCCTGTCTGAAGCCTAGCCACATCACTGCTGCAGGGTCGGTGTGACTGTGGCGCAGGCATTGCCTCTTCTTGTGCTTTACTTACACGACAACTAGGGTTAAACTACACCCCTTAGGATGCGCCACCTATCATCACTCTATAAAAGCAGCACCGTGTCTGATGAACAACCACCTTCTGTCCAACTCATTCCACCATCCAAACAAAATGTATTTATTTGCCCTCCCACCACTTTATTGTGCTCTACAAGCTCTAACTCTACTGAAATGCTCAAATCCTATGTAGCTGGTGCAGGCCACCAGGTGAGCAGCAAATCCTATATGGGGCGCAGGCCATCAGGAGAGCAGCAAATCCTATGTAGCTGGTGCAGGCCACCAGGTGAGCAGTGAATCCTATATGGGGGCGCAGGCTATCAGGAGAGCAGTAAATCCTATGTACCTGGAGCAGGCCATCAGGAGAGCAGCAAATCCTATGTACTTGGAGCAGGCCATCAGGAGAGCAGCAAATCCTATGTAATTGGCACAGGACACTAGTATAGCAGCAAATCCTATGTAGTTGGCACAAGCCATCAGGAGCGTAGTAAATCCTATGTGGTTGGCGTAGGCCATCAGGAGAGCAGCAAATCCTATGTGGTTGGTGCAGGCCATCAGGAGAGCAGCAAATCCTATGTAGCTGGCACAGGCTATCAGGAGAGTAGTAAGTCCTATGTGGTTGGCACTGGACATCAGAAGCGCAGCATCAAGTTCTCCGCGAATAATGACCATTACTGCATAATTAGCAAATCACTTTAGCTTACTGATACTCAACTTGTGCGGCCCTCCTGGCCTTTTCATCCGGACCCTGGATGAACAGCAGCACCAGGCTGCTGTTTACTGACAGCACGAACAATAAAAATGTTAAACAAGCAAGCATTTGTTTAAAAGTTAATTGGTGTTAAAGAAACGAATTGGGCAGTCCTGCACGCTTAACTTTAGAAACAACTTAATTTTTAAATGCATCGTGCAGCAACAGTGTAAAAATATGACAATCTCTCAAAATTCAAAAAGTGTATTTATTTAACATGCAGAACCTTTTCACCTGGGTACATCAGATTATATGAGTGCACTCAAAAGTATTCATTTATGAGTTATAGTTTTCAAACATGAATTTAGAAACAAATGTCTTCCCTCCACACTGACAATGCAAACATTGAACTAAAGAGGCAAATCAGTTGTTACTTGCACTCTAGGTGGTCGGTGTTCTTTTATACATGGACAACATTATAGTTTATTAAATCAAACACAGCAGAAGGTTTTGAAAGGCTCACGTGTATTTGAAGGTCCTCCTATATGTGATAATGAAGGCCTAGGATCACACAATAAGCTACGGTGAAGAAGCCGGGATTAATCCCTGGTTTTCCAGTTTCACGTTGTTCAATTCAGCCACTAGATGTATGTGCTTCGCTTACCCTACACCGCCCAACCGCCGCCCCGCTGGCATCTATGCGCCCCTTGCTCACATCACACACCGAACGTTTTGGCCCCTGGGAAAATGTTTGCGAGTGCTCATGCTTTAGCCGTTTGCCAAAAGATTTAACCGCGAGCACAATTACTTAAGTCACTTTATTTTCCTTTGCAGTTGTTGAAAGGTGGTGAACCAGCCCAATAAATGACACTGACTGCAGCAGAGACGTAAGAGGGAAACTATCACTGGATTACAGAAGGACTGACCAACGGGAGCCCATTTCGGAAAAAAACAAGAGTGACACATTAAGGGCGGGATGCAGCATGAATTAAATGCCACACAAGTAGCTTTTTTGTATTAAAAGAAGCATGCATGGTTGTCCTAAGAGCCCTTGCCCGCACTGCTGAGGGATGGAAAGTCTGCATTCCAGAGCGCGCCTCTCTTCCGCCTCTCTACATCCCTCGTCTCGGTCACTCTTGCAGGTTCCTTTCATGCATGCTCTCTTTCTCACAGTTTTCCCATCTTTCGCTTGCTTCTTCCTGCTCCCTTTTCCGTCATTGTCCGATGGTGAAAAGGAAGTACCGGCCCGCACAGATGAGTGCCGGTGCTCACCACCTGCACCCACATACACAAATTAAGCCCCGCATACAAAATGCATGGGCGTAATTTAGGGGTCGCAGCTGAGACCCCTGGCACTGTCTCTGCAACCCCTGGCCTCTTGGGGGGGATAGAAGGATGAGTGCCAAGTACACAAGAGCAGCCCCGCTTTCCTCGTTTTCAGCTAACATGTTATAACTCTAATAGTGAATAATTGTTTAGTATTCACTTTTAATAAAGTATTAGCTATTATAAATAGTTCTTTAATAGAGAATGAATTGAAATCAATTTGCTGGAATAGGACTCTCCTGACAGCTGTGGTTAGTTAAAAAATGATTTAAAATCTATGTTTTGTACGTGCTGGGGGGAAGGGGGTGTGAGTGAGAGAGCAAAAGTTAAAGGGGTGTGATGGCACCTCCACTACCCCTGGCATTTTGGCGAATTGGGGTTCATGACAAAACGGCTGGACTACAGTAAACTAAAAGGAGAACACCCAAGGTATTCGTGACGGTGCACCCACGGGGCCTTAACTATGTTTCAAGAACCGAAAGTGCCTTCTGGTTGGTCCTGCGAGGGGTAGGAACGCTGTTCCCTCCAATACAAGGCTGCATTCCCCAAGCACACGTAACACGCCCAGTGAGACTTTACCCCCTTGCTGGAATGTAGCAGCACGTGCACAAATAAAGCCACACGGCAGTACACAATGCAGACACGGGCAAAAAGTCACAGAGGAGCCAGCAATGACGAATAGGACCGAGCCCTCGCTTGGACGGCTCCAAGACAGACGCGCGTGACGACCCACTTTAATTAAAGGCCCCTCGGCTGAAGGCCGGCCTGCCATGACACGATTCCAAGTCTGCTGGCGGCTCACACCCCGACAAGGACTGGCTGCAGGATGACGTTTCCTGCCTCAAGGTTACAGCACCGCGCTGAGTGCCTCAGAGGGGCGACGTTCGTACACACCCCAGGCGCGTTTTACTGGCAGAGGAGAGACGCGAGGTGAGCACAATTTGAAAAACAGGAAGGCGGACAGGCTAGTCCAACAGTGTGTGCGTAAGTGACCTCAGCCTGGAGCATTAGGCCGGTTGCAGAGATCTCACACGAAACTGCCACGGTCAGCAGGCTAAGGGTGAAAGTCACCCACGAGCCGTGCTCCAGAATACGGATCACTGAAATCCCCTCCCCCCGAGGCGCTGACTGGAAGAGGGAGCAGGCGGGAAGAAGCGAGGACTGCCCTTCCCAGGCACGTGCAAGTGGGGAGCCGTGCTGTCAACATCCAAAGAGAGATTTAAAATACAAACCATGGTAACTGTGAATTACCTGCCTACACAACGTAAGGCAGCAACAGTAATGCACCGCATAGAAGGAAGTTTGCACAGGCCCACTACCTAGGCCTGGGTGGAATTTTAATTACGCGGGAGTAATTTTGGTGATTTCGTGTTACCCTTTTGACATGGAATTACCAATTCACATAATTATGAGCTTTTTGGCACAAAAATCCTACCGCAGACCCATAGGAACGCCAAACTTGGCTAGCGCGAGTGACCGTTTGTGTTCTGTTGCATTTAGCGCTATTTTCTTTGCATAACATGCATCCCTCAGGTCTATCTGAACGTGAGGTGCATTTTGTGCAAAAAAAGAAAATAGTGGTAAAGAACGAGTTACTTACCTTCGGTAACGACTTTTCTGGTGGATACATTAGCTACCTGTGGATTCCTCACCTGATGAATACTCCCATGGCGCCAGCATTCGACGGAAATCTTCTTACTAGTCTCTGCACGTCGACGAGGACGTCACTCTAGCCCACGCGACGCCGTCTGACGTCATACAGGCAATAAGAGGTCCTCGCCGACGTGCAGATGACAGTACCAACATTTTTTACGTGCATGAGAATAATAATAACCCAATGTAATGAAAGAGCAAAGCAACATCTCTTAATATTGTAAATCACACAACATTGCAATAAAATAGCTGTAGATTTAATATAACCTTTTTTTTTTTTTTTTTTTTAACAAATAAATATACTTATACATACGAATCATGTATATACACAATATATATAGATTTATATATAAATATACACATATATACAAATATCATATATGCAAAATGTATTGCAACTTTGAAGACCAAAAGGAGCACACTCAAGGATTGCTTGGAGAGACCAAAAAGGCAACGGGGAGGCGGGTGGGACCGTGAGGAATCCACAGGTAGCTAATGTATCCACCAGAAAAGTCGTTACCGAAGGTAAGTAACTCGTTCTTCTGATGGATACAACTACCTGTGGATTCCTCACCTGATGAATAGAGTCCCAAAGCAGTACCACGCCCGGCGGTGGGTGCCTAAATGGTCAAACCAAGAAATCCTGCAGCACTGACCGTGCAAAATGACCGTCCCTTCTGACCTCAGAGTCCAAACAGTAATGTTTCACAAAAGTGTGAAGGGACGACCAAGTTGCGGCCTTGCAGATGTCGACCACAGGAACACCCCTGGCCAAGGCCGAAGAGGCCGACTTAGCTCTGGTGGAGTGAGCTCTAATGCCCTCAGGCGGATCCTTCTTTGCCAAAGAGTAACAGATTTTAATGCAAAGAACAACCCACCTGGAGAGTGTTCTCTTGTGGACTGCCTTTCCTCTCGCCCACGTATCCGACAAACAGCTGATCCTCCAGCCTGATATCCTTCATTCTGTCGATATAGAAGCTCAACGCCCTTTTTGGGTCCAGGCGATATAGTCTTTCTTCCTCCTTTGAAGGATGAGGCGGAGGATAAAACGTGGACAAAGTGATTGTCTGAGCCAAATGGAAGGGTGAAACAACCTTCGGAAGGAAAGCAGCCTTGGTCCTCAACACCACCTTATCCCCATAAAACGTTATATAAGGGGGTTTAACCGATAAGGCCTGCAACTCACTCACTCTCCTTGCAGATGTTATAGCTACCAGGAATACTGTTTTAATAACCAAATACCTTAAGGGGCAAGAATGCATAGGCTCAAAAGGGGACCCCATAAGGAAAGTCAGGACCAAGGACAAATCCCATTGCGGCATAACGAATGGTTTTGGAGGATATTGATTCAAAAGACCTTTCAAGAATCTGAGAACAATAGGGGATTTAAATAGCGATGGTTGGTCTGGAAGACAAATGAAGGCTGACAAGGCCGACAAATAACCCTTAATGGTAGCCACTGCACAACCTTTCTGCGCTAGAGACAGTGCAAAAGACAAAACATGTGACAGATGAGCATGTAAGGGATCAATCTGTCTCTCTCCACACAACAAATTTAGACCACCTATTAGCGTAGATAGATTTAGTGGAGTGAAGCCTGGCCGCTAAGATAACATCCACTACATCAGGCGGGAGAGAGAAGGAACTCAGGTTGCCCCGTTCAATCTCCAAGCATGTAGGTGCAGACTCTGGAGGTTGGGGTGTAAAACCTGCCCCTGCGACTGCGAGAGGAGGTCTGCCCTGAGAGGGAGACGGAGCGGAGGGCACAGTGAGAGTTGGAGAAGGTCGGAGTACCATACCCTCCTTGGCCAATCCGGAGCTATTAAGATGACTTGGGCCCGGTCTTGGCGAATTTTCCTCAACACTCGAGGAATCAAGGGTATGGGGGGGAAACGCGTAAAGCAACTGGTCGCACCAGGTTATCTGAAACGCGTCCCCCAACGCTCCCTGCATCGGATACTGGAGGCTGCAGAATAACGGGCAATGCGGGTTCTCTAGAGTGGCAAACAGATCTATCCGAGGAAACCCCCATCTCTGGAAGATTAGACAGACTTGATCTGGATGGAGACGCCACTCGTGGTCTGCCGAGAATTGGCGACTGAGACTGTCCGCACGTACATTCAAGACCCCGGCCAGATGATTTGCCACCAAGCAAATCTGATGGTCCTTTGCCCAGGACCATAGCCGAAGAGCTTCTCTGCAGAGAAGGTACGACCCTACTCCTCCCTGTTTGTTTATGTACCACATCGTGGTAGTATTGTCCGTCAGGACCTGTACCGACTGACCACGAAGGGATGGGAGGAAGGCCTTGAGAGCCAGACGTACAGCCCGTAACTCCAACAGATTGATATGAAACACCTGTTCCTCTGGAGACCAAAGCCCTTTGATCTCCAGATCCCCCAGATGAGCTCCCCATCCTAGGGTGGAAGCATCCGTTATGACCGTGGCCACTGGTGGCGACTGCGCGAACGGCTTTCCCTGTGAAAGATTGTTGCCCGCAATCCACCACTTCAATTCCACAGCAGCATCTCTGGAGATCTTGACAGTACCTTCTAAATCTCCCTTGTGTTGAGACCACTGCCTTCGGAGGCACCACTGAAGAGCCCTCATGTGCCAGCGAGCATGCGTGACCAACAGAATGCAGGAGGCGAACAGACCGAGCAGACGAAGGACCTTGAGGACTGGAACTACCGCTCCATTTCGAAACATTGGAACCAATTCCTGAATATCTTGAATCCGCTGAGGTGGAGGAAAGGCTCGACTCAATGTTGTATCCAGTACTGCCCCTATGAACAGGAGGCGCTGAGAGGGCTCCAGGTGAGATTTGGGCACGTTCACCGAAAAGCCCAGGTCAAACAACAACTGGGTTGTTGACTGCAGATGATGCGACAAGCTCCGGGGACTTGGCTTTGATCAACCAGTCGTCCAAGTAAGGGAATACTGCTATCCCCTTCCTTCTGAGCTCCGCCGCAACCACTGACATCACCTTTGTGAAGACTCGAGGTGCTGAAGTAAGACCAAACGGGAGGACCGCAAACTGATAGTGCTGCGACCCTACCACAAACCGGAGATACTTCCTGTGCGACTTGAGTATCGGGATATGAAAGTAAGCATCCTGCAAGTCGACAGACACCATCCAATCTTCCTTGTTCAACGCCAAAAGCACCTGAACTCTACCGCGCCCTTTGAAAGGAGGACTTGAACCTCCTGTTCTAGCAACAGGAGGTGTTCTTCTGAACAATAAGATGGGCGGGGCGGGATGAGGGGCGGGAACTCCCGAAAGGGAAGGGCGTAGCCTTTCCCCACAATGCCGAGAACCCAAGTGTCCGTGGTGATAGACTTCCACTTGTGGAGAAAATGCTGTAATCTTCCCCCTACAGGAGAGGAGTGAGTGGGAAACGGTGGAAGCCTAAGGCTGCTTCCCCTGCTGCACCCCTCCAGAGGACGAGGAAGAGGCAGAGTGCTGTTGAGAGGCTCCTCTGGTACGGGCCCCACCCCTCCCCCTCCCTCTAAATGACCTATAGGGGAGGGAAGAGGCGGGTTGCTGGAACCTCCCCCGAAAGGAAGAGGAAGAAGAGCCACGCCCAAATCCCCGAAACCTCCTGAAAAATCTAGAAGAGGCAGAGGAAGAAGGAGCTTGCAGTCCTAACGATTTGGCTGTGGCTCTGCTCTCCTTAAATCGTTCCAAGGCCGAATCTGCCTTGGCTCCAAACAGTCTGTCCCCATCAAACGGGAGGTCCAGCAGGGTCGACTGCACATCCGCAGAAAACCCTGAGTTTCGGAGCCAGGCCTGTCTTCTTGCCACCACAGCCGTGCCCATCGCCCTGGCCACCGAGTCGGTCGTGTCCAGCCCAGACTGGATAATCTGGGTCGCGGCAGCCTGGGCGTCCGAGACCACATCCAAGAGACCCTGGGGAAGCTCCGTAAATGAAGACGAAATATCATCCATCAGAGCATGGATGTACCTCCCCAGAATGCACGTTGCGTTGGTGGCCTTCAACGCCAAACTGCATGACGAAAATATTTTCTTGGACTGCGCATCCAGTTTCTTGGAGTCTCTGTCTCCAGGCACCGTCGGGAAGGAACCAGGCGCTGACTTTGAGGAACAGGAGGCTTGCACCACCAAGCTCTCCGGCGTAGGGTGTCTAGAGAGAAAGCCAGGGTCAGATGGTGCAGCTCGATACCTCCTGGCCACAGCCCTATGAACGGCCGAGGAAGACACCGGCTTCTTCCGCACCTCCAACACCGGATCCAGCAAAGCCTCATTAAATGGCAAGAGAGGCTCAGCTGCAGCAGAGGCCGGATGTAATACCTCTGTCAGCAAATTCTGCTTCGCCTCTGCCACCGGCAAAGGCAGGTCCAAAAAGCTCGCTGCCTTCCTCACCACAGCATGAAAGGAAGCAGCCTCCTCCGTATATTCCCCTGGAGATGAAAGGTCCCACTCAGGGGAAGTGTCCAGCCCACTGGCTGTATCCAGACCATGTAGTCCGTCTCCAGAGTCCTCAATCTCTCCCTCCTCTAAGACTCGCTGGTACTCCTGCTCTTCTAAAAGACGGAGAGCACGCCTCCTCGAATGAAGTCTCTCCTCGATACGCGGAGTCGACATGGCCTCTGCCGACGTCGAAGAACGGCGCCGATCTCCAGAAGCATCTGACGCCGCGTCCGGCGCCACAGGCAGCTTCGGCGCCGAGGTAGGAGCCGGAGGACGAGGTCTTGGAGCCGATGGACCAACCGGAGTCACAGAGCAAAATCCTGACTTCGACGGAAGGGCAACCTCTGGGGCCGAAACATCCGAAGCCACCGGAGCGGCCACCGACGCCGGCACCGGCGCCGAGCCCACATTCCCAAAAGGGAGAAAGGGCATAAAGGGTGCCGGCCGAAGAGGCGCAGGATCACCCAACGAAAAGGCCAAGGGCCCCGAAGGACCAGCCGGAGCAGCTCCTGGAGCCATCTGCTGAAAGATGGTATACATCGCATTAAGAAACGCGGTACTATCGGCTCCAGGAGTGGGAAAAGACGGATACTGGGGTGCCTGGATCGAGGGCGACCCCGACGCCGGCCTCGACGTCTGCGACGCCGGAGAAAACACAAGAGGCTGCACCACCTCAATCACTGACGCCTGACCAGGCGAAGTCGGTGACGCCGGAGAGGGCAACGGCGTCGATGGATGCGGCGTGACCGTGGGGCTGACCTCCCAAGTCCTCCGACGCCGAGCCGAAGGTGACCTCGAACGCGACTCCTTGCTGGAATGACGTCGTGAGTCTCTACGGCGCCGGGAGTCTCGATGACGCCGGTGAGACCTTGGCGAAGAAGACTTCTTATGATGTTTCTCCTTCTTCTTTGACTTTGCCATGAATAACTTGGCCTCACGCTCTTTGAGGGCCTTCGGATTCATGTGTTGACATGAATCGCAAGTCGAGACGTCGTGGTCGGAGCTCAAACACCATAGACAGTCGGAGTGAGGATCTGTAACTGACATCTTGCCCCCACACTCTCGACAGGGCTTGAAACCCGACTTCCTCTGAGACATTATTACCGCAGAGAAGACTACGCAGCAGACAATACACTGTAACCACGAAGGTAACAGTAGCTCCCTCGAAGATAACCGTTTCCAATGCACGGAAAAAAGGGAACTGTCATCGGCACGTCGGCGAGGACCTCTTATTGCCTGTATGACGTCAGACGGCGTCGCGTGGGCTAGAGTGACGTCCTCGTCGACGTGCAGAGACTAGTAAGAAGATTTCCGTCGAATGCTGGCGCCATGGGAGTATTCATCAGGTGAGGAATCCACAGGTAGTTGTATCCATCAGAATGATGGGTTACGGTCCTCGCATAATTCATCACAATCTCACGTAGCTCTAATGTAATTTCGCGTAATTAATTTACTGCAAATTAGACAAATTACGCCCACCCCTACTACCGGCTGCGTATTTTTGCACCCTTTTTTGTAATCATCAAAACCCCAGGTGTACTCCAAGGAAATGTACAACTTTTGTGGTATATGCTCGTGAAAATCCACACCTCTAAGGTTTGTTGCTCTTATTTTCTTCATAGAGAAACCCATTTTTTGGCCAAGTAGAAATTCCTTTTCCCACACCTCCAAACAAAACAGAGAGGTTTGAGAAACCTTCCATCACACCCACGCGCTGAATACTTACTCTGATCATCACATTAGTTACTGATGCATTCCTCTACTGTACCTAGATTAAGTGTCTTTTCAGGCCATACTAATTGTGCTTCGGGGATTTCCGCCGACATGCAGCACAGGAGCCGACATCACCCCGTAATCATGTTTATACGGTGCATTGGAAAAATTGGGTGTTGGCGATTTGTGGACCAGCATGGTTGATTGTGGCTGGTCTCGGGCCCACCACAAGTAAGCACATGTGGTTCATGGCGAAGGCAGCACCATACACAAAATGTGGGCACTTTAGAAAGTTACTCCACAGCAGGAGTACATGAATCTGAGTAAAACGTTAGGAGTCAGAACTGAACACAAAGGCATATGACACAGCCGACCAGACACTTAAAGGTGTTTTGTCAGAAAAGACAGCATTATCATTGACGAAGCTGGCAAAACGTTAACGTGGACTACAGCCCAGGAAAAAAAAAATAATAATAACTACTTGATAATGACCTGCCTTTTATCAATGCTCAAACTCAATCAAGTCTGTCAATACAAACACCAGTCTACCATAAAATAAAGCTTCGCGTTAAATGTAACATTTGTGAGTCTATCTACATACCACCTGTCAAATCATTTTTGTAGCTTCTTTCACTTTTTCATTTGCTTTATTTCCCTTACTTATCAGAACGCAAAAGATGTGCACTGCTCTCATCTGCACATGCACCTTGTTTATTCTAGAAAACAAATGCGCTGAAACTCATCAGCAGCCCTAGGATGTTTTTTAAGGCAGCAACAATCTGGTCCAGTCTCCACCTGGTCGCCATCCTCAGCAGTGATGCACTAGCCCCAGCAGCCTACAAAGAAACACATATTTTACAAGCCTGACTCAATGCCTCCAAAGTATTTCGTTTTTTTGAGGTGTTCCCTAACTAACTAACCCCCCCCCCCCCCCCCAATTAAAGGGTAAAACCAAAGGATGTGTTAAACCAGTCACGGATATTTACATTTATTCCATTTTTGCACATTATCTTTATTGAAATCACGGAATGCAGAACACAAAACCTTAATAACGGGCAATCTGAATCCTGCCACATATGCAGCAGGTCTTTGAAAGTGATTGAAGTTATCAAGAGCATCACTTAGGATCGCCAGTCCAGACTGGAAGCCAACCCTGTCCTCTAACCCCAAACAATCAACATTTTCTGTGTATAAAAAAAAAAAAAAAAAAAAAAAAAACATGTTACCGATTATGAAAACTTTAGCGTCTGTATATTATATAAATCACGCAGGTGCAAGCTGAGAGAATTTTACAGTGCTCGTTGCAGCAATTAGAATAGTAAAATGTCTCTTGTTATTAAAGCACTGAACGCTATAAGCCTTCGCAAGTCCATATGAAAGGTTATGACATTTAGCCACAGATGAATTAAATGAAAAAGAGGGGCCTATTTACAAACTGTAATTTTAGTACTGATACGCATTACATCGCACTACAAAACACGACTGACCAACCTACAGGTGGAGATCTACACCTCTATCATTTGACAAGTATACTTTTTGAAGTATATGTGTAAGGGATCAGAGAGATTTATTTGACAATGAGGAAAACTTAACTCTAAATCAGGAAGGGTTACATTGACAAGACAGAAAACGCCCTATTGCGCACCAAAAACAATTCTATGCAGGGGGCAATAAGGGGGGGGGCGCTTATTAGCACACCGACTTCACTCACAAGTGCACCAGCAGAGTATAGCGGAGATGGAGTGCACGGGTGGGGGAGGGTGTATCAAGACACACAGATATTACAAGATCTCTAGTGGTTCTGCACACTATTCATCAGAGCACTGGTACTGGAAGATGCCATGTTGTGGATTAGTCTTCCATGTGAAGTAATACATTCCACAGTGAAACGAACACATCCATAAACAAAGTTTATTTCCATTGAAGAATAAAAGAGCCCGCAACTAGTGCTGCCGTAGTCCTCAGGACCTTGTCTCAACTGATTTCTCAGAGGACGACGACACCACGATTCAGTTTCAAACACTTTCAAAGATACACATTGCACGTGCCCCTTTAAACATTATACATACACGAGGCACCCTTTTGAACATAAATAAAATGACAAACTTAACTCGAGCACATTCGAAACCGAACGCGCTCGGGCACAGAACTAATGACATCATAAAGACTCACACTACAACATGCGTCACATATTTGTCCCAGACTCCCACACAGCGCATTCCAGCTGCGAAGCAGCACGCTTAGATAGGGACATATACACCCTGATGAAGTGATGAGCGCTATAGCTTGCCTGCAACCAGGTAAGGCGCCAGGACGGCTATACTTCAGACTTTTACAAACTATTAGCGAACACCTTGGCCCGTATACTGGCTTGTCTTTATAATTCTTTTAGCAAGTCCGGATCTCTCACGGGGAGGAGTTATTGCAGTACTTCCCAAGCCCGGGAAAGACCCGGTATTCTGTGCCTCTTATCGTCCCATTTCCTTGTTAAATGTGGATGCTAAAATCTTCACCAGAATCCTGGCAGCACGTCTTGCCCCCTACACGCAGGGTCCAATAAACCAGAATCAGGCCGGTTTTATTTCCGAAAGGAACTGTAGCGATTACACCAAGGGCCTCTGTCACTTGATCAATAACATCCACCGATCCCGCACAGCTGCCCTATATCCTCTCGGTTGACACCGAAAAGGCTTTTGACCGAGTCCATTGGCCCCATGTCCGACTAGTGTTGGACAAGGTCGGCATTGTTACCAGATTTCTGCACAAGATACGGTGCAGTTGCATGAACCCCACCGCTGGAATCAGGGCTAAAGAAAGGCTGTTGCGGTCCTTTCCTACAGAGCGTGGTACCCTGTTGGCCCCTGTCACCGCCCATGTTTGTCCTTTACAAGGAGCCCTTTGCAGACAGAGAGCGCAGATCTCTTCAGGTGACTGGGTTTCATATGGGAGGCCGGGAACATAAACTGGCTCTCTAGGCCAATGGCGTTATGACAGGCTTGTCGAAACCCTTTACATCTCTGTCTCCCCGATTCAAGAACTACAGGCCTTCGGGAGCGCCTCAGGCTTTAAAGTTAACTTGCAAAAATCGCAGGCTCTTAAACTCACACTCATCAATCCCGGCTAGAACAACTATTTCCATTTGCATGGGCCTCCCAGGGGGGCATTTACTTGGGAGTACAAATATACAACACCTTAGAACGCACAGTAGAACACAACTGCTCCTTGCAGCGGCCCGAGCAAACCTACATACTTGGCAGGGGCTCTCGTGACTGGGACAACTGGCTGCAGTCAAAATGACTGTTACCTAGGATATGATACACAATGCAAACGTTACCATTGCATCTCCCACCCAGGTACTTGTTAAAATCCAGCTTCTGGCTTAAGACTACATTTGGGCAGGGAAAAAGCCTGCCTGGCTAAGAAGCAGGCATGTCTACCAATGGCAGAGGAAGTTTTTGGTTATCCAATATTTGATACGCTATTATCAAGCAGCCCAACTCAGATACGAGTGGTCTCAACCTAGGTCTGAGAAACACTGGTGTTTTATTGTTCAGGCAATAGCTGGGATTCACATATGAAAGATACATTGGCTGCCCCAAGCAGCACCGCTCATCTGTAGTATACCTCACTTATAGTTTGGGCAACAGTGTGGAATAAGGTAGAAATGACCGGGAAACTCTCTACTTGCATTTCACCACAAACAGCAATCCCTGGAAACCTCCGACTTCCCCACTGCCCTGGACGGGACTGCATTCTCGATCTGGCAAGAAACCAACTGGACATGAACAGGTGACTTATTTGACTATGATAGCATAATTGACTTTGCCCAAGTTCAAGCCACTTATGGCATTCCCCCGAAGCACACACAGACCATATATTGCAATCAAACACTCGGTTACGCAGCCCCTTATAAAACCCCACGCTAGCTGACACAGACACACATATTGCTCCAGCTCTTTGTGCAATGAAGCAGGGTATATTGTCTAAGTGGGTTCTGATAGCATCTCATCACATCTGGACTGGCTGTACAGACTTTGGGGCCTGCTGGGCATGGAGAAGTTGACAGCTGTGGTGGAACATAGATTGCCACAATTTGACAAAATGTAGGGGCCATGTATCAGATTCCTTTCTCAGGAATTTACTGAACTTTCATGTCCAGCGTACTTACAAGTCCTCCGCCGACACAGCCTCTGAGAAGCAGTAGTGAATTGACATTATTTCCGTATACCCTGTATGCGCTGCCTTGCATAACATGGTGACTTGTCGAGCATTCCCCTTGTTCTTTGCCTCTACTGCTTCTCCCCTCTCCCTTATGTCCTTCCTTGTCCTATGCTGCCGTTCCTCCCAATCACTTCATTCTTATCCCAATTGTACCTCACATTGTATCTCTGGTTGGAGGCAGGTTGTTTTACAATATTCTTCTCTTTTCAAAACAATAAAATAGATTTAAACCCATAGTGTAGGAAGGTTTTAAGAAAGAGTAAGGAGGGGCTAAAAGAAGGACATGCCAATACAAACAACCACCCACAAAAAATAATAGCAACTGCTATCCACCAACTACACTTTTAAAGATACTACTGTCCAAAAAGCTACAAAAGTCGAATGTACTTCAGGCGAGTCCTGGACTAGGTCTATCACCATACGTACTACAACACACTACAACAGAAAATAATGTAGGCATGGAATTAAAATGAAACCCTTAGGAAAACATGCTACGTTTACCGAATGATTTTTACGCTAATATTAAATATATAATTTGTTAGTGACACGAAGTTAAATATTGAAACAATTTATGTTTTAAAAAATAATATAAAAAATTGAGTGCTTATTTCAATTAATTAAAAAAATATTGATAAAAGATATGTTTAATTATTTAAATATTTAATGACAATTTCATTTGAATGCCCTGTAACATTTTCATAATTCTATTTTTACATTAACTTACAATTTTATATTAAAATATTTTAACGTTAATTAATAAACTTTATTCATTTTCCCAATACTTCACAATGGGGAGAGTTCCGCTTGGGTTGCAGAGATTTCAGCCTACATGTTAAAAGTTACTAGTTATAAATATATACTCATGAATGCACTGTTCGATGTCTTCACACCCTGGCTTCAGAGAGTAAAGTCAAAGAAGTCCGATCTTGGGAATAAATATACACTTTTGTACTATTCAATGTTTTAGATAGTAGATTTACACCAGGCTTCTCTAACTAGTACCTCGTGAGCCACTGGTAGCTCTCCACCTACCTGCAAGTAGCTCCACTTGATACATTATCACCTAATAAGTTAGAAGCTTTTACTTGCGTTGAATTATGATAGGTAACCCAAAATTGATAAATGTGTAACAAAACTAAAATGTGTGCATTTTCAGAACCCATAAGCTGATGTTTAGAATAAAATGGTTCTATGTCCAGAATATATTTAAAGCTGATGATAAATCAAATGCGCTGGGGACACATTATTATTATTATTAACTTGGTGACAGGGGTACTGCATCTACGGCTGACATATTATTCATGCAGAGTCAGTCCAAACAGACTAAGCCTTCTTACCTGACTGCTAGCAACCCTGTCTGATGCACTGAGGTAATAGTTGTTGGTAATCTTATATGGGGTGGGCACTAATGCAATCTTGCCCGACATGGTCACTATTACAATCCTAGTAATGTTGCGTCTCAATACGATTTTCGTTTAAGTAGCTTATTATAGAAAATATTGGAGAGCCCCGAGTTCCACTTAAGTGCAAAAGTAAAAGTTTACATTAGTATCTACACATTTAACTTTACCTTTGTGATTAAGGCCCCATGGTATCTGGTGTCACCCCACCAGAGAATTGATGCAATGATCGGTTTTAAACTCTGTCTATCAAATATGTCAATCCAAAAAAGTAGGAAGCTTGCATAAATCTGCTGCGGGAGAGAACCCAGAGTTTCTTTTTTTATTTATTTTTTAAGTGCTTCTGCCTCCAAACAAAATTTGGGGCCAAGCAACCATTGCTGGTGATGCTTAATGCTGGAGTACCAAATGCTAATGCTGCATAGTCCTGATTCCACCTTGTGCTTCTTTTTTCCACCACTCCATACATCCAGTCTCTACCTCATTCCTGCATTCTTTTTCTCCATTCACAACTAATTTTCCTACTTAACGATGAGAGGGCAAGGCGGGAGGAGGGTGGACGGGGCAAACGAAGAGGCAATAACCATGACCGGACAAGTAACGGCGACAGGGTAAGCAATAAAACACTCCATTCCAAAATCTTACCTCGATCGATGCCCAGTACATATATATGAACTAATATAACAACTCTTAGCTAACAATACTCTACATGAAACAAAACCATTCCCTTTAACAGGTTTAAATAATAAGAAATATAAATTAAAAAAACGTTTAGCAAGTTTGTAATGAGAATTTCTCTGCTCTTAATGTAACTGAATGAGTTTCCCATATTGACATTTTCCAAAAGCTATATTTGCCTATCAAACTATCTACCTACAAACATTATGGGTCTGTAGACAGACAAAGACACAGACACTTTTTTGCCTGGTTTCTGGTCAATTTAGACTGAAAGTGTCCCTGCTAAATAGGTCCCCAATGCCAGATCTCTTTCCCTAAAACTGGACAGTCATTTTCCCCAAACCTTTAGCTACCGCTATAAGTCCCTTGTAAATGAACCACTGGTGCCTACGGCATGGTGTACTAAAGTAAGGTTTCTGAGGGCTGCAGCACAAATTGTGCCCACCTCAGGGACCCCCTCACTAAGTGCACACTGCACTGCTTTTGCAGGCTGTGTGTCTTTTTGCAGACCTAAAATGAAAACATGGCATGGCACACAGCATGTGTGCCCTGTCCCCTTACACAGCATGCAATATATGTAAGTCACCCCTCTGGTTAGGTCTGCAAAACTTGAATTAGGATTTTTTTCTCTAACTCAAAAAGGTCCCAACTGTAGTAAAATAATGAGTACCTCAGAGGACAGGGTTGGGGAGCTCAACACCACCCCTTACTTCCAGCTTTCCCACAAGCAGTTGAGGGCAGTCTGTAAAGGGGGGGGGGGGGGGGGGGAGTAAAATAAAAACAGGCTCAAACCCTACCAGTGCAAGGCTCCAGAAGCTACTCACAGAGTATGACCAGGCCCATCCTTCTAATGAGGCCACTTATCTTGTAGCTCAGGATCAGGACAACTCAGGTCGGTAGGAAGAAGCGGACCCTCCTCAGCTTGAAATAGAGGTACATGTATCCCAGTTGTCTGGGACACTTTCTTCTAGTGAGGATAGTTCAGAATCTTCAGATTCCAGAGATAGAATATCTGAAGAAGATGCCCTCTTAGAGGTTAGCTAGGAGACTAGATCTAAAACACAGGATCCTAGCCATAGAGAAGTAAAGAGAAGAATTGGATTTAGCACCCATGAATGGTGGCAACAATATCATAACTAGGGACAGAGCAGAGCACTGTGACACTAAAAGCTCTAAAGGGATTGTCCCCAAATATGAGGAAAGTGAGGAGATCACCAAGTGGTTCACAGCCTATGAGAGGGCCTATGTTTCCAGAAACCTGGGTAACTCTCCTTTGGGAACTGCTCTCAGGAAAGTGTAGGGATAGACTCCTCAAACTGAAGAAGGCAGATGCAACCTCATATGAGCTCACGAAGGCTACCCTGATTAAGGGATTTGGGTTGACTCCTGAGGAATACAGAATCAAATTCAGGGAGACTCCAAAAGAAAACAGTCAGTCCTGGGTTGATTTTGTGGACTTCAGTGAAAAAGCTCTTGGTGGCTGGTTAAAAGGTAACAATGTGCATGATTATGATGAGGCTTACAGTCTAGTGACGAAAGAGCATCTGTTGAGTAATTATGTTCAAGAAAAGTTGCACCACTTCCTGGCAGACCTAAGTCAACTTTCTCCTCAAGAATTGGGGAAGAAGGCAGACCACTGGGTCAAAACAAGGGTGACCAAAACTTCCACTGGTGGGGGACCATAAGAAAGAGGCCAAAAAGCCCCCACAAGGGAAAGAGGGTAACAAGGACAAAAACAAAGACTTCTAAAGGCCCACAAAAACCTGCACTGGAGGGTGGGCCCTGAGACTCTTTCCCAGCCCAAGGGTGGGTACAAGGGGGAAAAATAGGATCCCAAGAAGGCTTGATGCCCTAACTGCAAGGTTCATGTACACGTAACTGGAGATCTTAACTGTCCAAACAAGATGAATGCCTCTACTGCACCTGCAGTAAACACAGTGGTAAGTCTCCAGTTGGGATTCCAAGTAGGCCCTTACCATGTCAGTGATCCTACTGAGGCAACTTTAGACTCAGAGAGTGGAGTAGATGTAGCTGCCCCGGCTATCTAGCCCAGTAGTCAGGAGAAGTACAGACAACAGCCTCACTTTAATGGGATTCAAGTTGAAGCACTGAGAGACATTGGTGCCAAAGTCACCATGCATGTTAACAGAGCAACTGGTGTCCTCAGACCAGTATCCTCCAGGTGAAACATATATTGTCCTCATCACTGACAAACAGGCTAAGTTCCATCCCATGGCAATGGTGTCCTTAGAATAGGGAGGGTTTGCTGGCCAAAATAAGGTAGTGGTATCGCCTGCTATACCAGTCTGCTAGGAAATGATCTGGAGTCCTCAGCCTGGGCTGAAGTAGAAAGAAAAACCCAGACCACTATGCTGGGTATTTCCGAGTGGCTGTGCATCAAAATCCGAGGACAGAGCAAAGCACAGGGTGAAAAAGTAGAGTTGGAACCGGGATGATGGCCCAACCTACCAAGCAAAAAGACAGGAAGACTGGGGAATCAGCTTCCAAATGGATCACAAAGCAGGACCGCTCTCCTCAGGGAGAAGATCTAACAGCCCCAGAGGGAACAGAGCCTCAAGAGCTTGGGCCTTATACAGTAGAGCACCTAGGACCAGGGGGACCGTCTAGGGAATATCTGAGCCAGGGACAACAAACCTGTCCCACTCTTGAAGGCCTGAGGCAGCAGGCCGCTGCCCAGGAAAAAGATGATGTTAGATGTATCCACAGGACCTATTGGAAGTAGGGGCTCATGCAGACTGATGCCCGAGACCTTAAACCTGGTGCCACCAGGAGACTGGTAGAGCCTCAAAAACGCAAAGCGTGTCTCATAACATTGCCCATGACATCCCTTAGCTGGGCATCTTGGCCAAAAACAAGAGTCAGTTGCTCAACCATTTCTACTGGCCAGGAAGGCCCTAGAAAGTAAAAGTGTTTTACAACTTCTGTACCAAATGTCAGGTCAGTGGCAAGACAAACGGTCAACCAAAGGCCCCCTTAATTCCATTTCCAGTGGTTGGTGTTCTCTTTAAAAGGGTTGGGATTGACGTTGTTGTTCCCCTTGATCCTCCAACAGTATCAAGGAACAGATTTATGCTGGTAGTAATGGATCATACCACCACGTACCCTGAAACAATCCCACTACGGACTGCTACTGCTCCTGCACTAGCTAGGCCCTCATTGGTGTTTTCACCAGAGTGGGTTTTCCTAAGGAGGTGGTGTCAGACAGAGGTACAAACTTCATGTCTGGCTACCTGAAGCACATGTAGGCTGAATGTGGTGTGGCCTATAAGTTCACCATCACAATATCATCCCCAGTACAATGGTCTTGTTGAGAGATTTAACAAGACTCTCAAAGGCATGATTGGTGTGCGCCCTGAAAAACTCAGAAGGAGATAGGATATTCTACTCCCTTGCCTGCTTTTTGCCTATTGGGAAATGCTACAGAAGGGAGTGGGGTTCTCCCCGTTTGAACTTTTGTTTGGGCATCCTGTTAGCCAACCACTTGGACAAACGGCAGGATGGGAGAGACCTCCCAGAGAGCCCAAGCAGGACATAGTGGATTATGTGCTTCGCCTTTGTTCAAGGACGGCTGAGTACATGAAAAATAAAAAAACATTGAGGCCAGCCAAGAGCTTCAGAAGCTCTTGTTTGACCAAAACGCTGCACTGGTTGTATATGAACCAGAGCAGAAGGTATGGGTGTTGGAGCCTGTGGCCCCTAGTGCTCTCCAGGATGAGTGGAGTGGATCCTACCCCATCCTACAAAAGAAAGGGGAAGCCAACTATCTGGTGGACTTTGGCAGTTGCAAAAATCCCAAGAAGGTAATCCAGGTAAGCCGCCTGAAACCCTACCATGACAGAGCTGAGCTGACCATGCGCATGGTCACAGATGAGGGACAGGAAATTGAGAGTGAGCCTCTCCCTGATCTCCTTTCCAGCAATCCCAAAGATGGCTCAGTTGAGGGAGTCTTTTCTGACACTCTATCTGACCAGCAGCAGACTGACTGCAGACAGGTCTTACACCAGTTTGCTGAACTCTTCTCCTCGACTCCTGGCAGAATGACCTCATGCACCCATGATGTGGACACTGGGGACAGTTTATCTGTCAAGAACAAAGTATACAATCTGACCATGTCAAGAAGAGCATCAAAGCTGATGTCAGCAAGATGCTGGAACTAGGAGTCACTGAGCACTCAGAGAGCACTAGGGCCAGCCCAGTTGTGCTAGTCCCCCAACCTCATTCCCAGGGTGGAAAGAAAGAGGAGGTTCTGTGTGGACTATAGGGCCTTCAATGCAGTGACCAAGAGAGATGCCTACCCAATTCCAAGCAGATGAACTCACTGACAGATTGGGAGCAGCCAAATATCCCGGTACTTCTGATCTCACATCAGGGAACTGGCAGATAGGCCCGACTCCAGGAGCAAAAGAAAGATCTGCATTCTCCACTCCTGATGAGCATTATCAGCTCACAGTTATGCCCATTGGCCTGAAGAATGCCCCTGCCACCTTCCAGAGGAAGGTGGACAAAGTCCTTACTGGGTCAGAAGACTTTAGTGCAGCATATCTAGATGATATTGGTGTCCTCAGCTCTACCTGGCAGGGCCATCTGATCTACCTCAGAAAGGTCCTTGAGGCTCTGAACAGTGCAGGCCTTACTATCAAGGCAAGCAAGTGCCAGATAGGGCAGGGTAAGGTTGTATACGTAGGACACCTGGTAGGTAGAGGCCAAGTTTAACCACTCCAACCTAAGATCCAAACTATTCTGGACTGGGAAGCTCTGACAACTCAGACCCAAATCAGTATATTCCTTGGCTTGAATGGGTATTACAGAAGATTTGTGAAGGGTTATGGCACCACTGTGGAACCCCTCCCAGAACTCGCATCCAAAAAAGATGCCCAAAAAGGTAAACTGAGCAGTCAGTTGTCAGCAGGCCTTTGGCATCCTGAAAGAAGCAATGTGCTCAGCAGCTGTTCTAAAAGCTCCAGATTACTCTAAGCAGTTCATTGTGCCTCTGAAAATGGGATAGGAGCATTTCTGTCCCAAATCAATGATGATGGCACTGATGCTTTTATTAGCAGGAAGTTACTCCCCCGGAGAGCAGTGTTGGAGTGACACTGAGACGGAAGCCTTCACTGTGGTTTGGTCTCTGGAGAAGCGGAGACCATACTTGTCTGGTTCTCACTTCTTAGTTCAGACTGACCACAGGCCTCTCAGATGGCTAATACAACTGAAAGGTGAAAACACCAAACAGTTAAGGTGGTCCATCTCCCTACAGGGAATGAACTTTACAGTGGAACACAGACGGCCTTTCAAGGTTCTTCCACTTAGAAGACGACTCCTCCCCTGGGAAGGGTTATTAGCTTCGTCCTCTTGTCTGGAAGGAGAGCATGCAGGAAAGAGCCTCTTTAGACCAGTTCACCACCCCCCACTTTTGCCTGGTTTCTAGAGCAATTTTGACTGAAAGTGCACTGGGTCCCTGCTAAACAGGTTCCCAGTGCCAGATGTATTTCCCTAAAACTGCACAGTCGTTTTTCCCAATTGGCAGACCTTTAGCTACCGCGATAAGTCCCTAGTAAATGGCACCCCTGGTACCTAGGGCATGAGGTACTAAAGGAAGGTCCATGAGGGCTGCTGCATGAGTTGTGCCACCCCCAGGGATCCCCTCACTAAGTGTACACAGTGCTGCTCTGGCAGGCTGCGTGTCTTGGTGCAGACCTAAAATGAAAACATGACATGGCACACAACCTATGTGCCCTGTCCCCTTACATTGAATGCAATATATGTAAGTCACCCTTCTGGGAGGTCTAAAGGTAGGGTGCATTATATTACATGTAAGGGCATATCTGAATGAGCAGATATGCCCCTGCTAGGTCTTTGTCGATTCTCAGACATAGTAAGTGAACAGTGAAGCCATTTTAAGTACATGTGCTGGACACTGGTCATTAGGAGTTCCCCAGCTACATGCTGGCTTCACTGACCATAGGGATGTTTGGTATCAAACATCTCGTACTAATAAACCCTCACTGAATTCAGTGATGGATTAATACATGCACTCAGAGGGCACTTTAGAGGTGCCCCCTGAAAAACCTACCAACTCCTAGCGTGGGCACCGACTGGTCAAAACCATTACAGCCACCTTAGGCAAAGTTCTGGCCCCCTCTGGAGCCAATGCTCTTGAAGGCTTATAACAATGGCCTGCTCTGGGCAGAGGTGTGACCTCCTCTCCCAGGCAGAATGGACATTTCAGGGCTGGGAGCTTCAAGGGCCTTGCCACCTTTGAAATGTGACCCAGGCCTCTCCAAATGGTGGAGGAGGTCAACCCCCAGTTTCCGACTCCACTTTTGGTGGCAGGACTGGTGGGGAAATTAAGTAAATTAGGAGGACCGCCCACTTCATGCCAATCTCTAGGGTGGACGAGCTGAAGTGGACACTACTTTTTTAAATACCTCCATCTTACATGGAAGGAATTAGGCCAATAAGGGTAGGGCTATGCCACTTCTCAAAGGAAGTGGTCATAGAAAGGGTGTAGTCACTCTAGAGGTGAGTAGCCCACTGGCTACCACCTGGCACTCCCTATAACGCCTTTAAAGTCAACATTTAGAGGGCATCCTTGAACCCTAGGATCAGAATCCTGCAACCTAAGAAGAGCCGGACAAGTCGCCAGCAGACAAGACTTAAGACACCAACTAACTTGGCCCTAGCCCTACCATCTTGTCTTCAGCCTTCAAAGAAACCTGCACCCAGAAGACGACTGTCCTGCAGCCCAGCGACCTCTAAAGCTTTGGGAGGACCGCCTGCTTCAATAAAGATCAAGAAACCATCTTCAAAGAAGAGGAAGCCTGCCTGGGTAACTGCGAAATCGGACACCAGAAGTGACCACTGCACCAGACGCCCGAGTCCTAGTCGCCCACCAGTCCAGTAAAGCAGTAAAGACTCCCTGGCGCTTCTGGCAAAGAGTCTACCACAGGCGGATCCCAGCTCAACTCCTCATCGACGCCCCCAGCCTAAATCTGAGGACTCCCCATGACTGCGACCTGCCTGGTAAGCTGATTCCGACGCCTAAAGACACCCCTGCACCCAGAGCCCCTGGGCCTTGGGGAACTGAACCATTGGTGTTCCTGCGACCCCTGGCATCTTAACTTGCCTGGGCTGCTGTTTGTTGACCTCTCCCAGCCTCCTAGCCAGAGCCTGCAGGCCGTTTCTGAAGGTGATCTCCACCACTGAATAACATTGGGCGCCCAACGCCATGTTGGCACAATGCACTTGGCCGCCCCTGGGCTGCTGAGGGTGTTACATTTGGGGCTGCCTTGTCATCCCCCTTCTACTTACCTTAACTCCCGGAGATTGACCCCTGATTCCGCTTTACTCACCTGTAAGCAGCACTGCAGTGGATACCCACTATCTCCAATGGACAGCATTGGGCGCCTGGCACTGTGTTGGCATTCTGCACCCATCCACCCCTGTGCCGCTGAGGGTGTAAGTTTGATACTGCCTTTTGGGCCCCCTGGTGCTCACCTCAATACCCGGAGACCAACCTCTGTTTGCCACAGCTGGTACATAACTGGGAGCAGCGTGTCTATCTCCCCTCCCCCGTCTCCGTTGACTAACATTGGGCACAGACTCTGACCTTTGAGCCCAGCTGCCCCCGCGCCGCTGTGGGCGCACCCTTGGAACCATCCTGAACCTTGCCCAGTGCTAGCATAAAGTCCTGAAGACTAGGACCGTAAGTCGTGTACTTACCTGTGAAACTGCATCATTGTTTTCCTTACATAGGTTAACACTGAAGACTGAAAATTGCATGTGTTGATTGTTGAAACAGCAAAGTATTTTTTTATTTAAAAACTGCTTACCTTATAACGAAGTTCTTTGGTTCAAAGCATATGTAAAAGCAACTGCTATTTTTCTAAATTGCTCTCGGATTTATTCTTTGAGTGTGTCTCATTTATTGCCCCTATGGAATACAACAAATACTTAACACGACTCCTTGATAAGCCTAACTGATCGTCCACACTACCACAAAAGAGAGCACTAGACCCATCAATTTCTGCCTCTGCAAACCTTTGATGATCCACTGGACTCTCTGCACAGTGTACTTCACTCTAGTGCACCATATAGAGAGCCAGCTACCTACACGGTCAAACAGCAGAATAAGAATTGTCACTGCCAATAGGTCTCACCTTAAATTTTGGATTTGCCAATGCTAGCTGCCAAATGCTGTACAGCACTGGTAAAAAGAACAAGCATTTGCAATGCAACGGGCTTTGCATTACGTCGAATTAGAGCTATTAGCGTTGTAAACTCCTAACCAGACTTTTCTTGCCAAATTAAATGAGGAGAAAAAAAAAAAAAAAGAGCGCTGCAAAATAAAGAGAAAAAGTAGTCCAGAAACCATATGGAAAACATAGAGCCTCGTATGTTTCCAGTAGTTTCCAGTGCTCTCGAGGCAGGCTAAACACCTATGCATGCCTTTCACGAATGAAAGCAAGTGGATTTTAAAGGGCAAGCCCACGAACCAATGAAAGTGACTGACGTAACATGGGCGTGATTACAATCCCCCTAAAGAGATTAGGAGAGGAACTGAGCGCTTTGCACTCGCCCCTAAAAATGACAGTTGAGCTGGTGGATAGGAGAGCATGAAGGGGAATCAGCACACATGAGGGAAAAGGGGCGAAGGGGGAAAAAGCATGGTCTTCCATGAAGAGCTCGAAGCAAAAGACACAAAAAAACTGTTACCTGAATGTGAGCTATGGAATAATACCTCAGAAAACCAAGCAATTATATGCAATGTGCTGACCCAAAACTCACTGTAACTATAGGTTTTGTACACAGTAGCTCTTACTAAAACAAACATCTATGTCTGTAGACCAGGCGCAGAACAGAAGGGGTCTTTGTGGCAGATGCGAGCTGCTAAACGACTTTAAAAAGAATTGCCCATTTCAGTCAGGGCGTGCAGGGATTATTAGCGACAGCAAATAACGTTTGTACGTTTCGTTTGCTCGCAGAGTTAACGGTTGGTAAAAGTTGTGAGTGCATCGATTCCCTTCGAAAAGATTTACTATCTCTTTTAAGGAGATTTACGTTTGCATTTTCAATCCTAAAACAATTAGCTAACATAAAGGCTTTGAGATTCTGGCCAAAGCATGTATTTTAAACTTCAAGAGAAACCTTCGACAGGGAAAAAGCAAAGGACGGAACAAAAAAAAAACAAAAAAAAACATTTAATAGAAACCCACAAGTGCCACAAAAGGCACAAATAAGCTGCATGAAAAGCCATCATCAAGTCGGTTGTGTCGCTAACTTGTCACAACTCACGCTTGGCAACCACTGTTGGAAATGTTGCTCCCAATGGTCAATCAGCCCCAAGCTGAGGTGGATGGAAGACGAACGAAAATAGCTGATTATCAGGGCAATAGATAAAGAAGCCTGACCCAAATACATGCATGCGTTCGTGTTTAATATGTTTTTTAAATACATTGTTTTTAAATACATGATGCTTACTTAAACAGCTATAATTTCTACTTCTCGGAAATCTATCTCCAAACTACATATAATGCCCGGTACCGGTTTATTCACAACCTACTTTTTAAATATGGCACAAAACATTTTTCCAGATTAAATAGACTTTACAGGGCAAGAACTGAAATGCCCAGAGGAACTCAAGGGAAAATTACAAATACTGTGGCTCATTCTCCCCAATGTAAAGGACCAAAGCTCGCCAGGAGCGCTCTTTCAATTTAGCCGGTCAATGCGCAGCTTTAGAAACGGACTGAGTTATGATCTATGCGAAGCTTTTAGCTGCAATATCCCCCGGCGGAAAACGTCAGCTAAAACACGCAGGTCACTTCCGAAATAAAGAGTTGAAGTGCATGCGAGCCTGAGGGGGGAGGTGATGTCATGCCGTGGTACCCATCCCTCTAGACAAGGCTATGGCGGCCTCGTCAGATGAGAAGGATGCTGCAGACGCTGGATGACGTGACGGTGAGCCACCCGCGCGCACTAAAGATGCTGACTCAGACCTGTGACTCATGGTAGTGACGGGTCCAGCTCCCCAGGCGTCCAGAGGAGCCGACAGCTCTGCACTGCAAAGACTCTGCTCAGGTTCACTAACGGATTCGTAAAGCGTGCGCTCCCCACGCTAACGCCAATTTAAAACAAGCACTGGCAGACCCCATAGGTAGGGCCTTTTGGACCTATTGGCGCTCTCAATTCCTTTTGATCCTGCTGTACAGCAATGGTTAGAATGCCGATGCTGTACAGCATGAACAAATGATGACAAGACCATGTCAGTCCTTAGTGATCCGATATTGACACACACACACACACACATATATATATATATATATATACGTACGCACACACACACACACACACACACACACACACACACACACACACACGCGAGAGAGATGGAATACATAAACACTCTCAGGAAGTGCTTAAGAAACAAGCACTGGCAAAGCCAATAGGCTTCGCCTTGGTTAGGACGAGCGTGCAAGTGCTCTGAAATGTGGTAATCTCTCTGTGGGCTTTAAACCACGCCAACCTCTATCACTTATTCATGGGCTTGCCTTTCAAAAATCCTTTATCAATGGCAAATGCTTTACACTTGTCCCTCTCCTGAGGGCGGTTTTGCTACCACCTTGGCCATCGACCCCGTTACATGGATAATTGCACATTTGCCAATGGTTTGACTGCGAGCAAGCTTCTTTTTCCCCTTTGTTGCTCACCTTTGTACTCCTGCTCATTGCAGCCGTGGCACTTTGAATCGTCTCACTTATGTCAACTGTTTTACTTTTCAGTTTGTGTGGCAAGAAAAGTCCAGTTAGGCATTTACAATGTTAATAGCTCTAACTCGAGCAAACGCGAGACCCAATGCATTGCAAATGCTTGGTTTTTCTTTTGCATTCTATATTACTATCTTGGATCTTTTGGGCTAAGAGAATGGTTACCCTGCTTGTGGATACAATGTGTCTTCAGAAAATAAAAATATTCCCTGTTGCGTGTTATGAGCATGAACCAACAAGAGAGCGGATGAGTGCTCGGCACAGCTCTGCAAGCCAGTTATAGTTGGCAGGAAGTCTTCCAATTCCTAGAGCAGACTACGTGGATGTGGTTTATACTAACATGGCTCGTTTTGCAATATAAGTGGGGATTTACAGGAAGGAACTGGGCTAGAGATAAGGCGATCCCACCAGGAGTCATCATTAATGGATTGAATTTAGACTTTCATTTCTTTGTGTCCCCTCTCAGGTTTCATCACAGAGTATGCCCAGATTTTCCTACATGTAAGATACACTGGCAGATTATGACATGGAAATCAGATTCTTTCTAGTTTGAATTATCATCGTAGTACCCAAGGAGTGTGTTCAAGAGAATACATTTTTACCTAAAACTGAGCAGTGGAAGAATGCAAGTGAATACGTTATGATTACTGTGGGGGACAAACACAAGATGGGCAAGTCAAGTTATCAAATCAGATACAATACATTTATTAAAAAAAAAAAAAAAAAAGCAAGGGTGAGTGGCCAGCCATCATGGCCATGTGGACGTGATCCACAATGGCACTGCCAGCTACCCTGCAGAAATCAGCAAATCTGAGGTCATTGGCCAGTTTTTACAGCATATCAGGTGGACAAGAAATGGTCGAAAAGGAGTGACGCACTGTAGCTTTTGATTTCACCACTATACTGGCAATATCACCCAGAAAATCAGAGCAACATTAATGTGGCCTATAACAACATGGCAGCAGAGAAGAACAGGATAAGCCGCTACCCCTAAAACGACCCGAGGCTGAACCAGTGTAAAACCCGACATTGGGGAGGAACGAAAGTGGCAGCCGGGAATCAGCATAGGAGGAAGAAAACACAGTTTCTGAGGCACAGAGAGCGGCTCCATTCTACCTGCTCCTTGTTCCCTGTGCCGCAGAGAGACGGCAGCTGTGGGCGTCGACTGGGGGTCTGGAGGGAGTGCTTTGGAACTCGAGTCCACAGGAGGACAGAATGGGGGCAGGTTCGAGGCGCTGCCAGCAGGAGCAGTATCGGTACTAAATGGGAGTGGAACAGAGTACCGCATAGCCATGTCTGACTTGCCCGACTTCAATATAGCGCCCACCACGACGGCGCAGATTGCAAGGAACTCTGAATTCCCCACAGTACCAACTGGATTTTGGTAGCACCAATACCTGGCTGGAGTAACTGAAGGGTGAACCTTACGCATAGGAGAAAAGCCAGCGACTACAGTAAACGTTATGAGCCCCATACTTAGATTCTTGATGGAGAAGACGGTGAATGATGGAGGGACAGTGAGAGGATAGTGCTCACCCTCCTTCATACTAGAGGCATACCACGGGCTGCACGTCTGTCCACAACGTATCGGTCCTACTAGGCGGTAATCTGACAGTATACACTTTTTCATGAACTTTCCCGCAACAGGGACATAGCAACCTATATGCTGCCAAAGAAGGCCCCGGGCAATCGAGTATCTAATTATTTCACTAAAGCAGAGGCAAAGTCGACCAGTGGAGACCCCCCCCCTCCCCCCTACAGAAGCAATTGTAGCCTTCACTAAAGAGGAACTCCTCTCCTCACTTTGTGAATTTAAATCCAAACTAAGGGAGGAACTCAAATCCGACATACCTGTCTCCTTTGAATCATTTAAGACCGAGATTAACTCCAGTTTGAGCTCCCTTCAGACCATTATTGATTCCGTTGGCCTACGCACATTAGACCTGGAAATGAAACAGGATAAGGAACTTCAACTTCAGCCAATAGAGCAGGCCTTGGACCACCTTCACTCACATCTAAAGAGGGCTCTACCTAAATACGAAGATTTGGAAAAGCGGTCTAGGAAGAAGAAAATTCTAGTGAGAGGCTTGGAGGAGGGAGTGGACGGCCCTGATCTGGAGGCCTTTATTGTCGGCTTGCTTTCAGATATCCTAGGCGAAGAGCATCATGAGGTGCAACTGGAAATGGTACACAGGGTGGGCCCTCAATCCCTCGGAAACCAAGGAACGGATCCTCAGAGCGGCGCAAACAAGGGATACTGTATGCTTTCAGGAGGCTACTTGCTCCCTTTACAGAAACATCGCCCCCTCTACTTGAGCACAATGTATGCAAATCAAGGCAGTAACGGAGGATCTCCATAAAGACAGAGTCAAGTACCGCTGGACTTACCCCTTTGGTATTGCCTTCGAACTTCACAATAAGCAACACCAAAGCATGACCTTCGAGGAAGCGGCTTCCCTATTGGGTCTTACCTAGTCGACATCCCCGAGGACAAGCAGTAGTACGGAAGAGTCTACATCGTCCCCCACCAACAAATCTTTGTCAGGAAAGTGGTGAAAGCAGAGGGCGACGAGACAGCAAGAGAGAAACTGTATTTGGGACCTCCTGATAATCAGATCCGCTAAATGAACCTGTGACACTGTAGGCATGTAAAAGCTGTCCATGGTGGAGGCTCTATTCTCTCCCTCCCTGTATGTAAATGTCTTGAGGTCTCGTTAGGCTCTGTGTAGGGCATATTATCAAGCGGGCCATCCCATAGAGGACAACTTTTTTAGAGGACCCCTACGGTGACTCCTCTGCAGCCTTAGCCGTACAATGTCATTGGATACCGCTTATTGGTGAAATTACATAATCTGTAGTATGTAGTGGCCGGTATGTGCCAATTCGTCTATTTAGTTTGTTGCTTCAATTGACTTAAAAGTCAATAGGGAGTTCATAGTCCCAAACTTTGGTTGTTACTTTTTATTCTGTTTGTTCGATGGTCGAGTACTCCCAGACGGTGGGAGGACAGGGGGGAGGGTGTAGAAATTGGCAAGGGGGATTGGACAGGGGGATATTGGGGAACGACAAGCTAACACTAATTGGATTGGTGGTATCCTGGTAAAGAGAAATTCTGCATTTTGACATTTTATGCTCTTAAATGGTTCTTAATACCTTAGCGTATATAAGTCACATTAGAGAGGAATCTGGGACTGTCCACCATGCTGAGGAGAAGGCGGCTGAAGCATTCAAGCAAAATTACAAAAAGGTGTATACTTCTGACCTCATAGACGTAGATGCACAATTAGCCTATCTGGAAGACTTCCCTCAGCCTTTCACAAAACTTTAAACGGCCCTATAACTAGGGAGGAGGTGCAAGATGCAGTAAACGCTCTCAAACTGCAAAAATCCCCAGGTCCAGACAGACTTAATACACATTTTTACAAGACTTTCAGTGCTGATCTTGTCCCTCGCCTGACAGACCTATATAATCATATTGCTGACTCCCACTCAGTGACTCCTACAATGGGAGAAGTCCTAATTTTGATTCTCTCAAAACAAGGGAAAAACCCTCCACTTTGATATCGATGCCAAATTATATACAAAAATACCGGCCAATAGATATTATGCTGGAATTGATACATCCAGACCAGTCTGGATTTATTAAAAGAAGGCAAACCCATGATAATCTGAGACGGGTGATACCCTTAATTGAGAAGGCTAACATTAAGAATATTCCATCGATTCTCCTGGTGCTGGATGCCGAAAAGGCCTTCGATCAAGTGGATTGGAACTTTCTCTTTCTCACATTACGCCCGTTGGGATTTAGAGACCGTTTTATAAATATTTCCCCCAGTTCCCGAGTACCAGTAAATGGGGTAGTCTCGGAATACTTTGAACTCTCCTGCGGTACCAGACAGGGTTGTCCCCTAACCCCATTACTTTTTGCCCTGAGCATAGAGCCACTTGCAGCAAAGATGAAGGGTCACTCCTCTAATCGCAGTCTCCCCTTTCACTCCATCGAACACAAGATTTCCTTATTTGCTGATGATATCCTTCTGTTCCTCACTGCTCCAAAATATCGCTCCAGGTCTTACAAACAGAACTCCAACTTTTTGAGTCCGTGGCCGCGTTCCGGATTAATCTTAGTAAATCCTTCTTACTCAATTTTATGGTCCCACAAGTAGAGATGGAAGACATTGCAACCTCCTCTCCTTTCCAAAGTGTGAAAAAAGAAATCACTTATGTTGGTATAAAGATCACTCCTAAAATTTCAGACCTATACAAAGCAAATTATTCCCCCTTATTACGAAAATTAAAAGCAGACCTTAAGCGTTAGGCACCACTCTACTTGACATGGATGGGACGCATCCATGCTGTCAAAATGAATGTACTATCTCGCATTCTACACCTCTTTCAAGGGCGCCCTATCGAATTAGAAAAAGGCTTTTTTTCAACCATTCGAGCAATGGTAACAAAATTCATATGGCAGAGCCGTAGGACCCGCCTCTCACACCAATTATTGACACATCCAGAGAGGCCGGCGGATTGGCTTTGCAAACTATTATAGAGCAACTCAAGAATCATAGCAGAATGCTCTCTTAAAACCTCTGATAAACACTGGCTTCACATGGATAGAGCAGTGGTGAGAAAGACAATTTGGGATGTCCTGTGGAAGCCCAAAGCAGTCGCCCGTAAACCATCTACTTAAGCACCCCAATGGCTACTATGTTGAAAGTTTGGGACAGTGTAACCTGGATAAACGGATTAACAACGTTCCCCTCTCCTTACACACCTATTCACTATAATGAGGCCTTTCAACCAGCACTGCATCCGGGCCCATTTGACAGATGGCGTGAGGGCAGATGTCTTACTATCTCCGATTTGTTTCATGGTGAGGATATCCTGTCTTTTGAGAATTGTTGCTGCAACTTTCAATTGCCCACCTCTGATATTTACCAGTATACCCAAATGAAACACTAGGCTGTATCCCTGACAATGCGAGAAGCTGCCACAAGAGAGCTCCTCCCCATAGAACTCACTTTAGGAACTCCAATCACTTATAAGCAACAGCAAACAAAGTGGAAAGACATACCGAAATGTAACCGTTCAGGAGGCCTACGTGAGGCACATTAAAAAGTGCTCTACAATTGGTACCTACACCCCGCAAAAATTCAAAAGATATTCCCAAATACCTTAGGCCAATGTTTGCGGCCTAATAGAGGACTTCCAACATATCTGGTAGGGCTGCCCAACTATCCAACTCTACTGGACAGAAATCTTAGCCCAAATCAAGGAAATCTTAGGATACCCAGTCCCATGCACTCCAGAATTTGTACTCCTAGGACTCCAAACACCATTCCTCAAATACCAAACAATAGGCGACTGCTCTATTCTGTGGTTGTGCTTAGGAGCAGCCAAAATGACATTAGCTTCGGCTTGGAAGAACCCCGAGGCTCTTTCTATGTCGCAATGGCATGCCAGTCTCTGGCGGGCTCTCATGATAGAAAGTATGGCACCTAAAATGGAGGAGGCCGGGAAAAGCTTTGACTTTATTTGGGGCCCGCTTGTCCACTTTCTTTCACGAGGCTTGCAGCTTCTCTTGTCCCTCCCGAAACGAGCGTTACATCGTTTCCAAACGTGACGATTCCTCTTCCCCCTTGCTATACAGCGCAACTACGACACTCCCCAACTAGCTCCCACATTATTTATAAAGGGTAGAACAGCTGCAATCAAAGGAAGTTTCAAGGAGCAACAAGCATGCAAACAGAAGGCTAATAAAAAGCTTTATTTAAAATAAAAAGAGCTATAAATAAGCATATTGAATAACCAGTCATCAAACGATGATATAAAGTGAAACAGCAGAAAGATTACAGACACAGAAGAACTGGGAGGCAAGCTGGTTTGATCAATTTAGTTCAGGAAAAGAGCAGTTGATGAATTTGACATAAGGGTGACTGCGCACAAGTGGTTTGGAAGATCTACAGACCAACATTGCAGATCTTTACACCAATGTGTCAAATCATCATTTTTTTAAGCCACGGATGACCCTTGGGACAAGCTTAGAGCTGGCCAAGCAACGTATCAGGAATATTCAACTAAACTCGAACACAGAACTGCCGATATGAAGAAACTAATAGGTGCTTTTTGAGTCTGAGTTGGAGACAGAGAAAGTGTGCGGTTTTCACTATTCTAATCATCTGTGATTTGAGGAAGAGGTTCCATTTAAAGATCACTCACCTTCTTTGATGAACCCAGAGTTGGTGGGGCCCATGCAATATTTAGATGGCCACTGAAAAAGGAGTGGCGTGCAACTGATGTACCCAAAGAACGGGACCTCTGTGCTGCACCATTCCACAGGCAGCTACCCACAAGTAGTTTGTTATCATGTGTCTCACAAAAATATATAAGGGTCATAAGCAGATGGCACAGCTCTAAGAGGTATGTACCTACTGCAGCGACATACCCGTCCATCAGATGGTTGAGACAGTTGAGAACAATAGTGTAGTTCAGTGTATCGAAAGGTACTGCTAGTTCTAAGGTAACAAAAGATACATTTGATTTTTTGATAATTTAAAATAACTGCAATCATAACTATAGATCAAAAGCTTAAAACGGAAGCTCAGAAAAAAACTAGAAGTAAAAATAGATAAGCAAAAAGGAGAGTAATTGGTGCAAGTACACAGTGTGCAAGAGTGGCCAAGATAAATGTACAATTTCTCGACCATAGCAAACACATTGGTTTGTACAGTCCGGGTGATGTGCCAGGGACTCTCGTGTAAGATATTTCAGCTCAAATGCCTGATGCCAATAAATGTTTTCTTAAATGTGTTTTGTTTTGGGGCTTATATGAATCACCTTGTGGAACCAGTTCATCAAAGGTGGCATTAGTTGGCAGATTAGTTACGAAAGACGTTTTAACAGTAACAACAGTTAATTGACTGTTTTTGCCCTTTTTCGCAGGATCGAATTTTCAAAAGTTTATGAGTACTGGGCGCAGCCACTATTTCCAGAGTGTGAGCAGTTTTTTCCACATGTACGTAGTATTTGGACAAAGGATTCGGGGGCAGATCTACAGAACCTGCAGACAGAGTCGGAGTCGCCCATTCATCTCACACACCAATATAACTTTTTAAAAAATCAGGCCAAATCTTAGACACATTAGATCTTTTTAACTTCAGTGCAACTAAACTAATGGGATCACAAGTCGCAGCCTGTCACGACCTTATTGGGCAAACGATCAAACAAGTACTATGTTCCATCCCAGAATAATCCGTGATGTTCTTTCTTCTTGAAGAACATGTACAACATGGGCTATGCATCTCTCCATCACTACTTGTTTTAGAAATGCTGTGAATTACAACCACAAGTGCGTTAAGCAAAACGGAAAAAAACGTTTTTATGCAGCATATTGCCATCCCCCAAAACGAAGGACTTTTTACAAGCCAACTTTAATCCCCTGTGCCAGATTGTAGCCTTTCTGCACAGCCTTTACTTCGTTTAACCCCACATCAACTGATGCCCTGAACACTTTTTACTGTTTTCCCGTGTCTGATTAAATGGCGAGTCACATGCTATCTATCCAGCATATGATTTCATGTGCCATCCTGACTGATCTATTGAAGAAAAATCTTAATTTCTTGCAACAATACACCGAACAGAAGAAAATAGTGAAGAACATCCAACCCGTCCCAGTCGAAATGCACTAAATATAATAATCACAGAAAACATTATTGGAAATATATTTCTCTCTTTTTTAACACTTCACTGACTTTTTGCGTTCACACATCTCACGATGTGAGGCATCTGGCATCCAGCTGTAATAACAAATACAAAGGAAACCGTGGAGGCGATACCAATATATACATCTACAATCCCAAGCATCAGGGTCCGCGGTGTAAAGAATAGGATGGCCACTGTAGTCTGACAAAGTGAGGCGCACGGGCACATCTACTGTGGCTCTCGGACCAATCACCTCCTTTATCCACTCTCACCGGCTTCACCAGTCAGACGCAAATCTTTTCAAACTTTTTTTTTTTTTTTTTTTTTTAAATCTACAGCCCGTTTTACGAGTCCAATCGTCAGTGGTCAGACTACCCCATCGCATCTCTGCCCCCTTTTTTGCCACTAGGACTAGAACAGACAGAGAGGCTCGGACCGAGAGTGAAAAGACTGGTAAGAGATGGTGCGGGCACACGAGATGACACAGAGGGGGAGGTCAAAGGCTGATGGGAAGGCAGGAGCATGAGTGAAAGCACAGACTAAAAAAAAAAAAAAAAAAATCATCTCTCTTTATTTGCCCACCTCAATTACATTAACTAATTGAGTTCTTGTGTAATAGACTATGAAGATTTTTCTGTTAGGCTAGTTAAAAACTAGATGCCAATATTACTTCAAACGGGGAGGCACACCACCCACTTTTTTTCCCCCCTTCTGAACGTAAGGCCAGTAAGCTCTTTTTGTGTGTGCATCAAGCCCGTAATGCAGGTCCTTTATGTAGCTTTCCAGAGTAATCCAGCCTCAAACAGTCTGTTTTTAAGCGGCGACCCTTCCAGTGTACTTTGAGCCATGCGGTTAGTGCATGTTTGCACTGTATATATATAAATGCCTGTGTGTTGTGTAATTCAGATTGGGAGTGGTACAATTCGAAACACACGTCTCCGAATGTATATATTTCTACATTGTACTAGGTTTAGATCCTGATAGAGCAGCCAGGCCTTAAAATCCAGTTCCTACGCCAACCAGTGTTTTATTGGTGTCAGCTTCCCTTCCAACCAGTCTGCATTACGAGTCTCATCCAAAACTTTAGCACTAGGTAGTTGCTGAAGGCAAAGCACTCAATGGCCTACCTCCTTACAGAACGTACAAGTGTGGCTTCAAGCCCATTGTGTGTCTCATCTAAAAGGCTGAATCACTATAGGAGGCAAATGCCCAGTCATTTACTGATGCAAATTATAGTTTCTGAATATTTCCTAATATTAGGAAGATGAAGTCCATCTTCATATGTGTGTTTTTGAAGCATGCATGGTCCATACAATTCTGGTAGCACCATCCTTCAAAGCAGTGATCTGGAACGGTGATCCAGCTTCTTAAAGTATTCGGGCACACTGTAAGGCGTGTTCTGCAATGTACATCTGAATTTCAGAAGTGCAATTATTTGACTTATAGTTACACAACCCAAAGACCTGATGGACAACTCCACCAAGGACGACGACTTCTACACGGGAACAAGGCTAATCGCAGCATCAACACCAGAGATGGCCATTCTTGCCAGATATAAAATCATCAGACCAGACCGCAAACAATGGCCCGGGGAAGAAATTATCATCCACAAAGACACTGTCAGCTACACTGCATCTGCTGACATCGAAGCCAACTACACAGAGCAACTCACCTTTAAAATGCAAATCATTGCCAACATCCCCTTAAGCAGCACCGAAATCTCCCTGGACCCCGTGCAACATCACAGACTTCATTGCTCTACTAATCATCACCTCCAGCGATTTATTTCCCCTAGGAAACCTCACATTTCAGTTAGAAGACCACACTAACATCAACTCAGTTGCCCTCTTCGAATGTCTCAGAAACCTCGGGCTCACCCAGCAAATATCCAACCTCACCCATGCTGCCAGACTCAATCTGGGTACCGTGTTCACCTCATTCAGGAATATCACATAAAAAAAAATAAAAAAAGAAAACACCCATTACCTGGACAGACCACAAAAGAACTACTCCGCATAACCAAGCGGCACTGCAAACAAATGCAAATGCAACTCAAGTGCCAATTGAGCCAAAGAAGCCATGGACACCTTCAAATCCACCTTGAGAAGCTACCACAAACAAATCTGGAACACCAAGCGGAAAGCCCTAGCTGCCTGCCTCGACATCAGCTTCAACAGTAGCAATGAAAACTTCTCCATTATCAAGGACTTCATCATACCATGCCTGCAACCACCACCAGCAACATCACTCCATCTCAAAAACTATATAACAAACTCTCAGTCTTTTTGAGCAACAAAATCACAAACATATATGACAATTTTTACTTTTAAACCAACTTCTGCGACCTTGCCCAGTCTACCAATCTTAGACAAAAAAAAAAAAAAAAAAAAACAAACACCATAATCACATTGGACCCCATCACCACTGACAAAATCGCCACAATCATGAAATCCATCCACTCCAGGAGCCCCAATCAGACCTTTGCTCCCACAACACCTGCAATAAAAGACTCGTCCCCATCAGCAAAGCCGCTGCCCACATCCTCAACATCTCTATCAACACAGCCACGGAAGTCTGGAAGTACGCAGGTTCAACAATCTATAGAAGAAGCTTGAAAAACTCCCGACCTATCTCCTTTCTACCCAGACAAAGTCCTGTAGATGGCCATCAGTAGATGCCTCACCTTACACCTCGTGACCCACCAGCTCACTGACACCATGCAGTCAAGATTAAGGCCCAACAACAACACAAACTGCTCTCAACACAGCAACAAATAACATCCGGATGATCCCAGACAGAGATGAAACTGCAGTACTCATACCACTTAACGCCTCAGCAGCATTTGGCACAATCTCCCACCCCATCCTTAGGAGATGGCTGCATAGGGCTGGCATTCAGGGAGCTGCCCTTCAATGGATGTGAATATTCTTAACTGAAAAAACTCAAACAGTCAACCTGCCACCTTACTCCTCCAAAGTCTGAGAACTCATTTTCGGAGTACCTCTCGCCTCGTCACTCAGCCCCACGTTCTTCAACATCTACATGACCCCACTGGCTGACATCATTCATACCCAGAACATCAACATCCTCTCCTACACCAACAACACACAACTTATACTGTCCATCTCAGACAAATTCACCTAAACAAAGAACAAATTACACACCTTCATGATAGAAGTGGCCTCCTGGATGAAGTCCAACCAACTCAAGCTGAACACTGACAAGAGAGAAGCAGTGATTTTAGGAAAAAATGCTTCACAGAGGACGCCATCTGATGGCCTATAGACCCCAGGCCTACCCCCACCCATATACAAGAAATCTCAGTATCATCATCAACAAACTGAACATGTCCACCCAGGTCAATGCCGTCACCGCATCCTGCTTCCACACAGAGGATGCACAGAAAGAGCTACAAGTGGCTAATGAACAACACCAGATAAACCATCAGCCAAGCCCTCATCACCAGTTGGATGGACAATGGAAACTCTCTAGGCAGAGATCACCAATCACTTCACAGGGAGGCTGTAGAAAATCCAGAATGCAGCAGCTAGACTCGTCCTCAGATTCCCACTCTGGTCTCATCACACCACACCATAGGGAGTGCCACTGGCTCCCAATACACAAGTGCACATAATTCAATCTCCTTACCCACATATACAAAGCACAAGACACTCCCACCATACCTGAACAAACGCATCCACTTCTATCAACCTTCCAGGCACCTCCATTCAGCCAGACTCTTAGCAGCACACATCTCACATATCCAAAAAAGTAGAAGGGGAGGTCAAGCTTTCTCTTTCATCACTCCTAAAGCATGGAACACCCCCCTGCCCCACCCCTCCAATACACACACACACACACACAGTTGGAGCGCTTCTTCAACACCACATGGTTGAATACCTTGCTTTTCAAGTAATTACTCCCTATCCTAACCCCCACCCCGAACCCTTGGGGCCAGCTTCACACCTGCACAGCACCAGGATAACCTCAAGGGTGACAGCGCACTACACAAAAACATAACATCAAGGAGACAGGACGCTTCCTTCAGTGTGTAAATGCCACAGTTTACCAACCTACCAGTTTCCCGGCCTCTTTGCCCATTTATGTACATTTTTATGAGCACTCCTTTAACTTGTATGGGTCTCTGTTAAAATCAGCTGTTTATACTGCTCCCTCTTAGCCTACAGTTGTCTTAATAGTTAATCAGGATTTTCTATCCAAGTCTTTTCAGACTTCCTCATTTCCTTCATAAGGACCACGTATCACTTCTTCTTACCTAGTTAGGAGCTGGCCCCACACATAATCAGCATATGCACCTTTCACACTAGGTACTGACCTAATGCTGTTCTTAAAGCACACTTCCTATGAGTGTTTCAGCATGTTCACTGTTGTATGGTCAATTGGAACCATGCTACAACTGGCTAAAGAGCCATAACTAGGGCGAAACCAGTCCTAGGCTGCTTGTGTTTGGGTTCAGGAAGGCTCTGGAGCAGTTTGAGCTGGACTGTTCCCATGAGGAGCAGGGTAAAGACTGATTTGTATATGGCTGGGTCCAAGCTGGGGTGGCATGGTGGGCAAAAAATTATGGATTGGGATGCGGCCTGAGTGATTGCCGGTGGCTGAGATTAATTCAAGCATTCCATCCATCACCTTGTTTTTCCATTTGCCAGCCTATTTCTCCCAGCAATACATTGGTGTTTTGTTGTCAACTCTGTTATACGATGCCAAAAGGTCAAGTAGAGTTGGTGTTTCATATTGAACTTTATCAACTGAAGTGATCACATCTTCTTTGCGGAGGTCATCACGGCAGCAACTGTGATTTCCGCTACTTTCCCTCATCGGAAGCGTGATTACTCATCATATAGAATGTTTTCAGATTCTACAAGAATCTTTCTAGATTTCTACAGAGAAAACAGGAGATTTGATATAAGTATATACTTTCCTGGGTCATGTGGATTAACCAATGGTTTATTCACTAGCTGGGGTTATTACAGAGTGCTTAAAGGTGCATGTCGCGGTTTCTTTGCAGAGAAAAGCATTCATATGTTCCACTATTTCCAAACCCAAGGGTGGAGATCTTATTTTTTATGGCCGAAGCCGAATATGGTTAAAGAATAAAGTTGAGTGATTTGGTTTACTGGACAGTTTGAATAATTGCTCCAAGGTCTGTATTGTTCTAGTTAATGTAAGACTTTCTCTGTGATTTAATTTTCTTTTTAGTATTATGGATACTACTATATCCACAAACCAGTAATTTTGTGACGCAAGGAAACAAGAACATGTAGTGTGGGGTCTGTTGACAGGCAGGGGCAGTGCTCCACAGTGAAAAAAAAATTATGGACCTTTTCAGAAATACTTTTTCAACAGCCCTTTGAAATGTTTTTTGATTTCAGCTGAGTACAGTCGGATTTGGAGTAAAACCCAATTAAAGGAGGAACCTGTCCAATTTTGATCTTCATCATGAGTTTTAAAGTCACAGTACGTGTACACTAAAAAAATATAAGAATCGTATAGTGCAATAGAGTATTAAAATCTGGTCACATTAGTTGAGATGTTAGAGCGGACCACCATAATAGTTAATTGACAGATCTGAACAAATTAATTAAAAAAATAAAAATAAAAATGCGTTCCAAAAAAACCCATCTTTTCCTTGTGCTGGTGTCATTTTTACAACAAACATTTTGTATCCTGACCACTGCAGATACCCAGGGAGTGAAGACAATATTTGATAACTTTCAGCTAGAGGTGTTCTCCTGTGGTTTAAAAACAAAATTGTTTTCATAAGCAAGAAAGTTGCACTAAGATGCCTCCCACTTCACAGCTCTGAGGGATAGCTGGAGGAGGAGTAGAATAAGGTCCAAAGGGAATTGAACAGGGGAGAGAGAATGGGTAGAAAGTAAATTGGGCCCCAGTGACTGTGGGGAAAACAACTGTCAGCCATGCCAAGGGACGGCAGCACTGGAAAAAAGCAACAAAGTACCTAGTGGGTAAAACTTCACAAGTAGTCTGCTCCTATAGCACTGAGCATGACTGACACCTTTGATTTGATCTCAGTGGACAGGGTGGTTTCCCAGAAAAACAGCTGTCTGCCGACAGATAGTATCCTTCTCAATTATTTGCAGAACTCAGGTAAGAGCCTGTGAGTGTTCAAGCTCAGGTTGCCTCCTGGGACATCTCAGAGTGCAGTAACTCCGAGAGCAGGTTTTAAAAACCCCAGAGGAAAGTAAATGGTAGAAAGCTTGCTCAACAAGCGGTAGAGGAGCCTGTGGCCAAGTGTTGCCTCATCTGATAGGAGACGACCCGTAGACTGAAACTTGTGCAACCACATTTGACCTAGAGGTGCTGATGTATTCTTGGTATTTTTGTTCTTGTGTATGTCCCCCTCCCTAGTGCATATATTTGTTTGCTTGCCCATTTAATTCAATAATAAACACGTCCTGCATTTAGTATTTTTCCAAACATATCACAGAACATTTGGTCTGTAATATTTTGATAGGGCATCAATTATTCATGCATATATAAGTCATAGGATTTATAATGCACAACTGAAGTAGGTGAAGGAACAACAAAATTAACATGTTAGTTCTTGCATTTGACATCAATTATTGAGAGGCCTGCTCTTTTCAAAATTATCAGAAAAGTTAATTTAAGCTTGGTACAGACAAGTATTAGGCGGATAGGAATTTTTGCCTTCCTGAAAGACTTAGGGCCAGATGTAGCAAAAGGTTTTGCCTATTCTGTGTCTATGGGAAAATGTGTTCATACATATGGCCCTTAGTTCGTGCAAGCTCAGCTGTAAACTTCCTCAGTGAGAGACATAAGCATCTCGTACTCAGCCTGCCCTTAGTGGCTGGTTTGTGGACACCATTATTGAGACCGAAAAATAGAGAGGTCTTCTCGAAGTTCAGAACAGGCTTGTTGTTTGGCTAAAGTATGCATGACAGATCCCACCTCAAGAAACTTATGCAGGTACTTTTGATGCGAAGATAGCTTAACTCGGGGCTAGAAGGGAGGGATTGATGAAAAAATACTTGTTCCATCAATCAATGAAATGAACTTCTGAATCACAGTTACAATTCATTTTAATAAATGGCTAATTAATTGCCTTCATTGCCACTATATTGTTTGCTTGCATAACAATATTAAACCATATTATATGGACTAGATTAGGACACTGATTTTTAGAAAGTCTTAAAACACATCTATTGTGTGGATTCGTGTCTGTGTCCATTCTTGGTGAAAGTAGAATCGGAACTCACTAACAACAAATAATCCTGAAAGTCCCACAGGGCTGATCGTTGACCAGATTTCATCCTGCTGTAGTGTGCAAGTGTATTGTTGGTTACAATTCACCAGGTTTCATGTATTAAGTTGGTCCTGAGCCTATACAGCGCCAAAGGGTGCAGAGAATCATAAACTAGAGCATGTTTTGCAAACAAAATGCACCAGTTAGTGCCCTTACACAGGACTGATCCTTGAGTAACTCTAGGTGACACAAACAAGAGTTAACCGTAAATTACTAATAGTGGAGGCGTCAGTTGTAATATTTGCTACCTCCCTCACTTCAAGTAGGATTTGTGGGTTTGTCACAAGATTGACTAGTAAAATGTATTCTCTAATCAATTTCATTTTTTGAATCTCATTCTGAATCTCTCTTCCAACAGCGGCACAATCTGTTGTAACGAGGGAAACTTCAGGACACCAGTAACACAACACCTCATAGAGAGCGTAGAGTAATTTTTGTCATAATGCATTTGCTGCAATACTCCAGAATTAGGACACTTATTAAATGAATTAGTGGCTATATACAGTAAGCTATGACAGTATGTTCTACATACAGCAGGGACTAATGTGTTGGTTCCAGCACAATAAATGCAGCCTGCAGGCAGGCAATTAGTCCACAGACTAAATATGAATCGTGGGCAAGGTGCCTGTAAAGCAAGACAAGATTCAAGTTTGAATTGCTTGTAAAACCAATCAAATGGAAGAGAACTATCCTCACACACCACCCCAAGACAAGTACAGAATGGTCCACTTGGGATAGTACCATTCGCAGAGGAGTGTACAACATTGGGAGCAATTTACAATACTATACTACCCATGGTACGCCCTCATTGCCAATGCTACTACCAGAAATGTTAAAACAAATAGAGAACAAGCATGGCCCTGCGCCACCTGTTGATTTATGATAAAATTGCAAAGTCATTTTAAGATAGTCCCTTTGATATTTTTTTAGCAACATTTGGGGAATTGCACCAGATTTAGCAGTGCACCAGTACTTGGCTGTTGTTCCCATTTAGGACAGTGAACATAAGCTTCCTAAAGGTATTTCAGATGTATACACCTCTGTAGGTCAAGATACAATGGGTCCTCGTGCTGCAAACCCTTAACTCAAAACGAACAAGGAGTCAGGGTTAAAAGTATAAAAAATTAAATCAGAAAGCTAAAGGAAATTACACTAAATCTTCACCACAGCAGGAGTCTGGCGTTAAGATACAATTTGAGAGATAATGAAAAATGTCACAACCAGATCAGTGTCACAATTTTGATAGACGTTGTTCCCATTCTTTGCAGGACTCCAGGTAGAGTAGAACTGAAAGGAGCAGATAGACTAAGTATCACCGAGAGGATGAACACACCAGGTAGTCAAGTAAGCCAGCAAGCAATGCTGATGTTACGCATCCTTATTGGAGTTACATTCAACAATTTATTGGAGACAAGTGGAGTATTGCAACTTACCCCACCAAAGATTTACCTTCGACAGGATAAAAAAAAAAAAAATAATAAAAAATTTAAAAAAACACAGTATTTCATGCTGATATTCAACAAATGTTCTGTGACTGTGCCAGGCTGGTTCTTCACGTATTTTGTGTATTCCGGGAAACAACTTAGTAAGTCTTACATTTGGATATCTAATAACTGCCATTTGTAATAAGCACTCACCTGTTTTTTTTTGTTTGTTTTGTGTTATCTCCCTCCTATAACGGATTCCTCAGCACATGCTCAAGAACAGCACAGCCATGGTGCCTGTTGTTTGCAGTGACACGCTCTTGCAAGGAAGTCTGGGGCGTGTCACACACTTCTCATATCAGCACAGTCTTTGTCTCTTTCATCTAAGATAGCAAGGAATTCTGGGGGCAAGCCATCTCTATTATAAGTTAGTACACGCTTTCTCGTAATAGCGATTTCACATTATGAAGCGTGTTTCATGTGAATTTCTTCAAAGCGTGCTGTGTATTATGGGGCAAGCTGCAATTTAACCCCTCATAGCATGTTTGTACAGCTTTATTGTGGCAATTGGATTATTCTTCGTTTAGCACTAAATACTCGGCAAAATATTTTATATTACTGTTATTTCTTCTTCAAGATGGGTGATTATATTTATTCTATTTCATGGAAGTTACCATTGACTATAATTTGGAACCATGGCAAATCAAATACATCCTTTGTAAATCAACCATTAACTCCAGAACCGAGGAAAACCTTTACTTAAATGGTCATAATTGTTTCGCTCTTTTGAAAATTACATTGTTGCCATAGATGGAAAAAACTATTCAAATGAGAGAAAAAAAGGTGTGGTTGTTCAGCTTGTATGGTGATGCTGGTCAAGAAATGTTTGATAATCTTCCAGAGGCTGAGCCTCACTCCTCCTGAAATTTATTATCACGAGATGTATACAATGAGGCTGTTAAAAGACTGGAGAAATTATTTAGTGAACAACCCAATATTATGAGTGAAAGGCACAGTTTATTTCAGAGGAAACAACTCGTTGATGAAACAATTGAGGAATGTATTTCCAAATTCCACATTATAGTTGCCAAATGCTAATTTGGTGAAAATGTGCAAGTTTATTTAAGTGACCAATTTGTTTTTCAGTGTTCCAGAAAAAAATATACAAGAGTCTACAGGAGGTGATCTGAGTAATGATTCAGTATGTGCTACTGAAAGAAAGAAAAAAAAAAAAAAAAGAAAAAAAAAAAAAAACACAACAGCAGCATGTTAACTCTATAGGAAAATATAAAACAACTGCCTAGAGCAAGTTCGCGTGTTACTGATGTGGTTCCAAACAACATCTTGGAAATAATCTGAATTGTCCTGCTGTGAGTAGGAAGTGCAACAAGTGCAAAAAACAAGGACATTTTGAAAGTCCAGCATCCGATCCAGCAATGCACCAGTGAGTTAACAAGTCGGAGTGTCCAGCCTATGAGTTTCAAGACAACATAATTAACAATCTTGTGTTAGCACTTGATGATGAGCTACTCTCAGATTCTTCCATCTAGGCCCCTTTAGGCACTGCACAAACTGGTAACATTAATGTGGAAGTAATGGCTGATTCAGGTTCACCAATATCAATTTTATCAGATGTAACATTTTACTCTAAAAAAAAAAAATTAAATAAAGTTCTTTCACACACTGATGTTCACCCAAAAATATTTTGTGAACAAGAAATGGAAATGTTGGGTAATAACACTGGTGCAGTAACTGTATTGGGATGCAAAATAATAACAAAGGTGTATGTTGCAAAAAGGCGAGATGATATAGTAGGTTGGCATGATTTAGCCAAAATGGGAATCATACTTAAACCTGGAAGTGATCAACCTCTTGGGTGAACTGCCTATTGAACCTGCTTATGGCAATTGATGAGGCAGCATTCTTTTCTATCACTGATCTTAAATCAGTATACCATCAAGTGGCATTGTCACCCAACTCTCAAGAGCCGACTACATTTGTTACACCTTTTGGCACCTTTACATTTTTGACATTACCATTTGGGCTAGCATCTGCTGCCAGTGTTTTTGATAAATTAATGGACTCATTTTTATAAAGGCATCAAGGGTGTGCAGGGTTTTCAGGATGGCATTCCGATTTATACTAAGAATATCACTGAACACAATGCAGTCTTGCAGAAGGTGTTAAGCATTGAAGGATAGAGCCATGACTATTACAAGAGAAAAGTGTTAATTCCTTGTGAACGAACATGATTATTTGGGTCACACCATAACCAAACAAGCATTTGCAATGCAACGGGTCTCGCATTTCTCAGAGTTAGAGCTATCAGCAGTTGTAAACTCCCAACCGGACTTTTCTTGCCACATTAAATGGAAAGAAAGAAAGAAAAAAAAAGCGCTGCTACAGTTCACTTGTAGTGAAACCTATTGGCAAAAGTGCAATTATCTGCGTAATCGGCAAAAGTGCAATTAACTATGTAACAGGGTCGATGTTATGCAAAGCGCTCAACTTCTGCCAAGTGAGATCGCGCTGCAAAAAAAGAGAAAAGTAGCACACAAACCAGACGGGAAACAGCAAGCCTCGTATGTTTTCAGTACTTGGTCGCTGCGCTCGAGGAGGGCTAACCACTGGAAAAGGCATGACGTATGCATGCCTTCCACTAATGAAAGTAAGCAGATTTTAAAAGGCAAACCCACGAACCAATGAAAGACACTGACATGACATGACATGGACGAGGCTCCGAGCCCTTTTCTGAATACTAAAGCGTCTCGCAAGCGATACGCATGAGCAAGCGCATGCTAGCGCAGGCTCGACCCTAAAAAAGGTATAAAACCAAAACAAGATTTACTTGAGGCTATTGGCAAGGCACCAGCTGATAAGAGTTCCTTAAGGTGCTTATTAGGCCTTAGCAACTATTATGCTGGATTTGTTCAGGGATAAGCTGCTTTTATGGAACCTTTGAGATGTCGAATCACAAAGAATGAAAAAAATATTTGGATGGATAAACAGGATAAAGCACTTCAAGATGTCAAAAAAATTATTATGGATGCATCTGCTTTGCAACCGTTCAATAGTGCTGATAACTGTGCCATCATTGACGATGCTAGTTCAGTGGGATTAGGAGCAGTACTCACTCAGTCTCATCATGGAAAAGAGCGTATTATAGCATACAACTTTAGAACTTCTTTAAAAAATCTGAATCTCACTGTGGCACAATTGAAAGGGAGGCTTTAATCTGTGCATAGGCTATAGAAAGAAATAAATCATTTCTATGAGGGCACACTTTTGACTAACTTACAGATCACAAACCTCTAACATTAATGGTAATGGCATGGGAAAAGCTTCGGCAAGACGGATTCAAATATTATCTAAATTACAGGAGTACACATTTACCATAAAGTATATTCAAGTATTCAAGGTGGAAAAAGTTAGAGTGGATGGTCACATGTGCCCAGTGAAGCATGATTTGGAGGATGTGAACCAGGACCAAGAATGTGTTGTTTCTGCTATTGAGCTTCCAGTTATTCATCAGCAATTATCAGTGAGGGAGAAATGATTCAGTCCTCTGACAATGATGTTGTTTTGACTGAAGTAAAATAAATATACGTTGAAGGGATGGCCACCAGTTAGGAATTTGAGCAAAAGTTAATTCCATATGAACAAGTAACTGCAGAATTAACTTTAGAAAATGGTTTGGTGACCAGAAAAGGATTATTCATACCACTAGAAGACTTACGCCACAGATTCGTAAGTATTCATCATGAAGGACATCTCGGTATGTCTAGCACTGAGAAGTTAAGGATATACTATTGGTGGCCAGGAAGGGATGTATGTGTAGAACATTCTGTGAACAATTGTTCAGACCATCTTGTATCGAGAAACACTGGAAACTTAATAAGAATAAAGCTGGTGAAATCCCTTGGCAGAACAGCCATGGTGCAAGTTTGCCATCAACTTCTCTGGACCTTTTTCAAGACTACCTTCTAACATGAAATATTTGATTGCCTTGATGGATTATTATTCAAAATGGCTAGCTCATGATTGTGTATCCATTTCAAATCCAGAAATAGTTAGTGAATTCTTAGAAAACTTTTTTGTTCTTGGAAGCCCTAAAACATTGTTTTCCGAAAATGGCACTCATTTTATCTCCAAATAAATGACTCAATTTTTAAGAAAGCATGGAATCAAACATGAAAAAAATTCCATTTGACTTACCAGCATCTAATGGTTTGGTTGAAAAGGTAATACATTCTTTAAAGAAGGTATACATACTGCATTAGCCTCCAACACTGATGTACGCACACGCTTATGAGAAAAGTTTGGAGCTATTTAAACACCCCTCATTCCATCACAGGTTTTTCTCCTTTCTTTTTATTAAAAGGAAGAGAAGCCAAAACTAGTCTAATTCCATGTTGGAAGGATCAGACAAATTGTCACAACGTTAAGAAACCTGGTCAGAATCACGCTAGTATTGACAAATGTGTTCACGTGAATTTTGCACGTAGGTATAGAAATATGGAGACTGCCTATGATCTACATCAAAGTAAAACAAAAAACATTGTGATTGGGAATGGGTTTTAGTCTAGAAACCTAGGAAAGCTATAAAAGGGTGATTCAAATGTTTCTGAGCGTGCATAAGTTGTTAAAGTAAAACGATCAGTAGATTTGCTTAAGAACCGTGGCTGGTGGAATGAGGGAGCGGTTGTAAAGATTAAACCTTATCAGAAGGAGATTATTGAAAAAAAGAAGCATGGAATTGGTGGGAAAGAAGACTTGTGTAGGCTGATATTTGGGCCATGTACACAATGTTTAACTTCTGAATCCATTCATTCTCCAAATTATGAAAGATTTACACAATTCACACTCAGTGTATTTTTGATGACTACACTACTTATTCCAGTTCCAACTGCACGAAAGGACTTTCGAAATTTCTATGTCCACTGATGACATGAGTACTTACAACTACGAGTCTCATTTTTGTTCCATTGTTAAACGGGCAAAAAGAAACATTGTTTTACCTACTAAATACAAAGATTAGGTTTTGGTTTAGATATTTCTTCCAATACATTCTTTGATATTGTTTTTGCAGGAAGAGGGATGTTGTATTGTAGGTGTTTCTATTTAATACATTTTTATTATAACAAGTGTATCGCTTTAAGTGTATCACATTCTTGTATGTTTTTAATTGTTAACTGTTTAATTCTGTTACCATGGTTGTTGCTGTGGTCGAGTGAGGCTTTCGATTAGACAGCTTCACTGGACTGCAGCATTGACTGTTGGGCTCCTGCCTGCGCTTCATGGACTATTCATCTTTGAAGATGTCTAACAATAAATTTGGATTTCCTCGTTATCCTCGGCCTCCCACTTCCTTATTGGAGTTATATTTAACAAAACCTCATTTTAAGAGGAAGAAAAATCACTGGATTGACAAAGAAAAAAGCACGACTCAGGATCTGTGCATACTTCTGTGGAATGGAACTTGGGCAAAAGAGCTTCTAAACAGCACAGCAGAAGTAATTATAGTTTAGCAGACTCTCAAAGAGTGTCTGGTAGTGACTCCAACTGAACAATACACACAGGATGAGAAACTGGATAAACTCTTGTGATAGGATTTATGATGTACAAATACAATTTCAAGGGGCTTTATTGGGCAAAATTAAAGTTGTATTCTAGTCACATTTGTCGGATGCCTACAACATCATTTAACTGAGGATAATTGGCCTCCATCATTTTTAAAAGGACACGCATCGAGCGGAAGATACCTGAAGACTCAGGGAAAAATATGCATGTGAGTGGGCTTTACAGCAGACTCTAATGTTGTATAGAAACCAAGCCAGGTGGGACAAAGATTCTGTACCACATGTGACTCCCCCATGGAGTAAAACAAGTTAAAGCTCAGTACCCATTAAAGCCAAAAGAGAAGCGTGATATAAGCACCATCCTAGATCGACTACAGTATCAGGGTTTCATAGTTCCTTGTAATTTAACCAGGAGCACTCCCCTTTTTCTGATGTTCAAAACAGATAGAAAGAAGATACAGAGGTGTTCTCAAACAGATGAGATCTACATCCCAGTGGATAATTTAACCCTTCGATAGGGTGAGTAGAATAGGGACTCTCCTCTCCTTACATGGACATATAATAAATGTTTAAAAAACCCAAGATTGCAGATCTTAAAATGATTTTTCTTGAATATGAACTGTCCGGTGATGGTAAAGGACTGGCATCGGACCTCCTACAGAAGAGACACAAAACCTTATTTTTAATATACATTTTTGAATAACTATTGACATGAGGTGAACTAAAGAGGTCTATAGCGAGACTGAAACAAGCATTACGGGACTGGTTTGCTCCCAGCGGTCCTAAAAAGAAAATCCCATAATGAAGTACAATTCTTCTGCTGCAAAATATGGAAGCTGCGAGAATATCCTCTTTGATTAACGTGCTGCATTAGCAGAGATAAGCTGGTATGTTAAAAAAAAGCCAAGAGACGGACAATGTGTCACTGCGTCTACAAGCAGAACTGACCTACCAAATGAATTATTGAGCAAAGCGAAAACTAAACTACAGTTCTGTTTCGATGAATTAAGGACAGTGAATAAAAGTAGGAAACAAAACTGAATTGTCATCCAGTGGGATCCTTGAGGATCACAAGACTTGGGCGTCGTACTTTGTATGTTCTGTTAGAGTTTATTATGTCTATAGCACTGCAGATGCAATCAAGCTTTTTAGCTCTTGTCGGATTAATCATGCATATGACGGGATTTAAAGATTATCAATCATAATGCCTTTTTAAACAGTAATTACAGATCCCCTAGTGATTTTCTATTCTAATACACACAAAAAGTAAAACTAAGAGCTCTGAGTGGGCATGAATAGCACCAGGATGGTGCTGATGATGGAGTAACCCTACAGGTGAAGCATTTTACCTAGCCTGTGTGAAGGGTTGCATTATTTTTTCCTTTATAAAAATATTGATACCACTTTAAAGGATCGTTATTAAGCACAAACACCCAGACATAGAGTGCACTGAATATGCTTCCCTTGCACTATAGCCTACTAATTCATGTTGTATACTCAGCAATAATGGAGGTCATAACTGGTAGGTCTCCTCACAAGATGCTCTATTTCCCTGCTTGCACTGCTAGGGAGATAAAACCATATACTGTGTTCACACTGGGGGCATAGGGAGCTAGACTAATAAATAAATGGGATTCATTATAACTTTAGCTCCTTTGCCTGTGTGCTTCCCTGCTCAGGGGGTAAAGATCCACGGAGTATAGGCGAGTGACAGACTGCTCAGTTGGTGAGGCAGCCTAAGCAGTAAAGCTTTGTGCACCTAGTCGGATGCATGTTCTCTTACACACTTTCATGTAACTGAACCAAGAAGCAATGGCTCCACACAAGTGTCTGCCAAGTGTGTCCACTCTTACTATAAACTCTACCACGGGTCGAGTATTCCGCGCCGGAGCAGGAAAGAACACAGACAGAGGAGTGAGAGATACACGGTTTATATAAGTCCAATAAATAGGAACCCTTGCAAGACTGCTCAATGAAAGGCAGGAAATAACAAGCACACCTTTAGAGGAAGGCCACAGTATGAGGTTCTTCTCCGACAACACCTTGCAACTTACAAGTTCATAAAGTAACTCATTAGACTAATATCATTATAATGATTTGTACGAATAAGTTTGATATACTTTTGTCCTTTATCTCTACTTGTTGTGCTTCTTACATACACTATTATGATTTTGAATAATATCAATATATGAATGTTCATTTTAAGATTGAAAGAAGGATATGTTGCTAGTAAGGAGTCCACAAATCAGAGGTGATGTAGTTGTCACCAGAGGAAACACACAATTGCTGATCGGTTAACTGAAGTGCAACCTTCAGGTAAAAAATGCACTCTTTAAATTAACTTCCAGTTGCATGAAATGGTTTGCAAATACAAGAACATTACATTTCAGACTAAAACGTTATATTTTCACTTGCTTAAAACTACTCCTTCAGGAACAAGAGTGGCTTTTTGACTTCAGGAAATCATTATACCCCAAACTTCTGAAAACAGGAGTATAATAATCCCACCTGCAAACCTTATCCTGAACCCTGCAGGGTCCCAAGTAACTGCTTACCACCCTTTTCAAATTCCTAACGTGAGGAACCGGCTGACAAAGCAGGAGTGAAAAAGTGACTTAAGTTTTCACACTTCTGCTGAAAGATATCACTTTAGAGCAACCAGGTCATTGGCAGAGTCCATCAAGAGTTACAATGCTTAGGTCGACTCTGGAAGTCTGTTTTGATGAATTCTGGAGAAGATGACAGTACTCTGGAAGGAACGGGTGTTATGGAAAACCAAGACTGATGCGGAAATTCACGGATGAAGTGTGAATGAGCTAAGATGAATTGGGAATCCAAAGAGGTTGTACTGTTTTTGCAGGGCTTGTGTTTTTCTATACTTCCGACTGAGAGAAGACAACATGAAAGAAATGCCAACAATGCAGCACTCTTAGTCTGACTAATGAATTTATTAAGGCTCTTCTCAAGGTTCGTACATGGAAAGCGTTTAGGTCAAATGCAGCAACGCAAGTAAACTTCTGAAAATAATCACAGCAGTAGAAAATAATGATCATAGAAACAAAGGAAGAAAATGCACTACTTCAACTGTAGATAATATATCTATATATAGCGATTATATATTCATGAACAACACAAAGATAAAAAATAAGAATTAAAAATGCATCACCATGGGGCTTGGCAGTGACATGTCTTTGCCAGCTTCAAGTCAAGAACCCAAACGATTGTGAAAAGAGAGAACTACCCACAATGGGATCCGAGAAAGGAGTACCCTCCCGGGAAATGAGTTCTGTCTAACCCAGTTCCTCAAGCCTCCCTCTTAAATACTTTAAACAAGCTGGAGAGGAGAACTCTAGGAAGTCCCCCCCCCCCCCTCCCATACAGTAAGTTGTTGTTCAAACGCCGGCAGTGTTGAAAGAGCACAGTTAGAGATTGGCCACATCCCAAGGTGCACTCCCAATATCGAACTGTTCCCTGCCGTACCATACACATTCTCTGGTACATCCTTATCTCTCACTCCTCAATGTTGTGTCCCTGCCTTGGTGAGAAAGAGCAGAGGAGCGAAAAAAATGTTGCATAAGTTGTGCGTGGAAAAATACCTGCACCACCAATGTGACAGTGTTTGAAGCTAAGCACAGCACAAAATGGAGCCAGTGGTCAAGATGGAGCTGGGGGTAAAATACAGCTAGCATTACAGCTAGGTGAGTCACAAAGTCATACAGTCTTTCTGACTTCGTTTTTTTCTTTTAACTCTGGTACCAGATCTCAATACTGGCAAAATAACATAAGCAATGGGTGTAATGTTTGAATTAAACTCACCCACTGAAAAACTAGAGCTGCATTCTATTCAATCATATTTTAGCTCTCTGTGTCACTACAGACAGGGACCAACTGTAGGAAAATCAGTCTTACAACTACCCCTAAAGGTTCAGTCCAGTCTGAGCTGTTAGGTCATGTTCCTTCTCAATGTATACACAAGAAACTCCAAAACACTTTCAATCTTATTGGACCTCATCAGGGACATGCAGCTTGAATCTTATGGCAGAGGGTATCATTTCTGGCATACCCATTACACTTAGTGCGTCTCACAAAGAAAGACAAAGACACAATCTTAGCCACCAGTATCAGTCTGGGCCACTCCATATTTGAACAATGTGAGTGGTGACTCTGCCTAGTGCTTCCTGTGTTATTGGTGCAGTGCTCTGATGTAGGGTATCAACTGGACTGTTCCCATGGGGAACAGGGTCAAGACTGATTTGCATATGACTGGGTTCAAACTGGGGTGGCATGGTGAGCAAAAGAATGATGGATTAAACCCAGATCTGTGACTGGGGGTGAGTGTTTGAAAAGTTTCAACACTCCATCCATCAACCTTTTGTTTTTCTTAAGGGTATCAACTTAGAGCACCTTCTTTCTAAGCACTCTCAATCATTAGAACTTTCCTGTCGAGACAAATGTGTTTGTCCCATCTCACCTTGAGAGGCTGATCATTAAGATTACTAGGCTATACTTACAGGGTTTACTGGCATGAAACCGTAAAGCATGTATTCAACAGCAAAGTGAAAGGCCATAAGACAGCCAGGGACAAAGCAAAGATGTTAACATTTATTTCAGAGCAAAAGTGGTAAAAACAGCTCTTTGCAAGTTTAGCAGGGGTAAACAGAATCTTCAAAGATGTTGCAGTTTGTGGCACTTAGATTGGCTCTACGTAATAAGATGCAGTCCTGTAACTGGTGTACGTTTCCAGTCTAGTGAAAATTGTGGGGATACCGATTAAAACTGGCAGTAGAATGCCTTGGTTTCAGTGAAGCACAGCTCATGGTGATGAAAAGGATTGCCTTCTCCAGGATAAGCAATGCGGCAACAAAATCCAAGTCACTATTATCAGACAAATCCTTACTTGCAAAGAAACAACACGCCTGGACTGTCATTAACACTTTTCAGAAGCTTGAGCTCCAAACTTATCTGAGAGCTCACTTCCAATTGACACTAAAACATCACTTCATTATGTATCACCTGGGACAAATTGTTATAAAGGATTTGATACCTTCCTGGAAAAAATGCTCTACCGCTCCAATTTCCGCTTATGTAAATATAAGCAAGAGTCAATCACCCATATATTCTGCCACTGCCCAGCCTTGCTAGAGCAAAGACCAATTTAATTGGGTCACCACTCTTGCAACTGCAACTTCGGGCCTCTAGAGTTGCGGCTATTGCCTGACTGAGCGGAAAGTCAATCTCTCTAGCTTGCTGGGGTACTAAATTCCTGAACCAGGTGAAGAATTTACTAGGAGAGGCATAGTCAAAGATCCCAGAATGAGGAAATGAACTAAACAAAGACTATGACCTACTGAAACCGGTTGTTTGTCAGACACGACACGCAGTTTGTGATATCAGGCTTAGTTGCTAGTACATTTTATGGTATGGTAATTTAAATATTCAAATGTTAAGGAATTAGGCAATTGTTTGAAATCTAGATATTTTTAACATGCAGAATTTGTAATATATTCAAATTAATTTTAATGGAACAAGTGTACATCAAGGGGGTGTGATGGCCCCTTAAATTGTAATGATTGTGTAATGGTTTTAAGTAACTACACAATAAACTTTACTTACAGTCAAGTGACTGTACAATGACACCTTTTTCAAAACCAGCGTCCACCCACCTTTAACTAGAGCATGATTATCAGCAACTCTCATAGGACTGCCTGTGGAGACCAAATAAAGTGTTATTCTTGGAAGGGACGGTGGCTAGGCTGTGAAGAATGTCTGATAGTTACAGAAGCGTACGCAGCAGTGGGTGTGTAGAGTGCCAGCTGAATGTAGTACGGTTTAGCAGTTCAGCAAGTAGCACTGATAAAGGAAAAAATCTGACAGGAGGTAAAAAAAAAAAAAAAAAAATTTGGAATATAGCAGTCTGTGGGGTCCGAGACAACACTATCCTAAAGTGCAGTAAAAACAAATATATAAACACGCTTAATATCTGCCTCTTGCGATCACATAATTGTTTAGAACCGTTAACAGGCAGAATCTCGTAAACAGAAATAATATGTCAAATGTTGTGTCCCAAGTATTGCTTGCAAAAATATACTACTACCATGTAGCTTACATTTACCCGAGGAATACTTCATTCCTTCAAACACAGCTAAATCAGCACACGGTGTTGCCATCAGAAGCACGTTATGAAATTGGGTTCAGGCAGAAAAGTACCATAAACGCCCAGACGCATGTATCTACTTTGTATGTGTTTGTTCCTCAGAGCTCTTCTACTCGTTAAAATTAGAACGATTCCCAGTCCGTGCAGCAATGGGCAGGCACTGCTGGGCACCTTTATTTAAACTACGGCTGTTGAAGCGGACGCCCTCTGCTGGTGCTGGCAGGGAGATGACAGACAGGCTTCCTATGCAGTGCACATGCATAGCACCTGGAAGGAGTAAGGGTGGCAGCCGCCAAATCCCAAATCACAAACGCTTGGAGAAATTCTAAAATGAGAGCATTGCAATCAGAAGAGCAGCCGAGGTGTCCAGGAACACTGCATGCATCCGAGAAGTTCACGCCAAGAACTTGAAACATCTTCACTGGGTGCTGTGAAGGTTGAAATGTGTGCTGAGGACCGAAGCCGGAATCAGTAGAACGAGTCTGAATAGAAGCGGGAGGAGCAGAAGGGGCGCGCCAAGCGCATCTGGAGTTGGTAGGGTGCAGTGGGTCAAGTGAAGAAGGATCAGCGTGCAGAGAGGGAAGGGGAAAATGGCATTTAAAGGGGATTAACCCAGGAATTATGCATAACAGTGTACAGAATGTGTGCAAGGATGCAGGAGAGGAGATGGATTAAGACAAGGAATCGCGTGCACTGTGAGAAGGAGCGCAGAAAAAGGGAAGCAGAAATGAACACACATGGAATCAGCCGCACAAAATGTACACGGCACGTGAACGGGTGCAGGGCAGGAGAGCAGATACGAATAAACATGAATTCAGCAGCAGAAGGTGCCGGAAGGGATGCGGTGTGATGAAGCAAACAGCAATAAACAGGTATTCCGCTGACAGTGCGAAGCGAAAACCACAGCAAAGAATCGCTTGCACCCACTGTAGGAGTGAAAAGACATACAGGAGGGACAGGTGAAGAAGTAGCTATGGATACACAACTAATCGCCAGAGTTCAATTTACAGAGAGTTGAGAGTGCCGAAAGGAAAATGAAACAGTAGGCAGCAGAGCGGGATTAACGTCGCCGGCAGCTCAGTGTACGCGGTGCACTGCAGCAGACAGGGGTGGGTGAACAGCAGCGCACACGGTGTGTGAAGGGATACACTTCAACTGGGGGATGAAAATCAACAGCACACACAGGGGGTGAGAAGGAGGTACTTGGCACAAAGGGATAACATAAGAAAACACACACAATGCATACACAAAGACAGGCAGGAGGCTTCAAGAAGGAAATGGTGTGCAATTCTTCAACCAGAGAAGCGGGAGGAGTGATCTGAGGCCCACCGTGGGTGAACAGACACAGGGGCGGAAGAGGGAGATAAATAACTTAGATTCTCGAAGTGTGCAGGGTTAGAGATCAGCAAAACAAAAAGAGAAGCGTCATTACCACGACTCCAGCAGCAGTGTACACGGTGTTAAAGGATAACAGGGAGGGGCCATCTGGGCAGTAATCCTTAAACAGTGTGTAATTGGACACAGGGCAAAAAACAAAACTCGGTGACAGAAGGGGATCACGAGACATTCGCTGTAACGGGAGCATGGAGTGGTGCAGTGGCCAGGGTAAGGCCCAGCAGCTGAGGTGCAGAAACATCCAATCAGCACTCAAAGTGTAAACAGCGTGAAGGGAGACGTGACAGGAAAACACACCCTTCAAAAGAGGTGGATTAACATTCAGTAAAGGAGAGTGCAGAGGGAAGCACATTACGCAGTCTTAGACAGATCCTATCCATTATACTGCTATATTATATACAAACATAATTAACAAGCAAGCATGCTGGGCAGACAAAGGAGGTAAAGACAGACTGAGCCCTGAAGCAAGAACTGACCAAACAGTGGAAGACTGTAAAAGAGTTATGAGCAAGTCACAACATACATGCCGATAGCGTACTGCTGAGGAAAGGAGCTGCCCGAACGTGGATAAGATGTGCAAGAATTAAGCACAGACAACATAAGAGATGGGTACACAGGTCAGCTCCAGTGAATATGGTACACAGCAAAAGAAAGCAACCTACGAGCAAGGGGTAACCAGAACACCGAAGACACACAGAAAGACGCTGGTGTTTAGCAGACCTAGTTACAGACAGAAACAAACAAGGACACAGGAACGGAAGAGTGAGTTCAAGATAATTAAGTCTAGGCAGACCAAGTCAAAGGGCTGCTGCCCAGGAAGAGGATGCAACAGTATGCAGCGGGAGAGAAAGGGTTGTAAGTCTCCAGGAACAGGGCGGGAGGGGCTTCTTCCCAGCACCCAAGTGTGGGCTTGATAACCACCTAACCAAAAACTGCCAGTCCGCAGAGGGCCGGCTTCTTCGTTGGACACTTATAGTGGTTAAAATACATAATATATAGGTATTGTTGAACAAGTGCCATCTTCCACTGCCCCATTAAAAAACAAAGAATAAATGGAAAGTAAGTCGTGAGACCGGACCCTTCTGTCCGCCAAATGAAAATGTCCTCTAACGAAACCCAAATCATATTTGGTGGTGCCCCAACTTCCCATCACGTCAACCACAAAATGCCCCAGTTTCTACCTCCAAAGAAACCACTCAAAAGCATTAGACATTATTCTGCTCTCAAACGGGCAGAGCGGTGCCCAAACCGCCCCTGGAAAGTCCTTTACATGCACCCTGAACGGCGCTGCAATCGCCCCCCAAAGCACCCTTCCTTGGATCTTAAGCTACCCCCACACGTGCCCTCCATTTTCACCCCATAACGCGCCCTCCAAACCCCCTTTCACTGCCCACGCGTGGCCCTCCGTTATCTGACAACCCACCCCTGCGGTGCCCGTGCCCCCACCCCGCTGAGCTGTGTCTGCGGGTCCCCCGCAGTCCGCACTCACCGGCGCCGGGCACTTCATGCTGCGGCTTCTCCTCCAGGCCCCGGGTTGGTGCAGTGCCTCCCCCGCCTCCTCCTCTGCGGCTCCGTCCTCTGCCCGCGCTCAGAGCCCCTGCCCGCTGCCGCCCGGGCGCCCCCAGCTCCCGGCCGCCATCCCCAGTACCCAGGAACCGTCCGCCGAACGAGTAGCTGCGGCCAGGCAGCCAGAGCGGAGCCTGCCAGTCCCAGCGAGGGTCGGGCGGGAGGACGAGCGCCCCCTGGCCGCGCCTGGCGGCAGGGACTGCGGCAGAGCGGAGGACGCGCCGCTGCGACTGCTGCCGCGTAACCCTGGGGGATCCCAGCGCACGCGGTCTATTAATAGCACTCGGGGTTGGCAGACCTGGCAGAACCCCCCCTCTTGGGTCGCACGTCCAGTTTATCTAGTGAAAACGCCTATTTTTGGACAAAAAGAGAACACGTGCTCGCCATTGTTCTGTTTTTCTCTGCAGACCTTGGAGTGTATTTCAGTGGCATTTTACTACCAGCGATCGCGTGCACTACGCAGCACCTCCGAGGGGCT